>NC_050573.1:241673821-242391259 GCF_011100635.1 Trichosurus vulpecula | reverse complement strand
AGCTGGAAAGCAGGGACTCGCCTAAAGCTCTCCCCCAGGACCCTCCAAAAACCTATAAAAATGGCTGTGAACAAATTCTAGAACTGCAGAACCCACAAAATAGCAGAGGGAAGCAGGGCTCCAGCCCAGGACAGCCTGGATGGTTGCTGGGTAGGGTCTATCACATGGAGCTGGGAGTGGAGCAGAGCAGAGCCCAGTGTGAGCTGCACTGGGATCAACCAGACTGGGAGCCAGGCAGAACAGGCCATAGCACCCTGAATTAGTGAGCTGTGGCAGTTACCAGACTTCTCAACCCACAAACACCAAAGACAACAGAAAAGGTTAGTGGGAAAAGCTGCAGGGACAGAGTGAAAGGAGTTTGTGGTTTGGCCACCACCCCAGGGGCAGCGGAGGTGGTGCAGCTCTGAGGACAGAACCACAGCTGCAGTTGCTTCTGGCCCCAGGTCCACCTGGTGGGAGGAATTAAGTGGCAGATCAGAGCAGGACTGCAGAGCCTGCTTAAGATCTGAGTCTGGTTTGGGTTTGTGGTTCTTGGAGGAGAAGGAGCGCTGGTGTGGCAGAGTTTTCTGTGCAGAAATAGCTCTGAAAACAACAGCACAGCCCCTCAAGCTTGGGACAAAGTATGCTCTACTCTACAAGCAGTCATACCTCAATGAAAAACTCAAGGGCTCAAGTAGTTGATTGGGAACATGGCCAGGCAGTGAAAACAGCCTCAGATTCAGACTCAGACTTTGGAATCTTTTTTTGTGACAAAGAAGACCGAAACATACAGCCAGAAGAAGTCAACAAAGTCAAAAAGTCTACATCAAAAGCCTCCAAGAAAAACATGAACTGATCTCAGGCCATGGAAGAGCTCAAAAAGGATTTGGAAAATCAAGTTAGAGAAGTAGAGGAAAAAATGGGAAGAGAAACGAAAGTGATGCGAGAAAACCATGAAAAACAAGTCAATGACTTGCTAAAGGAGACCCAAAAAATACTGAAGATAATATCACCTTAAAAATAGAATAACTCAAATGGCAAAAGAGCTCCAAAAAGCCAATGAGGAGAAGAATGCCTTGAAAGGCAGAATTAGCCAAATGGAAAAGGAGGTCCAAAAGACCACTGGAGAAAATACTACCTTAAAAATGAGATTGGAGCAAGGGGAAGCTAGTGGCTTGATGAGAAATCAAGATATTATAAAACAGAACCAAAGGAATGAATAAATGGAAGACAATGTGAAATATCTCATTGGAAAAACCACTGACCTGGAAAATAGATCCAGGAGAGATAATTTAAAAATTATTGGACTACCTGAAAGCCATGATCAAAAAAAGAGCCTAGATATCATCTTTCAAGAAATTATCAAGGAGAACTGCCCTGAGATTCTAGAGCCAGAGGGTAAAATAGAAATTGAAAGAATCCACCAATTGCCTCCTAAAAAGATCCCACAAAGGTAACTCCTAGGAACATTGTTGCCAAATTCCAGAGCTCCCAGATCAAGGAGAAAATGTTGTAAGCAGCCAGAAAGAAACAATTTGAGTATTGTGGAAACACAATCAGAATAACACAAGATCTAGCAGCTTCTACATTAAGGGATGGAAGGGCTTGGAATATGATATTCCGGAGGTCAATGGAGCTAGGATTAAAACCAAGAATCACCCAGCCAGCAAAACTAAATATAATGCTCCAAGGCAAAATATGAATTTTCAATAAAATAGAGGACTTTCAAGCTTTCTCAGTGAAAAGACCAGAGCTGAATAGAAAGTTGATTTTCAGACACAAGAATCAAGAGAAGCATGAAAAGGTAAACAAGAAAGAGAAATCATAAGGGACTTACTAAAGTTGAACTATTTTGTTTACATTCCTACATGGAAAGACGATGTGTATAATTATGAGACCTCAGTATTAGGGTAGCTGAAGGGAATATACATTTATGTATACACACACACACACAGGCACGCACACACACACACACATATAGACAGAAGGCACAGGGTGAGTTGAATATGAAGGGATGGTATCTAAAAAAAAATAAAATCAAATTAAGGGATGAGAGAGGGATATATTGAGAGAGGTAGAAAGGGACAGATAGAAAGGGGTAAATTATCTTGCATAAAAGTGGAAAGAAAAAGCAGTTCTGTTGAGAGGGAAGAGGGGGCAGGTGAGGGGGAATGAGTGAATCTTGCTGTCACCAGATTTGACCTGAGGAGGGAATAACATACACACTCAATTGGGTATCTTACCCCACAGGAAAGAAGGAGGAAGGAGATAAAAAAGGGAGGATGATAGAAGGGAGGGCAGATAGGGGGAGGAGGTAATCAAAAGCAAACACTTTCGAAAAGGGACAAGGTCAAGGGAGAAAACTGGATAAAGGGGGATAGGATAGGAAGGAGCAAAATATTGTTAGTCTTTCACAACATGAGTATTGTGGAAGGGTTTTGCATAATGATACACATGTGGTCTATGTTGAATTGCTTGCCTTCTTGGGGAGGGTTGGTGGAAGGGAAGAGGGGAGAGAATTTGGAACTCAAAGTTTTAAAAGCAGATGTTCAAAAAAAAAGTTTTTTCATGCAACTAGGAAATAAGATATACAGGCAATGGGGCATAAAAATATATATTGTCCTACAAGAAAGTAAGGGAAAAGGGGATGGGGGGAGTGGGGTGACAGAAGGGAGGGCTGACTGGGGAATGGGGCAATCAGTATATATGACATCTTGGAGTGGGGGGGAGGGTAGAACTGGGGAGAATTTTTAAAATTCAAACTCTTGTGAAAATTAATGCTGAAAACTAGAAATAGTAAATAAATAATGATTAAAAAAAACACAACAAAAGACATCAATAAAAAAATGCCAGTTTCAAATTGGCAGTCAATAAACAAAAAAAAAAAAGAGAAATAAATTCCTTTCACACCCCTTGTCATTAGCCTGAGTCCCTTCCAAACATCCTGGAAAATTAATTTAGAAAAATACAAGGGGCTGGGTAAAGCTGTGGTGACAATATTCCTTTTCTAAAAATTAAATTTTGTTGTTTTATTTTTACATCACATGCGTTTCCCAATGCATGCCTTCCTCACCTCCTCCCAGAGAGACATTCCTTTGGTGGAAAAAAATGAAATAATAATCCAGAAAAACTAGCCAACACATCAAAACAATCTGATGTTATATACAGCATTGATTATCCATAGCTTGTTATTTTTCAGTCATTTCAGTCATGCTTGACTCTTCATGAACCCATTTGGAGTTTTCTTGACAAAGATACTGGAGTCATTTGCCATTTTCTTCTCCAGTTCATTTTACAGATGAGGAAGTTGAGGCAAACAAGGTTAGGTGACTTGCCCAAGGTCACATAGCTAGTAAGTGTCTGAGACCAGATTTGAATTCAGGAAGATGAGTCTTCCTGACTCTAGGCCTGGTGCTCTATCCATTATGCCACCTAACTGCCAATCTGTAGCCTACTACTCTTGTATAGGGGGAGGTATTTTGTATCTTTTCTTTGAAGCCAACTCAGTTTCAAGTGCTTTGTTACTGTTCTTCCCATTTACATTGCTGCAGTCATTATGTATATTGTTTTCTTGATTCTGTTTACTTCACTTTGCATCAGTTCATATAAATCCTTCTCTGCTTCTCTTTATTTATTGTTTCTTAAAGGATAATAGTCCATTGCATTACTGTACCACAGCTTATCCAGCTACTCCTTAATCAATGGACATATAGAGTTTAGTAAGTACTTTGCTATTACAAGAAGTGCTGCTTTTGTATATTTGGGGATTTTCTTTTTCTAATTTACCTCCTTGGGATAGATCTCCTATAGATCTCTGCTTAAAGACTGTAGACATTTTAGTTACTTTCTTAGGATGATTCCAATGTGCACTATAGAATTGGTGGACTAATTCACGGTTCCATCAGTAATGCAATAGTGTCCTTGTGTTTCCACAACTTACCCAACATTGACTATTCTGATCTTTACAAGATTCTTTTCAATCCCC
The DNA here is from genome assembly GCF_011100635.1 of Trichosurus vulpecula. Lineage (NCBI taxonomy): Eukaryota > Metazoa > Chordata > Mammalia > Diprotodontia > Phalangeridae > Trichosurus > Trichosurus vulpecula. The sequence goes on along the minus strand of NC_050573.1, from coordinate 242,387,295 downwards.
ATAATGCTTCTAAACCAACTCAGGGCAAGCAAGAATCAGCCAGAAGGCATCTATTAAGTGTTTGATACTTTCAGGACACTGTACTAGAGAAACAAAGAAAAGTAAAAACAGTGGCTGCCTTCAAGGAGTTCACATTCCAACAGAGGAGACAACATGTAAACAACCATGTACATACTAGATATTCATAGAGGTAGGTAAGAAGAGGGAAAGAACTAGCTAGGTACAATTGTTTACCTGCCCTATCCCAAGTTCCTAGAATTTCCTTAAATTGTTCATTTGCTTTTCTTTCATTTAATTTATCAGCTCTCCCTTTTTTGACCCTTTCCTTTCCCTACTCAGATAAGTGTATGGTTCAAAATCTACTCTGCCCACCACCAACCTCTTTGCTTAGGTAACATTTTAGGGGGGCTCATTTTTCCAAGATTTTCTCATTTACTTCCTCCTTATTTTTATTCTCTTCTACATTCTTCAGGCTTTTATCCTCTCATTCCTAGGCTATATCCTTCCTTGTTACTCCTCTATTTTCTCTGTATTATTCGTGGAGGTAGGACTTCTGGAAAACCAAATTTGATCTCCCTCCTTTGTTCCATTTCTGTGTTATTGTATATGAAGACCTTAACACAGCCTGCCTTCTGTGCGTGGATTTATTTATTAGCATTTACCCTTATCGTTCTAGTTTTGGTTAGGGCCTTTTTCTACTGTGCACTTAAGAATGAGTATTCTTAGAAATAGTAATTCATGAAGGAATCAGTAATGTATGTTGGGAATTATTCTATATCTGGATTTATTATCACTTGCTGTTTCTAAAGGCCAATTATTTTACTTCTAGTTCTGTCTTTACTACCACCCTAGGTGCTAACAGTTCCAAGGGACCCGTATATCCCTTCTCCTAGAGGTAGGATACAGTCCTGGTAGGTTTAACCCTTGTTCATAGAAAATAGTCTCCAACTATGCCCATTACAACCAGATGGACTATATTTTGAGACCCTTGATTCTTAGCACAGACATACTTCTCTCTGCTACCATGTGTGTAATTTTTAACTGTACCACTTCATTTCATCCTCATTTTGAGGATGAGACCTACCTCCTATCCCCCCATATTAGCCCCTCCTTCTTTTGCTTTTTCCCTGTTTCTCCACAGCCCCCAATCTTATCAAGAGACCAAAGAAGTTACAATCTTTTTTAGCTCATTTTAGGGTTTGGTGACAGTGTATTTCTATCTATTGTCTGTCTTTTGCTTCCCCTCTCCACCCTTAGGCAACTTCACTCTATTATCTCTTTCTTAGACAGTAATGATTCACTTCTAGGGTGTAAAAGAGCATAGGATTTAGTTCACAGAATATCAGTTTATCTCCATTTGTTTGTTTCTTTAAGACCCTCTTTCTTTAAGTCTTTAGCCCCTTAGATTTATTTTTATTCCTGGATGATCCTACCTTGTGCTTTCTTTTTCCTAGTACAATTGAATTATGAAGATAGTTAAGAAACATGAGAGAATTTATTTATTGATTAGTCTTTCTCAATCATTTACCTTTCATAGGATCATATGAACATAGGTTTAGAGGGCGAAAGGATTTCAGAGGCCATCTAACCCAACTACCTAATTTTATAGTTGATCAGCGTGTTTACAAGTTGAATATTCTGCTAAACTTTGTTTTTAGTTTTTGAGTTGTTGGTTTTGTTTTGTTTTGTTTTTTTGCAAATGTTTCTCTTTTGTGGTTGGTCTATCTTTTTTCCCATGGGTTGTTGGATTCATCTTTGCAGACGATTTTTTTTGGCATTATAATTAATTTATTATAATTTTTGGAATATCTTATTCTATTCTTTTCTTTTATTTCCTGTGGCATCAGAATAATTTTGAATTGATTATCCTTTGTTGCTAAAGCCCTTTTCCTTGCCTGCTTGAAGAACTTATCATTTGAAGCTAAAGATATGCTCCATTGTTGAATATTATTTACTGAAGGCTACTTTTTCTCTACTAATGTAAGATGCCCTCAATTTGAAGATTTGACTTTCAGAAAGTGCCTCATTAGTACCACTTCACCCTTCTCTATAAACCCTTAAGGTACTGTGAAGTCAGAGCCTAAGGGTGGTGGTAACTTCATATCTATAGGAGATCTAAGTATCATATCACAAAAATATTAAAAGTTTGAATCTTTTACAAATATTCCTAGAGAGATATTTAACAAGCAAATAAAGATAGAAGTGCTAAAACAGATGATTTCAATTACATAAAATAAAAAATCTTTTCTACAAATAAAATAAATACAAATAGAGTAGGAAGATGTACAGTTGAATGGAAAAAATCTTTGCTTCAAATATATCAATAAAAAACTGAGCTCTAAGATTTATAGGGAATTAGGACCAAGAGTCATTTCTCAATAGACCGAAGGATAGGTCAAAAATATAGTTTTCAAAAGAAGAAATGCAAATCCTCAACAGAAGGAGGAGGAGGAGAATTGGTAGATTCTAGGTATGGCTAGAATCAATTAACACCACAAATAATGAAAAAGATCACATTTTAATAGACAGAAAAAGCTTTGTTATTAGTGTGGGAATTGTCCCTGAGTTAGTTGTTTGTGTATAGTTAGACCATTAGCTCATCAGAGCTAGGAGGAGGAGGAAGAGGAGGAGAAGGAGGAGGAGGAGAAGGAGGAGGAGGAAGAGGAGGAGAAGGAGGAGGAGGAGAAGGAGGAGAAGGAGGAGGAGGAGGCAAAAAGAAGAAGAAAGAAGAAATATGGTATACAACTGAAAAATTTTAACTATGAATTATTAAATGACAAATGAGAAATGAATAACAAAAAGGACACTGACACTAACTGTAATCATTTAAACCACAAGTTTAATCAATGTAAATTAATTTCCCCAACAAGTAGATCAAAAGAGCACAAAAAGTGCTAACTTACTTGCCAAATGGAGAGATGACTTCCAAGGCAGCACTAGGATAGTATATAAATTAATTTGTAAATATCTTACAAAAAAGGATGATTTATGATTAAGTACAGTTTTGTCTTATATAGAAGGCAAAAGCAATGAAGGGCAAAATTAATTTAAAAGAAGTTTGGCAGCTGGTAATATGGAAAAATTGAGCCATGACAGGCAGACAGTCAATGTTCCACAAGTACCTGTCAGTTGCAAGTGAGGAACATCTTCATGTTTTGGGTTGGTCTATTGCGGTGAACTTTTGGGATAACATGGAAAAGAGCCACATAAGATGGGCAGACATGGACAGATTGTTAGGAATTTCCCTGAATCAGTGAGACTGCAGATCCATTTCAGTAAGACAATAAGCACTCCCTACAGTGAACACAGAGCACAAGTTGGAGCCTGATGGACCCAACCCCTGAGGATGTAAAATAAAAAGGGAAAAAAATTCCTCCTAAGTTGCCATAGCAGGACTTTTTGTGTTAGCAAGAAGTAAAATAATAAATAATAAAATTAATATAATGGAAGATTATTCCCAATTAAAGAATGATAAGTATGTGGAATTCAGAGAAACATGGGAATACTTGTAGGAACTAATGAGGAGTGAAGTAAGCAAAACCAGAAGAATAATATATAGAATGTCCAGAGTCATGACTAGGGCAGAGTGACTCACGCTAACACCTAGTTCACAGCATCACAGAATTTTAGACTTGGAGTCTATCTAGTATAACTTATGCCAGAAAGTAATCTCCTCTACAACATATCTGACAAGTAGTCATCCAGCTTTTGGGTGAAATTCTATCCCCTACATGAATCCTTTACTGATTCCTATAGCTGGTAGTGCCTCCCACTTTCAAAAATTTTTTATGTTTACTGCTGTGAGTGTATAATATATGTCACATATAACATATATATTATAAATTGATGTATCATATATAACATGTTATAAGCTATATATAATATTTATGTGTGATATAATCTTATATATAATACATACTTAAATGTGTACATTTTGTTTCCCTCAATGGCATATAATCTACTTGAGGGAAGGAACTGTTTAAATTAGTTTTGTTGTATCACTGGCACCTAACACAGTACCTGGCACACAAATGTTTATTATCTTATGGTCAACTGATTGAATAATTCTGGTTTGGGAAAACCAACAATCTAGCAAGACAGTCTATTCTATTCTTGGATAGCTTTAATGGTTAGGATTTTTTTTTCATTTTTGTCAAATCTAAATAGAAAGAATAACTTGTTAAAATAGGAGGATTCCAAATGATGGGCTGGGAATGAGCTCCTTCCTTTTCCCTTCTTCATACCATAATACAGTAGTGTCCCCAGATAAGAGTCTCTATCTCCTCACCTCCCCATTCCTGTAAAAGCCTGCCTTACTTACCTCCTAACTGAGGGTCTACTTTGAGCTACTTGCCCCAAGGCTCTCCAGGCTCAAAAATTCCCAATTATGGCTCTGAAAATATTTACAGTGATGTAAATGAAAACAATACTAGAAGGCAGCTGAATTCAGATTAATTGCAATCAGCAATCTTGGTCCTGGGCAACAGATGATGAAATAGACTTTATTCCTCTTAGTATTGTTAGTGGATGTCTGTGGATGTGGAATGTTGCATATAACATATTGTAGCAAATGGTCCTTTACTCAGTTTCATTTAGCTTTTTGTTATTGTTATAAAAGAGAGCTCAGGAGTGGTATAGGTAGAATACACCAAGAAATGAAGGTAATATTAAAAACAAAAGATATCAATTGGACGTTAAAAAATGTATATGTTGTGCAGTAGATAGAGCACTGGCCCTGGAGTCAGGAAGACCTGAGTGCAAATCTGGCCCTAGACACTTACTATCTGTGTGACCCTGGGCAAGTCACTTAACCCAGATTGCCTCTCCCCAAAAAAGTATATATTGATCCAATTTGGAAGGTCTTAGCAAGTTCTTTGTAGAACTTTCTGATGTTCCAAATCTCTGCAAGAGATTTTGATACATAAACTACTGTTATCTTCACGGCAGTCTCTTTGTTCGTGCTGAACATGAATATTGTACATTGAGATAGTCAAATGTCCTATGAAGCAATCCTTCAGCATTGGATACATAGCATACCCCCAAGCCTGACAAGAGAAACATGACAAAAGCTTTTGGACCCATGACAAAACCAATTCCACTGATTCTTTTGATTGTCTGACAAAGTAGAACCTTTGAATCACATTTCCACTTAGCTGCCTCTTCTTTATATCTCTAGGATGAGAGGACCTGTATCCAAATTCCACTTCGAATGTGTATTATCTTTATGACCTTGGCAAGTCACTTAAACCCCTGAGCCTTATTTTCCTCATTTGCAAAGTGAGAAGATTGGACTAGATTACCTTTGTGGTCCCTCAAGATCTATGATCCTATGATCCCATGTTCCTCTGGTTTCATTTTTATTGAGAACGTCAACAGTGATATGATTAATTCCCTCAGTCATTTGCTGACTCACTGGTTCCAAGAAAAGAATCACAAATTTAAGGTATCATTAGTTAGAGATGGTCTGAAGTCTATGGGAATCTTAGCACTCTCTGCCCCATCATCTGCCACAAAGTTACTAACAGAAAAAGGCTGCATAGAAATGAAGGCCATTTAAAAATATTTCTTTTTCTGTTGATTTCAGTGGTCCATGGATTCATCTCCTAGTGGCCAGACTAAGGAGGATAAACTGGCCCATGATCATTAGGTGGAAGGCACGCTGTTTGTTGCAGGACCTGTGCTGGAAGCCTGTACAGCATGATAGAATCTGAACAGCTCATGCTCTATTAGCATAACCTTCAAGAACCCAGGGTCATCTCCACACCCTGATCAGATATCAGTGGGACTTTAGCAGAGAAGGTTATTGGTGCCATATAGTTTTATAGAACTTACAGCTTACAAATTGCTTCCACACCCATTGATTCCACATTCATTGAATCTTACAGTGGTCTTGTTGAATTGGCTGGGGAGGGATTATTATCCCCATTTTACAGATTGTGAAACTGGGGACTGCAAGAGATTAAATGACTTGCTTGAGGCTATACATATTGCTTTAGTTAATCTCTAAACTAATGGCATTTAGTGGTGCAATAAGGATTCAAACCTGTCTCCTGGTCCAAAGCTCTTTCCACACAGTTCTCTTTCCATTATACTATACAGTCTATGGGGGCAGTAATTACTGTAATTAATATAGCATCTTGATGTTGATAAAGTGTCTTCTACGAAGGCTTCATGTCTTAGTGAACAGGCTTTGGAGGTTTCATTTGAGCAATCCCCACCATCTCATCAAGAAGCAGAAAACAAGTGGGAATTTTCACTTGGTTTTTAAATCTGACTATGAATGTGTCAGGTGAAGGTCTTGAACCCTGAGTTGGAAAATGTGAGGTTCCCAGCAAATTTTCCACTGTATAGGTAGAGACATTTTTAGCAGGGATCAGCAGATGTTAGAAAAGGGTGGGAAAATGAAAAACAAAATAAGATTCAACTTTGAAAAAATGCAAGGGAAGAGGCCTGGGAAAAACTAATCAGAAACACAGTCCTTCATTGGGAAGGAGCCATGCCAAAAAAGACCTATGGGAGAAAGTGGGCAGCAGATTCTATAAGAAGAGTGCAATTATTGAATAATTAGGGCATCAGATATGCAGAAAAGTTATGGTCCCTGCTTTTTGAGTGGTGACCACACCTTGAGTACTGTTTTCAATTTAGGAAAGCTAGTGCTTGAAACATAAGAAAATTTGGAAGAGTTACTAGGCAGTAAAGGGTAGGAAAGGGTTTGGAGGGATTAAATCATGAGAAAATATAATACCTAAGTGCTCATACTTAATACTAATGCAAAGTACGTGGCTAAGAACAAAGGGGAAAAAACCTAGGAAAAAATCTTAAAGTGTAATCAAAGCCCAATTAACTGAAATTTAATTACAATAACTCATCTTTTAAAATCATATTTTAAGTTTTATAAAGTGCTGGTCTCATAAGAACCAAATTCTATGAAGTAGGTTGTGAAAGTATCATCAGTCCCATCTTGTTCCCCTATTAAGGGTCAGATTTAGGAGTTAAACCCAGGTGTTCTGACTCCAAGTCCAAAATGCTTCCTTTTCTACTATACCACTGAAAGACTCTATTAACTGCGTTTTCCCCTTATGTTTCGCAAGAAAAAAAATCTGCAAGAGATCAGACTCCAGTGAGGGATATATTCTGAATACCAACTTCCAGGGTCTATACTGTGATGACTACTTTTAGTCTAATCTTCTATACCTTCTAGCAAATCTTTTGTTGTTTAGTCATGCCCGACTCTTTATGATCCCATTTAGGGTTTTGGTGGGAAAGATCCTAGAGTGGTTTGCCATTTACTTCTCCAGATCATTTTACAGATGAGGAAACTGAGGCAAACAGGGTTAAGTGACTTGCCCAGGATCACAAAGCAGTATAAATACAGATTTGAACTCAGGTCTCCTCCAGGCTGACACTTTATCCATTGTGCCACCTAGCTGTCCATCAGATTTGTAGTCTATACAATGGTTATTACTTCAAGAAACATTTATTAGAACCTACTTCGTGCAAAGCACTGTTCTGGGCACAGGAATGAATACAAAAAAATAGGTTAAAATGATTTCTGTTCTCATGGAGCTTGTGAAAAGACCCCCAGATGACTATCATACAGAGCAATGGATTAGTGAGGTGCAAAATAACCCTCATTTACATAAAGATTGACCTGGAAACACTCCAGGATTCCACATCATCAAAGAAAAATTCATTCGTGTACAATATACTGTACTTTGAGAGTCATAAAAGATAAACTGTTCTGCCATAGATTTTCAACAGCAGTGACTGAAACACAAAGGAGTTTCAAGATATTCCTTTCCCCAAGCAGCCATTCATTAATTACAGTTGTGTTGTAAATCTATAGGAAATATTATATTAATAAGAATAGCTTTACTACTGAATGACTATTTGAAAAGGGGGGACAGAAGAATTATTTCCAAAATGTGTCCAACTCAAGGATGTTAGCAAAATTTAGTTTGATAGCCTGCCTCGTAGGCGAATTATTCCTAGGGATAGAATTAGCTTATGTGCCCATGAGAGTGATACTCCTGTATAGCAACATCTTGAGGGACAGGGCAGGTAGAAGAGTGAACCTTTGGTAAAGTAAGAAGTCACTGCTGGTCAGTAAACAATTGCCAAAGGGCATATAGATTAGAATTTGTTCTTAGGATGTAGAAGTAGGAAAGGCCTTAGAGATCAGCTGGTATAACACCCTGTTTTACAGGTGAGGGAAATGAGGCCCAGAAAAGTTGTGATTTACTCAGTCACGTAGGTAGGATCAAAACCAGGATTTGAACTCACATCCTTTGACTCTTGGTTGGCCGTTCTTTCCATCAGGTCATGAATAGGCAGCTAATAATGTCACACTATATAGAATCACAAAAAATTGCTTTCCTGATGTGACTCTAGAAGACTTAGAAAAACAATATCATAGATTTAGAACTGAAAGGGAGTAGGCAGGTTAATTGATCCAAGACCTTCATTTTATAGACAGGAAAATGAGGCCCCCAGAAGCTAAGTGACTTGTCCATGGCTCCATAGGTAGTAGTGTTTGGAAGCTGAAATTTGAAGTGAGGTACTTAAAAATCAGCCTAATTACCCACAACACCATGCAACCTCCCAATTTAAATCCTTTCAAAAAGTTGTTCTTCAAAAAGCTCTGCAGAGTTAGAAGATTACAAAGGATCCCTTACCATGACTTCTAGAGAATGTGCTGTAAGTAGCCTGGAAGTGCAGCCCACTTGTAAGTTTCAGGAAGTAAAAGACAGTAGCAACCCAATATTAGCAGCCAGGAATTGAGTGGGATCTTAGAAAGAAGACTAAACTAGGTGTCAGGACAACCAGGTTTTAGCCTTAGCTTTGCCAATCAATTGTTTTCATGGAACTGAGTAATTCAATTAATTCCTCTGGACTTCAGTTATTCTACTGTAAAATGAGAGAGGACTATCAATATTCACGGGTGGGCTGGAGCTGGCTTTTCCTGGTTCTCAAACACTTCAGATTTTCCTTCATTTCCCACAGACTCCAGTCCTTTGGACATGCTTCCAGAAGCCTCATCATCCTTCAAGATCATATCATCCCTGGTACTCATACCACATTGGTACATTTTGACCCTAAGCCTCTCTCATTGGAGGGTGGAGCAGAGAGCTTATCCCAAACATCCATCTAAGAAGGCACCCAGGCCAGCCAACTCTTTGTTTCCCATCTTGCTGCACCCCAGTGGTCTTCTCCATTATGCCTCCATACAGATTACCTTCCCTCCTACCCCATCCCACCTTTTCAGCTTCCTTTTGTGTGTCATCTTTCCCATTAGAATATAAGCTCCTTGAGGTCAGGAACTATCTGAATTTTTATATTTGTATCCCTAGCACTGAGAACAGTGCCCAGCACATAGCAGGTACTTAATAACTATTTGTTGACTGACTACCAATCAAAGCTTGATTTATTGTATCATTCATTTCTAGACTTAAGAAAGTGACGGAAAATATTAATAATACAAATTAAACCTAAAAGTGCGTTGTGCAGCCTTCCTCCAAATCCCCCCAAGCTAGTTATTAAACATTTGCCTACATACCCCTGGTTGGACTAGATGATTTATTATGTTTCTTCAAGTTCTAAAACATACATCTTTCTCTTAATAGTCCTCTTTAACTTAGAGTTGTTACTATACTATACTTCAAGGGCAGAGACTGAGTAAATTAATCAATTTATCCCACCTCACCTAGAGTAAGTGATAAGATGCTATGTCCTGATATCTTTATCATGTTGAGAACCACTTGGCTTCAAGGCATTTATCAGATGAGAACACACCTCAGTTGTTCACTAGATGTAAACAGGGCCTGGATCCTTCCCTACATGTGACAGGAAGTATGTTCAAATTGGCTGAGAAAACTTGGTCTGAAAGTTGTCTATAAAATATTAAGCCAGTCCAAGCTGAAGATATTTGACTGCCAGTGGAGAAGGTAGTCATGTCTGAGAAGGAATTACTAAGAGCAGGGGGAGAATACCTTAACCCAGATCTCTTCCAGCTCTCCTTTTTTGGAGAAAGATCTTGTCAGTTTCAAAGGGTCCAATGGATTTTTAGACTTCCTGGCTTCCCATCAGCATCTTAACAACATCCTTGAAAGCCAATGGTAGAAAAAATACAGATTCAACATCCTACAAAAAGTCCATTAAAAAAGCTACACTGTACCATGCATGTTGAGGACTCCATCAAAAGACCTTCCTAGAGTTATGCATTACTCCTTTACTACATGTGCTCTGGGTATGGGCTTGAGCCCACTTTCCCCTGGTTTCTGTATATATGAGTGAGTCATGGACTTTTGGGGAGATGTTTTATACTAACTCCACCACCTTAGTAAATTTCTCTTTTTAAACGCTAATTAAGTCTGGCTGACTAATTGGAATCAGCTGATTATAATGGGGAGAAGCACAATTAGGGGAGCTTGTGATGTATATAGCATTAGAAAACCAACCACCCAAAATGCTTAGGGATGCTCCTAGACTGAATAAGAGACAAGAAGCACCTGGAGTTTTGGAGACTCTACCTACCAATGTAAGTAAGGGTTAGGAATTCATAAGAGCTATATAAGCAAAAGATAATCATACTCTCTCATTTCATCTCACTGGAATAATCCTTGACGGAGAAGGTCAGTCCCCAAAGTTTGCTTCACATTTAGGGAGGCCAGGTTTCCTGTTTTTCAAGAGAGAGCATAAAACTTTCTCATCAGAAAATCAGTTGGGCTTGGAATTGTAATCTAGGTAGGGGTTCAATCCACAGAAACTTTAAAGAGCCAATCTAGCCCTTTGATTCTTAGATAAGAGACTCCAGTGGAGGCTTGCTATCCTTAAAATGGCACGTCAGCCAATTAGAATAAATATGGATGTGTGCTACTGCTACCATAACTAAAAACTTAAGACCAAATGGGCATCCTTTGTGCCTATGACTTTAAGAAAAAATGGTTGAATCAGTAGAATTTTGCAGGTGCTATGGGTTGGAATATTTTTCATACTGTGGTTCAGGGGATTTCCAAAGACAGGGTCCGTGGCAGACAGCACATACTCATTGCTTATGTTGTCTGGTATGTATTTTTTCTTGAGGGGGAGGGGAAAGAATGTATCCTTCCATGAAGACTTTTAACCCAGAGACCCTGGCAGGGAATCAACACCACAGGCGAAGCAGTCACCAATGGATTCGTAATCATTCAAAATGGATGCCTCACTCTTCTTCCTCCTTTACTCAAGTAGTTGCAAACACCTTGAGACTTTCCATATGCCCCCAATCCACCCACTCTTTTTTGTTGTCGTTCCTCCCCTCCTGGCAGTCTGTCTTCTGTTTTATTTTCTAATCTTTTTCCTTCTAATAAAGTAGATCGTGGATGGGTATGGTATATGGGTAAGAGTTTGGGGTGAAAACAATTCACTTCCTGTTTTCCCCTTCAGTCCTCTGACTAGCCTCTTAACTGCATTTAAAGCACTCTTCCTTTCCTTTCTAACAACTCTTGCTGAGCCCAAAGATCATCATCACTCTGTGGCCTTTTGTTTCCTAGACTAAATCATGCCCATTCTTTTTACTGTTCTTCATGGGTTTATCTTACTATTTTTATTGCCCTCCTCAAAGTTTCCATTTTCCTCCTGACATTTTTCTTTAATTAAAGTCTAAACCTGACCAATGCTGAATATTTTGCAACCTACTATATTGTACTTTCTTTTTTAAACCAAGCACCACATTGCTGTCTCATTGTTCAATTTCTATTCATAGGATCGTAGAACTGACATCCATCAGAAGTCATCTAATCCAACCGATCATTAATATCTTCAACAATATTCCCTAATAGTAGTTACACAAATTCTGCTCAAATAATCAGGAGTTCACCACTTATCTGGACGGCTAGTTCTACTTTGTTGTTGTTTAGCTGTTATTTTAGTCACACCCACCTCTTCATGACCCCATTGGGGTTTTTTTGGGCAAAGATACTGGAGCGGTTTGCCATTGCCTTCTCCAGCTCATTTTACAGATGAGGAAGCTGAGGCAAACAGGGTTGTGACTTACCTAGGGTCACACAACTACTAAGTGTCTGAAGCCAGCCTTGAACTCAGGTCTTCCTGACTCCAGGACCCTCTCTGTGCTGCACCATCTAGCTGCCCTTCCCAGCAATTAGAACTGTCTCAAAGTGGAATGGGGGGCAGCCAGGTAGAGCAACAGATAGAGTTTGGGGCCTGGAGTTGGGAAGATTCATCTTACTCACTTAATAGCTGTATAACCCTGGGCAAGTCATGTACCTCAGTTTTCTCATCTGTAAAAGGAATGGGAGAAGAAAATAGTAAACCACTCCAGTATCTTTGCCAAGAAAACCCTAAATGGGGTCATGACTGAAAAATGACTGAGTGACAACAGTTTTGGGGAAGTGTTTTCTTATGACGTTTAGGTTCTTTATATCTTTTATGATGCTGATATACACCCTTGCCCTCTTAGAGGGGCAGAGAGGTACAATGAGTCAGGGCACTTGGAGTCAGGAAGACCTAGGTTCAAATCCTACCATTCCTTCCCCGTATGTCAACAGTGTGACTCTGGGTAAGTCAATTGACCCTTCTAGGCTACATTTTCCTTTAACTGTAAGATAGGAGTGATAACGGTGATGATCAGGATGATGATAGCCTCTTCTTCCCCAAGTTGTTGTTTGGCTCTAGTAGGAGTGTTTTGAAAACCTTAAAGGACTGTATAAATGTTAGCTGTGAATACTTCTTCAAAGATAGACTGGATCCTGAGAAACACAGCGGTTGCCAAGGGGTTAAAAATAAAGCATTGAGTGAGGGAATAGAACAGGGGTAAAGGAGTGCTGCTGTTTAGATGCCTTGATATAAAGCTGTCAGGAAGCCTCCTAAAGCCAGGGAACCCATATTCTGATTCCTGGAGCTTTAAAATGCTCAGGATGATTTAGTGAAGGGGAGGGAAGCCTGATCAGAGAAGAACCCCTCCCCCACTTCCTTAAAAAGGAAAAAAAGAGCCCTCAGTGATCAAAGGGGTGCCAAGAAGGCTAGGAAGGCAGGATTCTAATGGATCAGCTGTGGCAAACATGTCAGCAGACAAGCCCCAGCGTTCGCTTTCACGTGTCTCAGTGGAAACTGCTCATAGATTTAAGAGGGGGAAAACATAATGAAAAATCCTCTCCCTCCCTTTCTTCACTCCTCCCCCCACGTTTAATAAAATGCAAAATACCTTCAACTGACCTTAAGTCAAAAAGTTAAGAGTTATTTGGAAGAGAATGTTAACAAGTCCCTTTCTTTTAAGATGGAAAGAAAAAAGTCCAACTCTGAAATATCTGATGGTAATTTAAGAGGCGTTGGAAAGATTTATGCAATTTTAAAGCTCCTTAGACAATAGTTTATTTTCAGCATTCTGAAAACTACAGGTTTAAATGACAACTATTGTTGTCGACATGAATCACGATCCCTATTCTTCCTTGGGCCCTTTCATACATCTCACCCCACCATAAACAGCTTGTATATGGCCAAGATTTCTCTATCTGTTCCTGGTCTGACTTTTTGGCAAGCTGTCCTCCTTGCTTAAATACTCCTGAAGGTCCATTTTGTGTTTGTGGATACTCTTCTACCTATGAGGATCTAGAAAGTGGACCACGAATTTATAGCTAGAAAGGATCTTAGAGACTATCACAGAGGTCATCAAAACTGCAGCCTATGGTAGATAGGCCAAATCCAGCTTACATCCTGTTTGTTTTTTAAAAGGCCTGCAAGCTGATGTAACCAATTGTATTTGGTCTAAACTAGAAACTGAGGCCCAGAAAGGTGAAGTGCTTACCCAAGGTCACACAGGTAGTAAATAGCAAAGCCATAATTCACATTCAAGACTTCTGATCTCAGATCTAAAACTCTTTCCATTCTGTTACATCACCTTCTCCTAAGAACTGCTTCATCCAAATTAATTCATCATGTTGTGGCCAGCCCTAGGGTGATTAACTTCCTTTTTATCTTAAGGAAAATTGACTTTACACTTAAGTATGTTAGATATTTTTAAGAAAAGGTAAAGGGAGTAAATTGATGAATAACACTACATGAAAGGTACTGTAGGTCCAACAAATAGATTTCTTTCCAATTTTGTAAGATGGAAAGAAAAAAAAACTCTGAAATATCTGATGGTAACTTAAAAGACATAAAAATTTATACAATTTCCTCCATCAATACTGTGACTAGTCAGAGATTCTCCATTATGTTCCTGTTCAGTCATTTTCAGTTGTGTCCAACTCTTCATAACCTCATTTGGGGTTTTCTTGGCAAAGATACTGGAATGCTTTGCCATTTTCTTCTCTAGTTCATTTTACAGATGAGCAACTGAGGCAAGTAGGTTAAGTGACTTGCCCACGGTCACAGAGCTAGTAAGTATCTGAAGCTGGATTTGAACTCAGGTGTTCCTGACTTCAAGCTCAGCACCCTATCGACTGTACCACCTAGCTGTCCATTATGTTCAGAGTCTTCAATTTTCATTCTTCAAACTAGTCCTTCTCTTACTTAGCTTAACTGCCTTTATATGCATCTAAGAAAATTACATTCATTTTAGTTTTCAGTTTGGGGAAAAGAATGAGTGTTTACGTAATGCCTGCTGACTTGAACAAATGAGGGAGAAAAAGGAGAGCAAATTAGCCCCTGAAAACTGGTCCTTGTTACATTTCTAGCTAAGGTTTAAATTTTTTTAAATTCCGAATTTAAACACCAAAAAAAAGCATTCCTACATATAAAATATAACACAAAAAGATGTTTGTACATAAAACCATATATCTATATTTCACATTACTTGCTTTAAATAAATATATTAAATTCTACATATTACTTTCAAAACTATCCTATTTGTCTGTACTTTCTTCTATTCAGTTTTTTGCATTAAAAATGTTTCAATCCCCCTCCTTTTTGGTATCATTATTGCGAATCTCAATTTTCCCAAACTCCTATGAAAAATCGGAAGGAAGGAGAGAGAGAGGGAGGGTGGAAGGAAGGAAAGACAAAGAAAGAAGGGAAGGGCAAAGGAAAGAAAGAAGGAAAGAGAAAGAAAGTGTACTTAGTCAAGCAAAACAAATGCATGTGATGGCCATATGAAAAAAAAAGTATGTCTCTTCCTGCATCCTGAGTCCATCATATGTCCTATGGACAAACGATTGGTCATTTCTTTGATTGGAGTTCTTAAGTTTTTCAAAGTTGTTTTTCTTTATAGAAGTATTATCCTTCTGTAAATTCTTCCCCTGGTTTGGTTCACTTCACTTTGCAGGATTCTCTGAAATCATCTCTTCATAGTTTCTTATGAAATAGTATTCCATTACATTTGTATCTCATAATTTTTTCAACCATTCACCAATTTTTAGATTCTGGTTCTTCCTCCTCCCCCCTTTTAATTCCCATTCTTATTAGGAAGTTTGTTTTGCTTTGTGGCTACTCCCTCCCAGGTACCATCTTTCCTCTTAACTCTACCTTCCCTACCCTTCTTGTTTCCCTGTTGTTTTTTGTGTTTCTATGCCAAACTTTTTGTGTCTGTGTTTCTCTGAGTATGTGTCAGTGTTCAACCCTCCTTTGTTAGCTCAGAGAAGAGTGGGGCTAGATCTGATGCCATCTCCCCCAACCTCTTCATCCACATTTGTATACTTTTTCTTTTATATACCCCAGTTATGAAAATATGAAAAAAATGAAAAAAGATATATTAAGTTCCACCCCCTTCTTTCTCCTCTCTACCCTCATGTATTCCTTTTACCATCCCTCCTTTTTACCTTCTTAAAATCCTCAGAATAGAACTAATCTATTTATTGGGTCCTCTTTCTTTCTTATATAATTCCCTCAATACCCTTTGAAGACACTAAAGACTTTGAGGGAGCACCTGTTTCTTGTCCCCTTATTAGTATATTAGCACTGCATTGTCAAAGAAACCCTTCCAATTGCTCAAATTATCTTAAATTTCCAGGTTTCTCTTGGCTTTTATTTACATTTCAAAGTTTCTTCTTAGTTCTGCACTTTTCATTTGAAATGTCTGAAAATCCTCTATTCCATTAAAGATCCATGTTTGTGACCTACAGGATTATACTCAGCTTTACAGGGTAAATGATTCTTGATTGTAAGCTTAGATCTTTAGCCTTTTGAAATACTGTATTACAATATCTCCTCTTGTTTATGACAAGCTTTTAGGTCTTCTGTGATCCTGATCATGGTTCCTTGTTATTTGAATTGATTGCTTCTGGATGCTTATAACATCTTTCCTTTGACATGAAAGTTCTGGATTTTGGCTATGATATTCCTGGAACTTTTCCTTTTCAGATTTCTTTAAAGAAGTGATCAGTGGACTCTATCTTCACTTTGCCCTCTTTTTTTAATAGATCTAGGAGGTTTTCATTTTTTATTTCTTAAACTACTGTATACAAACTTTTTTATCATGGTTTTTAGAGTCTAATGGTTCTTAAATTCTCTCTTCTTGACCCATTTCTCAGGTCTGTTATTTTTTTTTTTATAGCAAATATCTTACATTCTCTTCTATTTGTTCAACATTCAGATCTTCTATTTTTTTTCAACATTCAATATTTCAACAATCTGATTTTTCAACATAGAACTATTTTCTTCTAATATTTCTTGCTGTCTTATGGAGTTGTTCTGTTTGATCTATTCTAGTTTTTATGGGCAGTTAGGTGGCACAGTGGATGGAGTGCTGGCCCTGGAGTCAAGAGGATCTGAGTTCAAATCCAGCCTCAGACACTTACTAGCTATGTGACCCTGGGAAAGTCACTTAACCCTGTTTGCTTCAGTTCTTTATCTGTAAAATGATCTCGAGAAGGAAATGGCAAACCACTCCAGTATCTTTGCCAAGATCAGAATATCACAATATCAGAAATGCCTCAACAGCAGTTTTCAAGGAATTCGTTACTCAGGTAAGTTTTACTGTTTTGAGTTATAAGGTATTTCATCTTTAATTCTTTTCTCCAGAGCTTTTCTTTCATTTGCTTGCTCTACTTCTTTTAGCTATTTATCTAGTAATTGTGGAAAATCCATTTTTTTTTTGCTTGCAGCTCCTTCTAGTTGGGCATTACACTCTCCTGCTACATTAAACTTGGTCATATCTCTGAATGTGTAATAATTTTCAAAAATTGGGGTCCTTTTTTAAGGTGAGTTGGTTAGCCCTGCTTTGTCTAAGTTACCTGAGTTCCTGGCTCATCTGGGTTCCTTCACTGACCTCTACCTTCCAAAGTCCAGATCCGTTGGATCTTTCAGAGGGTTAGATCTGCAAGGCCTTTTATGATGGCTCAGTAGAGAATGCTAGGGTACCATGGAGCCTTGGGTCATAGTAGTTGGAGTGCTGCCACATACATGCTGCTTTTCTACCATGTTAAGACTGGTCATTGTGGAATCCACTGGTTTTCTAGGTCCTTTATGTCAGTTTTCCACCACCCTCAGGGCTTTCTTCAGGGGATATTCCATTTTTGCTGCCTCTGGACACACATCATTGAAACCTATACCAGTCTCTGGCCTATGTCTGGTCATGCTAGGAGCTGGCTTTTTTTTTCCCCTGTATTAGTGTTGGCTTTGCTTTTTTTTTCCTATTGCGCATGGGCTTCTGGCTGATTTTTTTCTGAGGTTCTGGGGTAAAAGAAATCACTTTCTGTAGTTTCTTATTGAATTCTTGACCATTATTCAGCCTTGCATGGTTTTTAGGTTTTTGGTGGAGGAGACGTTCTGCCTTCCTTCATTCATGTAGCCATCTTGGCCAGGAGTCCTGCATATAGGACCCCAATGATTCCTGACTTGGAACACATGCTGTCCAGCTCTTGACTGACACTGTATGATCCTGAGTAAACCATCTTTAAATTTCTGCATCTTCTTCATCTGTAAAATGAGGAAGTTGGGCCAGAAAATATATAAGGTTCCTTTTGGTTCTAACATGCTATGGTTCTAGAATCCAGAGACAAAGCTAGGGTAGGGTAGCTGAGACATCTGGGAGAGGAAGATAAGCTTTCTCCCCAAAGCGGTGAAGAAACTGCTAACTCATGTGCAGTTAGGTGATACAATGGGCCTGGAGTCATGGAGCCATAGGCCTGGAGTTAGGAAAACCTGAGGCCTAATTTAAGCCTGAGCAAGTCATGTAAACCTCTGTCTTTTCAACTGTAAAATGATGGCAATCATAGTACGCACCTCCCAAGGGTGTTGTGAGGATTAAAGCAGATGACACCAGGGCTTAGCCTAGTGCCTAACTTATAGTAGTCATTTAATAAATGTTTGTTTCTTTCCTTCCTATACCACACAGTCCTCTGTCAGCTTGTGCTCCCATTGGGATAAGGAGAAAGTGAGTTTCAGGAAAGGGAGATGAAGTGGGATTGTGGGCCACCAGAGGTGAAGGGAGGAGCGGGTAGTATTAGCAGCCCCTTCTCTAGGCATGACAACATCCAGAGCCTGGTTTAGTTTTCAATTCTAGGCTCGGCCTCCACTTTTACTCCGAATCGAGTTTTTCCCAACTATCTGCATTCATAGTTACAGCTCTGCTCTAGTCTGTGGGTAAGAACGCTCCAACAGAGCCACTTATAAAGGGAAATAATTGTCCCTTTGACATTTTGGGAAAATACATTCACCATGCACTATTCTGCAGTTAGTCACTATTTTCTGGACTGGGGAATCTCTATAATCAACTATCTCATTTCATAACATCAATTAACATACTCCAAGCACCAAGGGATTTCAGTTAATGTCCTCAATACAATGTGGTAATTGGCATTATTTGGGACTTTGGGCTTGTTTTTTTTAGAATGACAAAGGAATCTCTAGGATACTTTGTACATCTGTATTATAACAGGCTGCTTCCATATTCAATCATACTTAACCAAAGGCAGAAATAAAATAATAGGTTTAAATTAATTAATAATTATAACATATAATAATAATCACAAAAATATTAATAAATTAATAAATAATTTTAAGAGGCATTTATAAAATTAAACCAAAAACAAAGTAAAACAAAAACAAAAATCATATAGGTCCTTCTGGCTCCACTGTGTGAACCTATTGTTAATTATGTTACTTCTTATGTGAGAGTAACAAATTGTCAGACTGTGACTAACTCGGAAACTTGGGAAATCCCCATTTCAGGATAGGCAGGAAATCAGAGCTCGAGTTTTAATTAACCTTGAACTCTAGTCTACCTTTTCTGCTCCCTCCCATACATACAAAACATACAACCTGCCTGTACTTATGCAAAAGTCCCATAAAATGCCTTCCATGGGACCCAGGCACTATTTTGCCAGAAAACTATTAGAAATTTTTCTTTAATAAATCATGGAATGTTGAAGCTGAAAGAGATCTTGGGGGTCATCTAATTCAACCACCTTCTTTTATAAGTGAGGAAAATGAGTCTTGATTCAATCAATCGATCAAAATTTTATTAGGTACTTACGGGATACAAAGACAGAATAGTTTTTGCCTTCTATGAGTTATATATTTAAAATATAATATAAACACATTTTATATATCTTTAAAAGAGATACAGAGATAGATACAATATGTTTAAAGTAGATTCAAGGTAATTTGGAGGGCAGGCATCAGTCCTTGCCTTTATCAGTTCATCTTCATGCAAAAGGTGACATTTCAGCTGAGTCTTGATGGAAACTAGAGACATTTAAGAAGAAGAGAGTGTATTCAAGACATGGGGAATAGCCTTTGCAATGCCATGTATGAGAAACTGGTCAAACAGTCACCTTGACTGTAGCACAGTTTGTATGAAGGAGTAATAAGTTTGGAAAGGTAGGTTGGAGCTAGTTTGTGAAGGGCCTTAAATACAAGCTGTTGTTCTTTCATCCTGAAAGTAATAGTACGTGGGGTATTCAGGAAGGACTAGCACCTCTGGTGTGAGGGCTTGCCAAGCCCTTTTCAGGCTTGCTCATCTACCTTTGGTGTCTAACCAGTCACCCAACTCTCACACATGGTTCCAAGAAACTATAGCATGTGTAGTGGCCACACCCTGGTAAAACCATTTCATCAGACAACTAAACCAGGTTGAGGATAACTGATAGACTTCAAACCCAGCAGTGAGTTAGGGGAATGTCTACCCCAAGCATGTGAAGACTTTTCTCCACAGAATGGGCAGATGAGAACAATTTGTTCCAATGGCCATGAAGGCGGCTGAAGCAAGTTCTTAGAGTTTGGTTAGACATCAAAGACACCAAGGTCATCCTTTGCATTCTGGGCCATTTCCAGTTTTCCTGACTTTTGTCTTGCCACTGGACTTCAATGACTCTGGAAGAGAGAGGGAGACTTATGATTAACTTTGTGCAACTCTACCTCACTTAAATCCAATGAGCAAGTCAAGACATCATCCCATGATTTCATTGGTCCTTTTCAATAACAAAGGACAGACAACCACAATAGGGAGTCCTTGGATTTACTAAGTGAGGAACATGGTCAGAACACACTAAAAGTTTTGCCTAAGGTCTCACAGCTAGTTAGTGAAGAAGATCCCAGGCTAGAACTTCTGGGAACAATGACAGTAGGGGACATAGATTGGGACAGTAACCTGAGGGTCCTATGGCCATAGCTGGTGAACCTGAAGCCCACTCAGGATGGAGAATCTGTGATAGGGAGCAGCTGGAAAGTCTCCTTTACTCTATGGCTTGGAAAGCTCCCAACCTCTTAGCTGGAAATCTAACTGCTTATTTTAAAAGTAGAAAACAAAAGGAAAACACAGAAGATAAGTGCCTCTTTTAGACTTTGATTTCTAATCATAATAGAATTTTATGATTTTATTCCATCAAATGAATACTGTCTACTGGATTATTTTTATGAAGGGCTAAATAGCTAAATGAGCCTGGGGCCTTTTTTATGGTAGTCTGAATAGTACACCAGTGGCCCTCTGTGTTTTGACAAAGCTCAAACATTGTTTTAGATCAAAGGGTAGATAATGTAAGATCTAGACCCATTGAGGGTGTTATACTGTGAGGCTCCTGTAAACAGTAATTGAGGAATCATTTCCATGTTGGACTCTTGACACCGGAGATGCTAACATCTAGGGCAGAGACAACCCCAATCTGCTGTCTGGGCCTTACCAGAGGCAGAGTGGGGAGGGCATGATCACCCTTACAATCTTGAGTCCATGTGAAATCTGGCATAAGCTCAGTGCATCAGCCAACTACCATGCCTGGTACACGTGGGCACTGCACAAAAGATAAAAAAGACTTTTGTGGGACAAAGGTTTGGTATCACAGCATGGTCTCTGCAAAGTGCTTTTAAAAAATAGCTCTGTCATTCTTTTTATTATTATGAGATTAATGTAATGACCATTAATGTTATAGATCCCCAAATTAGGAAGGTCACTAACATTAATACCAAGCAGTATAACCTCATTCAATCATTATTTATTTATCCAAAACACTGTCTACACCAAAGCTACTTTCTACTATTTTCCAGTTAGCTGGAGAATCTCTTATTCTTCTGTAAAACCATCAGGTATCCCAAACCAGCTTAAAACAAACATAATTTGCCTTCAGAACCCATGCACTTTAAATGAACACAATTTTATTTGGATCACTATTAGCAATCTTGTCCCCACAAGCATTTCATAGAAGTTACAATAATGGCCAGTGCTAGCATCGTGCTAGATGTTAGATGAGAAAAGGCTTTTGCAGAGTTTTCCAGTGAGGACAATAATGGAGGCAAAGAATGGAATATTACAAAGAGCAAGAACTTACAAGGAAGCAAAGATGGACAGCTCTCAATACAATGTGTAATATTTATTATAAGAGGCTTTCTTGAAATAGAAATTTATTGCTGGAAAGTCTGAATGTTCTCTTATGTTCTGTTGTACACATGACATTTTTTCTTTTATTTTATATTTAAGTTTTTAATATGTTTGTTTTTCCTTCCTTATTGTGTATCTAAGTTTTAATATTTAAGTATAAATTTTAAGAAAAGAAAGTACAAGGAGAGAATCCATCTTTAGACTTCTTTATCCCAAAGAGATCTGCTATGCAGCCCATGAGACTAGAAAGAAACAAATAATAAAATGACAGGAAAGGAGAAAAAGAAAGGAACCAAAGAGACTTTTGTTGTTCAAGGAATCTAAAAGAAAATCTTAAATTCCCCCTTTCTGTTGCACTTAGGTCTTGCCATCTGAAATGGGCAAACAGATCTGTTACAGATGGTTATTAAGCAGTTTCTGAATCCTTGAACATGTGTGTTTAATGGAGATGCTGATAGACCCTTCACAGATTTGCAGTGGTGCCGACTGTATAATAAATCAACAGGTTTTACAAAGTAGGTACCAAGACCCTGTCCTGTACCAGCCCTCAAAGGCCTGGTTAAAACCCAAGACATTGGGATTTAACCATTTCTACAGTCTGCCCAAGGTCTTCTTTCAGAGTGGTTGGCTGGTTTGTCCGACTTCCCAGAGGAAGATATACAATGAAGCCTGCTCTGGGTCAGGAGGCAAAAACCTTTATTTAGTTCTGACAGGATTTCATGCTTTTTCCCAAATACAAAGTAAAATTTCCCCTTCAGTGGAGGTATAGGTTCAGAATGTTCCTACACCATTGTTCCTCGGAACCCCGGGCCACAAGGAAGAATTGGCCTTCAAAGAAGAAACATGTGAAGAAGCATCTTGCAAGAAAAGGCAAGCTTCTCATAGAAAAAGGAGTGCTAACCCTGAAATTGACTAGGAAGCCCAGAGAAGCCCCTACAACAACATTTGACATTTTTGTAAGTGATGCAGGCACCAGCATGCATTCTGGTGTGTTCTCCCTCCCCCAACCCCGTCGAGATTAACCCTTCACTTCCATTTAACCTAGTAACATTGATTAGCTTTTATAAAGGAACATTTACTGTGAAGAGAAAACATTTCCCCCCAACACCTAGGTGGCACATTCTCCCCATACCATCTCAACCCCAAAGGAGTGACCTCGGACTTAATGCAGTTTCTACCTGGCATAGGTTCCACCAAATTAGAGTCCAAATGTGTCATACTGATGTATAAATCCTAGTCTCAGCTACTGCTGGGCTGACTCCTGGGGTCACTCCCTCCCCATTCCACCACTCCCCCCACTCAGTGCTAGACTGGTTGGCTACAAAACCCATCATGGATTCTGCTCTTGGACCTCTTGGTGGCTTGTTCTCCTGATATTTCACAGCTCATAGGTCAAATTCATCCCCAATCTATTTTACAATAAAAAGGGGGCAGAAAATAGATGCCAAAGCAAGTACCAAGAACTATATAGTCACAGATCACATATCTGCCTAGCATACGGAAGCCCAAGCCCTCTCAGACTTTATAGCATTGTTTCTCTTCTCTTACTGGAATGCAGCCATACAGGAGGGAATCAGAATAAAAGAAGAACTGCCCATCTGGTTGACTAGTGCCTTTTGAATGGACCCTAGTTCTGGCTACACACCAATTAACAACCTGCCTCTTTATCCAGACTAGAACTAGTAACAACATAATGGAGCAAGACCCCTCCATTACCTTTCATCCTGCCTCTGGTATCAACCAAGCATGCTGAAGCCTGTTTACCAGTTCCCCATTAGTCATCTTTTAAGTACCAATGAGCATGCAGTTATGCTGGGAAGAGGCTCACAATCATATATATCCATTGATGGTTCTTGTCATTGCCAAAGATCCTATTGTGCAAAGGGATCACAAATCAGGTGATTAACACAGGAAGCCAGATCTTGTTAATGGCAAGCCAGGCAAACTTTCCATTTGTTTATGATTTAAATTTTTTTAAAAAAAATTGGGAGTGGGTGGTCCAGACCTCTTAGACTGTGAGCATGAGGAATTCCTATTGTGGTAACTCCCTCCACTGATGTAAATTAGCAGCTCATCTGTAACTTAACATCTTAGAAAATTGCCTGTGACACTTGGAGTATGCTTCAGAGGCAGGACTCAGACCCAGGTCTTTTGGCTCCAAGGTCAGACCTCTGTCTACTATGCCAACCTGCCATTTATCTCTGATAATTTGGACAAGTTGCTCAGCTTCATCTGTAAAATGAGAGAGTTGTACTAGATGGCTTCCAGGACCCTTCCAAAATTAAATCTATGATCCTTATAAACCTAAGTGAGCCTAGCATTAAAAATGTAACATATCTGAACATCATGATTTTCAGATTAAACTGTTACCAGTTGTCATTTGTTATATGTACTGCATGTGTATCTTATAATCCATTTTAAAATCTCCAAAACTAGTCAGCACTTAGATAACATTCTGTGTTTACCTATAACTTTAAAATGTTCCATAAATTTCTTTTGCTTCTCTTATTCAGATTAATCACATAGAAGAGAGGTCAAAATGAAGTGGATAAATATATTATGAAAAGAGGAAATTCTAAATATCATTTAAAAAAATCTACCAGAGAAGAAGTACAAAATGGGGGAGGCATGGTTAGATAACATGGGGAAAGATCTGGGAGCATTAATGGACGTAAACCCAGCACATATGGGTCAATAGTGTGTCTTGGCAGCCAAATAAAGCTAATGGATATTGTGGTCAGTTCTGGGCATCATATTTTAGGAAGGCTATTGACAAGCTGGAATCCATCTCTAAGGATGCAGGCTATCAGGATGATGAAGGGACTCAAAACCACATTATACAAGGATCAGTCAAATGAAATTAGGATGAAAAGACTGAGGGAATATGAAATCCTCCAAGTATTTTAGAAGCAGTTGTGCAGACAATGTGTTTTACTTATTCTAAGAGGTAAGAACCAGAAGCAATAGAGAAGTATTGCAGAGAATCAGATTCCTGCTCAATGTTAAGAAAGACTTCCTAATTTATTCAGTTATTGAGTTATTCAGCAAGGGGATGGGCTATTGCTGGAGATAACGAGCTCCTTATGAGGTCATCAAATGGAAGCTAGATAGCTACTTGTCAAAGATATCAGAAGGGAGATTGACTTCTTGGGTCTTGTCCAAGGTTCTGTAAATTAATGAAAAATATAAAAGATGGGATTTAAAAAAAAAAGAAAAGTGGTTCTATGATCTTTAAGAATATATACCCAGATCATGCAGAGCCAAGATGGCAGCTGGAAAGCAGGGACTTACCTAAAGCTCTGCCCCAGGATCCTCCAAACACCTATAAAAAATGGCTCTGAACAAATTCTAAAACTTCAGAACCCACGACATAGCAGAGGGAAACTGGGCTCCAGCCCAGGACAGCCTGGATGGTCACTGGGTAAGGTCTATCTCACGGAGCTGGGAGCAGAGTGGAGCAGAGCCCAGCGTGAGCACTGCCTGGACCAACCAGACAGGAAGCTGGGTGGAACAGGCCCTAGAGCCCTGAATCATTGAGCTGTGGCAGTTACCAAACTTCTCGACCCACAAACACCAAAGATGACAGAGAAGGTTAGTGGGAAAAGTTGCTGGGACAGAGTGAAAGGAGTTTGGGTCAGCCACCACTTCCGGCCACCGCCCCCGGGGTGGTGGAAGTGGTGGAGCTCTGAGGCTGCATACAGAGCTACAGCTGCAGTTCCTTCAGGCCCCAGGCCCACCTGGTGGGAGGAATTAAGTGGAGGATCCGAGCAGGAGTGCAGAGCCTGCTTAACATCTGAGTTGTGGTCTGGGTTGGTGGTTCTTAGGGGAGGAGGAGCACTGGTGTGGCAGGGCTTGCTGTGTAGAAATAGCTCTGAAAACAACAGCACAGCCCCTCAAGCTTGGGACAAAGTATGCTCTACTCTACAAGCAGTCATACCCTGACAAAAAACTCAAGGGTCAAGTAGTTGCCTGGGAACATGGTCAGACAGAAAAAACAGTCTCAGATTCAGACTCAGACTTTGGAATCTTTCTTTGGTGACAAAGAAGACCAAAACATACAGCCAGAAGAAGTCAACAAAGTCAAACAGCCTACAACAAAAGCCTCCAAGAAAAACATGAACTGATCTCAGGCCATGGAAGAGATCAGAAAGGATTTGGAAAAGCAAGTCAGAGAAGTAGAGGAAAAATTGGGAAAAGAAATGAGTGTGATGCCAGAAAACCATGAAAAACAAGTCGATGACTTGCTAAAGGAGACCCAAAAAAATAATGAAGAAAACAACACCTTAAAATATAGACTAACTCATATTGCAAAAGAGCTCCAAAAAGCCAATGAGGAGAAGAATACCTTGAAAGGCAGAATTAGCCAAATGGAAAAGGAGGTCCAAAAGACTACTGAAGAAAATACTACCTTAAAAATTAGATTGGAGCAAGTGGAAGCTAGTGATTTTATGAGAAATCAAGATATTATAAAACGGAACCAAAAGAATGAAAAAATGGAAGACAATGTGAAATATCGGAAAATAGATCCAGGAGAGATAATTTAAAAATTATTGGACTACCTGAAAGCCATGATCAAAAAAAGAGCCTAGATATCATCTTTCAAGAAATTATCAAGGAGAACTGCCCTGATATTCTAGAGCCAGAGGGTAAAATAGAAATTGAAAGAATCCACCAATTGCCTCCTGAAAAAGATCCCAAAAAGAAAACTCCTAGGAATATTATTGCCAAATTCCAGAGCTCCCAGATCAATGAGAAAATACTACAAGCAGCCAGAAAGAAACAATTTGAGTATTGTGGAAACACAATCAGAATAACACAAGATATAGCAGCTTCTACATTAAGGGATTGAAGGGCTTGGAATATGATATTCCAGAGGTCAATGGAGCTAGGATTAAAACCAAGAATCACATACCCAGCAAAACTGATTACCATGATCCAAGGCAAAATATGGACTTTCAATAAAATAGAAAACTTTCAAGCTTTTTCAGTGAAAAGACCAGAGTTGAATAGAAAATTTGACTTTCAAACACAAGAATCAAGAGAAGCATGAAAAGGTAAACAAGAAAGAGAAATCATAAGGGGCTTACTAAAGTTGAACTGTTTTGTTTACATTCCTACATGGAAAGATGATGTGTATAATTCATAAGACCTGAGTATTAGGGCAGCTGAAAGGAATATACATACATACATACATGCATGTATAGACAGAGGGCACAGGGTGAGTTGAATATGAAGGGATGATATCTAAAAAAATAAAATAAAATTAAGGAATGAGAGAGGAATATATTGAGAGAGGGAGAAAGGGAGAGATAGAATGGGGTAAATTATTTCGCATAAAAGTGGCAAGAAAAAGCAGCTCTGTTGGGAGGGAAGAGAGGGCAGGTAAGGGGGAATGAGTGAATCTTGCTCTCCTCAGATTTGACCTGAGGAGGGAATAACATACACACTCAATTGGGTATCTTACCCCACAGGAAAGAAGGAGGAAGGAGATAAAAAAGGGGACACGATAGAAGGGAGGACAGATAGGTGGAGGGGGTAATCAAAAGCAAACACTTTTGAAAAAGGATAGGGTCAAGGGAGAAAGTTGAATAAAGGGGGATAGGATAGGAAGGAGCAAAATATAGTTAGTCTTTCACAACATGAGTATTGTGGAAGGGTTTTGCATAATGATACACATGTGGCCTATGTTGAATTGCTTGCCTTCTTAGGGAGGGTGGGTAGGAAGGGAAGAGGAGAGAGAATTTGGAACTCAAAGTTTTAAAAGCAGATGTTCAAATGAAAGTTTTTGCATGAAGCTAGGAAATAAGATATACAGGCAATGGGGCATAAACATCTATCTTGCCCTACAAGAAAGTAAGAGAAAAGGGGATGGTGGGGAATGGGGTGACAGAAGGGAGGGCTGACTGGGGAATGGGGCAATCAGAATATATTCCATCTTGGAGTGGGGTGAGGGTAGAAATGGGAAGAAAATTTGTAATTCAAACTCTTGTGAAAATTAATGCTGAAAACTGAAAATATTAAATAAATAAATAATGATTTTTAAAAAAAAACAGAATATATACCAAAATGATCTGTGATCCACTAGTATAGATATCAGCTCATTTATGCAACTGTAGTTAAGTCCTAGGAAGACGCCTGCACTTATTGAGGAGTTAAGTGACTTGCATGTGGCTAGCAGGTGTCAGAGGCAGGATTTGAATCTAAGTCTTCACGATTCCAAGTCCAATACTACATCTGCTGAACTATGCTGCCTTTCCAAATGCATGTCATAATTTAAGTTGGATGAAGTGTTGCTTTTGAAGTGCTTTATTAATTTGTTTAATGAACAGATGATAGTGAATTACAATAATCATATCAATTGTTTATATGAACATAGCAGGTATTTCTAAAGTGTTTGTTAGGAACTTAAACATCATTCTTACTTAATTTAAGTACATTTCCAGCAATCTTTTTCATATTATTAATTTATTTTTCCAGTCCTTTCTTTTATTAAAAATAAAAAGGTAAGGTTGAGTCCAGTTCCTACTTAAACGATCAGAAATTCCAAATGAATGGAGTACAGATTAATAAGACTATATAATAAGACTATAAGATTATATTATAGTTAATGATTTAAAAAGCAATTGATGGAGTAGACAATCTTATCCCAATATAGAGTTGAGGAAATTGAGACATAGACCATGGTGTTTGAAATAAACAATCCACAACACAGGAGGAGTCAGTATATTTCATAACGACTGGTTTATGTAGTCTCTCTGGATATCCTGTGGTTGTTGGTTGGTTGGTTATTGTCCTTCATTCTCTAAGAGGACTAAAATGACATCACTATGTTAGAGTTAACTTACTGTATGTCCTTCTGTGGCTGATAAGACCAATACCAACTTGGAATGCTCTACCACAGATCAGGCACAAATAGTCCATGTGAACATTTGGGGTGGATTCTCTAAATTTGCACATCTTGAGTGTCTTTTGAGCTACTTCAGTCCTGCTTTGCTTATAGAGCACAGTGCCTTCTTTGATGAAGGCACGCCATTCTGGGCAGTCCTGTGCCAATGTCTCCCATGTCACATAATCAATTCCAAAGTTCTTCAGAGAGACCTTGAGAATGTTCTTGTATCACTTCTTTTGACCACCATGTAATTACTTGCTTTGTGTGAGTTTTCCATAAAATAGTCTTTTAGGCAAGCTTACGTTTGGCATTTAAACAATGTGGCCAGCATGTTGGAGTTGCTCTTTCTGCAGTAGAGTTTGAATGTTTGGTAGTTCAATTTGAGAAAGGACCTCAGTGTCTGGTACCTTATCCTACCAGGTGATCTCCAGAATCTTCCTAAAACGATTCAAATGGAAGTGATTCAGTTTCTTGGCATGGCACTGGTATACTGTCCAGGTTTCGCAGACATACAATAATGAGGTCACTGCGATGGTTCTATAGACCTTCAGTTTGGTAGACAGTCTAATACCTCTTCTCTCCCACACTTTCCTTCGGAGCCTCCCAAATACTGAGCTAGCTGTGGCAATGTGTGTGTCAACCTCATTATCAATGTGTACATCCCTGGGAAGTATACTGCCAAAGTAAGTGAACTTATCCACGGTATTCAAAACGTCTGCATTTGCTATAACCGATGGTTTCAGTGCTGGCTGGTAGAGAACCTGTGTTTTCTCTGTGTTCATTGTTAGGCCAAAATTAGCACAAGCAGCCAAGAACTGCGTTGCAACTGTGTTGCCTCTCAGCTTCAGAGGCTGCATTGGGTGCAGCTTTCAATAATAATAATAGCAGCTCATATTTATATAGTATTTTGAAATTTTCAAAATGCTTTATATACATGTTCTCGTTTGGGCCTCATGGCACCCCAGGGAGGTAGAAGTTATTATTATCTTCATTTTACAGATGAGGAAACTGAGACTCAAGAAGCTTAAATGTCTTGCCCAGGGTGTCTTAGCTAGTAAACATCTGAGATTGGATTAGATCCCAGATCTCCCTGACTCTAAGACCAGCACTCCCTCCACCATATTGCTTTTAAGATGACCATCAAAAACACAAGCTGATGGGGCAGCTAGGTGGTGCAGTGAGTAGAGCACCGGCCCTGGAGTCAGGAGGACATGAGTTCAAATTCAGGCTCAGACACTTGACACACTTGCTGTGTGACCTTGGGCAAGTCACTTAACCCCAATAGCCCTGCCTTCCCCCCTCCAAAAAAAAATACAAGCTGACTGATTTGCCATGACATTGTTTAATCAACTACTCACAGGATTTCAAAACTGAAGGAGGTCTTAGAGATCACTTAGTCTGATGTCCTGATCTCAGAGATGTGGCAGTTGAGGCCCAGAAGTGTTAAAGACTTGCACAAAGTTGCATGTATAGTTAATGGCAGAGCCAGGGCTTAAAATCCCAATCTATTCTTTTCCAGTCTGATGTGCTCATTTATACAGCCTTATAAAGGTTCATCACAGAATAACGAAGTCTCAGAGTCTCAGATTTGGAACCTCAGGGGCCAACTAGCCCAATTCATGACTGAACAAAACCCTCCTCTACCTCATCCCTGACAAGTGGGCTCCAAGCCTTTGCCTGAAGTCATCCCTGGAGGAAGAGTCACTGCCACAGAGGCAGCAAATGCTGCTTTTTGGCTGGCTCTGATTGTTAGGAAATGGTTTAGTACATTAAGCCTCAATTTGCCTCTTTACAACTTTGGCCCAGTGGGGTCAAACAAGCAAGCCGACAATGAACATTTATTAAAAACTAGCTATGTTCTAGGTGTCGTGTTATGTGCTAAGCATACAAAAACAAGCAAAAAGATACATTTCCCTGCCCTCAGGGAGCTTACCTTCTAATGGGGAAAAATACACAAAAGGTAACTAAGAAGTGCAGGGGTGGGAGGTGGGGAGTACAGCAGTGGGGCAGGGTGGATAAAGACTGGAGTCAAGTTCATTTTTTCTTCCATGTGATAGTCCTTGAAGATAGCTATCACATTCATCCCACAAAGTCTTTTTCATCTGCTAAACATTCCCAAAATTAATTTTTGGACCTAAGTTTACATTTATCCCTCCTATGAAATTGTCATATTAATTTCAATCCAATGTTCTAAATTTTCCAGGACATTTTTTGTATGTTGACACTGTGACTGAGTGTATTAGCCATCTCTACCAGCTTTGCTTTATGTATAAATTTTAAAAACATGACATTTATGCCTTTATCAAAATAATTGATAAAAATGTTCAGCAGAGCAGAGTCAAGAACAGATCCCTGGAGCCTTCTGCTCTGCTTTTCTGAAGATGACATCAAATCCTTAATGACTACTTTGGGGGCCAGGCCATTTAAGCCAGTTCCAAATTCACTTAACTGTATTATCAGAGAGCCTACATTTCTCCATCTTGTCCACAAAAAATTTCATGAAATGTTTTGTCTTGTACTTTCCTAAAATCGAAGTAAGCTGTAGCTGCAGCATTTCCCTGATCTGTGAGTCTAGTCACCTTGTCAAAAAAGAAACAAGGTTAGTCTGGCATCACCTTCACTTGATGAAATTATGTTGGTGCTTTGTGGTCTCCATTGCCCTTTCTAGATCTGACCTAACCTCCCCTTTAATAATAGATTTTGGAATTCTGTCATGAATTGTGGTTGAGCTCCCTCACCTATGGTTTGCAGACTCTTTTCTCTCCCCCCCCCCCCCGCACTTTTTTGGAGTGGGGGTGGGGAGAGGATAATCTGGACAACATTTGCCCTCTCCTATAGTTAGTTTCACTACTATTCTCCATTATCTTTCAAAGAATCCTGATATATGGCAGTTCTTTCATTATGCTAAGATGTGGTTCATCTGGGCCAAGTGACTTGAACCAATCAACAGCAGCTAGGTGCCCTCTTTATTATCTCACTCCCTACTCATCTTGGGTATCAATTCCCTATTAGTCATTTGTGTTCTGTCTTTTCCAGTCCCAAGATCATTCTTGGCAGAAAACTATGAAACAAAATTAAGAGTCAAGAAGTTTTGCCTTCTGCAATTAGTAGCTATCATCCTTCCATGTATCCTGAGCAGTCATCCTATACTTCCAGCTTCTCCTGTTTAAATCTTCTGTTGGCTAGGAAACTGATGGACTACATTTGCCAGAACTGTACACAAAATAGGAGTGAATAGGATTGGAATGAGAAGTTATGGGCCTTTCCAATGGAGTGAATGAAATTTGTGATGAACATTTAGGCCAGTCATTTTTCCTTTCTTCTTTCTTTTCTTTTTTCCTTCCCTCTTTCCTTTTTTCCTTCCTTTCCTTCCTTCCTCATTATTTTCTCTCACTCCATTCCTTCATTCCTTTCCTTCTTTCTCATTCTCTCCCTCCCTCACTCCATTCCTTATTTCCTTCCTCCTTTCCTTCTTCCCTTATTCTCTCCTTTCCTCAGTCCATTTCTTCTTTCCTTCCTTTTTCCCTTCCTCTCTCTTTCCCTCATTCCATTCCTTCTTTCCTTCCTTCCCTTTTTTCCTCCTTCCTTCCTTTTCCCCCCTCCTTCCTTCCTTTGTTCCTTCCTTCTTCCCTTTTCCCTTTATTCTCTCCCTCCCTTCCTCCCTTCTTCCCTTTTTTCTTCCTTCCTTGCTTCCTTCCCAGAAGTTTGAACTACATATAATCAAAGCCTTTCAGATGGCAGCCAACTGTTCTGCAGCTCTACTGAAGACAATGGAGAAAGTGGGCAAGGGTGTAGACACCATAGCAGGAGGGATTTTGTTAGGAAAAAATAGAATTGTGTCAAAACCAGGATTTTTTTTCAGACCTGAAACTACATTGCCATGAGAGGCTATGGACTTGGCTTCTCTGAAGTTCCTTATCAAGGAAACAGATTCTCCTCTCAGTGGAAGCTTTTCTCATTGTGTTGGAGTGGAGAAAGAACTGGCCTTGAAATCTGGGGAAGACCTGGGCTTAAGTCCTGCTTCTGACACTTAATGACTCCGTGACTTTTGAGTGAACCATTTCACTTCTCAGTGCTCTAGACAACTCTTTAAGATCAAAAGATGTAGAGATAGTAGCGACCTTTGTTAGTGGTGGGAGTTTCCCCCCACACAGGGAGTTCTCTATTCCAAGGAACTTGTGAATCCAAGCCCTATCCCTATCCAAAGGTGCAAGATGACTCCTTGGGTCCCTTTCAGGCCTACGACTGTGATGTCTCCCACAGTTCTGCAGGAATGTGAAGCTCCAAAACTTTACATCATCCTCGGAAGGCAGAGACATCTCTGGTGAATTTTTGCTGATTAAGCCTTCAGGACAGACATATCCTTTGGTGTTCTTGACATGTAACATTTGGCCTGGGAGGGAACAGCTGAAAAAGAGACTGAAGGGGGATTTCTTGGAGCCAGAGTGGTTCAGTGAGCAGAGGCTGGATAGCTGAAAATTCTGGGTTATGTAAACACAGCCCCAGTGAACGTCACATAAATGTCTGCAATTCTCTCAGAAAAAAAAAAATCAATCTTTCTTCCTCTTTTTCAGGTTGAGAGAGAGAAAAGAGTCCATGTGAAAACTTGTGTGTTTATTTGTTTGGCATGTTTGTGGAAATATTCATCTCTTTTGCCCTTCATTGTAGGTGAGATCAGAGATTTCTCCTTCTGGACAGTTTCTATTGGTCTGTAACTCATTATTTACATGGCTTCCTTTTAATTTAATATATTCCCCCTCAAAGGTTCCAATATCCTGAAATCAGCTTATCTGAGGAATGTTCTCCCCAAAGAACTGAATGCTATAGAAAAAGCCAATAGGCCCACTTTGAGCTGTTGGAGGAGGGTAGGGAGGAGTTAGCTCTCTGTGGCCCTGTGGACTTGGAGGGGGTGAGCTCCAAATGGTGAAACTTTTAGAGTAAGCAAGCATGAGACTCATACCCCTTCTCCAAAAGGAAGAAGGAAATATGGGGATATTCAATGGAACATCAAAGTGATGGAGAAGTTAGTTTGCTCCAATAGCACACGCCCATAGGCCAGATCAGAGCAGCTAGGTGGGACAATGGATAGAACACTGCACCTGGAGTGAGGAAAACTCATTTTTGTGAGTTCAAATCTGGCCCCAGGCACATACTAGCTGTGTGACCCCAGGCAAATCACTTAACACTATTTGCCTCAGTTTCCTCATCTGTAAAATGAACTGGAGAAGGAAATGGCGAACCACTCTAGTATCTTTGCCAAGAAAACCCCAAATGGGGTCATGAAGAGTCAGACACGACTGAAACAACTGAACAACAATTGATGCCAGATTGAAGGATTCAGTGTTTTCTTGCTAAAGTACAGACACTCAAGTTAAGAGTACAGCTTACTTTTTCCTAAAGAAGAGTTAAATGCACATTTATTCAAGACTCTGCAAGGACCTTGCCTGAACCTCTGCTTTCTCCAGACCTCCATAGTTGCCCCTTTCCTGGCTCCCTAAAATGCACAGGCCAGCAGCTCACTGTCTGCTTGACAAGGAAACTAGAGGAACAATTGCAGAAATTAGTTGAGTAAGGTCATTCCTGCATCCAAAGGGCACCTGTTCTGAGATCAGAAATGGTCAACCAAGAGCAAGCAGGGAGAAAGAAGGCCTGAAGATTTTCTAGCTTGGTTTAACTGGGCCTCTTCTGTCAAGCAATGTAAGACCATTCTGACCACTGACCAAGTTTTTATTGCCACAAAGCCCAGGGCTATAAGCAGAAGAAGCGGGCTACAGGAGGGGGTGGAGGGGATGAAGGGTGTCGGTGAGGAGACTACAGATGCTCAAGCTTACATATTCATAGGAAAGTCCACGATTTGCAATCAAACCCCCCAAAAGGAGTCAATTCAATCTTTTTCATGTTTGCATGAAACATAAATATTTTGGACTCACCCTCTTCAAATAGGAGGGGGAAAAACAAAACACAAAAATGAGCCTGTTTCTTAAGGGAGGAGAAGCATGCTTGGGCAACAAGATGTAGTGTACAAGTCAGCCATGCAAAGTGTGTACTGCAAGGCTTGTCCTGAATATGGGAGATGAGGATAAAGGTCAGATGAAGAAAGGACCAACCTTCCAGCCATCTGGAACTGTCTGAGAACAGTCAAGTGCTAGGTCAGGAGATCAACCTAAAAATGAGAATTCTGCTTCAGAGTCCTACAGTAATTGGCTAGCTCAACATGGGCAAGCCACTAAACCTCTCTGAAAAATAAAGACACCACCATTTACAGCATTTGCTTTACAGATTTGTAAGGCTCAAATGAGATAATGATTGTAAAGTACATAGTACAGTACCTGGCATATGGTGAGAGCTATATAAATATTAGATATTATTATGGTCATTCTTATTATATTGGGGTATATGGAGTGTACAAGGAGGACTAGCACCTCTGGTGTGAGGGCTTGCTGAGCCCTTTTCAGGGCTGCTCCTCTACCTTTGGTGTCTGCCTGGCACTCTCCCGTGTGGCTCCAAGAAGCTCTAGTATGAGCAGCAGCCACACCCCAGTAAACATCTTGGCAGACAGGCTAAACCAGGTCGAGGGTAACTAATGGGACGCAAACCCATTGGTGAGTTAAGGGGTGTCTGCCCCAAGCACGTGAAGACTTCCCCTGGCAGAACGGGCAGATGAGAACGATTCATTCTAACGGCCATGAAGGTGACTGAAGCAGGTGCTGTGGAGTTCTCAGAGCTTGGTCAGACACCAGAGACTCCAAGGTCATCCACGGCATCCTGGGCCAGCACGAGTTGTCTTGACTTTTGACTTGCCACTGGCCTTTGATGACTTTGGAAGACAGAGTGAGGCTGATGACTTTGTGCAGCTCTGTCTCACTTAAATCCAATTCACAAGAAAGTCAAGACATCACCCTAGGCCCCGATATCATTGGTATGCTTGGAAAGATGAACAACGACAACAGTTATTGTATAAAAGCATCAAGAAAATATTGAGGGAATGTATAAAAGCATATATATGATCATAAGCTAGTGTCATATGGTGGACTGAGTACTGGACCTGGAGTCAAGTAGACCTGGATTCAAATCTTACCTTTACACTTTTTGGCTATGTGACCATGGACAAAGCACTTCAC
The DNA here is from genome assembly GCF_011100635.1 of Trichosurus vulpecula. Taxonomy (NCBI): domain Eukaryota; kingdom Metazoa; phylum Chordata; class Mammalia; order Diprotodontia; family Phalangeridae; genus Trichosurus; species Trichosurus vulpecula. Next base: position 242,351,540 of record NC_050573.1, on the reverse strand, counting down.
CTTTGTCAGTTTCCTCCTCTTGAAAATAGGGATGATAGCATCTATCACACTTTTACCAACCAGGGTTGTTTTGAGGATCAAATGAGATAATAGACTTTGCAAACCTTTAATGTATTAATGGGGCTTTGGCACATGCCAAGTCACTTAAAATGGAGGCACCCACATAGGAGATGAGAGAGAACGGTGTCTGGGAGAAGACATCCTTCTTGTCTACTACGTGGCTGGGGGCCAGGAATGTCTGCAATCTTCAAACTACCATTTATAGGGAGGCGCTCTCTCTCTCTCTCTCTCTCTCCCCCTTCCTCCCTCCCTCTCTCTCTCTCTCTCTCTCTCTCTCTCTCTCTCTCTTTCTCTCCCTCCCTCCCTTCCTCCCTCCCTCCTCTCTCTCTCTCTCCCTTCCTCCCTGCCTCTCTCTCTCTTTCTCTCGCCCTCGCTCCCGCCCCACCTCCTTCTCTTCTCCTCCTCTCTTTTCTTTCCTGGTGGCATTTATGGGTGAAGGTCTTATTCACTCACAAAATGAGCAATGTGCAATAAGATGAGGGGGAGAAAGGTCACCTTCCCCACCCTTAGGCCCCACAGCCCTGAGAAATGGGCTTAGGGTTCTGTTTCACTTTGTGATCTGTTTCACTTGTCCTCAGTTCTAGGTGCAGGAGCTCCAGACCCAGGACCTCAAGCCAAGAGAACCTTGGAGCCCATGATAATTCTAGGCCAGAGATTTCAAACAGCCTAGCATAGAAGCCCTGAGAATCCAGAGTTCAGGGAGGTAAAGGCATGAGGCTGAGCTTTGGACTTGGAACTTGGTGGTACTAATGGTATTTAGGGGAAGAATGTGGACAGATTTGTTCTTAGTATAACTTTAAAGTAACTATTCGTTTATAAATGCTAAATTGGCTATTAAGTATTTAAATGGAACTGGAGTGCTTGGATCCAGTGCTTAGCACAGTGCCTGGAATATAGCAGGTACTTAATAAATATTTATTGATTGATTGTAGGGGAACACATTTGTTAAGGGTTTGAGCTGATGGTAGACACAAGAGACCAAAACCCCTATGGGTACCAGAAAATTGTTGGTGAGAGTAAAATATAACACAGGGTCCTAAGGCATTACGGGCTAGAGAATTCCTGTTATACAGGCCATCTACTGTTCTCAACTACTCAAATGAATCTGTTGTCTCATTTAGATGTTTCCTCCAGTGATTCCGGTAGTTCATAGCCCTCCCATAAATATACCACGTGGGTCTACCTAAAATGCTAGAGATCTTCCTCCTAGAATTGCATGGTACCAGCAGGTCATTTTGGCTCTCTACCTTTCACCCTTCACACCCATTACCCTTACGTAACCAGACCAACTTCTCTTCTTTACATTCCTCTGATGACATCTTTTACTTCAGCACTTCTTCAAAGTTCCTTATGAACTATATGTTGCAACCTGCTCACACCCACCACACCCGTTCCTTCATTGCCCTCTGAGCGATTTTCATTTTTAATTCTTTGGAGACTTATATTCCATGTCTGTCTCTAAGTTGTTTTTATAAACTGCACCAACACCTCTTTGATGAAATGTTTTCTTCTTTTCGTTATAGTGACCAGTGACGCTCAGTACATTTGAATTACTATCATATTAAAATGATCCACCAGACCAGTTAGAGCAGACCCTTTCTCAGCGGGAAAAGCGAGGACGTGCAAATATAGATGGCTGAAATGACTAACCAATACCTGTGATAATAGGCCCAGGTCCAAAGGAATTCTATCAATCCTTGTGTTTAGCCTTATTTGATTTTGAGATTGATGAGATCAGTGAATTTGTAATGTCATTCAGTCCCCAAAATCTTTGGACCATCCAGTGATTGGACTGGGAGCAGTTACACATGTAACTTCATTTCTCTTGGCCAGCAAGAGAGACCCATTGGATAGCAGTGTGTTATAATACACATGTCTCCTTATATCTTTTATGTGTGAGTAGTCCAGATGGTTTTTATATAATTCAATATGCCCTGCTAGCTATAACTATGTCTCTATGTCTTAAAAATCCCAAACCTAACACAAATGAAAAGAGAGTAATGAATAATTAGAATATATATTTATGTGTGTATACATATACATATATATGCTTGATTTAGTACATATACATCACATACACAATGCCTTATATTTGTATAGTTTTTTTGTTGTAAAGAACAGCTAGGTGGCACAGTGGACAGAGTGCGTGGCTTAGAGTCAGGAAGACTCATCTTCCTGAGTTCAAATCTGACCTACGATACTTAGTAGCTGTCACCTTTGGCAAGTCATTTAACCCTGTTTGCCTCAGTTTCCTCATCTGTAAAATGAGCCAGAGAAGGAAATGGCCGATAACTCCAGTATCTTTGCCAAGAAAACTCCAAATGGGGTCAGAAAGAGTTGGACACAAGTGAAAAATGACTGGACTTAGGCTTTAAAAGGCACGTTCATATATATTATCTCACTTGATCCTCTCAACACTCCAGTGTGATAGGCATAAAGAGGGGCAGAACTAGACACACAGAGGATATATATATACATATATATATATATATATATATATATATATATATATATATGTATGTATGTATTCTCTTGCCCAGCCAGCCAATATTTACTTGGAAGGACTGATTCCTGTCTGTCGCTGTTATTCAGAAGACAATTACTTGGGGAATGTGTACATTCCTCAGGGAGCATTCTCCAAATGTGAATTTTGCTAGAAATAGGACACTATATTCTTTCCATAGGGCATGATCCAAACTCCACACTACTCCTGTACAGATTTCCCATTACATACACCAGATGTTTTATGCCAGAGTTTTCCAAACTAATATAATAATAATAACTACACACACACATTGCTTACCACGTGCTGGGCACAACACTGAGTGTTTATAATTATTATCTCATTCGATCCTAATAAGAACTCCGGGAGGTAGACACTACCATTCTTTCCATTTTACAGATGAAGAAACTGAAGCAAACAGAGATTAAGTAACTTGCCCAGGGTCATACACCTAGTAAATGTCTGAAGCCACATCTGAACTCAGATCGTCCTGACTCCAGGTCTAGCACTTTATCTACTACACCGCCTACCTGCTTCAATTCGGGCATGGAATACTTTGGGGCTTATTAGATAGATAGATAGATAGATAGATAGATAGATAGATAGATAGATAGATAGATAGACAGAGACATAGATAGATACATATATAGACAGATAGATATAGTTTAGTGGTTTTGTTTAAATTTAATTTTTGTGGGCTTATAATATATTGATAGAACCCACAAGTAGTGGAGTGTAGAATGCCCTCAGGATAAAAAGAGTTTAGAAGAACTGGGAAATGAAATGGAAGTAATTAAGATTCTTTGCTGGGGAAAAACCTACCACCCAAGCTAAGGGTTTTTTGATGCATACATCATTTCATATTTAAGTTTTTAGGAGAGAAGAATCTTCTTCAGCATCAGTCTTTTCTCCTAGATGCATAGCACAATTCGGGAATGCTGCTCTATGCCAAGTGAGCACACAGAGCTGGGTGGGTCTAGGCTTCCCCTTTGCCAAGGCAGAAACCCTGACTGAGCAGAGGATGCCAGAGACAAGAGGGAAGAGTGATTTTCTCCCCTCCTCTCATGGAGAATGCATGTTCCCAGGCATGAAGGAAACCCTGAGGTCATGACAAATAAAAACCATTCTGCTCTCCACCAGCACCTAACGATTACTCCACCGTGTCACTGTTTTCACAATAGCAAAAGCATTGTCAAACAAAGAAAAGTTTCCCATGGAGATGACCTGGAAGGGGAAAGGGCCATTGTTCCTGCCCTGCTTCGTGCATTATCTGTGTGGCTCAACTCCTCGGTTTCTTCAGCTCTCCATTTAATCCTCAGCCTCTCACTGGCCACTCTGATCTCAGTGTTTCCGACATAGCAACCCAAAATAGAGCTCCCTGCCTAAACAGCACATGTGCTAATGTCCTTCTAGCATCTGCACAATGCATTTGCTCTCTCCTGCACAGCTGCCAGAACTCCCTGGGTTGCCCTTATGTCAAATTGGACACTTTTCTTGGTGAGAATTCATAATGGCTGAGCCACCCAGGTTTTACTTTGCTTAGTCGCATGAAAGACCAGCCTTATAAATACTAAGAGGGCTTAGGTGACCACCTAACTGATGTGATTTCAGGGGCATCAAAAAGGCTCTCCTCCCCTTCACTTCCCAATATTCCCAATAACTCACTGGTCAATGAAATCCAACAGAGCTGAATGTTTTTGGTTTAAATCCCAAAGGGTCTTCATCACCTATTAAAACATATGACACTTAGAAGGTGAGCCACACTGAAGAAACCAAGGCATTGAGTTATGCAAATAATGCATTAAACAGGGCAGAAACAATAGTCCTTTCTCCTTTCAGGTCATCTTCATGAGAAACCTTAATCATTGACACCTTACTCTGAATAAGTTAAAAAAATATATTCCTAGGAGTCAGTTTTGGTGGAGGATGGAATATGGACATAAGAATATGAGGCACCTAATGGGGAAAGAAGTGTCTTCCTTCCTTCCTTCCTTCCTTCCTCTCTTCCTGTCGAACTGAAAAGGAAAAAATTAACTAAGGACAAAGAACAGCTAATGATTTCGTGACATGACAATCTCATGCTTCAAAAGGTATAGAATTTCCATTTTGTATTTGATTCTCAACAAAGAGGCATCTTATGCTTGGGTAGAAATGATGGGAACTTTGCGGGGAAGTAACTACTCCATCTTAAATTTTTTGAGAAGGAAGGAGAAAAGAGAAACCCAGGCATAGTCTGAAATATTCCCTACATGTGGAGAGGCTCAAAATTCTTTAGGAACCTCATCCCAGGAGAGATGGGAATATCTCAAGAATCAAATTCTAGACACAAAAAGAAGCAATTCCAGAGAGAAGAAAAGGTAGAAGCTATCTAAGGAAACCAAAGTAGATGCACAGGATTTGTGTTTTGAGCTATTTTATTAAAAAAAAAGAGGAGAATCAAAGAAGATAGAACCATTACTCAAGATGGATGGACTCCTCATCTTTTATTATGCTTCTGCTTTACCACCCAAGGAGAATGTTTTTGGATTGTAAAAGAAAGAACAAAAATGGTGGATTGATATGTGAAATCTAAAATTAAAAAGAAGATAGCAAGAGGGAAGCTTAATTACTTCAACTCAATAGGCCCAGATGAAAGTAAGTCTTAACTTTTTCTTTTCTTTTCTTTCTTTTGTTTGTGCAACTATTTATCCCTGTTTTACCCAGGCTAGATGTTCAGCAGCCACTGAATAGTGTCTTAAATAAATATGTAGATACTATGCTTATCAAATCTGCAGATGAAATAAAGTTGGGAGATATAAATAAATTCTGAATAACAGAATAGTAATCTAAAAAGATCTTCACAGGCTAGAACATTGGGCCAAATCTAATAGGATAAAATGCATAGGGAAATTCTTATTCTTGGGTTCAAGGAATAAACTTGGGGTTCAAACCCAAGTTCTGTGACTCCATACTTTTCCCACTGAGCCATGCTATTCAGTGCTCTAGACATTGTATACCCCGTTATTTTATCTTTTACCATAAACTCCCTAAAGACATGGGTGTTAATACATTTTCTTTGCCCTACATAGTATCCTGCACATGGTGGGAGCTTATTAAATGTTAACCAGCAATAATAACTGTTAACTGTACTGAGATACAGGAAATTATAGACATATGGTCTTCTGGCTCCCGTGGATTACTCCACTGGAAAGAAATTGCATCTAATTCCTAAAAGACTTTTCAATTAAACTAGGCTATGAAATAGGCCTATTAAGAGACTGGTTCCATTCCTGAGTAAAAGAGAGATATAGTTCAGAAGGAGCTCATGTGAAATTTCTCTCACTCAATAAAGTGCTAAACATAACAGTTTACTGAGAGTCAGGAGACCATGATCCTAGACTTTATACTGTTACTAACCCTCTGTATGACTTTGGGCAAGTCTTAACTGCTCTGGGGTCCAGTTTTCTCATCTGACATAAAGGAGCCGCACTCCCTCCAACTCTATGATTCTTGGATTCCATGAAAACAACTGCATTACTGATGTCTACCATAGAGAAATCTGCAAAATACTAGGAGAGCCAAGAGTCTCAGGTGTGTCCCTAATGTATTGCACATCTCTAAGAAAAACCCTGGTCAGTAATCTTGGCTGAAGAACTTTAGAGTCCATCTCTACATTGCAAAATATCGGACTTCAACTCAAAAACATTTCAATGAAATTCCAACTCATTAAAAAAATGGACCTGAAACAACAATGGTGGGTGACTTTAATATGGTCAAAAATTTCTAGATGATTCAGTTACATTATGAAGTAATCATAGTTTAATTCCTTTCACATAGAAGAAATTACAATCATAGCAACAATAATGATATTGCTAGCATTTATATAGTGCTTTAAAATTTGCAAAAGGCATTGTAAATTTGGTTTCATTTTATTTTCACAACAACCCTGGGAAGAAGATGTCTAAGGTCACTCCAAGCTCTAAAAGCCTATAATTCTGTAAAACTGAAGGTCTTTTTATAGGAGATAAGCCCCGGAATTGGAGGCAGGACAAGGATGCATTGGAAAGAAATAAAACTTGGCTGAGTTTTGTCTCCTTTTTCTGTTTGATGTGGGGATCTTTTGAAGTTTTCATTCCTTTACGTTCTCCTGACCTCCTAGAACCATGGATAGCTAATAATACAGGTGGTTGGATGATTGATATTGGATATCTAGGAGTCTCAATTTTAATGTCAAGGTAAATCAATAACAAAGATTTATTAAACTCCTGTATCAGGCACTATGTTAATCACTGGGGATGCAAAGGCAAAAAGAGACTTCCCAATCCCTTGGCTTTCTCAATCAAGCAAATACAAAGACTTTAGAATTTAGCACAATATTTAAATGCTATTAAGGTGACAATGCAATAAGGTGCCAGGACAGTAAGTCACTGGGCAAATGGGAGTCTAGAAAAATGATTGGGGAGAATAAAGGACTTCCATAAGAAAATCCATGCTCACTGATTGAAGAGATATTCAAAGCACCTTTTCTTGTTTTTAGAATACTTCAATTTGGGGTTTTGGCTAAGGTCTAGATCAGTTCTTTGGTTTTTTTCTGAACTCATGTACTCAGCAACCCTCCCCCACCTCATGTTTTGTCTGGAAGTTTCCCCTTGTCCATTTCCCTTCTGTTCTAGGGGTTTCTGTGGGATGCTTTTCTTCTTTCTCAAGGATTCCCCATTTGCCCTTCTCTTTCTTTCTGGGTTCTATGTTTTCCTAAACTTCCCCCAGGCTCCCCTTTCCTCCTTATTCTGGGTCTTCATGTGTGGCCCCACCTTGGTTGGTCTCTTCTACTTCCACACCCTCTTGTCCCATCTTTTCAATCCTCTCCTCCTTCCTCCCCGCCAACCCCTATCTGAGAGTTCATCTGAAGCTATGACTGTTCTTTTCCTTTTTGGTGCCTTGTACCCTGTCTGGCTCAAAGTTTCCTCTTAGCATTTCCTCCCTTGAGTCTTGTGAGCATCTAACAAGAGAAAGGCTGAGCCTGTCTGGCTGTCAGTCCTGGAGGAGAGTGGTGAAGGATCCAAGATGATTTGGCTTTGAGTCAGTTTTCAAATTTGGTCAATGTTTTCTCTAGGATGAGATTTTGGGTCTAGCTTGGCCAAAGGCCCATCCCAAGTCCAATTCTGGATTACAAGTGTGGTCCTCATCTTCATCCACTTTCCCTAGGGAGCTTAGGAGGCCAGTCTAGCTGTTCTCCAAGCATGACTCTCATCAGGATTGTCTGGCACTGCTTCTCCAATGCAGGAAAAGAACTTTGGGTGTACCTCATTTTAAGTAAACTTGTTAAATGAAAATCTGTTCTCAACAAATAAAGGAAGTTGTTATTCACTCTACAAAAATATTCTTTGCAGAACTCTGTTAGCTGGGAAACTCTCATGATACATTTAAAATCATTGAAATTATAAATATTTAAGCTTTTTGGGGGGGGAGAGGAATCCATTGTGTAAAATGAAGTATACGCAGACAAGCTAGTCTCTGTTAAAGTTAAGAAAAGACCAGAAAATTAACTGACGTATCATCTTGTTCTTACTCTGACCGTCTGTCCCTGTATATTCTTACATCTTCCCTTCCTACTCTATGCCATAGAAAGAGTATATAAAGTAATGCTGGTTTTATACCAAACAGTCCAAAACTTATACATGAAAATAAATACTGTCCTTCAAAGTAGTACCCTTAGGATGCTGTAAGCCAGTGAGAAACACTTCATTTCCAACCAGTTTGTTTACTCACCTTTCTCCCCAGGACTGGCTTCTAATTACTTTCATTTGATTTCCAAAAACCAAGTCCATTATCATGAGATGAAGATTTGCTACCACTGAGGAAATTCAAAAGAATGTCTTGCTCTTTTTAGTTACTTGAATATGATAAAAACAAGGGTAACTTTCCACTATGGATTTTGCCAATCAAAATACTGGTTTATATTATAAAATTCAGTGAGTAATGAGAGACAAAGGGATTGGTAAATAACTGAAATAATCAAGTTTCATTAACCAACTTTTTTTATAAAATTTTCCTTTCCCAAGTTTTCAGCAACAATTCATCAACCAAGAAAATATCGTACTCTTACTATGGGCATAGCAGTATGCTAGGCATTGTGCTATAGACACATAGACAAAGGTATATAATACAAGTTTTCTGGTCTCAAGGAATTTGCACTCTCATTGGAGTGATGCACACATAAAATGAGGCAACATTGTAAGACAGCTTGAGCTGGAGGTACACTTGTGATGTGATGATATAAGGAAATAAAATAAGAGCTCACAGGAGAGAAAGCTCACTGTGGTTAGGAAAAGGTAGAACTTGCACTAGGCCTTAAAGGACAAGTAGAAGTTGGATATTTTAAGAATAAAAGAAGGGCATTCCAGGTAGGAGAAATACCTCAAGATGAAGATGCCTTCCACTTATTTTGTTGTTGCTCAGTCATTTTTTTAATCATGGTTAGCTCTTTGTGACCCCATTCAGGGTTTTCTTGGGAAAGATACCAGAGTGGTTTGCCATTTCCTTCTCCACCTCATTTTACAGATGAGGAAACTGAGGCAAACAGGATTAAGTGACTTATCTAGGGTAACACAGCAAGTAAATCTCTGAGGCCAGAAGAAGATTAGTCTTACTGACTTCAGGCCCAGAGCACTGTGGTGCCCTGTAACTGCCCACATCCATTTGCGTAGTGTTTTGTATTTTATCTTATTTAATCTTCCAGCTGTCAAGGAATATAATATGCACATAAAATCTAAGAGTTCAGAGGCCATCTAGTCCAACCCAGGGAAGTAATCTACTTTTTATTTTACAGATAAGAAAACTGAGGCCCAGAGAATTTAATGGATTTTCTGTTGAATTGTAGAGCAGTTAATGCCAGAACTGGGACCAGATTAATTTACAATCCAGTTATCTTTGTGCTTAAACTTATAGCAAACACTGCAACGTTAGATAACAAAGTACTCAAAGAATTATATGTGTATTGCCTCTAGTTTTATGATAAAACTTCTCTTAGGAATGACCTAGAAGGCATCCTTCCATTCAGCTGCAACTTGAGCTCTGGACTTGGAGTGAAGAAGACCTAAATTCAAATCCTGCCTCAGAAACTTAGTAGCCATGTGATGCTAGGCAAGCCACTTAACTTCCTCCAGTCACAGTTTCCTCATCTGTAAAATGGGGACTGTAATAACAGCACCTATCCCATAGGTACGTTATATTAAATGAGATCCTATGTGTGAAAGGTTCTGCAAACTTTAATGTGATATATAAATGTTAGCTATTATTATTGTTGTTATAAAAACATCAGTATTTACGTAATTAAATCCCTCCAGATGCATATCAAGTCATTGGTCATTATACAAGAGATTTATATTAAGGAAACCCATAGTTAATTTGATATTTATAAATGATCCAGCTTAGCCCCCTTCTCTGCATTCCACAAGCATTGCTGTAATTTTGGAGCTTACTTCGTATTGTTCTTTGTTTCAAGAGCTACCATGGCCAAGGATTTTATAGTAGTGGTTGACCAAACTACAGACTATGTGGCAATTGAAAATCTCGAGACAAGAGTTTCCAGGTAATTAATAGTTAATTAGGCTAGCTAATAAACAATAAATTGATGGTCAGTGGTTTCTCTCAGTAATCAGACAGCAAGGGAAGCTCTGAAACACCTTGAATCAGGCGTGTACCTTTGGGCAGGGAACTTCTCTGACAAGTGAAACTCAATCCTGATTGGTGGATATTTATTGAAGTAGTGGGCCAAAAATCTTCAGCTCCTCCAGCCTCCAGCAACCCGGGCAGAGGAAGCCATTTCCATCTGGACCTCTCTGGCTAGTTTTCTCCTTCACTACCTGGATCTCCCTAAACTCTAATGAAGGTATCAAGTATGGGGGTTCTTTCCCCCAAGGTAATGGGTCATCCAGAGTGGATTCTGTTTACACTCTATACAGAAATGTCCAGTTTCTCAGTTGGGTGGAGTCCCACCCAACCTAGTTAAGGAGCGTGTACCTTCGGAGTTAGGAGTAATCTTATCATTTAGTCATGCCCTTTAGAGACTGACCTTTCCAGGAATTGGATTTTAACAGAAATAGAAGGAAAAGGATGGATCACAAATTAATATTTAGTTATTAATATAATAATGTAACATTAATTTTTCTCACTTATAGTATACTACACTTTGCATTTAGTTGTGCTGCAGAAATACTGACAATAATAGTAATAACTCGCATTTATATGGTGCTTTTAACACTTTGCTTCAACTAAAGTCCTGTCATAGGGTGATGGTGGCACTGTGTTCTTCAAGGTCACTCCAGTAGAATTCAAGGTCTGCCAAACTTGGAAAGACTAGGAGTTTAGGCTTGGAAGTTCAGATTGTCTCTCTGTTTCCAAAGACTAGATTAAATTCAAAAAAGGTCATCACTGGATTTGTCGCAGTGACTAATTTTTCTGACAGGAAAGACCATCTATTAAGTTGTAGAGGGCTTTGGAAAGACCATAATTTAGAAAGACCAAGGTCATCCACTACATCCTGAGCCATCACAGTCATCTTGACTTCTGTTTTGCCACTGGATGTCGGTGACTCTGGAGGAGACAGGGAGGCTTTTCACAAGTCTGCCTCACTTAAAATCAGAGGCATTATGGTCCCTTATCAGTGTAAGGAGTACCCTCTTAAAGAATTGAATTTGACAGCTTACAAAATGCTTTCCTCACAACTCTAAGAGGTAGATATTGTAAGTCATATTCCTATTTTACAGATGTAATAATGCTATGCCTTTTGTCTCAGGCTCACAGTTCAGTTTGTAAGTGCAAATACAAACAGCTGGTGTTTCACTCGTTGTGAATGGCTGGTTTCTGTCCAAACCTAATTCTGCCCTTAATTACAAAGTCTTTATTGCCTGCTGCTTTGAGGCTAAATCCAAACTTTACACAAGGTTTTCTGAAATCCTGCCCCAGAACACTACCAAGCCTCCTTAGTGAAATCCATAATCGTACAAAAAAAGGTTATTCTAACAATACATGGAGGGAGGAGGGAATTAAAATGGATAAAAAGTGTATATTGCCCTAAATGCGCAGATGCATGCACACAAATATGTATACATAGAAATGCATACATTTAATGTATAAAGACAAACACACACATATATTTACATACCAATATATTTGTGTACATACATATTGGTGGCCTTTTTTCTGGTCAGGGACAACTCCACTACCTACGCCTTTGATCCCATCCCCTTCTCTTTCCTCCAGCACATTGCCCCCCCATCATTCGCATTCTCTCTTCTCTTTAGTCTCTCCCTCTCTGCTGACTCCTTCCTAGCTATCTACAAATACTAATTCTCATGCTTGATCCTACCATCCTAGCTAGTGATGGTCTTCTATCTCCCCTTCCTTTCACAGCTAAACTCCATGAGATAGCTGGCACCTATGCTTCCTCTCCTCTCACTCTCTTCTAAATGCACAGAAATATAGTTTCCAACCTTATAATTCAAAAGAACCTGCTGTCTCCAAAGTTGCCAATGAACAATTAAATGCCAAATTTAATGGGCTTTTCTCAATCATTCTTCTTGATCTCTCCCCAGCACTTAATACCGTTGATCATCACCTATTTCTGGATTCTTTCTCCTCTCGGGATATCTATAATATTATGCTCTCCTGATTCTCCTCCTATCTGCCTCCTAGCTCCTTCTCCATATCCTTTGCTGGTTTTTCTCTGCCATGTCAAGGGCAGCTAGGTGGCACAGCGGATAGAGCACCAGGCCCGGAGTCAGGAAGACCTGAGTTCAGATCCAGCCTCTGATACTTAATAGCTGTGTGACCCTGGGCAAGTCACTTAATCCTGCTTGTCTCAGTCTCCTTATCTATAAAATGAGCTGGAGAAGAAAAAGGCAAACCACTCCAGTATCTTTGCCAAGAAAACCCCAAATGGGGTCACAGAGAGTCAGAAACAACCGAACAGCAACAACCCTGTCATGTCAGTTAACTCTAACTGTCCCCGAGGACCTGTTTGTTTTAGGCCTACTCCATGTCAGCTGGGGGATAGAGTTGGGGGATGGAGAAGGAAGCCAGGGCTAACTTTCCCACATGGTGGGTGGAAGGAAAGAATCTATGTCAGGGGAATGCTGGTCCTGTGACAGAGACTACATATAGGTATAATTGGTATATTATTGTAATGGTAATATAAATTTGAAGATCTTTCCCACCCATTAACAGGCCCATGTGACCTGCTTACGTCACAGGAAGCCTAAGTCACATGTGGTGGGAGGAGCTTGCTGAAACAGTGGAACTGGAGGAGTGGAGCAGAAAATGCTCAGAGCAGTTAGAGCTGAGGGAGAGAGAGGAGGAATGCTAGCTGTGCAGTGAGTGTGTTTGTGGGAAGCCCCAGCAAGGGGGAAGGTTACAGGATGGCGAAGCTCCATATTGTGTACTAACTTCTTTGTTGCTATGATGGATTGGACTTACTGGTTTTGGGATTTGGTCCTTTGGTGTCTGAATAAAGTTTTACTTCTTCTGCCTTCTATATGGAGAGTCTCTTGTGTATTGTGATACAGAACTACACAGGCATATTCACAATTATCATCACTGTTGTGACTATTACCTTGCTGATACAATTATATAGATACAGATATTTCTGTGTGTATATACAGTAGCAAACATTGTAGGTAGAAAGTTGACCATGGATTCAGGAATATCTGAATTAAAGTCTCACCTCTGACACATTCTCACTGTCTGACTCTGAAGACAACTTTATAAGATTATAGGTTGCAAAACTTACATCAGTGAAAGGAATTTCTTACTAGGTGTTCCCTACACTGATGAAATAATAGGTCAGGACCAAAATCTAATGTAACATAATCTTGTTATAGTATATGGTATAATTATATGATCACATAATATAACATGATACAACATAACAAAATATGATGTAATAACTAAGGCATAATGGGTAGAAAGCTAGCTTTGAAATCAGGGAGACATGGGTTCAAGACCTGCCCCTGCCACATCTTGGTTGTCTAACCTTGGGCAAGTCATGTAACCTCTCAAAGCTTTAGGCAACTCTCTAAGGTTCTAAGTTTACAGAGAGGATACTAACCTGTATTAGGAAAGGAAGGCCCTCACTGAGGGCTCCTAGCCTTGATGAAATCATTAGTCCAACTAATATATATGTATCCCTATATGTGCAGGGCTTTGCTGATAAATGTTTAACAACTGACTCTCTGGAGAAAAAAAATGTACATGGAGCATACTTTTAAGTTTAACCTGCATTATTAACATTTTCTCCAATTTTTTCTCAAGTCTAGACAATATATAAAACAATCAATCAGGTCTTGATTTATAGCAGTTGCCTACCTCTGAGGTGTAAATGCTCACACAGAAAATTTTAAAAATTTAATGGAGCCAGGTCCAGAGTAACTGACAGGCCTCAAATCCATCAGTGAGTTAGGGGGATGGCTACCCTAAGCATATAAAGACTTCCCTGGCAGGATGGACTGATAAGAACAATTTGTTCCAATGGTGTGTTGGCAATCAAAATGGGCTCTGAGCACTTGGTTCCACCAAGTGCCCTTGAAGAGTTTGGCCTTTATTTCTTTGACCAAATTAGGAGTCCTTGACGACCTCCTTGCCTCAAGGGAAAGCCTAGTTTACATGGTTTGAGTGACATGTTTGTGACATCAGAGGCTTTTAGACCACGTGGGTTTAAGTCACATCTTTGTGACGATTTTAGGTCACGTGGGTAAGTGGCATGTGTGACTCACCCTTGACCCTGAAAAAGGTATAAAACCAGGGGTTGGCTTTCTCTTTTTCAGGAGCTCTGACCCACAGCCATGGTGGCATGCATGACTCTGGGCCAGCCCTTGTTATGAGCCCCCAGGCTGAACTTAGATGTTGCTAACTATGAGTTGTATTTGGCCTGTCTGTCGATGTTTGTAATTTGTTTGTATTTGCTCTGAAGTTCATGGTGCTGGCTTTTTCCCCTGAACTAAGTGAATGGTATTTGTATGCTGAATTAAAGTAAGCTTGTTAACCCCTTAACGTTGCTTTCCTTAGTAAAACAGATCAAAAGAACCTGGGCTTTTGCAGTGTTCTGTGAGCTGGTTGTTGTTGGTTTTACACCCCCCACAGCAGCTGCTAGCCAGATTGTTGAAACAAATGGCCATGAAGGCAACTGAAGCTTGGGCTGTGGAGAGCTTAGAGCTTGGTCAGACATCGAAGACATCAAAGTCATCTACTACATCTTGGGCCATCACCCATCATCTTGACTTTGGTATTGCCGAGATAGAGTGAGGCCGATGACTTTGTACACCTCTCCCTCACTTAAATCCAATTCATGCCCAAATCAAGACATCACCTTGTGATGTTATATCAGTAAGGCAGAATTCATGACTTCAAAGATATGCCTGAATGGTCCAGAATCGCAGGATATAAGGAATTCTCTAAGTAGAAGGCAGAGGAGTTAAAGCATTTATTGAAACTCAAAAGTAGCAGACCCACAGACCAGTGTCCCCAATTCAACATCCTGGCAAGAACCTTCCAAAACCAGTATGTCCATCTCACAATAGTGACCAGGAGGCCACAGAAAAACATTATGGCAATAAGCCAAGCCATACTGGTGCTTCCCCCCCAATGCCAGGGCCCTCCAGCAAGAAGACCACCCACTGGCCTCAAGCCCCTGCTCAGCACTCTCTGGTCTCCACGAGGGTCAGTCCTGCCTTGTCGCCACCACTTCCGCCACAATCTGCAAGCTGTGTTCCAGCTAGCTGACTGCTTCCTCTCTCCTTCAGCTTTTGACTGCTCTCACCAACTGCCTCTTAGCTCTGCTCCAACTGGTCAGCAAGCTCCTCCCACCACAGGCTTCCATTGCTCCAGTCCTAGCCACTCCCCCCAGGACCCTGAGAGCTCCACCCCTGAGCCCACTCAAATGGGCGGGGAAGATTGCCTTTACAGATGTCACTGGTCCTCTTCAAAAACAAAAGACAAACAACAACAATATTGTCCCATGTATGTGTGCATATATATATATATATATACATATATATATATGTATGTATGTAAACATCTCAGGGATGTGCAATAGTCAGTCAATAAACATTTATTTAGTGCTTACTATATGTCATGTACTGTGCTAAGTGCTGGAGATACAAAGAAATGCGAAAAGCAGTTCCTATCCTAGAAAAGCTCACAATCTAATGGATGCTCTAGGTAGACAATAGGCCAAGACTAGAAATGATTAGAAGGGGGACATTAGGCTAGACTGCCCAATGCTTTCATGGATCTCAAGCTGTTCACTTATACCCAAGTCCATCTCCTTAACATTGGTATTTTCCTAGTATATTACATGGCAGCAAGTCATAGAACACCACAGTATTGGAAGAGGCATTCGCAAGGGCAGTGGAAAGACCATTGATGGCTTTTAGGGGGTTGAAGAATGTAAGAACATAACATAGAGGATATTCTCAAGCCCCGGAAAAGCGGCTGGTCCAGGCATCGTAGCAAGATGAGAGACAATAGATGAGCAAGTTGAGTGATACACCAATACTGTTGGGATATTTAAAGAATCAGAGAAAATTTTCCAGCACATATGGTGGATTCCTCTGTAAGGATTTATGGAAAAACATGGGCAAGAATTACACAGGATGAGAAAGTGAAAAAAGGCTGAGGGAGTACTCTCTCTGATGAAATCCTAGCTCCATCCAAGTGTCTCAGTATCATGTTAGATTGATCTATATGTCAGCTGGGTATTTTAAGAG
Organism: Trichosurus vulpecula; assembly: GCF_011100635.1. NCBI lineage: Eukaryota > Metazoa > Chordata > Mammalia > Diprotodontia > Phalangeridae > Trichosurus > Trichosurus vulpecula. Next base: position 242,335,235 of record NC_050573.1, on the reverse strand, counting down.
GGTTTTGATTCAATGAGGTTCATTGTTTCTCTCAGCAGGACTGTGCATGATCATATCTTTTCACTGACACCATTATCATATACATTTTGATACTACCACTAATACAAATGCTAGTATTTACATAGCTCTTCAAGGTGTACAAAGGACTTTATGTATATTGTTGAATGTTAAGTGTGCTTTAGCTGGCCACAACTCAAATAGTAGTGCTTGAAAAGCAGGCTGAGTGACAAGAGAAAAGTTGGATAATCCATGTACAAATAACAGAGTGCTGGCCCTCTGTTGCCTCATTTTACCCAGTATCTGAAGCTTTATCTATTTAATTGGGGTATGGCTGCAACAGGTCCTATGGTGCGCATATGTTATAAGTGGTTGTGGCTGTATTGTGGCTAAACCCTGCTCCCTTGACTGCTTGGCTTCTTCTGCCTTTGACTAGAAAACAGCTGCCTTATCTCTGGCTACTCTAGGTCAAAATGGCCTTTTGACTATGGTCATCTCCCAGGAGGCCACAGGGGTGAGTCATCACTGGACCTTGTGTTTCCATACACTTTTTCTTCCACACATCCTTCCTCTGACTGTTGTCACCTCAGTGGAGTTCGCCATACAGCAGTGGTTTCTTTACCCTGCCTTTTCTTCCAAGGGTCAAAGCCTAGTGCTCAACCACTGCTCAAAAGGACATTCTGGTCCTAATCAGCATCTTGGATGTGCTGCTATAAATGGGCAGTAATAAAACCAAATTGGTGCAAGGAAGAAATTCCATTCTGAAACTGCAGGCTATAAATATTAACTGCATGAGGAAAGAGGTTTTCACTTCTGCTTCTGTCCCTGACCACTAAGCAGAAAAGATGGAGAGTTATAAACATGTCTTGCTTGGCAATGCTGTGAAATTCCACCATGGAGGAAGCCTTTCTTTTCTTTAACACTGTGTTCTGTCCTCCTCCCAATACTGAGTTCCAAATCCTGGTCTGTAATTCACCGACACAAATTCTTGTCCTTGTGATGAATCATCTATCCTCAGTTCTCAGTCTTATTTATGTTCCTCATAGGTAAAAATAGAAAGCTAATAAAGTACATATCAAAATTCAGAAAAGAAGCTGTCTAGATTCAGTCCCATTGTAGTTAGTGGGTTGATTTATAGGGACCACTTACTCCTTCACCTTCCACAACATTTCACTGTTTACAAAGTTATAAAAATTCCTTCAAACATCTCTTCCGCTGTCTTCTTCTGATTTGCCAGATATGTGGGGGGGGGGGGGGTAGGGGATTCATCCTTCCTTTGAGAGAATTTCATGTGTTAAGGTGTTTCTGGTTTCTACAGAGATCAATGGAATGACCCTCTATACGCTTCAGAATCACTTATGTCTTTCCCCTTATCTTGTCTCAATTTTTTCTGAACTTCTAGATCTTAGTTTTCTTCCTTGCCTCCCTAACCACCCTGGGTTTTAGATAGCACCTAGTCCCATTCACTCCTTGTTGGTCAATATTACCTGAGTACTTCCAAGTGCAATGCACTCAATGAAATATCTCTGCTTTCAAAGAACTTACAGTCTGGGAGGGGAAACGATATAGGAGGGAAATTTCCAACATGCTGTATATAAGGGGCTCTCCTAGGAATGGTTCTTGGTGCTCCAATTATAAGAGGTAGGGTAGAAATCCAGCTGTAGTGGTGGTAGAGAGTAGTTCCATAGACATGTGCAGTGGATGAATGGATACATCACTCAGACCACAATTGTTCTGTTCTATGGAATATGAAGACTGGGCTTTACTGGACTGAGTTCATATTTAACTTGTATATATACATACATATATATATATATTATATATATATATATATATGTATATATATCATGTCTATCTTCTTACCGGCTCTTCTGTTTTTAGAAAACTTGCCTTGGCTCAGGGGTATGATCATAGTATATCTCTCTTGCAGTGTGAAAAATTCCAATAGGAACAGTGGCTGCTCTGCCTCCCTGCACTGAGACAAGGAAGTGTCTTCTGTTTTTGTATAGGGATCAAAGCTATTTCCAAAATTTCTACTTGGTGCCATTATTAACCATACAAGACAAGTGATTGGGCAGTTGCTTGATTCTGTTGTTTAGAATCAAATATAGGATACACATTATGTTAGGAAAATGGGAAAGGACTTGGCGAGAAGATTAAAAAAAAGAATGCTATTGATTTTTATGTATCTGACCCTGAGCAAGTCACTTAACCTCTGCTTCAGTTTCCTTGACTATAAAATGTGGATAATAATGACACCTACCTCACTGAGTTCTTGTTAGGAGAAAATGAATTAATATTTGTAAAAGCACTTAGCATGGTGCCTGGCACATAGTAGGCATTTAATAAATGTTTGTTCCCTTTCTCGTGAATGGTTAGAAATAAATTAGGCAGCCTCCCAAAACATAGTAGAGCATAGAAAAACTACTTTATTAAGAACCCAACCTGATTTTCTACTAATTTCCCAAAGAGAGCTGAAACTATCCAGACAATTTCTCTTACATTTCAGAGAAAGTGCTCCCTTGAAAATGTTCACTAATCCCTCGCTTGTATTTCACCTGACCACTGAGTGTATTCTAATTTTGAAAGCCTCACAAAACACTCCATTATTCTCCATATGGAAGGTTGGAGACCCTCCAATCTTCAAAGTTCTCTTTTTTCATCTCTTCTTCTATTGCTTCATATCTCTCCTCCCTTTTGTGGCTAAACTTGAGAATGTCGTCTATTATCAGTCTCTACTTTCTTTCCTCTCATTTTCTTCTTAACTTTTTACATTGTGGCTTCTGACCTCATCATTCAAAGAAACTTCTCTCTCCAAAGTTACCAATGATCTCTTAATTACAAGATCTAATGGTCTTTTCTCCATCTTCATTGTTCTTGACCTCTCTGCATCCTTTGACACTGTCAATCACACATCACCCTATTCTCCTTGGTACCTACTTTTCTCTAGGTTTCTGACACTACTCTTTCCAGATCTTTTCTTGCTGTTTGACTGCTTCTTTGCTGCATCTTCATCCAGATCATGCCTCTTAAAGGTGGTTGTCCCACGGAACCATATCCTGGGCCACCTTCTCTTCTCCCTCTATACTATTTCACTTGGTCATCTCATCAGCTTCCAAGGATTCAATGATCATTTCTATGATGAGAATTATCAAGATCACTTATGGAATCCAACCTCAACCTCCCGACTCACATTTACAGTTGCTTATTGGACATCTCAAACTGGATATCCACTGGAATCTCAAACACAACTTAGCCAAAACTAAATTCATCCCCGCTCCCTCCCCCCCGAAGCCTCTTCTCCCTTCCTAACTTCGCTTTTAACGTTGAGGGTCCCACCATCCTCCTAATGTCTCAGAATCACCACCTAGGTATCATCCTCTACTCCTCACTCTTTCTCTCTCACTGCCCTCATATCTAATTTGTGGCCAAATTATGTCCATTTTAATTTCGTAACATCTCTTTCATATACTCCCTTCTCTTTTCTGACACTGCCACCAGCCTGATTCGAGTCCTCATCACCTTACACCTGGGACTATCACAGTAGCCTGCTGCTTGGTCTCCCTGCCTTGAGTTTCTTCCCACTCCAGTCCATCCTCCCCTCAGCTGTCAAAATAATCTTCCTAAAGCACAGGTCTATGTCACACACACCACCCTCTCCCCCTCCCTCTGCCTCCATTTAATAAACTCCAGTTCTCCCTATCACCTCCTAGATCAAGTATAAAGTCCTCATTCAAGTCTTTCACACTCTGACTCCCTTCTACCTTTTCAGTCTTTTTACGCTTTACTCCCACCCCCTGCATTGTTTGCAAGTTGTCTCCACCATAAGACTGTGAACTTCTTGGAAACAGGAATTGTCTCTTGCCTTTCTTCTTATCCCCAGCACTTAGCATAGTACCTGGCACATAGTGTAGTCCATGAAATTCTCTAGTGACTTATTTTGATGTTATTTAAGTATTTGATTTAATCTCTTTAATTAATCACTTCTATGATCAACAAAATGAGGAAGAAGATTGACCTACTGTCTTCCACCCTGGTCGCACTACATGTGGAGTACTTAGGTTCAATTTTGAGTACTACAGTTTAGGAAAGACTATGAAACTGAACCACTGGCTCAAGAGGAAGGTGACCAGAGCAGAGGGAAGGGCACCATGCTATCTAAGGACTGGTTGAAGAAATAAAGGAAAGTTTAGTGGAGAAGAGAATCCTTTGGGAGGACAGTTAAGCTGTCTTTAAAAATTTGAAAGACTGTCCATGGAAAAGGAATCTTCCTGTCTTCTGGTAACCAAAAAGCAGTGTGTAAAAGATGAAGAGAATCAACTTTCTGGCAATTAGCTATCCAAAAGGGGACTCTGGAGGATAAATATGGACCCCTCAATAGACTTTTTCTTTTCTTTTTTTTTCCCCTTTTGAAGTATTTCAAGTTTTCATTCTGAACTTAAGTATCAAAACAATCATTCCCATATACATAGCAGAACAGGAAATGTATGAAATAGTTAATCTCCATTTCATGCTGCTTGGTTTAAAAAAACATATAATAAAATCCAAACAATTCTTTCAATACAATCCTACTTCTCTGGGCTTCCTTCTGTGCTTTCCTTGAACTGTTCTCTTAGGTGCATGTTTGAATTTCTAAAAATAATTTTTATTGATAATTTTTGGTTTTACATTGACTAATTTTCTCCCTGTTTCCCTCCTCTTTTCCAGGGAGCCAACCTTTATAATAAAGGGGTTATTTTTAGAAAAGAGAGAGAGAAAGTAACAACTTATACAGTGTTGCATGCTCATGCAACCACTTGCTCATGGAACTACTTCTGCAAAGATATTGAAAGGATGTCTTTTCATATATCTTCTTTTTTTAACCTGTTCTTTTTTAAAAAATAACTTTTTATTAACAGGGGAAAAAAAGAAAAACAAATATGCATATTTAGCAAACTTTTTGTATAATTCTGAATCGCTTTCCTGAATGGCTGTACCCATTCATAGGTCAAGTAATAGAGCATCAACGTGCTTATTTTCCCACAGTCTCTGTAACATTTCTCATTTTCCTTTTTTGTCATCTTTGTCAATCTGATGGGTATAAGATAGAACCTCAAAATTGCTTTAATTTGCATTTTTCCAATTACTGGTGATTTGGAATATTTTTTAAAATGGTTAGATGTTTTCAAGCGAAGGCTGGAGGACCATTTGGGGATGTGATAAAGGAAGTTCTTCTGTCATTGTTATACTAATTGACCTCTACAATCCCTTCCAACTCTGAACTTCTGTGATTCTGGTTAGAGATTACTCAGTCTTCTATATTTGTATCTACACAATGTCAAACCTCTCCACAAAATGTAAAATTGCACTCAATCATCCAGACTAGGTCTGATCACAATGGCAAAGAAGGAACTTCTGGAGGGTGGGGAAGAGATCATAGGGCTATACTTCCCACAAAGAGCAGTTATGTCCTAGCCTTCTAAAGTTACATTGGCACATACCCCCAACCCTGTGGTCTTATTAATTTGTCCCTGGGCGTGATGAAGGAAAGAGCATCGGGTAAGAGCTAAGACTGTGGTCAGGGCCGTTAAATGTCTGCAGAGAAGAGTCATTCGAGGGAGTGGAAGAGAAAAAGAAAACATGTGAATAAGCATGTTTTGTAATTTTGTGAGGAAGTGTCAGGAACTTGGAGAAGATGAGTCTGTGAATGGGAGAGGGAAGGAAGGAACATGGACTTAGTAAGTGCCTACTATGTGCCAAGCACCGTGCTAAGCACTGGGGATACAAAAAGAGGAAAAAGACAGACTCTGCTCTCAGTCTGAGTATTTCCTTTCCGTGTGTGATTTTTATACCTTGCTGGTGTTTTAATGCCATCCAGAAAGCAACCTCCAACATGAGAGGCATGTTTTTCTCCTATTATTTAGTTTGTGGTTATGACACACACACAGAAAAAGGTCCAAAATTCTTGATATAGATACATCCTGAGTCTTCCTGAAGTAATTGGCCTTTTACTCTGACTCCCTTCTCACCCCAACCCAAAAAACATGATCGACATGACTGGCTGCATAAAACACAGCCGATTCTCAATTATCTAGATTAGGGAATGGCAGCTGTGATGAAAAATAATCCCAAAGTCATTTATATTTGATTTAAGAATTCTTGATATGATTTTATTTTACATTGGCTAATGTTAAAAGTGACTTTCACCCTCTGAGTATATGTTTTGGACAGTGTAGGGAGGCAGCTTATAGTAAATGGGATCACAAGAGTCAACGATTGAACATTCATGGTGGATAAATCCTCAAATACAGAATGCATATTTGGATAGCTGAAAATTGACTTCACTTCCTTCTTAGGCCAGTCAATCAATTAACCAGTGCTTATTAAGCACCTGCTTATTAAACACATACTAGGTACTGTGCTAGGCACAGAAAAGACAAAGACAAAAATGAAACTGATTCTGCTCCAGGAGACTTGGAGTAAGAAATGGGCCTTGAGCTGAGTTCTAAAGGAAACAGATTCTAAGTGGTAGAGATGCGGGGGAGAGAGTTTAGGCATGGGGGACATACTGGACAAACTTTGAATTCAGTCAAAGGGGCACACTTGAGGACCTAGAGGGCCACAGGTGGCCTACAGGCCACAGGTTCCTCACCCTTGGATCAAGATAAGCCTCATGTTGGAGATGGGACTTGGATCGAGCATAGAGGGAAATGGATTCTAAGAAGTGGTGAGAAGGTGGTCCATTCCAGGCATGGGGGACATTTTGTGCAAAGGTATAGAGTTTAGTGATGGTATTGTGTAAAGAACAGAAAGAAGGCCAGATTGAGTGTGGAAAGGGGAGAATGGATGAGTCACTTCCAGGAAAAAGTGGCAAATCATTTCCATTTGTTTTCTACAACAGACAATAAACTCTTTGGGGCAGGAATCTTATCATTCACGGTACTTAATGATGACTACGTGGTTGTGCACACTTATAGAACTCTATTAATAGTGAATAATCAAAACAACCCTAACTCATAACATCTAATAACATCCACGCCATCCACTAAAACCTTAGTCATTACAGATGGAAGAGTATTTGTTGTGCTCACCAATATGCATTATGGCTGAGAATATTAACAAAGATGGCCATCGGCAGGCCAGCATAAAATCACCCAGCAGTTCCCAGGATGCCAAGGAAAGGAGAATTAAACCACATTTTTTTGCCCTGTATGTTTGAATTTGGTATGGAGTCCTTTTCAGACTCAAACTATGCCAGGCATCTTTTGCGATCCCTTCTGTATAACAAGTATGTGAACAATCTAGTTGTGGAGGGCCAAGAACCTTGGCTCTCCTTATAGTTGAGGAGTTTTCTTTACAGAAAGCACTAGAGGTTTGAAGTCTCTTCATCACTGATGGGAGCGGCAAATGAGAGCTAGTTGAGTGTGTGACAGAGGTGAGATGGTATGAATAAATACTAATGTCATTGGGCAAGGATCTATCCCTGCCTCCCCGCTCTCCCTCCCCTCTCCCACCCAACCCAGTATTTAATTATCCTAAGGACTTAAGGGCTCATCAGACACTGGTGTTAACCTTCCCTCACTTCTTCATTGAGTTTGGGGATTCTGTTGATGAAACACTACATGTAATGTCAAACGTTTCCTATGTTTTGGTTACTTGTGCTGAACTTTTTTTCTTTTTCTATATAATGATTGACTCTCCAACAAAGAGTAGGAGGAAGGATATAATAGGAGATGTAAGTGATATAATAATTTTTAAAAATCAATACAATTTTTTAAAATACACTGGCATTAGCATGCTTCAGTCATATACATAGGAGATCGTTATCGATGTACCAGAATCAGACTTGCACCTTAAAGGTGGCTTGGAACATTCCCGTGAGGCCAGACCTCTAGACAATTGCCAGGAACGATAGGCCACTGTTACACAGAGTTACACAGAGTTACACATGGTAAAGTGGCTAGAGTTCTGAGCTTGGAATCTGAACTCAGGCCTTGGGCTTAAAATCATGTCTCAGATGCTTCTTAGCTATGAGACCTTGGAAAGTTACTTAATCTTTCTCAGCCTGGGCTTTCTTGTTTGTAAAGGAGGGATAATAAATACCTTCCTCATGTGATTGTTGTGAGGTTCCAAAGAGATAATGTATATAGAATATAATTTCCACCCTCCCCAGGAGCTATATAACTTTAAGCTATTTTTATTGTTCTTTCATTGAGGGGCTGGGGAGGAGAATACATGGAACACATCACTAAGGTAGTGGAGACTGGGAATACACACACACAAAATATGTGTAGATGTCACTCAGAGGTAAGGTTTGCTGATGGAGAATTCCATTCTCCAAGCCAAATCTCCCTTTCCCACATTCTGGGAGACAGATATCCCATCTCTTTTCTATCCCCTGCCTCCTCATTAGCTTTAGCTTTTCATAGGTTCTATGACCCACCCACCTATCATCGTTCCCCAAGGCAAGGCAGTGCAGTGGCCCCTGGGAGTCCAACGGTATGAGGGAAAGTTGCTTCTCCAAGCTAAGTACCTCACAGTATCCCCATCCCCCCTCCTCCTGGAAAGGTTTCTCAGGCTCCTACAATCAGCCTTGATGCTGTCAGTCTCTATGTGAAGGAAAATCATCCCCTTTAATTCCCAAAGCACATTGTTCCTAGTAAAGAGCAACCCCTTAGGAGGAAATCACATCATCCTCGAAGGGAGAGCCAGTTCCTTTGTAACTATTTTTCACTGCTGCCTTTGGAGCCAACAATCTGTCATCCCTTGAATAAACAAGCACCTTATCATATCACAAACATTTATTTAACCCTTTTCTCCTGTGCTTTTACCAGGGGGTAGGGGGTGGGAAGAGGTGGTGAGCAAGGGCAGCCTGATTCTTATGACCCAAATGCCAAATCTCTTGTACCTTACACCCAATCTGTAAAGTGTCAGTCGGCCTTTCTCACCAACCTCCATAAAATGCTGGAGCCAGAGTCTCTGCATCCCCCAGACTGTCCACATCACATTCCCCACCCCCTTCCACTCCCTTCTCGCTGCCCCATCTCCATTAATACCCCCTCTCTCCCTAAATGCCAGCCAAGTGGAGCCAGGGCTAATTTGTTGGATTCTTGGAGAGGATGATGATGAGGGACAGGAGAGAGGGGAGAAGGTCCAGTCCTGAGATTGTTTACATTTCTGTTTTTAAAGACAGTCTACTTGATGGACAGAGCTGAGGAGGCCAAGTTGCCTGTGTGTGTATATGTTTAATGTGTTTTTTAAGGCATATTCTTTGACTCTGACATCATCAAAAATGGAATCTGCAAAGTATGTAAATTTCTGTAAGCTCCCACAATATCCATTTGCTCTCTGTGAACATATTTTGTTTTTCTTTTCTAGTGTTGCTCCCACACAATGAGGCCAGGTCTTGTTTGGGACAAAGAAACATATAAATAGAACATGCATTGGGTGTGCGAAGGAGCCCTTGGAGACTTTTTTTAAAAAAAGGGGTTTTTGGAGAAAAGAGCTCCAGGCATAGTGAAGCTTTAGGCGCCCTGGGCTCTGGGACAATGAATCTGGGAACAATGGAGAACCTTCTAAGCAGGGGGCCTTTTCCCTAAATCTGAGGTAGAATAATCCAAGTCCTCACTCATTCTTAGGGAAACCCTAAGAAACTTGGATGTCCAGTGCACGTAGAAGTACTATATAAAACAAAAATTTAGAGTGTGAGTGAAAGGCATAGGAGGAGGGGGAGGGTGCAAAGCCCCTGGAGACAAAGATGAAGTGCATGATGCTTTCTAGAGATGGTAGGAGGAGAGGGAAGAGGGGAGTAGAGCTCATTCAATCTGAAGAATGTGGAGAGCTCAATAGCCTTGAATACTTTAGTACTATACATTACCTTCCACTTTGACTCTTTCTCTAAGGCAAGGGTTCTTAACCTTTTTCTTGTTTGTTTGTCATAGACCCCTTTGGCTATTTGACAAAATTTACCCATCTCTTAGAGGGGCAACTGGGCTGTGCAGTGGATAGAGTGCCAGGCCTGAGGAAGACTCATTTTGAGTTCAAATCCAGTCTCAGAAACTTACTAGCTGTGTGACGCTGGACAAGTCCTTTAATGCCGTTTACCTCAGTTTCCTCATCTGTAAAATGAGCTGAAGAAGGAAATGGCAAACCACTCCAGTATCTTTGCCAAGAACACCCCAAATAGAGTCACAAAGAGTCAGACACTATTGAAAAATGACTAAACAACAACAAAAATGAAAATCTCAGAACATTGTAAATGCACAAAATAAAATATATAGGATTACAAAGGAAACAAATTATATTAAGATACAATTATTAAAATATCAAAGAAAAATTCACACACCCTAGCTTAAGAATCCCCAATCTAAGGAGATGGTCTATAACTTTGTGATTTCCTTTGCCTCACAAGAGAAGAATTGTTGAACGATTGCCATTCCTGGCCGAGAGGATGGCATAACACTATTTTCGTTAGTGAGTCAGGGAGAAACATTTTCTGCTATAGAATCTCACTTCCTTCCTGGGAATACTGTGTTCCAGCTTTATGAACTCACCTGACATTCCTTTGAGTTGAAACCTCACTCAGGTCAACCCCAAATCATAAGGAGTTAAGATGAGACCAGAGACCTGCCTATCAAGAAGGGTCTGGGTTCTAATGGGGGCTAGGTGGGGAGTGGAGGGAGAGGAGGACTCTTGGGATCTGACATTAGCTTAGCTAGAGGCATTGATGGTATTCCATCTGAGTCAGTTTGGTTTTGCAGAGAAAATTTCTCAGAACAGCTTTTCCCCTTGAGAAAGAAAAATTCAGAATGAAATCATTTGGTAAAGAAACAGAATTTAAAAGTTTTGTCATTTAAATGTCCACCAAGGTCAGAAGTAGGACCATCTGAGACTGCAGAGGCCAAAAGTGGGATATTAAGGAAAAAACTTTAATTGGTTCAATATCGTGACTAAAGATGCTTCCTTTGAGCTCTGGGGAAGAAAGGCAGTATTTTTTATTACACAGATTAGCCTGGTCTTATTATCAAAGTGCATTATGACAATTTAGTGTTGAGATAACCATCTCCTAGTTAATCTGGCAGAATCCCATTAATATCAGTATATGCTAAGTTCCCTGGTCTTTGAAATATTTAACTAGTGTAAGGGGGAACCACTCCATCCAACGACATAATTAGCTTAAGTTTGATATTGGTCAGTCTCCAAGCTGGTTCAGTGCTTCTCCTTAAGTAGTAGTTGTCTTCTTAGCCTGGGTTCTTAGGAAGTTTTGTTTTCTGGAACAAAATCAATAAAGCTCTGAGTTTCACTGAATAAAGAAATAAAGAATCTGTGTACTCTAGAATCAAAGAGCTAAAAAGCAGAGATCATATGATGTGGTGGAGAAAGGGTCAGTCTCAGCGTCAGAATAATATACATTGTAGTCCTGCCTCTGACCCGCGCCATCTGTGCCAGAGACTTCGGGCAATTCACCAAATGTCTAAGTGCCCCAGAGTTTCACTGGGGGTTCCCTAAACTGAGGAAATCACAGGACTTGACTGAAAAGAAAGAAGGAAAAAAAAAGGATCTTAGAGATAGTTTCAGTTTGAAAAAAGAACCCCGATTTCCTACATTTTCCCTAGGATTCCTATTTAAAACACAACGTTGAATTTATTTATAAATTGATAATATAGATGTTCCATCAGTGAAATACACATATATGTGACAAAAGTGCTTTAAGGTTTACAAAGTACTTTTGTATGCTACATATATGTGTGTGTATCTTATCTATTTATTTTTGGTAGACATATTGTTACAGCCATAAGCACAATGGAACAATTCAAAGGGTTGGGTATTGTCCCGTGTGGAAATGATTGAGCCCAACAGAAAGTCCCTCCTCTCTTCCACAACCCCTTTATTTACCAAGAGATGAGGAAGGTACCGGTCACCAGTCTGAGAATTCAGCAGCACCTGTCATCTCATTGGCATTTCGAGATCATCATCACAAACTTTGCACCCTATTCTCCCGCCCAGGACCTACTTCTTACGTTATATCTGTAAGAAGAGGAAGAAGAAGGCAAGTCTACAGAGCCAGCGTTCCTTCACTCTATCATTGGCTGATTGAGCTGTCAATCAGCATGGGGCTAGCCAGTAGAATTTAAGAACCAATCAAAGCCATTGACAACTGGTTTAACACTGATCAGCACAGTTCAGCCAGTGATGTCCATGTAGAGAGGAAGAGGGAGAGGTCTCTACCTGCATTTTATTTGTCCCTACAAACATTTTCTGAGACTCTATTAGTACAAATTCCTGTTTTTAAAATAAACTCCTGTGCATACTTATGTCCAAGCAACCAAGATAGTCTATCCTTCGAATGACATGCTCAGTTAAAGCAAGTAGGTGGCACAGGGAATATAAAACATTGGAGTTGGAGTCAAAAAGACCTGAATTCAAATCCTGCCTTGAACATTTATTAACTGTGTGATCTCCTGGGCAAATCGCTTTTCACCTTAGTTTCTTCATCTACCTCATAGGGTTGTTAAGAAGATCAAATGAGATGACATGTGAATCATATTGCAAACCTTAAAGTGCTAAATAAATGCTAATTATTATTTGTTTTCTTGTCCATTGCATATTATCAAGATGTCCTGTTAATCTTGTTTTCCTTCATCATATACCTGCAGCATTTAAGTGTCCTCAACAACCTTGGTCTCCGCAAACAGAGGCTTTGGGCCTAGCCACACATCACAGAATTTTATTTCAACTGTTTTGGTAAAGCTAGTGTGGGTGAGTACCATGCTACTAACTTTGTTTCCAGATAATAGACTTGCTGTTGGATCATTTGTAACTTTCCTGCTGTTTTATAAGAAACCCAATTTAAGTGGTCGAAGGCTGAAAAGTGGAAGAAATACTTCTACCAAAATCTTACCCTGAAGTCTCACTGTGGTCTTAGCAAACCAGGAAAGCTTTAAGTATGGGCCCAGGTATAGACTCTTTGTCTGGGGTCCAAGGACCACCCTAGAGAAGTTTGGGAAGGATTTCCACCAGAGATTAATAGATATGTCCTGAATTCTTGAAGTAAATCTGTGATGAACACCGACCAATTGATTCAGGTTGGAATTAGACTTAGTATGAATTAAATGCAATTGAATAAATTTCTAATAAATGCTTCCTAAGTGTAAGACACAAAAATTAAGCAGTGATTGTTTTCTAGGAGCTTACATTATATAGGAGGAACCAACAAAAAATTAGTGAAAATGTATTTATTATATACTTACTATGTGTGGGAGACAGCATCTGACATGTGTCTTGAAGAGAATTCTAAAACACTGAGGTGAAGAGGGAGACACAGACTCCAGACACAAAGGCAGAGAGGTAGCTCAGAGAATGTGTGGGGGGAACAGCTGAGAAACCAGTTTGACTGGAACAAAGAATATATGAAGGAGAGATATGTGAAAAAGGCCTGGAAAAGTATGTGGGAGCTAGTCTGTCTTCTTCCTCTTTCTTTTCTGTTTCTACCTCTTCTGCTGTTTCTTTCTGACTCAATCATCATCACCAGCATTTATATTCTTAGCATTATTCAGTGCTATGTTTTTATCCTAAAAATACTTCTGCTCATCTTTTAAAAACTCTAACAATTTCTAAGACTTTTGTTAAATTGGTTAAGCAGTCTATGCCTTAATACCTAAATCCCTTCTTTTTCAAAGCAATCAGGGTTAAGTTACTTGCCTAGGGTCACATAGCTAATAAGTATCTAAGGCCAGGATTGAACTCAGGTCCTCCTGACTCCAGGGTCAGTGCTCTATCCCCTGAGCCACCTAGCTGCCCTATTTCATACCTAAATTCAAAAGAGTATCTCAGACTTCATGAAGAAATGTCATTTAGAAAAACTAGATGTTATTTTAATTCAATTTAGACATGTGATAATAATAGAAAAGGTATATAAATATATGTAGATATATGCATAATTCATACTTACACAAACTTACACATTTATATATACACATACATACATTTACATATATATCTCTATATAGAGCAGCTAGGTGGGGTCCAGTGGATAGAGTGCAAGGCCCAGTGTCAGGAAGATCTGAGTTCAAATATGGTCTCAGACACTCACTAGCTATGTGACCCTGGGCAAGTCACTCAACCCTGGTTGCCTCAGTTTCCTCATCTGTAAAATAAGCTGGAGAAGAAAATGGCAAACCACTACAGTATCTTTGCCAAGAAAACTCCAAAAGGGGGTCATGAAGATTCAGGCATGACTGAAAACAGCTAAACAAAAACACCCTCATATATATATACACACATATCTATATATAGATAGAAAATATACATGTACATCTATGGTATACACATGTATATATGATGTGTGATATGTATGTATGCGTATGTACATGTATAATGTCCCCAAAGTCTTAGTGCAGCTTTAAGCTATTAAAGTTTTGGGGGCACCCTACACATCCACACATACATACACATCTTCAACCCAAAATGCTTCATTTAACCATGTTATATATCAACTCAGCCTCAACCCCTTTGCCCACTGGTAAATCTCAGTTATGTTGAAGACCATCTACAAAAGCAGCCATCTCCAAAAACTAATCTAACCATAACCTTTAGACACATTGATTGGCATGTTCTTTTCCAAATAAGACTGTTGTAATAGGAGAGACAGACATTCTTTTGAGTTTTTGCTAATTCCACGACAACATAGACAGACTGAGGTCGATCAGTTCAACTCAAAATTATGGTCAACAGAAAATTACATTCAGAACGTCTGGAAGGTCTCTGCCACGCTGCATTGAGAGATTGTCTATGGCATTGAAGTTTAAGGACTATGCCCAAACAAGGACCCCTGATTTAGTAAGACCCTTTAAGTTCTAACAATGAAGGCCCTTTCACTGGTGCCAGAAATGGAAATAATCTATTCTGGGAACCCTGACAGCAGTCCTGGTAAATCATCTGTACATTGTTCAATATTTTACATGCTCTTGGGGCCAGCAGGCTCTAGGGCTCTCTCACCATGCAGGCATTCCCCATCCCTCCCATTCCTTTCTGGCCTGACTCTGCCTTCCCTCCCTTCCTCCCTTCCTCCCTTCCTCTGAATGTCTCTGACCTCTCAGGTGCTCTTCAAGGTAGAGACTCACTAACAAAAGTTGAAAACTGGCTTCTAAAGAGGCCGGCTGTACCCATGATTACTTACTAAAGAACTCTTTCCTTCTCCTTCCCCCATAGCACACTTTACATTCCTTCATCCACAGAAAGAGATTACTGAATATCTGCGTTTTCTTTCCCATCCTTGAGATTTGCCAATCTAGTCATACTGCCCCCTTCTTTCCCTCCCCCATCTTGTTTGGATGCTCTTTGCTGTGGCTTCTGGCCAACATACAGATGTAAACTATTGTTGGATTATTAGGAGGGGGGGAAAAGACCCCAAACACAAAAAGCACACATACCATCAGTGTTAACAACTGTAGCATGGTCTGTATAGTGTAAAATATGGTTGTTATGGAGCAGATGACTAGTCATCAGTCCTTTCTGTCTTGGGAAACTCTTGCTTTTTTTCCAAGGCCTTATTAAAAGAGAATTTAGGCAAACATGAATGATCTCAGTCAATGCAAATACTCAGCGGACAAAGCTTTGGGCTTGCAGTCAGGAAGACCTAGTTCAGCTCAGGTATGGCCTCAGCTACGGATAGTGAAGCTGCATGAGCCTGGGCAAGTCATCGAATTCCATCTGCCTCAGTTTTCTTTTTTTTTTTTAATTAATTTATTTTTAATTTATAGAATAAAACAAGTATTTCCACAACATACTATAATGAAAAAAAGATGAATGTGCATGAAAGTACAAGTTTATTATGTACAACTTGCTATTCCCTTTAAATACATAATATATAAATATATAATAAGGTTATGTTATTTTCTGCCCCCCCCCGCACTGTGGAGATGGCTACCATTAGGTGTGTATATATGTATACACACACATACATATATAATTATTCTATACATACTTGTCACACTTTCTCAACTATAAAATGGGGGTAGTAATCGCACCTACTTTACAAGGTTGTTATGAGGATCAAATGAAATAATATTTGTAAACATTTAGCACAGTGCCTGGCACATAGACGGTGCTTAATAAATGCTTATTGTCTCTCCTCCCTCCCTTTAAAATGCCTACTGTGTGCAGAGCACACCACTAGAGTCTGGGGAAGATACAAAGCTTAGGTCAAACATGGTCCCTGCTCCTGTGGAGCTTACACACTAGCAGAGGTGTATACCTAAAATACAAAACAATGCATGATAAGTCCATGGGAGGTGCCAGTAAAGTATTGTGCAAAGTCCAAAATCATCATCAATTAGGGAGGATCAGGTAACATTTGAACTGAGTTCTAAAGGATAAGTAGATTTTTCATGTTGTGTGTTTGTCCTTCGTTCTCGAAGAGGACCATGACATCAGCGAAATGATGACATGACTTGCAGTTGACTTTGATTTGAGTGAGGGAGGGCTGTGCAAGGTCACCAGCCTCACTTTCTCCTCCAGAGCCTACAGGGTCCAGTGGCCTGATATTCACCAGGATGACTGGAGATGGTCCAGGATGCAATGGGAGACCCTGGCCCTTTCAGGCTAAGGTCTTTTCAGGTTCTCACTTTGAGTGAGGTAACGCCCATTCAGTGAATAGGCCTATTTAAGAAGTTAAGCAAGGGATGGCCCCTTTAATCAAAACTCAAAAAAAATCAAACTAATTGAAAGTGGGGAGACATAGATGACATTTCATGCTTAGGGGACAATGTGGGGAAAGAGGAGGGAAAATATGGGACCCGTGTGGAGGGTGAAAAATAGGTCTGGGGCATAAAGAACAGAGAGGGGAGAATTCTGAAGTAAGGTAGGGAAGGCAGGATGGTACAAGACTGTGGAAGGTCTTGAAAGTATGATGTCTGTACTGGTAGGTGTCCTAGATAGAATGAAGAAAAATTTGGAGCCCTGGGTGGGAAGGGAACTAGAAATAGGTGAAAATTGAGTTACCCTCTAATCTGGGCAACTCAGTCACTTGTTTAATTAAAAAATTCCCTCCCTAGCCTTATCTGTGAAAGATACTTGTTCTTTTCTAATTTTTTAAAAAATGGCATCACCTTTTATACTTGAGTTGTATAAGGGGCAAACTATTGGTCTCCTATCTGCCAAGTGCCATCTACCAGTTTTTCCAGCTGTTGTTGAAGAAGCTGATGTTCTACTAATGCAATTCCAGATGTATGCAGATAAGTATATGCAAAGTAATATAACAATTTAAAGAGGGAGAGAATTCTAACACTTGGAGTTTGGGGAAAGGCTTCATATAGGAAACAGCGCCTGAACTGTACTTTGAAGGAAGCTAGGGATTCTAAGAAATGGAGGTGAGGAGTCCTGGGGGTATTGTAGACATAGAGAACTATCTGTGCAAATGCACACAGGCGGAAAATGAAATGTCATGTATGGAGAAGGCCAGTTTGACTGGAATGGAGAAGGTATGAAGGAGGGTAATATCAAATAAGACTGGAAAGGTAGATGGGAGCCTCATGGATGATCCTAAAAGGCAAGCTGAAGACTTTGTATTTTATCCTGCAAACCAATGAGGAGTATTAAATATTTTTGAGGGGGGAGAGGAGATTGAAATGGTCAGATTTAAGTTTTAGTAGTATGTATTTGGCAGCTTTGTGGAGAATCAGCAAAATGTACTCCCTTCTCACACTTTACCTCCAACAAAGCAGGGCTTGCTGCTTACAGCATCAGCAATGTATTACATGATAATACAATGGACTCTATGATTCACTCCTTCTCTTCACACTCGTTCCTTTTTCATACCTTATTCCTTAACCCTTATTTTAAAAAGTATTAACAGAAAGAAAAATAATATACTATAGTTGATAGAGGGCTAGTGTCAGTCAAGAAAACCTGGGTTCAAGTCCAGTCTCTTACATATGCTATTGTGACCATAAATAAGTCATTTGAGCTTTCAGTGTCGCTAGGAAAGTCTCTGAAAAGATAACTCACAGATAAGTTGCTAATCTCCATCAGTGGAAGAAATGTCTACAGTGGGAGTTCCCAATACCCACAAAACAACAGATTGTTACCAATAATTAATAACAACAATAATAAAAGGCAAATGTTGACATGGCCACTCTCCAGATTCATCCTTCAGTGGTTGTGTTATTTTTAGACCTCTACCCTTTAGACTGACCTCTCTGTCTCTCCGTCTCTCTGTCTGTCTCTCTCTGTCTGTCTCTCTCTCTGTCTCTCTGTCTCTGTCTCTCTCTCTCCCTCTCCCTCTCTTCTTTCTCCATCTCTCCTTCCTCTTTCTCTCCCTCCCTTTTCCCTTCCTTCTTTTTCTCTGTGTGTGTCTCCCTCTTTGTCTCCCTCTGTCTCTTTCTCTGTCTTTTTCTCCTTTTCTTTAAAGATTGGGTCTATCTCACCCAGCCTGGAAATGCAGGGGCTACTCACACGCCCAGTTCTTGACCTGCTCCATTTCTAACCTCAGCTGACTGGCTCCTCCTTAGATAACCTGGTAGCACCCCTCCCCCAGGGCTCACCTTATTCATGCCAGACTTTGTGCAAATACCCTATCAGTCTAGCTTGCTGCAGCTCAGAGCTAGACTGATAGGGTCTCAAGAGATCCACCAGTCTCATCCTCTCCCATAGCAGGGACTACAGACATGTACTTCCATGCCTGGCTCTTCTCTCTTTCCACAACAACCTGCCTACTCAGCCAGGTGACTATATTCCATCAGTAGCACACCCTATATGTAATTTCTTGAGTTTCATATTGCATTTGTTTACCAGCACACAGAATTAAATTCTTAACTTTAACACTCATCCGTCCTTAGCTGGAATAATCGTCATGGGAAATCTTCTAAAATCCCCCAAATAATACAACATATAGGATGAATTAAAGCCTAGGAATGTTTACCCTTAAATTGCCAATGAGAAAATGAGTTATGAAGTACTGGCTTGAACATATTGTTCCAATATTTCACTCACTGCAAGTCTGCATTCATGTAGCTGACAAATGAATTTTCTATTTTTAGCACAGTACAATACTCTGACTCAATGCTGTGCCTTTTCATTAATGTACCCATCACACAGATCGTGTGTCCTCAGCATTTTGATTCTCTAGACCTGTCACTCAGGGCATAAAACTGATGAACTTTCAACTTGCACGTAACTAAAATGGAGAAGTAGCTAAATAAATGGTGTTAACCTTGAATTAACTGACTTTTACCAGGATGTTGCTCTGTGTGTGTTACATAATTACCACTGGTAATTCTTTAATGAATGCTATATTTCAACTATTTCAACAGAAAACACATCAAAAAGAAATATAAGACCAATTATATTGGGCAAACTCATGCTTAGCCAGACCAACATTTTGTCTCTGCCAATGTCACCAGGGGATGTGCTATTGAAAGACATCAACCAAGGGTGTGTTTAGTAAACGTTTAACAACCAGAATTCCCCCTCCAAAATAAAAATGCACACAATACGCTTTTAACTTCATTCTACATCACTAATATTTTCCAGATCACTTTTTTAAGTCAAGGCAAAACAAGCCCTAATTTGTAGTGTTTGCCAATTTCCTAGGTGTAAATGCTTGCCCTAAAAATTTAACAATTGGCTTTCCTGAGTCAATTCAAGCTGGCTCCAGGACATCCCTGACATCAACTTCAAAAGGTAAGGATGATGTACAAAGCATCCTAATTTCTCTTAATCACTGGAAATAAAAGTTACTCATCAAGTGGGGAATGGATGAACACATTGTGGTATGCAAATCTAATGGAAATTATTGTAGCACAAGAAATGGTGAGTACAATGAATTCAGAAGCATACTAGTCTTCCAAGGAGTTCAGGAAGATTTGTATGAACTGATGGCAGAGCAAACAAAAAAAAACAAGAGAATTGTATAAAGGACTACAATAATATAAATGGAAACACAACTAAAAGACAGCCAAATTCAAATGAATTGTAACGACCTATCTTGACCCTAGGGAATATGTGATAAAATACATTTCCTTCATCGGGATAGAGCATAGGGACTTTGGCTGAGAAATGTTGCCCGTGCTGCCAGATACGGTAGTTTTGAGTTGGCTTTGAGTTTGAGTAACTATTTTTCTTTGTTACAAGAGAGGACTCAATGGTATAGGTTAAGCAAAGGCATATTGGGAAATGACTTACAAACAACAAAAGACATCAATAAAACTTCTAACAAGATTGCATTTTGTTTTATGGAATCAAATGATTTTGTAAAAGGAATAAGCAGTAAACATATCAGATATATTATAGAAGATATTCATCTTCTATACCTATATATCTTCTATACCTTTCAGTGATGTGACCTTAAAACATAGGTCACTATTGAAAATTATCTGGGGGCAGCTAGGTGGTGCAGTGAATAGAACAATGGCCCTGGAATCAAGAGGACCTGAGTTCAAATCTGAACTCAGACATTTGACACTTACTAGCTATGTGACCTTGGGCAAGTCACTTAACTCCAACTGCTCTGCCTTCCCCTCTCCAATAAAAAAAGAAAATTATCTCCCATTTCTTGTACTTTCATCAATGATACCCTGTCTGTGTTCATTGAACACCCTCATGAAGATTGTATGTGGATAAGTAAGCAAGTATATCAATCAATCAGTATCTTCTTCAATATGTTTTCATCTGTTTATCTATTAATATATTTGGGGGGGTTGTTTTTGATAAAAATACTCTTTCCCATTGTTCTGGCATCATTTCCTCTTGGAAATTTAGCTCTGAGTTCCTATAAAATGGCTTTGTTCCCAATATAGGTTTTTTCTTTTTGCAAGGCAATGAGGTTAAGTGACTAGTCCAGGGTCACACAGCTAGTAAGTATGGTGCCTGAGGCCAGATTTGAACTCAGGTCCTCCTAACTCCAGAGCCAGTGCTCGATCCACTCCACTATCTAGGTGTCCCAGTTTCTTCTCTGTATGTTTTCGGCCAGGTCCAACCATTTTTCCAGACCTTCTTAGATACCATTGGTCCCTTCCTCACATAGTACATGGGTCCTGAGATGATAAAGCCCAAACATCATGGCTCTACTTTTCTTGCCATTGAGAACAGATATCACAAAAGTGACAGCATTTTTTGTTCTTTGCTTTCTCTTCTCAGTTTCATCTGTAAAAAGCTCTCTGGGTGATCTATCTTTACTCGGTCTCATGCCAAGCTCTTCACTGACTCATTTTCTTCTCAATTGCTTTCTGCTGTTTTGTAAGACAATGCTAAGGTTTCCATCTTCCTTCTACATAATGTTTTGCAAATAAACATCTTCCAAGTCTGAGCAGCTGGTGGCTGCCATGTCTCTCAGCTTCTTACAGAGATTAAATGTGTGCCGGCTGAGATGGTTTCCGAATATTTTCAGTGTGCTGGCTGAGGCAATAATTTTTGTACCTGTTCAATTTTTCAAAGAATTGTTAATAATTGGAGAGAATTTCTTCACTCTTGGAAAGTATATAGTGGTATTAACACTTACTCATCCTTAAGCCTAAGCATCAGTATTATAGATAGTAATGGTGACAACCAAGATTGTGGAGGTGGAGGAGGGGGCAGGCATCACTATTCATAGCTTGTAGGAGATTGTCCAGGATGATCCTAGGGACACTAAGCTTCAAAGAAATATGAAATTAAGAGTCAATTAATAGCACTAGAACTTCTTCCAGAGTATTTAAGAGAACTAGTTAATGGGGAGGGAAGCCAGTACATTTTACATCAAGTGTTACAAAACGGAATGGAATGATTGCACAAGAGAGAGTAGTTGACAATTGGAAAAACAGTGCACCTGCAATGAGACCTGGGTCTTTGTCCCTTTGTATTATGATGAGTTTCGGTGTTCATGGGTATCTGTGTTAGTCTAGGAAAGTGACTCATGTGTTCCAGAACCCTCTGTCTCTGTCTCTCTTCCTCTCTCTCTCTGTCTGTCTCTCTCTGTCTCTCTGTCTCTGTCTGGGTCTCTCTCTGTCTCTCTCTCTCTCTCTGTCTCTCTCTGTCACACACACACACACACACACACACACACACACACACACACACACACACACACCACGCAGGAATAAAGTGATCATTAAGCTGTGATCAGATCCAGGCTAAAGCTGTCCCACTGATTTCACTTAAGATTTTCCATCCCAAGGGAAGGGTACCCAATGGTGGCCTTCCTACTATGTTGCCTCTTCCTAGCTACAATTTCTGTGCTGTGCAAATAGGCTGAGGGGGTGGCTGGATATTTTTCTGGAATCAAAAGGAATGAACCAAGGCCGACTAGGAAAGGGGTGAATTGCCTCTTCTGACACAACTGGTCTCTCTCACTGCAGGCCTGGTCTGGTTTTACTAAGCCCATTGCCTTGTCCCCCGTGGGTTTGTTTACTTTGTTAATGACTGAGGTTTAAATTTAGGGTCCCCTTCTGTTTCTGGCTGAGTCATTTGTCTATTAATCAACATGGCACTTCTGGGTTCCCATGGCCCTTGATCAGGAGGGACTCTACATTACTGAGTTAGGCCTTTGTTCACTCTGTCCACCCATTGGACATAACCTAGCACACATTAGGCTTCCAATAAATGTCTGTTAAGCCAATGAGATGAGTCCTTAAGTCAATCGCCTTTCTAGCAGTCTGCACAGTGCACTACATATACTGTAGTAAGCCCCAATATTTATTTTTAATTGACATGTTATCTTTCTGGATGGATGTGTTTTAGGCTTCCCTCATGAATGCATCATTCCATCCCCTTCATCATTTTAGCTGCCCTTCCCTAGACCTTTTTAAGTTCCATAAAATCTTTCTTGAGATTTAGTTACCACAAAGGATTACTAATCTGAATGCCTCACAATTTGAAACATAAGTAGGATAATTTTCTAATTTCCAAAATCTTTCCCAATGAAGACCACCATTTTGTTGGACACTGACACTTCAAAAGAACATTCTGAGTTATTTTTCCTTAAATGCTTAGCCTTACACTTGTATTCCAGCAGTATTCATGAGAGGACCTTTTCAATAGATCTGGGAGAACTTAAATCTTTTCTTTCTTCCCTCCACCCCTAGCTCTACCTCTGCAATAAGAGAAAGGAGGAAATCAGTCTTCTCCCATGCTACCCAATGTGAGAGAAATCAGAGCTCTCAATGCTTTTGGATGACCAAGCTTTCCAACTAACTAAGGCTTTATATACTTAAATACTTTAAAAATTCTAACCACATTTAGGGAAATATTTCCAAACTATATTACTCACCTTATTTGTTAAACAAAGCACACTGAGCACAATTTACTTTTTTCTAATGACTCAGGGCAATGTCATTACTTTATTCCTCCTCATCTTGCTGCCAGTACTTAGAGACTAGCCCCAGAAGACTTAATCTTTTCAACTTCAGGACTCTTGCCATAGAACCTGGGAGGTCATGATCATTGCATGCCACATCTGTGACCCATTCTGTCCAGCCAGCTGCTTCAGCCATGCTTCTTTTTGCTCCCTTCCAGTCCCATTTTCTCACCAGCCACCTTGCCACACAGCAAACACCTGCTGCCCCTTTTTGGGTTCTGTAACCATAGTCAAATCAATAGTGCCACTTATATTGGAAAAGGTGTGTCAGTCTATGTCCCAATAACTTCATTCACCTTCATTCACCAGCCCTACAACTTAGGGAAACAAAATACCAGACTCTGTCTCCCTATTAGAATGTAGCCTCCTTGAAGGCAAGGACTGTCTTCAATTTCGTTTTTGTATTCTTAGTGCTGAGCTCAGCCCTTGGCACACAGCCAACTCTAAATAATGCTTTCAGGCATTTATTGCTGTACGCCACAGGCTAGTAAGGCACATAAGACTATTTCCCCCTATTCTAAATGAGCATCAAATGCTGTGATTTTAGAATTCTTTTGTTTGCATTTTATAGATTCTCTACCTCCCACCCCACCCCCTTTTTCCCCCCCTATTGTTGTCAGGCTTTTAGCTATCATCAATCACTCTTGTCTGTGTGCCTGTCTCAGCAGCATCTCTCCACACTTCTGATTGACTGTTTCTTATCTGTATAACCACTTGTCAAGATTGTTTTAGAAGAGATTCAAGCATGTGGCAGTAGATAAGATAAGATGACTTTTTTGTCCCTTCCAACTAGAAAATTCTATAATTCCTATGATTCTCTGTGGTTATATTCTGTTTGTAAAAAATTTATATTTTATTGTTTATTTAATATTTTTAGTTTTCAGCATTAATATTCACCAGGGTTTGAATGAAGAATTTTCTCCCCATTTCTACCCTCACCCCCGACCTCAAGATGGCATATATTCTGACTGACCCATTCTCCAGTCAGCCCTCACTTCTGTCACCCCACTCCCCACCCCATCCCCTTTTCCCTTACTTTCTTGTAAGGCAAGATAGATTTCTAACCCCATTGCCTGTATATCTTATTTCCTAGTTGCATGCAAAAACACTTCTTTTTGGAACGTCTACTTTAGAAACTTTGAGTTCCAAACTCTTTCCCGTCTTCCCTCCCTACCCATCCTCCCTACGAACGTAAGCAATTCAACATAGGCCACATGTGTATCATTATGCAAAACCCTTCCACAATACTCATATTGTGAAAGACTAACTATATTTTGCCCCCTCCTATCCTGTCCCCCTTTATTCAATTTTCTCCCTTCACCCTGTCCCTTTTCGAAGGTGTTTGCTTTTGATTACCTCCTCCCCTTGTCTGCCCTCCCTTTAATTGTCTCCCCTTTTTTATCCCCTTCCTCCTTCTTTCCTGTGGGGTAAGATACCCAATTGAGTGTGTATGTTATTCCCTCCTCAGGTCAAATCTGGTGACAGCAAGATTCACTCATTCCCCCTCACCTGCCCCCTCTTCCCTTCCAATGAACTGCTTTTTCTTGCCACTTTTATGTGAGATAATTTACCTCATTCTATCTCTCCCTTTCTCCCTCTCTCAATATATACCTCTCTCATCTCTTAATTTGATTTTATTTTTTTAGATATCATCCCTTCATATTCAACTCACCCTGTGCCCTCTGTTTATATATATATATATATATATATATATATATATATATATATATATATATATATATATTCCCTTCAGCTGCCCTAATACTCAGGTCTCATGAATTACACACATCATCTTTCCATGTAGGAATGTAAACAAAACAGTTCATCTTTAATAAGTTCCTTGTAATTTCTCTTTCTTGTTTGCCTTTTCATGCTTCTCTTGATTCTTGTGTTTGAAAGTCAAATTTTCTATTCAGCTCTGGTCTTTTCACTGAGAAAGCTTGAAAGTCCTCTATTTTATTGAAAATCCATATTTTGCTTTGGAGCATTCTACTCAGTTTTGCTGGGTAGGTGATTCTTGGTTGTAATCCTAGCTCCATTGACCTCCGGAATATCATATTCCAAGCCCTTCCATCCCTTAATGTAGAAGCTGCTATATCTTGTGTTATCCCGATTGTGTTTCCACAATACTCAAATTGTTTCTTTCTGGCTGCTTGCAGTATTTTCTCATTGATCTGGGAGCTCTGGAATTTGGCAACAATATTCCTAGGAGTTTTCTTTTTGGGATCTTTTTCAGGAGGTGATCAGTGGATTCTTTCAATTTCTATTTTACCCTCTGGCTCTAGAATATCAGGGCAGTTCTCCTTGATAATTTCTTGAAAGATGATATCTAGGCTCTTTTTTTGATCATGGCTTTCAGGTAGTCCAATAATTTTTAAATGATCTCTCCTGGATCTATTTTCCAGGTCAGTGGTTTTTCCAATGAGATATTTCACATTGTCTTTCACTTTTTCATTCCTTTGGTTCTGTTTTATAATCTCTTGATTTCTCATAAAGTCACTAGCTTCCACTTGGTCCAATCTCATTTTTAAGATAGTATTTTCTTCAGTGGTCTTTTGGATTTCCCTTTCCATTTGGCTAATTCTGCCTTTCAAGGCATCCTTCTCCTCATTGGCTCTTTGGAGTTCTTTTGCCATTTGAGTTAGTCTATTTTTTAAGGTGTTATTTTCTTCAGTATTTTTTGGGGTCTCTTTTAGCAAGTCATTGACTTGTTTTTCATGGTTTTCTCACATCACTCTCATTTCTCTTCCCAATCTTTCCTCTACTTCTCTAACTTGCTTTTCCAAATCCTTTTTGAGCTCTTCCATGGCCTGAGACCAATCCATATTTTTCTTGGAGGCTTTTGATGTAGGCTCTTCGACTTTGTTGACTTCTTCTGGCTGTATGTTTTGGTCTTCTTTGTCACCAAAAAAAGGTTCAAAAGTCTGAGTCTGAATCTGAGACTGTTTTCAATGCCTGTTCATGTTCCCAGGCAACTACTTGACCCTTGAGCTTTTTGTTGGGGTACCACTGCTTGTAGAGTAGAGAGTACTTTGTCCCAAGCTTGAGGGGCTGTGCTGCTGTTTTCAGAGCTACTTCTACACAGCAAGCTCTGCCATACCAGTGCTCCTGCTCCCCCAAGAACCACCAGCCAGGATTGTAGCCCGGATCCAGGCAGGGCAAAGCAGGCTTTGCACTCCAGCTGTAATCCACTGCTTAATTCCTCCCACCACCTCTGCCACCCCCAGGGAGGTGGTGGAGCATGAACTCCTTTCACTCTGTCCCAGCAGCTTTTCCCACTAGCCTGCTTTGTTGTCTTTGGCGTTTGTGGGTTGAGAAGTCTGGTAACTGCCACAGCTCACTGATTCAGGGCCCTACAGCCTGTTCCACCTGGCTCCCAGTCTGGTTAGTCCTGGCATGGCCCACACTGCGCTCTGTTATGCTCCACTCCCAGCTCCTTGTGATAGACCCTTCCCAGTGACCATCCTGGCTGTCATGGGCTGGAGCCCAGCTTCCCTTTGCTATTTCATGGGTTCTGCAGCTCTAGAATTTGTTCAGAGCCATTTTTTATAGGTATTTGGAGGGACCTGGTGGGGAGCTTACACAAGTGTCTGCTTTCCAGCTGCCATCTTGTCTCTGTCCCTCTGTGATTATATTTTTCAAATATTTGTAAAGCAATGGTCATATCCTTCCTCATCAAGAATCTAAGATAGCTCTTTTTATCCAATATTCTATTGGATTTATTGTTCTTCCCTGAACACCCTTAAACTTGTCTAGGTCTGTCTGATACAATGGTGTTCAGAGTTACATGGAAATATTGCAGGCAGATAAGTCCACAATTATGCTACCAATCATTCCATATTTAAACTCTAGATTTCCAGTCTTAATTCAGGATAACAAAGTTTGTTACAAATGTCTCCCTTTTGTTATTATCCTCTAGATTCATTTAGAGGCTATGACTAATTATTCACAAGTATAGAGCATGGGAAAGGATTGGCCTGAACAAATGGATTGCAGAGAAGATGCCCCAACCTCATGTTAGCCAATATTTTTTTTAAGCCACAAATTTACTAAAACTTTCACCAGAGGTGCTTTAAAGCAGAGATGTCAAACATTTGGCCCGTGGCATGTAGCCTAGTGCCTCTAAACCAGAATAAAATATAATTTGGAAATACTAAATAAATAAAAATCCATTAAAAATAGATAATGTCTTATTCTAAAATTAAGTCAATACATGGCCAGTGGGGACCCTTATGTATGAATTAGTGGCCCCTATTTCTACTAGAGTTTGATGCCACTGCTATAAAGCAAAGATATAGGTATACTTTGGAGATATGTGGGTTCAATTCCAGACCACCTCAATAAAGTATTTTTTCTTTTTCCTTTAATTTTAACTTATAGAATAAAACAAGCATTTCTATAAGTACGCAATAAAAAAAGATTGCATGTAAAGTTGCAAATCCACCACGTACATCTTGCTGTTCCTTCTAAATATACAACAAAGTTATCATATAAATTTCTTTTTTCCTCTTTTTTGTTCTTCCCTCTCCACTTGCCCCACCTTAGAGATAGCTATCATTATACAAAAATAGGTGTGTGTGTGTGTGTGTAATATATATTATATACATATATTATATATATATATATATATGTAAAACTATTCTATAAATGCTGTTATTTATTATTTTTTCCTCTGGACCTAGATAGCATCTCTATTTTTAATTAGTGTATTTATAATAGTCAAAATGACTTAGTGGCTCAAATTCATTCTTAATACAATATTGTTGTTACTTTATACAATGTTCTCTTGGTTCTGCTCACTTTGCTCTTCACCATTTCGTGCCAATCTTTCCATGCCTTTCTAAGTTCATTGAGCTGATCATTTCTTATAGCAAAGTAGTATTTCATCACAACCATAAACCACAACTTGTTTAGCCATTCCCCAACTGATAGGGATTCTTGCAATTTCCAGTTCTTTACCACCACAAAGAGAGCGGCTATAAACATCCTATTCACATTCAAAGTTGTAATCACTATTTGTGAATTCCCCTCTATCTTATTTTTACTCATTATTTTCTTTGGGATTGGTATTGGGAAGGTGGTAGAGGGTGGGGGAACTCTTGGAGGGATGGGTAGGATGGGGAATGGGAAAGTGGGAGAGAAGATAAGGCAAGAGTGATAGGATAAAAAAAAA
The DNA here is from genome assembly GCF_011100635.1 of Trichosurus vulpecula. Lineage (NCBI taxonomy): Eukaryota > Metazoa > Chordata > Mammalia > Diprotodontia > Phalangeridae > Trichosurus > Trichosurus vulpecula. The sequence continues at coordinate 242,306,757 of NC_050573.1, read as the reverse complement.
GACTGAGAAAGAAAATAAAGGGAATATTGCAATAAGGGATGTCACATTAATTTTTTGGTTTCCCAGTGCATATAAAAGTTATGTTTACACTACACTGTACTCTATGAAGTGTGTAATTATTGTATGTCTAAAAATACAATGTACATACCTTAATTTAAAAATACTTAATTGCAATGCTAACCACCATCTGAGCCTTCAGTGGGTCATATCTTTTTGCTGGTGGAGGGTCTTGCCTCAATGTTTTGGTTTTGTTTTGTTTGGTTTTGTTTTTGGTTTTTTGGCAGGGCAATTGGGGTTAAGTGACTTGCCCAAGGTCACACAGCTAGTACATGTGTCAAGTGACTGAGGGCGGATTTGAACTCAGGTCCTCCTGACTCCAGGGCCGGTGCTCTACTCACTGAGCCACCTAGTTGCCCCAAAATATTTTTGTCTGTTTTTTTTTTGCAGGGCAATTGGAGTTAAGTGACTTGTCAAAGGTCACACAGCTAGTACATGTGTCAAGTGACTGAGGCCGGATTTGAACTCAGGTCCTCCTGACTCCAGGACTGGTGCTCTACTCACTGTGCCACCTAGCTGCCCCTTGCCTCAGTGTTGATGGCTGCTGACTGATCAGGGTAATGGTTGCTGAAGGTTGGGGTGGCTGTGGCAATTTCTTAAAATAAGACACAATGAATTTTGCCACATTGAATAACTCTTCCTTTCACTTGAACACTTAGAGACCATTGTAGGGTTATTCATTTGCCTAATTTCAATATTGTTGTGTCTCAAGGAATAGGGAGGTCCAAGGAAAGGGAGAGAGATGGAGGAATGGCTGGTAGGTGGAGCAGTCAGAACACACACAACATTTATTGATTAAGTTCGACATCTTATATGGGCATGGTTCATGGCAACCCAAAACAATTACAGTAGTGACATCAAAGGTCACTGATCACAGATCACCATAAGAGATATAATAATAACGAAAAAGTTTGAAATATTGTGAGAATTAACAAAATGTGACACAGAGCCATGTGAGCACATGCTCTTGGAAAAATGGCACTGGTAGACTTGCTCAAGGCAGAGTTGCCACAAGCCTTCAATTTGTAAGAAAGCAATGCCTGCAAAGAGCAATAAAATGAAGTGCAATAAACCAAGGTATGCCTGTTTTAACTGCAGTGTTTTTCATGCCCTTTCTCTGCTCTTGTTCCTCAATCTGGTGGCAGCTCTAACGAGCAGGGAAATGATGGGGAATTGAACACATACTAGAAAAACAAAGAGTGTAGATAATCTACAGATTTGGATAATTATCATTTTTCATCTTGCTTACTTCTCAATCTTATGATACTTCTGCTCTGCCTTCTCCTTGGAGTTCACATTATTATCCATTGTGCTGGCATTTCATCAGTTTGCTACTATTCTCTCTCCTTGCTCAATATCGAAATGGTCAGTAAGGCTACGTAGCTGATGAGACTCCTCCAGCTGGTATTTTGTTCTTACAACTTCCTTTTCTTGAGTCGAGTTAATCTATTAATAGTATTACCTGTTTTAGTCATTTCACTGGTTCCTTCCAAGGGTCATTGTATGGATTATGGGACTTGAAAATGCTTTACCTCAACTGACATCCTTTCCTTCACATCTGTGATCGTTCCTTAGTAAGATAAGTTGGTAATATAACACAAAAAAGCAGTTAAATGGTCATCTATCCTCCAAATATTTGAAGAAGCTATGATGGCTTTTAGAAAAAAAAAGTGATAACCTGCTTCTGTCCCTTCTCAAAAAAAAAAGTACAATAACAATCCTAACGTTTGTGGTTGCTGTTTTAAAAAAAAAAAAACCTTTGGAGACATTGAAGACTCTAAATCTTCCTTCCTGGAAACAAAAGGGAAGCAAATAGTTATACTGTCAATAGAAATTAAAATATGTGTTCAGTTAAGCTCTCAGTAGACTCTCAGCAGACAAGAATCTCACTAGTTTAAGACAAAATTCCATACCCTCTGACCTCAAGAGAGGTCATGTGTCTTTGTACTCACTCATGGCATCCACCGTATGTGTTCGCTGTCATACAATTACTCTTTTTGAGGGAAATAAAGGGCTGATTATCCAGTTTGTGAATTATCTAGATTCTTTTTTTTTCCTCTTGTCTCCCTTGAGCTCCACACCTTTTAGCCATTTCCCTTCTTACTTAGAATTTCTATCAGAAAAGGGAACAAAAGCAGAGAGAGGAAATAAAAGGCCAGGTATATATTTTTAAATCAACTCTGGTGAAAAGAGCATAAGAACTATAATGATTTGCTGGTATAAGATTTGGGGATTATCTATGGATTGTAATTATCTGAGCCATTTTTGTCCCTTGTCATCATGGATAATTAAACATTGGTTATAAATATTTCTAAGGAGAAAGTAATATAGCAGGTATTAAATGAATATTCATTGATAGTGCATCAGTCACCTCTGGTAACACACCCTTAACTCATACTTACTCTTGTGGTTTGGGGTCTCCAAAGGTGTTTCTCCTATACTCAATTTTTACTTTGCTTCTATTTTCCCTGTCAAGGAGAATGACCTTTGGATGGGAAGGGACAAAAAGAAAAATGCCTAATAAGGAATCAAGACTCAAGATAAGGAATAAAAGTGTATTCTTTGTGGTATTCGAGTCACTCTGCCAAGGTGAACTTTATACCTAGATCATGAAAGAGCTGGCAGATGTGATTACTGAACCACTGTCATTAATATGTGTAAAATCATAGAGAATGGGAGAGGCATTATAGAACAGGAGAAAATGAAATATTTTTCCTGAGGTTCAAAAATGGGAAAAGAATAGTACTCCTCAACTATGAGGTTGTGAACTTGAATTCTATTCTTGTCAAAATTATAGGATGGCTTATTAAAGAGGTGGTTAATGAACAGTTAGAAAAGGAAGCGATGATCATATTAGAGTGAGTATGGATTTGTCAAAACAAGGTTATATCAGACTAAATTTATTTCTTAGTTTGAAAAGAAATTTCCTTCTTTTGTTTAACTTGTAGATCAGGTGAATGTTATAAGTATATTTTACCTAGATTTTGCTGCAGTATCTCATACTATCTTGTGGGAAAGATGGAGGATGAAGTCTAGATAATAGAACAAGTATAAGGATTCAGAATTGGTTGAATGGATGGATTAGAAATTGTTGTTAATGGCTTAATTTCAGTTTGAAAGTGGTTTTGAACCAGAGAAAGAACTGATGAAGTCTGAAGGCAGATCGAAGCGTACTATTTTCACTTTATGTTTTCCTAGTTTTTTTTCCTTGTGTTCTGTTTCTTCTTTCACAACATGACTAATATGGAAGTATGTTTTAAATGATTTCACTTAATATAATTTATATCAAATTGCTTACCATCTCAGGGAGGAGACAGGGAAGGGAAGGAGGAAGAAAACTTGGAACTCAAAATTTTTTAAAAAATGAATGTTAAAAATTATCTGTATATGTAACTGGAAAAAATAAAATACTATTTAAAAGAAATAAAAGAAAGTGGATTTGATTTTTGGGTTCGCTTGTCAGCATTATGACAATGACTCTCAGATGTATAAATCTTTCCCTACTTTCTTCTCAATTCTAATTCTATATCACCACCTGCCTTTTGGACACCTCAAATTGTGTAAGTAATAGGCATCTTTAAGTAAATATGTCCAAACAGACATAATAACAGCATCTAATTCACAGGGTTGTTGTGAGGACCAAATGAGATAATACTTATAAAGCACTTAGCATAGTGCTTGACACATAGTAGGTGTCATATAAATGCTTATTCCCTTCCCCGTTGGCCAGAAGAAATGCTTACTCATGTACATATTTTATTCAAAGCAGACAAATAGAGTACATTCCCTCTTCTACAGCAGGGGTTCTTAACCTTTCTTTTATGTCAAAAATGTGTTCTATATTATCACTAACCTCTGACTGCCTTTGGGAATCTGGTGAAGCCTATGGATTCTTCAGAATAATATTTTTATAAAATGAAATATATGATTTTAAAGGAAACCAATTGTATTGAAACAGTTATTAAAATCTTGAGGAAAAAGACAACAACCATGTTTGCAGAAACCAGATTAAGAACCCATGTTCTAAAGAGACCAGCAGCTGAGACTAGCAGTATGATAGTCAGTCAATCAATAAACATTTGTTAAGTCCCTAGTATGTGCCAGGCACTGTACTAAGCAGTGAGGGTACAAAGAATAAAGAGAGCAGGGTCCCAAAAACCTAGAGAGAAAAGGGTATCAAAGAGAAGAGAGTGAGAGACAGTAAAAAAAAAAAGGCTGTAGAGAGGTCAAGAAGGATGAGGATTGAGAAAAGGCCATTAGATTTGGCAATTAAGAAGTCATTGGTTGCCATGTCAGGAGTAGGGGAGGGGAGGGGAGAGAGGGATAGAATTTAGAACTCAAGAAAAGTCATTGGCAACTTCAGAGAAAGAAAATTTTGATTGAATGTTGAGGCTGGAAGCCAGTCTCTAGAGAGTTAAGAAGACAGTGAGAATGGAGCAGTAGAGGTATCTATTGTAAATGACTTTCTCAAGTTTAGGCACAAAAGCAGGAAAGATAGGAGACAATAATTAGGGATGGATGGATCAAATAGGGGGTTTTTTTGAGGATAGAAGGGACATGGACAAATTTGTAGGTAGCAGGGAAACAATCAGCAGACATGGAGAAATTCAAAATAAGTGAGGATCACTTGTGTGGGTAGAAGCATTTGCCCTGCAAAGAGAATGGCCACCTCTCCATGTGAGATGGAGTGAAGGAGGAAATAGGAGCAGAAGGCACTTGAATGATGTGAGACAAGGAAGAATGGAAAAGAGAGAGCTTTTGGTGAATGGCTTCCATTTATTCAGTAAAAGATGAGGCAAGATTCTTAGCTGATGGAGGAGGGGAGCAAGAGCCAGGGGAAGTTTGAGGAAGGATGAAAAGGTTTGCCAGAGACTCTGTAGTGAGTAGGACAGTGAGTTAAGAAGGGAGGTGTAAAAGGATTCCTAGCATCAGTGAGGACCCAGTTGAGATTATTTAAAATAAATTATGTTATATAACATACATTTGTAATGTAATTATGCAACATAAACTATGTCCTGACCCAGTCAGGACAGAAAGCCACTCCTCTATAAAAGAGGAGAGGATCTCCTCAATCCCACTCCAATTGTTACCCCCTCCCCACAGTGAACTGGCAACTCAACCAACCATGCTTAATAGCGCAACTGGCTTATATTTTTAATTCCAATATGCTCTCACTCTGAAATGTTTTATGACTACAAATCATAAAAAACATCACAGATTCAGAAGAATCAAAATCATTGATGACCCAGAGAAAAACGGAAAGATAAATGGCAGTTGTATATAAACTGTACCATACTATCAAGAATGACTTTCATAAAAAAAAGTTGTGCAAAATACATGTATATTAGGAAAAATTAGTCAACAAGCATGAGATAAAACAGGCACATTGACACCTTGTTGTCCATTCTGGAAAGCAATTTGGAATTATAACCAAAAAGTTACCAGATAGTACATGCCCTTTGACCCAGCTATACCACTCATAGGCCTATATCCAAAAGAAATAAAAATAAAAGACAAAAAGATCCTGTATATACAAAAGTATTTATAGTTGCTCTTTCTTGTGGTAGCAGTAGTAGTATAGTAAACTAAGGCAGTGACTATCATTTGGGGAATGACTGAATAAACTGTGGTATATGAATGAGATGGAATTCTATTATGCCATAAGGAATGAGGAACTAGATGGTTTCAAAGAGACATGGAAAGACTTATATGAACTGTTGCACAGACAAGTGAGCAGAACCAAAAGAACAATTTATACTATAACATGAGTGTCATAAAATGAATAATTTTAAAGACATAAATTCTGAAGGATGAAATGTAGGAAGGAAGGAAGGAAGGAAGGGAAGGAGGGAGGAGACAGGGAGACAGGGAGAAAGGGAGGAGAGAAAAAAGGAAGAAGGAAAATAAACATTTATAAAGCACTTACTATGTACCAAGCATTATGCTAAATACTTCACAAATATTGTCTCATTTCATCCTCACAAAAAACCTGGGAAGTAGGTCCTATTACTTTCTCCATTGTACAATTGAAGAAACTGAGGCAAAAAGGTTAAATGATTTGCTTAGAGCTCGTAAGCTCTAAGGTAGTAGACAAGCAAAGCAAACAGCTAGTAATCGTCTGAAGTCAGATTTGAACTCAGGTCTACCTGAGTCCAGACTCAGGATTCTATCCACCATGTGACCCAGCTGCCTGTATACAGTTTTGTTGAGGGGGGTCACACACAAGAGATGTTACAAAGGTCTAATTAACAGGACTTGACAATAGATTGGATATGGAAAGTTAGAAAATGAGGAATTAAGGATGACACAAAGACTGTGAATCTGAGTCACCGAGAGGATGGTGTGCCCTCAACAGTAATAGGAAGATTTGGAAGAGGGAAAAGCTTGCAAAGAATGCTAATGAGTTCAGTTTGGGGCCATGCTGAATTTAAGATATCACTAGGACATCAAGTTCAAGATGTCAACAGGCAGTTGAAGATTTGAGACTATAGGTCAGCAGAGAAGCTAAATTTGAGATAAGTAGATTTGAGAATCATCAGCGTATCATTGAATTCATGGGAGTTGATGAGATAATCAAGTGAAAGAGTATAGAGGGAGAAGGAGGAGGTCCAAGACAAAGCTCTGAGAGACATCTACGTTTAGTGGTTATGGCCTGGATGAAGATCCAGCAAAGGCATCTCAGAAGGAATGCTCAGGCAGGAGGACTCAGACAGAAGGAAGAGAACCAGAAGAGAGAAGTGTCATGGAAATCTGGAAAGAAGAGAGTATCAGGAATGAGTCAACAGTGTCAAAGGTTGAAAAGAGGTCAAGAAAGGTGAGGATTGAGAAAAAGTCATTAGATTGAGAAAGTAAGAGGTCATTTTTACCTATGGAAAGAGTACTTTCAGAAGGATTGTGAGGTCAGAAGCCAGGCTATAGACTTAGAAGAGAATGAGAGGCTTTGAAAGAAAGTGGAAGCATCTATTGTAGATGGCCTTTTCAAGGAGCTTTGCCACAAAAGGGAGGAGAGATATTGGATGATAGCTGGAGCAGATTTATGGATACGTTGAAGGGTTTTTTGAGGGCATGGGAGACATGGATGTGTTTGTAGGCAATAAGGAAATAGACAGGGAAAGATTTGAAGATTAGTGACAGAAGCGATGATAGAAGGAACAATCTGCTGGAGAAGATGGGATAGAATGTCATCACCTTCTCTCAAGCCATAGCTTGCATAAGTAGAAAGGTTTACCTTGGCAAGGAGAAGGGCCACTTTTTCTTGTGAGACAAATTAAGAAAGAAAAGGTAGCAGAAGGCATCTGAATGATTTGAGATCAAGAGGAGGGGATAAGAGGGAGATCTAGGTAAAACACTTTGATTTTTTTTTCAGCAAAATATGAAGCAAGATTGTCAGCTGAGAGGGTGAGGGAAGGAGAAGCCATAGGAGGTTGGAGAAGGGATGAAAAAGTCTGTGGAGAGTGGGATAGGGAATCAATTAGGGAGACATAAAAGGGTTGCCTCATCTTAGTGAAGGCCCTGGTTATATACCGTATTTCCCTATGTATAAGACACACCTTAATTTTGGGGCCCGAAATTTGAAAAAAAATGTATTACATAAAGTTATTGAACTCAAGTTGTGTTCATCATAAAATTCGTACAATTCTTCATCACTATCAAAGCTCCCATTTATTACCTTGTCCTCATCTGTGTTTGATGATGAATCACTGTCTTCATCTATTGCCTCGTCCTCAGTTCCATCTATGGCATTTGAAATGCCACACTTCTTAAATGACTTGACAACTATCTCAACCTTGATATTATCCCAGGATCTTCTCACCCAGTACAAACTTCTCCTATAGCTGGTTTGTTCACTCTTGCCTCTCATGGCCTTCTTCTGCCGTGGTGTTTTCAGTAGAGTTTCTTCTTCCCGTAGCCAGTCTAGGATTGTTTTCTCAGTTGGAGGAGGACCAAACTTACATTCAGCAGCACGATTTCCATTCACTTTTGCGAACTGGATCACTTTTAACTTGAATTCAGCTCTGTACAAAAATCTTTTCTGAGCCACTTCTGGGCAGAATGTGGCAAAACATAACCTAATATACTGGTAACAAATGTGAAACAATGAGCGCAAAGACAACAAGCGTGAATAAGTGGTAAATGCAAGTAAAAAAATCTACAACAATGAGCGCAAAAACAAGCACGAAAAAGCAGGAAATGAAATTTTAAAAATCTACAGCCACTGTATAAGATGCACCCAGTTTTTAGACCCCAAATTTTTTTAAAAGGGTGGATCTTATACATGGGGAAATATGGTAACATAAATTTGCGGTGGACCCAGTCAGCTGAGTTTCAAGACTTTCTCCAGCTTCATTCAGCAGTGCATGAGTTGGAGCAAATCTATGTTTGGGAGTAATCTAGGACTGAGGCTTGGCTGGGTGGGATCTGCAGTGGGATAAAGAGGCAAAGGATGTGAGAGAAGAGAACAGTGTAGACCTGAACCGGTTCACAATGGGAAAGAGAGGAGCAGTGTAGAAGGTGTAGCCAGTATAAGGTAAAAAGGTTTAGAAAAGGACTGAGGGCTGAAGGAAGATAAAGAACAGGGTTTGGGGTTGCAAGGTAGATGGAAAAATGGAATAACAACAGATTGTACTCAAATGAGGGAATTTCAGAGTTCTTGAACGTGGAAGTGGAACATTTGTGGGTGCTGGCAGTATCAAAGGTATGGCCCTTTCTGAAAGTGAGAGAGGAATATAAGCTATAGGTGCTCCTCGTGAACTGGAATGTTTTCATTACAGATCTGGAAATGGAAATTGTTGTCTGAATATCTGACTAACTTAATTTGGAGAGGCTTGTTACCCCAAGCCACCAGGTCACTGGTTTTTTTAAAAACCAGAGCAGTTCATTAGACTGTCTAGAATGGAGTAGTTGCAATCTGTGTTGCAGATGAAATCACAAATGCTTGAATACTGAAGCTTATTTTTCTAGAAAAAGTTTAATTGAGTAGAAGCACACATGTGACAGGCAGCAGCTAAGAGTTCAGGGCGTGGAATCAGGAAGACTCATCTTCCTGACTTCAAATCTGGCCTTAGACACTTACTAGCTGTGTGACCTTGGGCAAGTCACTCAACCTTGATTGCCTCAGTTTCCCCATTTGTAAAATGAGGTGGAGAAGGAAACAGCAAATCACTCCAGTATCTTTACCAAGAAAATTCCAAATGGGATCACAATTGAAACAACTCCACAACAACAAATATATGTGATGCAGTTAACTACACCTATGGGAAACTGAGCTGGTTGGAGCACATAACTAGTCCAGGTACATCTTGGTGACTATTTAAATTTCATTCCTACTTTGTAGGAGGAGCTATACACCTCAGACAGAGTGATGTTCTTTTAAAACCAGAACTGAAATCCCCCGGAATCATTATGTAACAAGCAAAGCACTTAGAAGAAAGTCTTTGGACCTCTGGGTTGGAATTTGGCAGTGATTAATGGTGAAGCAATAATAGGAATATTGTTAGTACCACCTGGGGCTATGGACCAGCTAATTAGTCTATATCTGGGTTTGGCAAAAGTTGACACTGTCTGGAGAAGAGGTAGGTACAGGAGACCAAGAGAACTGAAAAATAATTTTACTGTGAACACAATTCCCTGACTCGGTACATCAGAGTTGTTGAATGACTCTTCTTCAGCATGATTGGTGGCCTGTGTATGTTTATTCCTTCTATGAGAATATAAGGAGGGCTAGAGAGGGGAACATGCTTCTCAGGCAATCATTGGATCAGGCAGTGTGGTAATGAGTGGCATGATATAAACACAAGCGCGCACGCGCACACACACACACACACACACACACGCATGCACACACACACACACAGTAGTTCAGACAACCATTAGGAGTCCTAGAAAGTCAGAGGGGATGCTTCATGGCAGTAGAGATTGTTATATTCTTTGTCAGTGTGTCCCTAGCCTCTAACATCTAGTCCAGCTCCTTCATTGGGAAGATGAAGAAACTGAGGCCCATAGGGGTTAAGTGATTTTCCCAAGTTCCCAAGTAGAAAGTGGGAAAACTTAGATTTAAGCCCACATTACAGTATGGATCATAGATTTGTGGCTATAAGGAATCTCGGAGGGCAAAGAGTCATAGAATTATAAATTGAACTGGAAAGGACTTTAGAGGCCACCAAGCCCAAACTCCTCATTTTACAAATCATTATCTCATTTTATTTCATTTGACATCTCAGATAAGATAATATGTGTAAAGCTCTTAGCACGGGGCCCAGCAGACAACAGATACTTAATCAATGCTTGTTCTCTTCCATTTTCTAGATGAGGAAACTGAGGCCCAGAGAGGTAAAGGGACTTGTCCATGGTCACATAAAAAGTGGAAGAGCCGAGATTTGAACCCAAGTCCTCTGACCCCAAACCCACCCAAATCAGCATTCTTTCTATGCCAGTGAAGATCCAGGCCCTCTGAATCTAAATCTTCCCAACAATTCTTTGGGTCAAGGTCAAATTCAAGCCTGTACTTCAGTTTTTAAAAGGATTGGGGGAGGAAGAAGGAGGGAAGTCAGTTTGAATGAGTAAAAGAAAATCAGACGGGCTTCTTAGTCACTGGAGGAGTGGACGTGCTCCCATTCTTCAAGTTCTACTTGGATCAAGTAGGCTGACCAGTTGTTACCCTTTCCTTTATAAAGTGCCTTTCTATTTTTCTTGTTAAAGATGATATTTTAAAAATAGTTTAATGCCTCAGTCATTCCTGAGTTGGTCATTTCCTTCCTTTCCTCATTTATTAATGGGCTTACTTTCTTTTTACTCCCAAGTATTTCTCCGAGGCACTTGTGAAAGCCCTGTTTATTGCCTTTGGCTGACATTAACTCTCCACTTTTTTTCTAACCTTATCTTTTCCCTGCAAGCTGTACCTAACCTTTACACTGTTATTCCTTTCTGTTTCCCTCTCCCAATCTCCATTTTCACTAGCAGAGTCTTTCAGTTCTGAGTTCTCTAAGCCAGTGGATGCTTCTTGTTCCTGGCCCATTTAATTGTCAAAGGAAATGCTGACTGAGGCTCAGTGACTGGAACACCTTCAAAGACCCTCCAATTTTCATCCACACTCAGGATTTTACATGTTCCTGCTCTGTGTTAAAGGCCTTCCATGAGCAAAATACCTTTCCAAAGTATTTCTGTGAGCTATGCAAGTACACTGTGGGACCTTAGATTGGAGGCCTCTAAAGGGCTGGGATTGTGTCTCGGCAGATCTTTTTCACCAGGAATTCAGCACACCTTCTGTTGTTCACTCTTTGAGTTGAGTCTTCTTAATCATTTGTTTGTGTCATAAATGCCTCTGACAGTCTGGTTAAGCCTATGTCATTCTCAGAATAATATTTTAAAATATAGTAATATGTATTATTATTAAATATATTAATAAGATGTATTTTATTAAGCAAATATATGTAATAATATTGTTTTATTTTGTAATTTATTACATTTTATTTTATATTATTAATTTACAATTAATTATATAATTATGGTCATCAATAATTAATTTAATTAAAAATAAATACAAAATTAATAATATATAATAATAAAATAATATCTCACTAAATATAAATAAAATGAACCTATTAAAATATATAGGATTACAAAGGAAACAAATCATAACAAAAAGAAAGATGCATATTTTTTCCCCATTCAAGGTCACAGACCTTTCAATATCTATCTACTGTGATGTGTGGGCTCTAGGTTAAGAAATCCTGACTTAAAGTTTCAGGATGATCAAGCAATTAATTAATAAATGTTTATTAAGCACCTCCTGGCACATAACAGGTACTTAATCAATGCTTGTTCCCGTTCACTTTCTAGATGAGGAAATGCCAGGCACTGTGCATGGTGCCGATTAAGTTCCCCTGACTCTTTGAGTCTCATCTTTATCGTCTGCAAAATGGAGATAAGAGTCTTTCTCAGTGGTTGTTTTATTGTTGCTTTCCCTGCACCAGCAATTTCATTTGTGTAGAGAGGGCTCCAGGCAAGGCTTTTTATCTATCAATGAAAATCTCCATCTTTTCTGCAATTTATAGTTAGATAGATAGATAGATAGATGGATGGATGGATAGATGGATGAACGGGTGGGTGGATGGATGGGAGATGGACAGATGGATGAATGGGTGGATGGACAGATGGATGGATGGGTGGGTGGATGGATGGATAGATGGGTAGATGGATGGATGGATGGGTGGATAGACGGATGGATGGGTGGGTGGGTGGATGGATGGATGGATGGATGGATGGATGGATGGGTGGATAGACAGATGGATGGATGGGTGGGTGGGTGGATGGATGGATGTGGCAGCTAGGTGGTACAGTGGAGAGAGTGCTGGGCCTTGAGTTAGAATGACTTATGTTGCTGAGTTCATATCTGGCCTCAAACACTTACTAGCAATATGACCCTGGGCAAGTCACTTAATCCTGTTTGCTGCCTCAGTTTCCTCATCTATAAAATGAGCTGGAGAAAGAAATGGCAAACCACTTCAGTATCTTTGCCAAGAAAATCCCAAATGGGGTCATGAAGAGTTGGACACAACTGAAAAAATGACTGAACTGAGATGAGATAGATGGATAGATCAGATAGATACAATAGATAGATGGATCGATCAGATAGCTAGATAGAATAGACAGAAAAGTCAGACGGACAGACAGACAGACACAACAGATAGATGGATAGATCAGGTAGATAATAGATAGATGGACAGATCAGATAGATAGGTAAAATAGGTAGATAGGTAGATAGGACAGACAGATCAGCTAGACAACCAATAGATAGGTAAATAGGATAGAATATATAGATCTGATAGATCAGAGAGACATGTAATAGATGGATAGACAGACAGGTAGATAGAATAGATAGAGCAGATGGATAAATCAAACAGACAGATAACAGATGGATCAGAGAGAGAAAGAGAGAGAAAGAGACAGAGAAATGATATAACATAGATCAGGAACAAGTGGACAAATGACTTGACCAGGGTCATAAGCCAGTAGTGTCAGAGGCAAGACTTGAGCTTTGAGGTCAGCTCTTTATCCACTACTCCATTCTCTACAGGAATCTTGTGAGGATCGATATGAGACACCTTTGTAGCGACAACTTAGCTTTAGTATATGTAGAATATATAATTATTATTATATTGGAGATCGGGAGAGGGAATATATAATGAAGAAGAAGAGTACTAGAGTAATGAGAAGAAAGAAATAGTCTAAACTCTCTCCAATTGATTCCCTGAATATGAACCCCCAAGGCAGCTATGTTCTCTGATGACATTGCATACGTATGCTTCTCTGCTCAGTAACACAGACCAATATTAAAGATTCTGATCTGCCACTTTACCCCTAATTTTCTTACACTTATCACTAACAACCTCATTTGTGTATTTAAAGAATCCAGGTTATTTGTGGTTCTGGAGGTCAGAATGGCAAATAAGCTGCTCTCTAGGTACTTACAGCCTAAAAAAAAGCACACACAACAGAAATACAGGTTCACATAAAGGTAAGGTTTTCAAATGTGAATAATCATCAATCAATCAATCACAGGTCAAGGACCTACTATGTGCTCCAAAACATGATAGGTGTGAGGGTTAGATACAAAGGCAGAAATGAAGCAATCATTACCCTCAAAGAGTTCATGTTTTATGTTTTATCAAGGAAAATAACATATACCTACATATAGATGTGTATGTGTGTGTAGGATATCAGTACAAGGTCATTATGTAGGAGGTAGGGTGTGAGCTGAGCTTTAAAGGAAAAAAGGGATTCTAAGAGTCAGAGAAGAGGAAGGAGCACATTCCAAGAGGGAGGACAGCCTGTTCAAATTCAGAATGTCACACATGAGGAAGAGAAAGGAGGCCAGTTTGACCAGGCCATGGGGAACACCAAGGGGAATAAGGTATGATAATGGTGGAGAGGTAGGCAGGGGCCAGATCATAAAGATCTTCAAATGCTAAACAGGAGGGTTTATATTTAATCCTAGAAGTAACAAGGAACCATTAATAGAGAAGGGTAATTACATTGTTGAACCTATGCTTTAGGAATATCAAATTGGCAGCTCATGGAGGATAAATTTAAAAGGGAATAGATTTGAGGCAAGGAAACCAATGAGAACATTATTACAATAGCCTGGGCTAGAAATGATGAGGACCTGAATAAGAGTGGCGGCTGTGTGGATAGAAGTAGAGAGATGGAGGCAGAATATTCTATGGAGGTAGAATTGATAAGACTTGGCCGCGATTGGATATGGGAGGAGGGATGAGGGAGAATGATTAGTCCAAGATGACCGAGAAGTCACAAACCGGAGTTACAGGAAAGATCTTGGCAACTTTAGCAGAAATAGGAATTTGGGAAAAGGGATAGATTAGAGGAAAAGATGAGTCCAAAAGTTACAATGTAGTGGACAGATAAATAACCTGCCTCTAAAACACACCAACTATGTGACCATAGATATATCACTTAACTTTTCAGTGCCTTGAGGTACCTGCTAAAACTCTAAGTCGAAGAACAGTTCATAGGATCATAGATCTAATAATTATGATAGCTAACATTTGTAAACGTATTTACATTCATTTAATTTATTAAATGTCCCATTTGATCCACACAACAACTCTGGGGCAAACTAAGACAGACAGATATTAAATGACTTGCCCAGGGTCACACAGCTAGTATCTGAGGTCACATTTGAATTCAGATCTTCCTGACTCCAAGCCCAGTGCTCTATCTGCTGTGCCCTCCAGCTGTAGAGAAGGTAATCTCAATTATGTCTTTTATCCTGATAATTGATACGCCCACAAAAACAGACTAACACTTTGGGAATAGTGCACATATGCATTAGACAGCCCAGAATTTAAAGAAAAATTTTAAAAAGGCAAAAAAGCCTTAGCCTTCTGGGAAACACTATAAACCTTTTTACTATCTAATATACCCATGGAATAAAAAGATTTATGAAAAAATATTAGCATTTTCTTCAAGATCTTTAATTACAATAGATATTTCTTTAGGATGATTGTAGGTAAAGCAAAGACTACAATCTTATCTGAAAGTTTCAGGTTAGAAAACAACCGGTGTAATCAGTCACAATATAATTTTGACACATCTACTGTGTGCCAGCCCTCAGACTAGGTTACTTCCATTGATTCTTTCCAGGGACAATAGGAAACCAATCAGCAGAGCGATCCAGTCAGATTGGAAAGCAGGTTATAAAACAAGATGCATAAACAGATGATAATAGAGCCCATATTCGACTCTAGGGTGGGATTCAGAACTGGAGTATGAGTCATAAACAACACAACAGTTCCAGGTCAGGAAGAGCTACATTCAGCTGACTGAGTCAAAGAAATAAGGGAAACTGAATTACCTCAACTGGATCTGACAGGAACAGGAATAAATATCCCTCTTCTTACAAAGGGAGAAAAAGAAAGGCCCCAGGATCTTTGTAAACTACATAAGGAGACAGAACCTCTGTTTAATAATTCACATGAAATACTATGCCGGCTGCCAACTCACTCACACCCATTTAGTAACAACTTCAGATATTAGAGCTTCTTGGGGCCGATTACCCTTCTAAGGTCTTTCGTTCCCAGAAGCGTCTTGGGTTTGCCAACTCAAGGTTTGGTTCAAGCCACTGATGAAAACTCTTGCAGTCTATGTCATCGTACAGTCATTTTAGTCGTGTCTGACTCTTTGTGACCCCATCTGGGGTTTTCTTGACAAAATACTAGAGTGGTTTGCCATTTCCTTCTCCAGCCCATTTAACAGATGAGGTAACTAAGGCAAACAGAGTTAAGTGACTTGCCCAGGGTCACACAGCTGGTAAGCATCTGAGGCTGGATTTGAACTCAGGAAGATGAGTCTTTCTGACCCCAAGCCTGGAACTCTGTGCACTGCGCCACCTAGCTGCCCCTGCAAACTATCTATGCTTACTAGCATTGCTCCTCTCAGTGAAGTCTACATATTGCTAACCAAGGCTGCCTTTTGTAATTGTCAACAACACCTATATTCTATAGCATAGACAGTGACTGCCTCCAATTCATGTGGACATTATAATCAGTGCTCTCTTTCACATTTGCAGGTTATCATTTATCTTCTCAACAATAACCATGACTAGAGTTAACTCCAAGTTGTTCCTTTGCCTCCACAGTCACCCACAAGGGAGTTTATAATAAATGTTTTTGCATTTGTATTTTGTATTTTGCATTTGTGGAAGGAATGGTACCATGGAGAGAATGCTAAACCTAGAGTCACAAGACCTGAGTTAGAATCTCACTAATTACTGGTGGAATTTGGGGCAAGTCACTCAACCCCTCTGCGGCTCAGGTTCCTCATTTGTAAAATGGGGATTTTGGACTGACTATTAAAGTGCCCAGGTCTAGATCTATAGTGCTATGAATCTAAAATTATGTTAACTAGCCCCCAGGCTAATAGTTTTAGATATCTGTAATAGTTTTTTTTTTATTCTTACCCTGATGTCAGGACCTGCCTAGAGGCCATTGCCGGCTGCCATCTTTATAAAGAGTTTTGTATTCATTGTCAGTGGCTAGGCGGTGGTAAAAACCCCAGACACAGTACCAGTTCCCAGTGACGACAGAAGCCTAAGCTAATAGCTTTTTCATGCTCTCCCTACTAGCACATAAGGACAAGAACAATCACTCATTTGATCTGCTGTCTCCCTGCAAGGGAACCCTGTCGGGTCACTGTCCCACTGGGAGACCCACACAGGGGCCACGACAGTCTCCCTGTTTGGAGAGGGCTGCCCGCCAAGCTTTCTCAGGAATATGTGTCACTCTGTGGTATGCCTGTTTTCCACCCCAATAAAATCATAATTTGGCAGAGCCAGGGATGAAGATATTAAATCAATACCAGATTGCAGAAGTTGCAGAAATGTTCAACCTATTCATCATGGCCTGTCCAATAGCTGTAAACTATAGGGCTGCCCAGGGAAGGGCTGCAAGCCCTTTGGCTTAGGAAATCACCCAGGATGCCTGACTTCTTTTGTAGGAAACAAGAAGCCTGCCCCCACCAGAGGAATATGATGCAGATATTGTGGGAACAAGAATAATATGGTCAGGAAGAATGTGCTTTCTTAATCATTTCCTTGGTGACCACCCATAAATACAGTGGTAAAGAAATGAGTCTCTGAGTTTCCAAGCTCTATTCAAAAAAAGGGAGTGACTAGAATATTGATACCTTACTAAGCCCATTGAGCTCTTAGAATATATATCGCCACTGAACCCAGGACTAGTTTGGCTTTGAGCTAGCCATATTAATGAGCTTCCTCCCACACACCTCAGGTTGGTGCTAAATGAAATTAAACATGCTGATCTTCAACTGAGCCTGGTAAACACTGGCAGGTGAATAAAAGCCGTGTTTATCCTAATTTACTTCAGTATGACTTGGTGGGTCCTGATGACTATTATACTACTAACAGTTATGTGGAAAAAGGTACTATTACAAAGCCCCATATTCTTGATCATCAAGCACGGGATGATGGGAGTGATGCAACATGAAGTCAGTATCATCTTGTCCAGGAGAAGCACAAGGGGATGACATCTGTGTGATCTTAGTAATGGAGAGAGCATTGGATCTGGAAAAAGCAAACCACTCTAATATCTTTGCCAAGAAAACTCCAAATGGGGTCACAAAGAGTGACCGAAAAATGACCAAATAACAACAACATGGATCTGGAGGCACAGTGATGCTTACTACCTGTGTGGCCTTTGGAGAGTCCCTTAACACCTCAGTTTGCTCATCTATAAAATGGGGAGGGGGTTAAGATGGCCTCTAAGGTCTACTCCTGCACCAAGTCTATGATTCTGTGATCCTGTTCAGAAGGATAGATTTATTTTTTTCCCTCACTAAACTTAGTGAGTTTTCCTCACGTAGGCTGCTAGATACAAAGTGTACAGGAGCACTGGACATGGAGTCAGGAAAGGCCTGAGTTCACACCCTGCCTCAGACACTTACAAAATATTCAGCATTTTCTCTGGACACGTTTTATAGCAACTTAATTTGTAATCACCACTTGCTTTAAGATGAAGACTTTGATGCATCTCAGCTACCTCCTGCCAACAAGTTGTTCCAAGAGTCCTAAAAAACAGGACAACTGAAAGCCTAGCTGTACAGGGCCATGATTATATATGGAAATGATCACATGTGAAACAATCAGCACTTAATCAACCAGAATTTATTCATTGCCAACCACTGCGTTATATGCAATGGATACAAAGAAAGGCAAAAACACAGTCCCTGCCCTCAAGGAGCTCACATTGTAAAGGGGCAGACAGAATTCAGGCAGCTCTGTGTGTATAGGATACATATGTGAAAAGGTGTATTAACAAGCACCCTAGCACACCCAGGGTCACCTGCTAGCACAAGTTCTTTGATCTGTTTTTCTAAAGAAAAGGTAATTTTAGAGGTGTCAACAATCTTACTTTAATCAAACATATATATCATTCACTAGTTCAGGGGAAAGGTCAGCATCCTGAACATGGAGAAAATACAAGCAGAGAAATTAGCACAGAGATCTACGGACAGGGCTCCAACTGTCTGAACAAAGTAATACAACCACCTACATATACCACCAGAACAAGGGAGCACTAACATCTGAGTATTCAGGGGGCTATTAACAAGTGGCTACTCAGTCATGTCTAGGGAATCAAAAGATCCTTCTCATGAGTGAACCCCCAAAGCAAAATCTCACCTCAGAATGTATATTACCCTTTCAGCTAATAGGCTCAAAGCAAGAAGGCATCACAATCCTGGTGACTCAGTGCCTAATTAGCTTAGTAGGAAAAGGTGTGAAAGCCTTTCTGCAAGCAAGCTTCCCCTAAGCTAGCTTCCCTTTAGGCAAATCCCTCCCCCAATGGGCTCTATGTTTCTTAGGATTGAAATACCTGTGTATCTTTAACACGGCCCCTGTCCCAAGGGAAAAACTAATGGACAGGGAAGATCTTCCCATTCCATTAACGTTATATTCGGCCCCAAGATCTTACATGTCCATTATTCAGGAAGCTTTAAAAAAAACTAATGGGTAAGAAGAAAATTCTTATGGGGCACATGAAGTACACGTAAAATAGCAATATCAACATATAATACTAATATCAACAATGATGATGACAACAATAAACTACCACCGCAACAACAACTGATGACAGCATACAATTGACTTTAGGTATTGCTTTTAGATTTGAAAAGGAGGCAAGATAGTATAATAGTGCAATGACCTCAGAGCAAGGTAGACTTGGATTCAAATCCTGTCTCTGACACATATTGTCTAGGTGCCCTGAGGCAATCTCTAAGATGATAAGTGGCAGAGAAAGTGGCAATCTGCATTAGTAGAGTTTTCTCAGTGAAAGCTCCCTCTAACAATGAAATCATCAACTTAGTTAATTTTTTAAAAAAAGTTTTGCATAGCACTTTTCATACATTTTCTCATTTGGTCCCTGTAATAACTATGCGAGATATGTGGTACTAATAATGCCCATTTTACAGATGAAGAAATTGAGGGTAAGAGGTTAAGTGACTTGTATATGTGACCACCGCCCATAAACTTTAGAGGCGGACTTTTAACTCAGGTCTCTCTTTGTTCTTAGTCCCGTGCTTTTTCATTTTCCTTCTTCTAAACACCAAATGATGATCTAGGTCCTAGGAGATCTTATAATTTTCCAAAATGTGCACATAGAATATATTCCAAAATGCACATATACTGAAAAATAATATCTTTAAATTTTCACATCTGTCATATGTAGGCTGCTCCAAAAGACCGGTCTTACACTTCACACTCATTCTTCATTACTTCAGCAATCAATATCAATCCCACTGAGACCACAGCTTCTGTGATTTTCACATAGATATTGTCATAGTCTGTCTTTTGGAGAACGACTGGGGTGGTGATATTTGCTTGATTACAAACTAATTCTAGAACTGATACCAATAATCAAATGGTTGAATAAGTTTCCATTTCTTCTCAGCACCATCCTTCACAAGATTACTTAACAAAGCCCTTAAAAATCTTGAATTAGTTGTTAAGTGATCTGAACTTGCAGATTTGAGAGTCAGTTTGTGAGGAGTCCAGAAAACCAGACTTGAAAATAATACCACTCCATGGCTTAGCCTGGAAGAAGTATTCAGAGTGGCTTTTTATAAAAAAATGCTTTCTGTCTTTAAAGACATGGATATTCTCCAAGGCTAAAAGGTAAAATTCAAGGAGAATTTGATTCAAAAAGTAATTATTAAAAATTTATTATATCTACACAAATTATTCTCGAAAATTGACAGAATTCTTTTAGGGACACATATAGTCCTCATACCTAAATGAGGGAAGGATAAAACACAGAAGGAAAACTATAGACCAATGTCATTAATGAACATTGACTCAAAAATTTTAAACAAAATCCTATGAAATAGACTATAGGGATTTATCCAAGAAATTGCTCATTATGACTAAATGAGATACCAGGGATGTAAGGATCCTTCAGCATTAGGAAAACAATTAACATAATTAATCATATCAAAAACCAAAGCATGCAAAACTACATGACCATCTCAATAAATTCAGGAAAAGCATTTGACAAAGTACAACACTCATTTATGTTAAAAATTTAAACTTTCTGAAATACAGGCATAAAGAGAATTTTTGAAATATCATCATAAGCAGTATATACAATGGCAATACACTAAAACCTTTTCCAATAAATACAGGAGTAAAGTAGGAATGCCTATTTTCCCCACTATTATTTACTATAGTTCTAGAATTACTAGCAATAGTAATAAAATAAATTAAGCATAAAAAAGTAAATAGGAGATATGACATTATCCCCACTTGCTGATGAACTGATGGCATATTTGGGAAATCCTAGAGAATCAGTAAAGATACTGAGATAATTAATAGCTTTGGCAAAGTTGCAGGCTACAAAAATAAATCCTCAATCCTCAAAATGAAAATTATAAAACCTAAGAAAATATAATAGAGAGAGAAATCCTAGTCTAAACAACTACCAAATGCATAAAGACTCTGCAGATCTATCTGCTAAAAGACATGAAGAAAGAGGCTGGCCCAGGGTCATACAGATTTGAACTCAGTTCACCCTGTCCCTGGCCCCAGCACTCTGTCAATTGGCCACCTTTGCTGCTTTGACCAGCGTACCCTTGGGTACATAGCATAGACTATTTCACTAGATCTTTACGACAAGCCTACAAGGAAGACTTTACATATATCGGTATTCTTAGCATCCATATTTTACAGATAAAGACACTGATTCAGACAGATTAAGTGACTTACCCATATCAGAGAACCATTAAGTGCTAGAGGTAGGTTTTGAACTCAGGTCTTCTTGAATCCAGGTCTGGCCCTCGAAACCCCTCACAGGCTTATTTCAAGAGTCATGGCTCAAAGACTCATAGGTCTAAAACTGTAAGAGATCTCAGAGGCCATCTCATCCAACCCCTTCATCTTACAGATGAGGGAACTAAGGGCCATGAAGAATAAATGACTTGTAATAAATATCAGAGGTAGGTTTTGAACCCAGTCCTTCCTAAGACCTTTATCCAGTACTTTAATCACCTTATAGGCTTGTGGTGAGAATCTGTGGACATCACATACCTATTGTAAACCATAAAATATGCTATACATTTTAGCCATTATTTGAAATTCAGGAGCTAGGGTCAAGGGTCACCCTACTGGACCATACTGGAATGGGCTGGAACTCCTGAAAGGGCTCAACACCAGGGCCAAAGTAAGCACATGCCTCACTTACTTTGGTGGCAGAAATCCATAGCGGCTATTGTTTGACATCACCGTCTTGCCTCCCAGGGCCCCCGACAAACAGCAGGGGATTCCCAACCACTTTGGGATATGACCAGGACATGCTGTCCTTTCCTCATCTAATCTTTCAATCTGTGTTCTAGGGAACTGTTGGAATCTGTGGATAGGTGCCAAGACTTAAATATCTCTTTTCCCTACCTGTATCCTGCCCTCCCTACACTGCATTCCCTCCTCCCTCCACATACATATATACACACACGAGAACTATATAATTTTAGAGCCAGAAAGGACTTTACGCAGGGTAACTATGAATGTTTCCATTTTTAATGACCTCTCATTCTTTTTAACTGTATTTATCTTTCCAATGTGATCATGAAATGACAAAACCCATTTGAAAACAGGGAATTCTCTCCCAAGTTATTTAAGCTCTTGATTTTCATCAACCTCTTGCGTTGTTGGCTTCAGGTGTTTCTGATCCTTCTTTATTTAGTCTGTTTCACTGATCTGCTTTTCTATTGTTTTTGTTGTCATTCATCTGTTTCACTCTGGTACAATTCTTCGTGACCCAGCTTGAGGTTTTCTTGTCAAAAATACTAAAGTGGTTTGCCATTTCCTTCTCCAGCTCATCTTACAGGCAAAGAAACTGAGGCAAACAGCATTAAGTGACACATCCAGGGTCACACAGCTAGTAAGTCCTGAGGCCAGAAATGACCTCAGGAAAATGAGTCTTCCTGACTCAAGGCCCGGTCCTCCATCCACGGTACCACACAGATGCCCGTTCTATTGTTTAACAGGTACCAAAAAGTTATTATAATTACTGCTATATAATGTATTTCAAAAGCCTGGAAGTACTCTTATCCCTTTATTCCTCATTTTTTCATAATGTCTCTTGAGATTGTATACTTTTGTCCTTCTAAATCAATTTTATTAAACTCAATAAAAGATTCCCTTGGTAATTTGATTGGGATAGCACTAAATCTGCAAATTAAGGAGTATAGAATTTTACTTTGGCCTATACATATGTATATATATATATACATATATATACATATATATTTCATCTTAATAAGAATTCTCTTTCTATGCTTGTGTTTTATAGGGATTTTAGCATAAATTAATATTTTACTTTGTTAAAAGATTTCTCTGTATCTATTGATACAATCATTTGGTTTTTGTTTTGTTTTTAATATGCTTTAAAATGTTAATTGTTTTATTAATGTTAAACCACCCCTGTATCCCTAGTATAAATCCAATTTTATCGTATTGAATAATTTTTGGATGTATTTCTATCATCATTTTGTCAGGATTTTATTTAAAAGATTTGCATCAATATTCAATAATGTATCACCCTACAGTCCTTTTTCTTTGCTTTACCCTTTCTTGGTTTTGGTATAAGAACAATGTTTTTCTCATAAAGGATATTTAGTTGAGTGCTTTCTTTCTCAGTTTCTAAAAATAATTAATGTAGCATAAATTTTGATTGTTGTTAAAAGTTTTGTATAATTCACCTATAAACCATCTTTACCAATGGGATTTTCTCCCCACTTTTGGATTGATCGATTTCATTTCCTGAGATTGGATTAACATCTCTATTTAATGTTCTATTAATTTGGGTATTTTCCGGTTTTGTACATAATTCTCCATTTCTTTTACATTCTCAATTTTGTTGGTATATAATTGTGTATAGTAGGTCTTTGTAAATAATTGTACTTTTTTCTTTTATGAATTTACCATATGAATTCATTATTTTGGCAATTTGGTTTCCTTTTCCTTTTTTATGTTAGGTAAAAGTTTGTCAATTTTGTTAATTTTTTTCCCAAAGAATTAGCTTTTAAATTTGATTCATTACTATAG
The DNA here is from genome assembly GCF_011100635.1 of Trichosurus vulpecula. Lineage (NCBI taxonomy): Eukaryota > Metazoa > Chordata > Mammalia > Diprotodontia > Phalangeridae > Trichosurus > Trichosurus vulpecula. The sequence continues at coordinate 242,283,068 of NC_050573.1, read as the reverse complement.
AATTTTTGTTTTCCTTTTTTCTATCATCTAATTTTCAAAATTTCCTCTTTTGTGCATTTTTGGTTTTTTTTAGTTAATTTTCTGATTATTAAAATTGCATGTTCAGTTAATTAATCCTCTCTTCTCCTATATATGTAAATATTTTTTCAGTGATATAATTTTTCCTCTAAGGATTGCTTTAATAGCATCCAAGGAATTTCAGGTTTATTTCATGGTTAACATTTGCTTTCAAATAATTATTCATTGTCTTCTATGGTATGTTCTTTGATCAAATCATTATTCTGAATGTCATCATTAAGGTCCATTTATTTCTGTAATCTTTTGCTTGTGTTTCCTTCATTAATTACTATTTTTATTGCACTCAGTCTATAAAGTATATTTTTAGTATTTTCCTTTTTTGCATTAATTTGTTCAACCACTATGTTCAAGTATATGATTTATTTTTGTAAAGGTACTTCATGGTGCTAATATATACATATATATTCTATATTCTTTAATGTTTTCATTAAATGTTCTCCTTAAAAACCTTCAGCTCTACATTTTTTCAGGAGTTCATTCAGTTCTATATTTACCTTTCTGTTAAATCTATCCAGCTCTGAAAGCGGAGCATTAAAGCCTCTTGTAACAATTATGTTCCTTTCTACGCCTTTTTTGGTAATTTAACTAACTATATTTTTTAATAATTTGAGATCCTATAATATTTGGTGCATATAAGTACAGTTTTATATTTGTCAACTGATGATAATTTCTTAAGCATAATATGGTCTTTCTATTAATTTCTCTTAATATTGAGAATTTTTAATTTTGCTTTTTCTGGTAACTCCTATATATGACTCCTATTTTTTTATACATTTGATATAATGTAAATTTTATTCCAGCCTTTCATTTTCATTCTTCATGTGCCTGTATTTTAGATATATTTCTTGCATGCACTAAGTTACTGGATTTTATTTTGTTGTTTGTCCTGTTACTCTCATTGGATTGAATTGTTTAATCAATTCATATTTAAAGTAATTATTGTTAGGGTTGTGTTTTTCTCCACTTAAAATAATTACCTCCTTCTTCCTTTAAATCAAGACATTGATCCTGTGATAAACTTTGCCCGATTTTGATGTTATTCTATTCCCATATGCTTCCCTACCTCCTCCCCATTTCATTTGACTGCCTTATGCCAAACTCTTTGGATTTACTTAAATTGTTTAGTACTCCTTATTTCTTTCCTTATTTTCTTTCTTCTATAACTTGGATTTGTCTCTGGCCCCAGGTCTGTTACCTTTGATAATACTTTGCCCCAGGGTTCTCTGCTACCCTGAAGAAGTTAAGCAAATTCTCCTGCCATCAGGTCAAGCCCAGACTGATTGTGTTCTCATTTTAGAGGCCCAGAGACTAGTGCTCCAGTTCCATTTAACAACTTAAGACCATATTAGCTTTTACAAAGGATTATTTATTTTAAAAATATAGCAAAAACAAATATGTAAACTCCTCCCAAATACCTTCAAGGCATAATCTCCACCTATGCACCTCAGTCTCTGAGGAAATGAAAATATAATTAGATTTACAGTTTAACTCAGTTCCTACATAGAATTGGTCCTAGCTTATTCAAGTGCGCTGGTCTATCATCATTGCTTATCAGGACATTCCTGCTAGGCATGCTGCAAAATCCAGCTTGGATTCCTGAGTTCCCAGATCCCAATAGCTCAAGCCATGGGGTCAAAGATTCCTCTTCTTTCAACTACAACTGAAAAGGAAAAAGAAAACAGGGAAAAATCCCAAGCTTATTTCTTGGGGCCATATGGCCCAATGATAGGGGAGAGAAGGATCCTCTCCCTTACCACAAGGTGTCACTTGCAATGAGTAAAGAAATACTTTGTCCTTAGACTCAAATGCAGCGGGGATAAAACGTAGTAGTTTTAAATAGGCAGATTATTCTGACGACATAGCCAATAGAAATGGGAATGTTTTCTAACCACATGGTAGGCCAACACAGGATGTCCTCACATGCCAGGTCTCCTTTCAACCAGAAGCAGGTCCCTCCCATCTTCCCCACGTGTAACTCTACCTTAGGTGATATGGGCAAGTGCCAAACTCCACCACATTGCCTTCCTCTCTTCTTTTTTCTCCTCCCTCCTTTGCTTCCTTCCTTCCTTTCTCTCCTTCTCCTCCTCCTCCTCCTCCTCCTCCTCCTCCTCCTCCTCCTCCTCCTCCTCCTCCTTCTTCTTCTGCTTCTTCTGCTTCTTCTGCTTCTTCTTCTTCTTCTTCTTCTTCTTCTTCTTCTTCTTCTTCTGCTGCTGCTTCTTCTGCTTCTTCTTCTTCTGCTGCTGCTTCTTCTGCTTCTTCTTCTCCTTCTCCTCCTTCTCCTCCTTCTTCTCCTTCTCCTCCTTCTCCTCCTTCTCCTCCTTCTCCTCCTTCTCCTCCTTCTCCTTCTCCTCCTTCTCCTCCTTCTCCTCCTTCTCCTCCTTCTTCTCCTTCTCCTCCTTCTCCTCCTTCTCCTCCTTCTCCTCCTTCTCCTCCTTCTCCTCCTTCTTCTTCTTCTCCTTCTCCTCCTTCTCCTCCTTCTCCTCCTTCTCCTCCTCTTCCTCCTCCTCCTCCTTCTTCTCCTTCTCCTCCTTCTCCTCCTTCTCCTCCTTCTTCTCCTTCTTCTTCTTCTTCTTCTTCTTCTGCTTCTTCTTCTTCTGCTTCTTCTGCTGCTCCTCTTCCTCCTTCTTCCTTCTGCTTCTTTATTTCAATTCATTTATCTGTTTCTCTTATTTTTGTACCTTCTCTTTCCCCATATATTTAATCAAGCAATTGAAATTTTCTTCTGCCCTCAAGACCATATTTATAGTCATTTTCTTTTCCTGAATCATTTCCCAAGAAGTATTTTGTTGCTTTCTCCTCATCATTTCTCTTTCTTTCCAGTCTAGCCTAAATTTTCTTTTCTGATTCTTTGGCAAGGGCCTTTGTTGTCTCTGTGACTGTTAGAGAGATAAAGTTTCTAGTGTTTTGGATTTTAGCTCTTTCTTCTATCCTATGTTTATGTTTTTTACCTTGCTAGATTTTACTTTGTCTTCCCTTTTTTCTACTGTGCCTTGCTCTTAGAAATATCAGAGCAGGAGGGAGGCAATGTCATAATAAAAGCCATATTATAAAGTAGGAGTCACTTTGTTTTCCAAGTTCTGAGGCCCAATCTTTTTTCTCTTGCTCTTTTCATAATCAATTTCCAATCCTAAGGCCATATTATCAGCCACCAATAAATCAATAAACATTTATTAAGCACCTACTGTGTTTCAGATACTATACTAAGTCCTGGAAATATAGAGACAAAATCTAATTAGTTCCTTCCATCAAAAAGCTTAAATTCTAATGTTAGAAGAGAAAGCCAATATGTACATATGTCATTATATATCCCCTACCACTCTGGATGCTGGCTGCTCTCAAAATTCGTTCATTAGCTCTCTTGGGGTAGAATGTTCTCTAGGAAAACACAAACCTTTCTCAGAGAAAGTGATTTCCTAATGTGCCAATTCTCCTAGACATAACCTATTAAAAGATCCTTGTCTTTTGGTGCAAACATATACATCCTTTCCTATTGCAATGTTCTTTGGTGGCTATCTTTCCTTCACCTCTCCCCTACAACCCTTCCTTCCTCTCTCTGTTTCTTCCCCCCCCACATCTCTCTCTCTCTCTCTCTCTCTCTCTCTCTCTCTCTCTCTCTCTCTCTCTCTCTCTCTCTCTCTCTCCTTCTCTCCCTCTCTCTCCCTCTCTCTCCCTCTCTCTCCCTGCCAAGTAGGGGTAAGTGTCTTGTCTGTCTCTATCTCTGTACCATTTGGGGAGTTTCTTTCTATTGTTCCATGATTTCTCAACCATCCACAGGGTTCTCTCTTTCATTAGGTGACATTTATTCAGTTTCCTTTACATTACAATATTTACTCAAAGTGTGTCATTTTCTTTTTAAAGTTTTATTTGTTCTCTCTTCTATCATTATGATCCTCCCTCATGATTTATCTCCTTGTTAGCTGGCTTTTTCCAGGTTTCCTCTTACCTTTGAGAATCCTCTTCATTATCAGGTCCCTCTCCCCTCCTCTCCCTTCCACTGCTGCCTAGGAGTGGACAGTTGAGTGGCCTCAGTTTTCTCATATGGAGGAACATGGAGGTTGGCCGGTCAGGGTTCCTGCATGATTAAAATCTCTAAGAGTAGAGAACTCACCTTAACTCGTTTTCCAGTCTCTCCTCTCAGGTCCAGATCTCATTCTCCTCTAGCCTATGGCTCTGAATGTTTCACCTGTCTTCCATCCTGCCTGAATCTTTCTACTTTTCCTCTTCCAATTTCTATTCCTTCCCTTTTTCCTTCATGTGTCAGGGTAGAATCAGTGTGTACTACCTCCTGTAGGGAATGGGAATGGAGGTTGGTTTTTTGTTGTTGTTTAGTCGATAAATTGTGTCTGACTCTTCATGATCCCATTTGGGATTTTCTTGGCAAAGAGTTTGGTTAGATGGAGTCATTGCCATGGGAGGAGAGTCCTTATACCCAGACCTCAAGTCAGAAGTATGTCAGCTTCTTTGTACTCACAGCCAGAACAGGGATGTCACTTGTGGGTAGGGATGAGTAATGAGAGTTCTAAGTTCTCTCATTCTTGACATTTTTACTTTGTAAGGGAATTTTGTCTTTTTATCTTGAGGATTCAGCTGTAATTTCTCTCTATTTGGTACATAATTCCTTTTTTCCCCAAGGTTTTGGGGATGGAGAAACTTACAGAGAGCCTCCCTTTGGTCATCTTGCTGGCCATGTTGCTATAGACTTTTGTGTTACAGTACAACTTTAATGAGTAAATTCTTTTCACTTCATAGGCTTTAGTTTTCTCATGGGAAGAAGCCATGTTTTGTTTCTTTAAATGAACAGTGTTTTTTTTAATTCCTCTCTGTTTAAGATTGTGCTGGCCACAGAATAGATACACACTAAATACTTGCTTTGCTAAATTAAGTTAAACTGGCTGTTTGGTGTCATATAGACAAGGCTCTTAATAATTAAGTAAACTAACCAGAAGTTTTGGCATCTATCACATAGCTGCAACCTTAGATAAATCCACCGAATTGCGACCTGATAAAGAACAGAAGCCTTTTCTGATATGTAGCTTAATGAAAACTACAGACAGGCTGAAAAATTGGAACAATGAAACTCCAAAGGGGCATAATTGTATCTGTGTGACTGGTGGGCTCCATCCAATATCTTCTGTTCTTAACTCAATAAAGTCACAATATTTATGTTAACACCAGTGTGTGATAAGTGTTTGGATGTACCTGGAGAGTAATAAACCATCAGCTTAATATCTATGCCAGATCTCAACAAGACCTGTTCATCAACATAACCATACATTAGCATGTCTGAGGAGGCTGTTGATATAGTGCCATGACATAAATCATAATAATTATGTCTAATGCTGGGAATATAACATATATATTCCACTATATAGGTATTAAATGAATAATTAATGGAGTGTAATGGCCAGGGTTGTTCAGTTGTGTCCTACTCTTCATGGTTCTATTTAGGTTTTCTTGGCAAAGATACTAGACTAGTTTGCCATTTCCTCCTCCAGGTCATTTTACAGATGAGAAAACCAAGACAAACAGGGTTAAGTGACTAGCTCAGGGTCACACAGCAAGTAAACGTCTGAGGCTGGATTGGAACTCACAAAGATGAGTCCTCTTAACTCCAGGCCTGGCACACTATCCACTCCACCACCTAGCTGCCCAAGGTAGTGCTATGCTTTAGCAATAGGTTCAAGGGTAGAAAACAAAACTGAGACAATCCACTGCATGTGAACTCTGTAGGCCCCACCCACATCGAGGTCTCAATTAGAGAAAAGAAATATAAGAACCAAATATAGAGATATATTATATATATGTATTATATTATACATATTATATAATATAGATAAAAGAAAAGTATAATTTATTATGGTCCATGCTGCAGTTAGCACAGTTGTCTATTTGTCAAGCTGACCTATCTTTTGTGAGATTTGAGGAGAAATGGATGGAAGAGTGTGATAATGAATAGTCAGGCAAAACTCTGGAGAGTTTTTAACAGCTCCACTGTGGGGATCTGGTATTCCATCCCCATTGGCAGAGGCAGCTTGCAATAGAACACAGGACCTGAAATCAGGAAGATCTATGTTCAAATTTGTCACATAGCTAGTGAGGACCTGAGGAACTCAGGTCTTTCTTACCCCAAAGTTAGCCTTTCATCCATTATACCATTTTACCTCTCATTCATACCTTGATAATATGGGTGAAAGAGGCCAGCCGACATATATGTGTGTATGTGTATGTGTGTATGTGTATATATGTATGTGTGTATACATACATATGTATGTATGTGTGAACATGTATATATGTGTGTATATGTGTGCATATATATGTATATGTGTGTGAATATATATGTGTGTGTATATATATATATACACATATGTATACCTTAGAGATAACGTGGGTTCAGTTTGCAATAAAGCAAATATTGAGATAAAGTGACAATCACAATAAAGAGAATCATGTTAATTTTTGGAGTTTCTCTACACATTTAGAAGTTGTATTTACACTATACTATAGTCTATAAAGTACACAATAGTATTATGTCTAAAAAACAATGTATATACCTTAATTTTAAAAATACTTTAATGCTAAAAAAATACTAAGCACCATCTTAGCCCTCAGCAAGTTGTAATCTTTTTCGCTAGTACAGGGTCTTCCCTCAATGTTGATGGCTGCTAACTGATCAGGATGGTGGTTGCTGAAGGTTGGGGTGGCTGTGGCAATTTCTTAAGATAAGATACAATGAAGTTTGCCACATCGATTGACTCTTCACAAAAGATTTCTCTGTAGTATGTGGTGCTGTCTGATAGCATTGTACCCACAGTAGAACTTCTTTCAAAATTGGAGTCAATCCTTTCAACCTCTGCTTCTGCTTTATCCATGAAGTTTATGTAACATTCTTCAATATTGTTGTGTCTCAGGCCCAAGCTGTGGGAGAGAGACTGGGGACAGCTGGTCAATAGAGCAGTTAGAACACACATCATTTATTGATTAAATTCACTCTGTTACATGGGTGAGGCTTATGGTGCCTCAAACCAATTACGATAGTAACATTAAACACTGATCACAGATCATCATAATAGATACAATATTAATGAAAAAGTTTCAAATATTGTGAGAATTATCAAGATGTGACGGAGAGACACGATGTGAGCATGTTCTGTTGGAAAAATGGCTCTGCCAGACTCACTCGATATAGGGTTGCCACAAACCTTCAATTTGTTAAAAAAGAAAAAGAAAAAATGCAGTATCTGTGAAGTGCAATAAAGCAAAGTACGATAAAACAAGGTGTGCCTGTATCTGCTTGAGACATGATGGAAATACACACGTTTAGTATCTTATACAATTTAAAGGCATTTCTTTACAAAACAGACCATGATAAGATAGCCTATTTTTTTAGTCAACAGATAGCATTAATGTAGAACCAACGTTATATTACTTTATCCATACTTTTATTGAAAAGTGTTTTACTTTATATTGTTTTAGAAGATAATGTTGAAGGAAATCACACCAGGAAATCCCACAATTGCACGCACTGGTCCAAATTACTTTGATGACTGCGGTTTTCTCAGAAGTGTCCACAATCAAAATATAGTAAGGTTAATGGACACATTGACTAATCCGTTTGTGATATCTCTTTTCTACTATTACTCAACCCTTTCCCAGATAACTCCAGTCAGCTACCTTTGGGGGACCCTGGCACTGACTATACCATACACCCTTAGGGACCTATTCTCTCCCTAATACATATGTATAATTCCCACTAACTTCATTAATACCAACCTGAATATCAATAGGCTAGACAGGCTGGATAGCAATGAATATGTGTTATTGTGTGTGAGTAACTCTTCCCATAATCACTCTGGTCGTTATTTTCCTGGTGAATTAATGCTAAGTCTTACTCATCTTTTGTTTCTTCCAAAACAACTGGCAGAGACATGTGCTAACTAGTACCCGTTTCTTGAGCTGCAAGAAATTGTCTCTCAGAAAGCTATTGTAAGGAGTCTTTCACTATCTACAAATAGGCATAGTCATTTTCAGACAAGAGCATTTTTGAAATACTAACGGTGTCCTCAAATTGCCAGAGAAATGCAAGTGAGTTAGTTTCCCCCGTCTGACAAAGCTTCTGGGGCCGTGAATCACTTCTGTTCTCTCTGCCAGAAGAGCAGACTAGGCTCTCTTTGCCACTCCACCCTGCCCCGCCCCACTGCCCATCCACTCAGGCCTCAATGGAAGCCAAAAGAAAAAGAAATGGACTTTTGTATGCCAGTTTTGTGGAAGTATCTTATCCACTGTTGTTTTTACATTGATTTAGTTAGTTCTAGTAAAAGGATGCAACCATACTAGTGAATTTTGGGTATTCAAGGAATTGTTTGTTTCTCATTAAAAGTCCTGCTTTTATTGGTGTTGCCTCTAATCACCTACGAATAGATTTACTGAAGTAACTTTTAGTAAGAAGATCTTATATCATCAAAGACCATAGTATAGAACTCAAAATAAAGTTTAAATGATTTCTAGAAATGAAGAGCACCATATTTGGACATCAGAGGGCTTGACCTTAATACCCAGCACTTCCAGGAGATAGAGAGCAGGGCCTAGAATTGGGAAGACCTGAGTTCAATCCTGCCTCAGAAAATTATTAGTGGTGTGACCCTGGGTAAGTCACTTCACCCTATTTGCCTTAGTTTTCTCATCTGTAAAATGAGCTAGAGGAGGAAATGGCAAACCACTCCAGTATCTCTACCAAGAAAACCAAAAATGGGATCATGAAGAGTAGGACACAACTGAAATAAATGAACAACAAAAACAACAAAATCTGCCTTATACTTCCTTTGTGAACCCAAGGTAAATAACCAATCCTTCTGGATTTCAGTTTCCCCTTTTGTAAAACAGGAGGTCAGACTATATGATCTCTAACATCCCTTCTGTGTCTAACTTTGTAATTCCATGAATTCCAGTGGAAAAGTAAGATTTGTACCTTTCCTTGAAAGGAGGCCCAGAAGAATCTTGACGTCCACAAACCACTTAAAGCAGCTCTCAAGATCACCAAACCAGGGATATGCTGGTAAACAATTAACAACTGGCTTTCAGCGGCGGGGAGAGGAATACCTCTCACTTTTAGGATTAAGCTACATTATAAATATTTTCTCCATTAATTTCTTAAGTCTAGACAATCAACAAAATAATAAATCAAGCCCTGATTTGTAGCTTTTGACAGCTCTAGAGGTATGCTCACCCTGAAAATTTAACAATCATTTCTTACAAACTGGTATGAGCTGGTTCCAGCACATGACTGCCTCCAACCTTTCTCCCATTTTCTAAGATTATGGGGATGGTGTTTCAAGTAAGCAGTCTGACGAATCTAGGAGGTTGTATTTTCTCTATATTTGTATTCCCAAAATGGAAACTAGTGCCCGGAATATTGTTGTTGTTGTCCAGTCTTTCAGTCCCATCTGAATTCACAAAGATGAGTCTTCCTAACTCCAGGCCTGGCACTCTATTCACTATGCCACCTAGCTGCCCAATTTCTGTAGCATATAAAGGTTAGCAAAGATATCTACCCACTGCAAACAACCCAACGAGATAGAAGGAATGCCTAGTATACAAAAAATCTCTGCATGGAGAGTCCTAAGAAAATGAAGATAAATTTCCAACTCTGGAATTTACAGATACTGGGTATCCAAATTCTAGGTCTTTATCTGTCCTCAGACTTCCAGGACATGAGAAACCACGCAGATGTTATTTTTGCCCTTAGGACCTCTAAGTGCTACACAGAAATACTCCTGGACTCAGTCTCCCAATCCCATGCTTGTAGGAGGCCATAAATATTCACTAGAGAGAAGGGGAATCGAGGAAATAAATTAGAATTCTGGTTCTCTGGCCAACTGGTGTTCCAGAGGGAAATTTTGTACCACACCCTAAGAACTCATCAGTGGGAAAGGAAATAAATGGATTCCTAGGTTCTCTAAAACTTTGCCTTGGGCTCTTCAAAGTCCAAAAGTGATTTTCACTGATAGGAGCAGTGGGTATTGGGCACGTCTTCATGTCTTGATGTTGGACAAATCCCCTTTCCTTCTTGCTGAAGCACCGCTAAAACATAACTGATGAATGGGGAGGAGCTGGAGAAAGAGCTGCTCCATTGTTTTCTTCCTTAAAGATTTGGCCAAAAGATTGTTTGTATTGCTCATTTATCTCCCCCTTTGGCCCACACAGAACTCTGTCTAGCCTCCTAACTTTCCTAAGTTCCTGGTGAAGCATTTAGCCAGGGCCCATGCAGGAAGTGAGGCCATGCTTTTTTTGGCAGTTGAGGTCAGCCTTTCTCCTGGGGTAGCAGCCCAAGTTTATCAGTAAGTTTAGCCTTTGCACTCGAAAAGACCAACCATTATCTCAACTCCTCTTTAAAAAATAATAAAAATGATTATGTTTGGAAAACGTACCAGCATGTAAGGATAATAACAAAAGATGGAAAACCTTGGCACTCACATCTCCATACCCTCCACTGCATGTGGGTTCAATCTTACAGTATAAACAAAGAAGGCCAATGGTGGTAGTAGGTCATAACATGCAACTTCCCTTCCTTTCCTTTTGTACATGAGCCTCAAATGATTTCTTGGAGTAAATGAAAATGGTAATCAGGGGAAGGTCATATTTCACAAATGGAAGCTGAGGAAATATACTAGTGGGTACAAGGAACCCTTGGGCCCTGTTGACCTGGATTGCGTTGAAAAAGCAACAGCTCTGTGTGGAGCCTAGGTCAGACCTGGCCAGAGCTATAGTCTCTGATCTAAAGTCTTAGTGTTTTAGCCCCTCTGGTGTTTGCTCTCTGGCACCAAGCAAGCATGTAAGCAAATGCGCATTCCTTGTGAAGGAAATATGGAAAGACTGAATCACTGCTGGTTCCAATGCCTTCCTCTCCTAAGCTCTGCTTATCAAAATCCTACCCATTAAAAGAAGCCCACTAAAATACTGTTGGTAGAGAGCTGTGAATTGGTCCAGTTATTCTAGAAAACAATTTGGAGCTATGACTCCAAAAGTTACTAACCTGTATAGATCCTTTGATTCACTTAAACCTCTAGGACTATTCTCCAAAGGGATCAAAGAAAAGAAAACAACCCATGGGTACAAAAATATTTATAGCCACTCTTTTCTTAGTAGCTTAAAACCAGACACTAAAGGGGCGCCCACTTATTGGACAACGATTGAACAAATAAATTGTGGCCAAGAAATGTACTGAGTGCCAAAAGAAATGGTGCAATGGACAGTTTCACAGGAAAACAGGAAGACCTCTGTGAACTGATGCGAAGTAAAGTGAGCAAAATTAAAATACTTTATGTAAAAACAACATTGTAGACAAAAATAACTCTGAAAAACTTTAGAGATCTGATGAATGCAATGATGAGCCAGGTCAGAGAAATTAAGATGAATCGTGCCATCTACCTCCTGACAGAGAGGTAATGGACTTAAAATATGATGAGACATACATTTTTGGATATGACCAATATAGGAATTTGTTTTGCTGGACTACGCGTATTAGTTGTGCATTTTTAAAAAACGTTCATTGGGGAAGGGGCAGGGAGAGAGAAATGTTTGTTTAAAAAATATATACTTGTGCTATTGAAATCTAGAAAGTCAGAAGCAGTTGGACATGAGTGAAAACAACTGAACATCGTCATCATTTATATCAAGGCTCCTAATTGTGGGTATACCTCAGGGCTCTACTCTGGGTCCTCTTTTCAACTCTCTCTCTTGGAGACTTCATGGATTTATTGAGAGAGGGAAGGAGCAAGCATTTACTAAACACCTAGTAAGTGCTTTACTAATCTTATTTTGATTCTCACTACAACCTTGGGAGGTAGATGCAATTATTATCCCCATTTTATAGTTGAGGAAACTAAGGCAGACAGAAGTTAAATGACTTGGCATGGTCACACAGATAGTAAATGTTTGAGGCAGAATTTGAACACAGGTCTTCCTGACTCCAGGCCTCGTGCTCTATGCTGTGCCAGCTATATCATCTCTATGGAGATGATTCTTAGCCCCCGTGAAAAGGGGCCCACCATCCCAGGCACTTTCAATGCCAACTGCCAGCACTGAGACAGGCAAGCTAGCTTAGGTGAAATAGCAAGGCATCTTGAAGGTGAGACTAGAGGTGGAATTTGCTAAGCAGATTAAAACACCACCTCCACATTGACCCCCATCTCCCATTAGCCCCCGGTGGAGAAATCTAGGACCTCGTGCCAAGAGTAACAGGGATGGCAGCGACTCCAAGAACACTGGCCCTACCTAATCCTTACAGTTATTATCCTGGAAAACAACCCTTGTGGAAATGTATCCTGGCACCTGCCTCCCCAACAGCCACAGCTACTGAAGACCCAGAAAAGAAAGTTCTTGACACTAAAATCACTGGTGCTACAAAGTAGTCCCAACATCAGAACCAGAGACGTTTTTATCAATGGAAACAATACTAAAAAAAGATGCTTTACCATCCGTTGACACTTTGACACTTGATACTTTGACCATTGGCCCTTTCCATCTGACTTGTAACTGAAACTTCCTACATGTTGTCTCCCTCTATTCAAATGTGAGTTCCTTAAGAGCAGGGACTCTCTTGCTTTTTATTTGTAGTTACAGCACTGAGCACTGTGCTTTGTACACATCATGTTCTAAATAAATTTTTTAAAATTCATTCATCTAGCTCTGCTCTCTTCCTGTAGCTTCAGTTACATATCGCTATGTTTACATTGCAAAGTATATGTCCCTATGGATCCTCAAACTCAACATATACAAAAGAAAATTCATTATCTCACTTCAAACTGAATTCTCTTCCAAATTTCTCTATTTTTGTCAGGAGCACCACCAACCTCCCTGCGTACCCAAGTTTTTAACCTCAGTGTGTCTCCCCGACTCCTCACTCCCACTCATCTCGTATATCTATCAGTTGCCACATCATGTCATTTTTATCTCTGCAGCATTTCTCAAAACCATGCCTTTCTCTCTGCTTATACAGTCATGATGGTAGGTCAGGTCCTCATCACCTTTTGCCTGAACCACTCAAACACTATTGGTCCCCCTGACTTAAATCTCTGCCCTCCCTGATCCATCTTCCACATATTTGCCGAAGTGATTTTCCTTTAAAATGGGGCACCATATCACTTCCTTATTCAGTAAACTTTATTGGTTCCATATTATCTTTGGGATAAAATATAAATACATCTGGTTGAAATGTAAAGCCCTTCACAAACTGGTCCCATTCTATCTTTCCAGCTTTATTATGTATTACCCCTTTCATGTATGCACATGCGGCGTGCACACACCTCTCTAGTCAATTCGTTGTTTTACTGTTCTTCACACAAAGCACTCTATCTTTGTCTCCATACCTCTGCTCTGGCTGTCCTCCATGTCTAGAATTCACTCCATTCATCTCCACCTCTTAGAATTCCTATGTTCCTTCAAGACTCACCTGAAAGACCCCCTTCTAAATGAAGCCTTTTCTGATACCCTCCAAGTATTACTACCTCTCCCCAACAAAAAAATCTATGTCATATCAATGTTGCAACTATTTTGTGTAACAATAGACCCAGGTGGGCTGAGAAACTTGTCCCCCTCCTTTGCCCTGAGCCCACACAAATACTAGCTTCAGCATTGGGCTACTTGCTCTTTTGAAAAGAGATATCAATGATGTTTCTCATTGTCTCTGTCTTTTTATAGTTTCATTGATGGCGAAAATCACTTAGAGAAAATCTAGGTTTGGTTCAAATCTAGGTCTGTCCAAAGAAGAGTAGAAAAGCACTCAACCTACAATACAAATCATATAAATCAAATATAAGCAAGGTATTTTTTTCTTACAGATTGAATGCTTAAAACAGAAGACTTATAAACACACTGGCGCAGCTAGGTGGCTCAGTGGATAGAGTGCCAGGCTTGAAGTCAGGAAAACTCAACTTTGTGAGCTCAGATCAGGCCTCAGACGCTATCTGGCTGTGTGACCCTGGGCAAGTCACTTAACCCCGTTTGCCTCAGTTTCCTCATCTATAGAATGAATGGGAGAATTAAATAGCAAACCGTTCCAGTATCTTTGCCAAGAAAATCCCAAATGGGGTTATGAAGAGTCAGACACAACTAAACATAAACACATATTAAAAAAAAAACTTACCACATGATACAATAATATAAAGTTGCTATAAATTGTGGGTGTGAATACTTGTATCCACTTTACAGGTTTATTGTAAGGAAAATACATCATGTATGTTTTAGATGTTAATGGAGGGCAGAGAGAAACTGACACGGTATTAAAAGCATAGATCTAATTCAATTCGATAAGCTTTTGTTAGGTTCCTGGTATGTGAAAGGCTTTGTGTCAAGGGCTAGGGATAAAAAGACAAAAAGAAACAATCCCTACCCTCCAAGACCAGTCTGCAGTTTGCGAGCCATTTCACCCACAATGCCTGCCTTCTCATTTACACTACAGCTTTTGCCAGCCTTCAAGGCAGTGAGCACGCTGCTTTGATGTTATTTCCTGCTGACCCAGTGCACCTGATACTCAGTAATACCCGGGTTGTCTCCTTCCTTATTGGTGCATTACAAAGTAGTGATTGTGCTTCCAAATTTCCTGTTTCAGGTTTTCACAGTTGCAGCTGATGTATATGTATTCCCTTGCTGGTTGTGGAATCCTCCTCTTCTTTAGTCATTGAGACCCTGGCTATAAACTGCATGCAGACTGAGCAGAGAGCCCAGGTTCCAGAGAAGTGTAATGAAAAGAAGGCCCTCCTGAGCCTGGTGCCATTTGCGTGTGGTTTTGGTTTGCTGGATTTTTTTCTTAGAGAAAAGTGAAATGCACAGGACACATATGAGGAAAGAAAAGAAAGGATAGAGCTTTTGAGTGTAAGAGTTTGACTTTATTTCTCACTGAATGTAGCAAAGACATTTATTTTAACAGCACCCAGGACATCATCATCATCATCATCATCATCATCACATTTATATAGAGATTACTATGGACCAGGCACTGTGCCAAGCACTTTACAAATATTCTCTCATGTGACCCTCACAGCAACCCTGGAAGATGGGGGTTATTTATTAGCTCCATTTTACAGGTGAGGAAACTGAGGCAAACAGAAGCTAAGTGACTTGCCCAAGGTCACATAGCTAGTAAGTATCTGTAACTGAACTTGAACTTAGGTCTTTCTGATTCCATACCCAATGCTCTAGCTACTGCATCAACGAGTTATCTAAAGAGCCTCAGTCAGAGCCTGCAATGCAGAAAGAAAGAAATACTAGGAGAGAGCAAGGGCATGACCTTTGGCCAACTTCTTTTGTCCTGCTGCCCCGTTCCATGAGCTATGTGTATAATCTGTACCAAATACAGAAGGACCCACACTTCCTCCTTGGTTGATGAAAAGGGAGCAGGGCTGGAGACAAACTTGATGGTCAAAATGCCAAAGCCCACATCTCCCCTTCTAGCATCCCATACTAAAGGACAGAGCCAGAGCCAAGAGGGTGAGATCTGGGCTTTGTCTGTGAGTCCTGAATTTAGAGGGCACAAAATTTAGAGGCCAACTACAACCTTTGGCATCTTTAAGTAGCATTAAAAACAGCAGAACTTGGGGGCAACTAGCTGGCACAGCGAGTAGAGCACTGGCCCTGGAGTCAGGAGGATCTGAGTTCAAATCCAGCCTCAGACACGACACACTTACTAGCTGTGTGACCTTGGGCAAGTCATTTAACCCCAATTGCTCTGCCTTCCCCCTTCCAAAACAAAATGACAAATACAGGTGAAGAGGTTACAAAGTAGACCTCAGCACCTAGTAAATAAAAGTAATTAGTTAGAATACTGAACCATCATATGGTAGATTAAATCCCTCTCATTCTGTTCCATATTACTCTACCCTCACGGGCAGAGTGGCCACCCCAGCAATCATCTGATGATATATGGTCTCCATTTCTCTTTCTGTCTCTCTCTCTCTCTCTGTCTCTCTGTCTCTCTCTCTCTCTCTCTCTCTCTCTCTCTCTCTCTATTGGAGAATATCCAATTGATCATGTCTTTGGTGTCATTTTCTCTAGACACAATTTGTGCTCTTTGCCCTGGGTACAAAAAGGCCTACTCTCAGCTCCAGTGAATGCCTTCCTACACTGGAACCAGCTCTGACTCTTCCAGTAAGTCTTTATAGGGATCTGCAAGTTTAATGTAGGGCAGCTTTTTTTTTTCAATTATCTTGATGCCTCTATAGATCTTTATTTGCTTTCTGGGGCATCCAGGGCATCTGGTTAAAAATGGAATGCAATTCAAATAGTGGTCTCCTTGTTGGGGACTTGAGCCATGGAGTTTTTTTCCTTTTAGAAATATAGCATTCACAGGAACCACTGGGAAGCCCCTTGGCGTCCCGGTGGTTTGTGCCTTCTGTCCAAGTTCCCTTTATCATTGCACGTGACTGTATTTATATATAATCCATTTCCACCATGTTACTGGAAAGGCATTTAACCAGCTGCCAACAAAGCAGATTTCCCACCCTGCTCCATTACAATCCATGAAGTCAGTTGGCAGGGATTATACCTCAGCCCAAAGAGCTGATCTCTATTGTACTCCCTCCTGGCTCTTCCCTAAGTGACCCATTATTCACTACGTGTTAATTTGATGTCCTATGTTGAATCCCCTGTCTTATAGAATTATTGTGATGTGGTCTTCACCTCTTCCCCACTCAAAAGCAAGCCAGCCAAAACTTTCCAAATTAAAAAGCACTAGGATCCCCTTGTTCAGGAAAAGGAAGGGACTGTGGGGAGATGAATAAACATTCTCTGAATTCTGGTTGACTCGGAAAACAATATCGTGATGCCACAGAGAAAGGGGCCCAACACAGAAGGAAAATCAATTTTCATTAATGATTTTGGATGTGCAATTGGCCTTGGGTTAATTATTCATTTGCATGAGAGCTTCGATTTATCAAACTGATATGTAGATATAGGACAGGGCCTTAGCACCTCTGACCCATATTCAACAGATAGACTTAGCCCAGTTTTCACTTCACATGCAAGACTCATCAGTCTCTAATTTGATTATTCAGTGACCATTTAGTTTATCAAGAATTTGTTAATCACCTCCTACATGCCAGGCACTGTGCAAGGCAAGGGAGGCGCAAAGACAAAAATAAAACAATCCTGCTTCCAAAGAGCTTTAGCTCTACTGGGGGATACAACATGTTCATGGGAAATTAAATATAAACTATATCTGATGTACTTTTCAGGGGGCTAGTGAGCAATCAAGGTTTCTGGAAGTGGCTCTTTGAAGGAAGTTAGGAATTCTAAAAGATGGTTGCAGTTGTCTTGAAAAGAATCCATATTAAGATCCATAGGAGTCTAGTCTAGAATATTCTATGGTGAGGGCCTTCAGTGGTAGCTAAGCAGAATCCATTCTAGTACAACTGAAAGGTCCAATCTAAATTATGCATCCCTCCAGCACATAGCACAGTATTCTACAAACAGTGTTGCTGTTGTCAGTCATATCCCTCTCTTCCTGATCCCATCTGGGGTTTTCTTGTCATGGTTATGTAGCAGCTACTAGCTGTGGGATCCTGAGCAAATCACTTAATCTGTCTGACTGGCTCAGTTTCCTCAACTGTAAAATGGTTAAAACAATAACACCTATCTCCCGTGGTTGTAAGGCTCAAATAAAGCAATATTTGTTAAGTGTTTAGTTAGCACAGTGCCCGGCATGTAGTAGGCAGCTAACAAATGTTTGTTTCCTTCTTCCTTCCTCTCTACGACATACTTACCATGTGTTCTTCTAGCTTTAGCTTAAAGACCTCCAGTGAAGGCATAACCTACTACCTCCCAAGGCAGTCCACTCCACTCTTTGATAACTCTAAATGTAAGGAAGGACCCCTGCCCTCCCCCTGCCCCTTACCTGGAGCCTAACTTATAGCTAATAACAATTAATAATCATAATGATAATAGCTAGCATTTACATAGCTCTTTAAGGTTTGCAAAGCATCTTACAAATACGATCCCATTTGAGCTTCACAACAACCCTGAGAGGCAGGTGCTATCATTAAATCCATTTTACGGATGAGTCAACTGAGGTACACAGAGGCTAAATGACTTGTCCAGGGTCACACAGTTAGTAAGCATCTTGCCTCCTTGCAAACTCTCTATTTTCTGAATCAGGCAAAAGAGATTTATGACAACACTTCGAACACTTGAAGATAATTACCATATTCCACCTTCCAAGTCTCCTCCAATCCCAGCTCCTTGAGTTCATGGCTTGAATTTGAGGTCCTACAAAATCCTGGCTGGCCTCCTCTGAAACACCTCTAACTTATCAACCCCTTTCTAAAACATAGTTCTAGGGGGAAGCTAGGTGGTGCAGTGAGTAGAGCACAAGCCCTGGAGTCAGGAGGACCTGAGTTCACATCTGACCTCAGACACTTGATACATTTACTAGCTGTGTGACCTTGGGCAAATCACTTAACCCCAGTTGCCCTGCCTTCCCCTCTCCAGAAAAATAAATTAATAAAATGTAGTTCTAAGAACTGAATATACTATTCCAGATATTAACTGACCAAAACAGAGCACAGGAAAATTAATACTTCTCTCTTTCTGTTGAGTAGTGTCCTCAATTCAGCATAAGATTGTATTAACCAGAGAATAAATATTTAACAACCAACTCTCTGAAGGGGGAAAAATGAACTGTGGGGAACTCTTTTAAGTTTAATTTGCATTATTAACATTTTCACCATCACTTTTTTAAGTCTAGACAATCAACAAAGCAATAAATCAAGCCCTGATTTGTGAATTTGGTGATTGCCAATTTCAGAAGTGTAAATGTTCATACTGAAAATTTAACAATCAGCTCTAACAAGTTGGTTTGAACTGGCTCCAGCACACCCCCGGCCTCAGCTTTCTTGGCTGCCACATCATTTTGTTGACTCATGCTGAATTTGCATTTCACTAAACCCCCTCCACCCAGACATTTTTCAGAACAGCTGCTGTTTGGTCAAGTCTCTTCCATCTCCTACCGCTGGGGTTGATTTTTTACACTCCATGTAAAAGACTTTTTGTTTATTTCATTTTTTTTAATTGACCCAGTGTTCTTAGCCTGTCAAGGGATCTTCTTGAATTCTAATTCAATTCAGCAATTAGATATTCCTTTGTCCCCAAAGTACCAGTCCTCAATCAGTGACACAGCGATAAGTTAGGCAGTGATCAACTGATAGGTTTATCAGTTCTTTATCCTTATCAGTGATAAACTGTCAGGAGAAGCGGGGTGGGGGAGGGGACCTTTGTTTTCTTCACAATTTTTTCTTGGACTTATCCTAAAATTTAAATAAATAAGGGTTAAATATTCTAATCTTGACTCAAAGTACCAGCATTACTCAACGGAATTAGCCTTAGATAAGAGGTGGGATTTGCAGAGAAGTTTGCCATTGTATGTATCTGAAGAAGGCAGTTTGTGACTTACTTTCCCAATCTGTAAAGCAGGGAAAAATAATGCTTGCTAATATGTAATATTTGTTGTTACAAATATTACATATTTCTAATATGTGCGTGGTTTGAACTGATACTTTATTAAAAAAAGACAAAGTACCATGCAAGCCAATTCAGGCTCACATTGTCTCCCCCTAGACTACTGTAGTAGCTACAATCTTTCCCTCACTCCAGGCCATTCTACACATTGCTGCCAGAGTCATCTTAATGATCAGCATTGAGCATGTTGCCCCTATGCTCAAAAAACCATCAATGCTTCCCCAAATCCTACAGAATAAATCTCAAACTCGAATCTGACATTCAATGCCTTCTATAACCGACCTCCAACTCATCTTTTAAGCCTTAACCATGTCACTCACCTCGCTATTCCATATCCTCCAGCCAAACCAGACTCATAACTGAATTTGCCCTGCCATTCCCAACTCCACTTCTTTGCCCAAACTTCTCATTCCCCCTAGAATCCTCACTGCCCAGCCCCCTCCTAAAGCTCAACCACTCATGGAAATCTTATCCATCCTTCAAGGCCCATTTCAGGTGTGGCCTCTTCCCTGAAACTTTCTCTCATCCCTGCTGCCAGACGTGATCCCTCCTTTTGCAGAGCCCTAAATGCCTGTTATTTGCGCCACTCCTTAAGTACTCACCACACTCTAAGTTTGTCCTGCACTGTATTCCTGTCTCATACCTTTTACTAGAGTGTAATAATTTTCTTGAGTACAAAGACTATATATCATTCATTTTTGTCTCCATGGCACTTAGTAGAATGTCTTACATGTGGCTGACAATAATATTTGTTCAATTTGTTGTTAAAGTTTGCAGAAAAAGAATACAAAACTACTTGTCTTTAAGAACTAGGAACTCTTCAAACAGCTCAGAGATATTAAAAGATAATAATAACAATAATAAATTTATATAGCACTTTAAGGTTTGCAACATTCTTTATATATGTCATCTCACTCGATCCACATATCTACCCTGGGAAGTGGGTGATATAATTATTCCCATTTTACATTTGAAGAAACTGAGGTAGACAGAGGTTAAGTGACTTGCCCAGGGTCACATGGCTAGTAATTGTCTAAGGCAGCTCTTCCTGACTCCAAGTCCAACATTCTATCCATTATGCCACCTCGTTTGCCAGATTCTGATTGATTACTACTAATGATTTTTATTTCCCTTTTATAATATGTTCCAGAAAGAATATGTCAAAAGCACCATCTCTACAATCTGGCTTTGGATTTCACAACTTCTTTGCCTCCAGTCCGCCATCTGTGAACCAGGGAGTCTATTCACCTATTCTGCCAGGGTGTTGAAAATTAATTAGCTAATGTTCAAAGGTGACTTGAGTATGAGCATGTTGCATAAAGGTGGTCTATTATGGGGATCCCATTCTCCACTCACTTCCAATTACACTCTCTGTGTGTGGTACGGCCAAGACACCGGCTCCCTTTGATTTCCTAAGGCCTTCGACTGCAGAACTAAGCTTGACATCACAGCATACTGTATCATTAGGAGTCATTAAAGTGTCAGCACCTTTCCAGGGATTTTGCACATTATAATGACTACATAATAAGGCCCTGGCCCAGTCACTCTGAAGTCCACATTCCAGGCCAAAGCATCAGAGCAAAATGGAGTCAGCAGAGAGTAGCAGAAGTGCCCAGGGAAGCCAAAGAGTTTCAAATCAGCGAGGGGGGAGAAGTGGGGAGCTCTCAGAGAAGTTTGACTTTACTGATACTTCTTCCCCCATCATGGTGGTAGATCAATTGGACACTTCCCGGCTCTTATTTACTTCCTTCTCCTTTTTATTTCACAGTATTTCCAATCATATGGCTGCCAGGAAAGCGAGTGATGGCATTCCCATATGGAAAAGGCTAGGCTACTTCTTTTTGGACTATACATTTCAGAGCAGAGAGCCAATGGGTCAGATCTGCTGGCTTTGGATCTGCCTGCAGAACAAAGGAGCTGGGGGTCAGGCAACCCGAGCTGCCTTCCTGGCTTGGCTCAAAATCCCCGGTCACACCATTTCTCAGTCGCCTGAGGCGATCCTACAGAATGTGCCCTTCTAGTTGGTAAATGATGGTAAACGCTTACTGAAGAGCATTCATTATTAATGATGAGTAAGGGAACTCCTGCCTCCTGTGGCAGAACTAGATACATTTGCTCTGTATAATTGCCCTGCAGAGTTAGCAATGCGGTCATTCAGAGAAAATAAATTGCCCCTCTTCCCATAAGAGTCTCCCTAAGTGTCATGGGAGAGCCAGAGAGAGGTTGGCCGCTGAAAGGAAACTCTTAAAGAAGCTGTCTGAGAAAGAAGTAGCGGAAGCCAGATGGCAGCAAGTTTGCAAGGAACACCGGGGCTTTGGGGTGCTTGTGTGTGAGTGTGCCTGCGTGTTTAATAGCTGTAAAACTGTTCTGTCGGCAGACAGCTTTGCTGAATGAGTGTATAGCATGTTTTATTTATCAGCTGCTATCAATGTTAGTCCTTTGGAGAAAGTTTCTCCTTTAAGGGGAAAAGGAAGGAAAACAAAAGTTTAAACGATCAGGACAGAAAAGGATCTTGAGAGGTTTTTGAATCCAAACTTCCTCCTTTTAGAGATGAGGAAACTGAGGCTCAAAACTTTACGTGATTTGCCCAAGGTCAAATAGGTATTAAGTGGTAGAGACAGGATTCAAATGAAGCCAGGCCTTCTCATTTCTAAGACAGTATTCTTCCCATTGTGTAAATTGCCTCCCAACTAACTAAATTTGCTGTACAAATGTTATCTAGTAAAGTCAATCA
This sequence comes from Trichosurus vulpecula, assembly GCF_011100635.1. Lineage (NCBI taxonomy): Eukaryota > Metazoa > Chordata > Mammalia > Diprotodontia > Phalangeridae > Trichosurus > Trichosurus vulpecula. The sequence goes on along the minus strand of NC_050573.1, from coordinate 242,260,753 downwards.
ATAATCAATAAATATTTATCAAGCACCTACTATGCACCAGGCACTGTGCTAAGTTCGGGGGATAGAAAAGGAGGAAAAAGACCATCCCTACCCTCAAGAGCTTACAGTCTAATGAAATCTAAAAGTTTGAAAAGGCACAGAGTGCAAGGAGGGAGCAGGAGAACCAAAAGAAAAATATCCTCCAAAAAAAAAATCTCCAAAATGACATGCATTTATTCTAAGAGAAGTCATTTCACTTAGGTCAGCCTTTAAGAAAGTGAGTCCTCTAAGTAAGGACTGAGACAATAATTGTAAAAATTAAACAATTGGCCCCAAAATAGAGCAGACCCGAAGATCTCAGGTGGAGGGGGAAAGCTCAATAAAAGACACTTGTCAGGGAAATCCATGACCAAGGATCACTAGAATAACTAGTCATAAATGAGACTGATGGCTTATAGAAGTGTCTCATGCAGCCCACAATATTCCAAGGGTTGAGAAACCAGATTAAAATGTAACTGGGAAGTGTTTAACAAAACAAACAAGAATGTAATACAATGTAGAGAATGTTAATTTGTGGTTGTTAAGTCAGCATGTGGTCCACAGGACTGGCATATGTTTCTATTTTGGTTTGACACTACTAGGTTTACAGGACGCCTTCCAAGAAATAACCCATCCAGCAGTGTGATTTGGAGATGAGATTCCAATATGATTATGTACTGTTCGATATTCTGTAAGGAAACTGCCAATATAAAATGAAAACAATGTAAAACTAGTATATTTTTAATAACTTTACTTTTCAAATCTGTTTTAAAAAATTTTTAGGAGAAAATAGCCCTGAAAAGAGGCAGATTTGAAGTATCTAGAGCCTACTAGGGTGGTTTCATTTATTCAAAAATTATTGAGTACCCCTGTAAAGCACTATGCTAGACATTAAGATGAGATATGAAGATCAAAAAGAGACAAGAGTACCAACTCTTAAGGACCTTACAATCTAATTATGAGATTTCAAAGGAAGAAGCAATTATTTCAATTTGGAATGAGCAAGAGAAATAATCATTAGCATTCTTTGTAAAGTAAATTTGTACACTGATGCTGATTTCAAAAAGTTGGTGGAATTGTGAACTAATCCAACCATTTTGGAGAGCAATCACGAATTATGCCCAAAGAGTTATTAAACTCCCTAATCCTTTGAGCCAGCAATACCACTACTAGGTATATTTCCAAAGATGATTAGGAAAAGAGGAAAAGAACCCATATGTTCTAAAATGTTTATAGCAGTTTTTGTGGTGGCAAAGAACTGGAAATTGCAGGGATGTCAATCAATTGGGGAATGGCCGAACAAGTTATGGTATTTGATTGTGTTGGAATACTACTGTGCTATAAGAAATGGTAAGTTTAATGATTTTAGAAATACATGGAAAGACTTGAGTGAAATATTGAAGAACAAAATGAGCAGAACCAAGAGATCATTGTATACAGTAACAGTAATATTGTTTTTTAAGTGACTATGAGCAAATAAGTTATTTTGACTATTATAAATACCCAAATTAATTATAAAGGACATGTGAAGAAAGATGCTATCTGCATCTAGAGGAAGATGTGATAAATAGAAGTATGTATAGAATAATTTTACATATATAGTATTTATATATATACATATATCTGTTATGTCTAATGGTAGCCATGTTTAGGGCAGGGAGAAGGGAAGGAAGGAAAAAAAGGAAAAAAAAAGAAATTTACACCATAATTTTGTTGTATACTTGAAAGGAATAGCAAGTTGTGCATAGCAGATTTGCAGTTTCATATGCAATCATCTTTTACTATGTTGTGGAAATATTTGTTTTATTTGATAAATTAAAAATAAAATAATTTTTAAAAAAATTAGTATCAGGGTCTCACGACCACTGACTGCAAAGGTCTCTCAATTTTTTATACAGGAATAGCCTGGGAAAACAGAAAAGAACTCAGAAGATATTAGCAAAGATACAGCTGTCATGGACCTTGCAATAGAAGAGTCATTCCTGTACAGGATTTTGATGTATTCAGTGTCTAAGACCTCAAGTGGCTTAAAATTTAGGCCAATACATGAGGCTTTATACCCAGAAGAGACATGCAACATAAAGGAGACACAAATACAGACAAATAGGGAAAGTCACCCTCATTTCCCAAAGATAACCGGCTATATATCACAAGGAAGTATCCTTAATTCTCTTGCTTCACTCCCTTTGCAAGAACCAAGGTCCAAAATCACAGCATAAGGTACAAATTAAGGAAATCCAGAATTCTGGGGCTGTTTTATTTTCCTAATATCAATTCATTAAAGTTTTATCAATTCCTATTTTTTAACATCACTCCTCCTCCCTCCTCCTAGTAAGCCTTCTCCTTTACCAAAGGGGAAAAAAAAGGTTAAGCAAAGCCAACAAACATGTTGCCAGAGTCTGACATCATAAACAACTTTTCACACTCATAGTCTCATACTTGTCTAGTGAAAGAAAGGAGGCCAAGGCCAAGATGGATCTTTATAATTCTACAGCATTTATCTTCATTTCATTGTTCTTTTAGAGTTACATTATTGTAGTCATTGTAACATGCTGTTTTCCTGGTTCTTCTCATTCCACTCCACATCATATCACACAAATCCTCCCATTGTTCTCTGAATTCCTTATAGTAAACATTTCTTATGGTGTAATAATACTCCATTGTATCCGTGCACTATAATTTATTTAGTCATTCCCCAATTTACTTTCATTCTGGACTGTTTCTGCTTCTATAAGCTACCTGCTAGACCCCTAAGGACAGAAGAGAAGTTACGGCTAGGCTGTCTTGTCAGAGATATTGACAACATCTGATGCCTTCCTATTGCCGGCTCTACTGTTCTTTCCCCCTCTGCACCATGGTGATAGCTGGGAATTATGAAGAAGAAGTGTTGGGGAAAACAGCAGTCTTTTCATTGGGAAGAGACTGTCACAGGGAAGAAAAAGGATACATACAGTATCCCCTGACCTTTGGTCTGTCTTTCTGTCTTCATATTGGAAGGGAGAATATCCAGAAAGTGCTCCCTCTCTGTTTAAAATTGATGTAATGTAATTAGCATCAAGTCAAAATTTCTGCTTAAGGCTTGTTATTGTCAGATACCTCAATTGCCGAACAATGCCCCAGTTCAGGTAGAGAAGAAAATAAAAAGTAAAGGTTGGGACTGTAGAGATGGAGCATCTACCCTGACTCCAAGTTAAGTTTCCTAGGTTAAGGGAAGTGAAGTCTTTATTGCTCAAGGGAACCAGAGGTCTTTTCAATAGCCGAAGTCCTGTTAAAGTTAGGATAGCTTGCCCTCTCCAGAGCCACAACAGACTAGAAACCTTAACCAGGAGTGGGGAACCTTCGGCCTCAAGGCCACATGTGGCCCTCTAGGTCCTAGAGTGTGGCCCTTTGAATCCAAATGGGCTGCACTTGAGGACCTAGAGGGCCACATGTGGCCTCAAGGCTGCAGGTTCCCCACCTCTGCCCTAAACTCTCCTTTACCAGATGATATTTCATGGAAGTCCAGTCCCTGCCTTGATACCCCTTGGCTTCACTGATTCTGACCCAATTCATTGACCGTTTCTCTCTTTATTCCTCCTGTTAAATTGGATATCCATCATTAGCCCCACTTCCAATCCTTTTACACGCACACATGTGCACACACACACACACACACACACACTCCTACTCCAGGGAAGGGTGTTATTCCCCGTCTTCATCCTATTATTAATTCCTGTTTTTTAACATCACTCCTCCTCCTTCCTCCTAGTAAGCCTTCTCCTTTACCAGAGGGAAATAAAAGGTTAAGCAAAGCCAATGAATACACTGCCAGAATCTGACATCATAAACAACTTTTCACATTCATAGTCTCCTGTCTCCTAACCTACCTTTCTTGTATACTTGAAAGGAATATCTCCTGACCTACCTTTGCCCTAATCTTGGCTCACATCCCATAACATTACCCGCTAGCTCACATGCCTAAGGATCGGTGGATCCTTGCTCTCTCCATTGAGGCAGCCAAAACTCCTGTGCCTTCAGTCGCATTCCCATGTATCTATTACCTATATTTGCTTTCCAGCCCGGCCTCATCACAGGGGGAGAGTCCCAGAAATCACTGTGCTAAAGCCCAGGTGAACTGGACCCACTTCGTGTTATTATTTTAGTAGTTATGTTTAGTATCAATCAACAAACATTTATTAAGTGCTTAAAGTGCGCCAGGCTCTGGTGATACCAACATAAAGAATGAAACCATCTCTACTTACAGGCAACTTACATTCTGTCAGGGAAGACAGTAAGTGTATATGTAATGTGTGTATACACATACAGAATGAAGATAAAGTGAAGAAACATAAATAAACACAAAGTAGTTAAACACAAGGCATTTGGGGACATCAGGAGTTGGAGGAATCAGGAAAGGTTTCACGTGTAAGCGAAACTGAAGCAATGCTTGAGACTGTAAGCGGCAGGAGGGAGTACATTCCAGGCATGGGAGGCAATGAGGGCAAAGGGAAGGAGGCTGGAAAGTTGTGTAAGGAACAAGACCAATTTGGCTAGATCATAGAGTGCATGAAGGGGAGTATTGTATAAGTGAAAAGACAGGTTGGAGGCAGTCTGGTTTGGGGTTTTTTTTTACGGAAACAGTATAATTGACTAGATTGCACTACCATTAATAATAATGATAATGGTAGCCTTTAAATAGTGTGTTAAAATTTACAATGAGCTTTACATATATAATCTCATTGGATCCTGTGGGGTAGGTGTTGCTATTATCCCCATCCTATAATCGAAGAAACTGAGACTGGTTCATCCAGCGTCACACAGCTACTAAAGAAGTAAAGATTGTGAGCTGCATTTCTCATTACTTTCCTCTATCATTGAAGCCTAAATTAAGCTTGGCTTCTGGTTCCACCTGCAGCCTCATCTCCACCCCGCTTCTCTCACCTGCAGGCATCATCAGACATTATCCAGTTAGTGACATGAAAAGCAATTTTCATGCCTTGAGGTAAATGTTGCAAAAATGTGCCCAGGATAAGCAACTCAAAATACGCCTTCAAATGAAAGTCATTTGGAAGGAAAGACACCCCAGCATACAAAGCTCAATGGGCTTTGAGTCAGAGAACCCCAAACATTTTAAGGGGTTGATGGGGTGGGAACTGGGGAAAGGGTCTCCATAGTGAACAAGCTGGTTCTTGGCCAAGAAAGAGGTTACCTGGACTCCAGCCACAGGGAGAGGATGTAGAAACAGGGTGTCTTCTGATAGCTGCCTGTTTTAATTAATTATTTTTGGTAATTAGGGGCTAGACTCAGTTGTTCCAATGCTGCTCAAGGGCAAGCTCTGTAAGGGCTCTCCAAAGTTTCAACACCCTAGGCAGACACAGGGCTGTGCTGGAGCCAGCTAATTGTTCAATTTTCAGTGTGAGCATTCACACTTCAGAAATCAGTAATCTACAAAATTATTGGTTTGTTGATTGTCTAGACTTAAGAAAGTGGAAGAGTTTGGTTCAGGTCTCCTTTCTGTCCCCTACTAGGCATGTGATCTAGGTAAGTCTGCTGCCCTAACTCAGAAACTCATCGTTTCTTGCTTGGACTACTGCAACATCCTCCTAATTGGACTACTGGCCTCAAAGTTGTCTGCTTTTCGATCCATCTACTGCCCCACAGCTAAAACGATCTTCCTTAAGCTTTAGTCTGATCATGTCATTCCCATACTAAAGAACTTTCCAGAGTGACCCTCACTTTGACTTCACCACCTGGCTTTAGCCTGCTTTTGCTTGTTTACTTCACATTCCTGCCCTCCGAATACTCTGTTCCAGCCCAAATGGCCTACATGCTCAACATCCCATCTCCTGCCTCCGTTCTTTCTGCACAGGCTGTTCCCCAAGCCTGGGATGTACCCCCTTGTCAACTTTACCTCCTAGAATGCCTAGATTCATTCAAGGCTCATCCCACATTCCACCTCCTACATGAAGCTTTTCTTGATCCCCCTAATTGTTACCGTTCTCTCCTCAAATGATTATTCATAGACAGGCAGGTGGACAGATGAACAGAGATAGATAGATGGATGGATAGATGAATGGATGGAGGGAAAGAGGAGTAGGGGGGGAGAGAGAGGGAAGAGAGAGAGAGGGAAGAGAGAGAGAGAAAAGAGAGAGAGAGAGAGAGAGAGAGAGAGAGAGAGAGAGAGACCTTTGCAACATCTCTGGAATATACCCCCTTCTCTCTTCTGATACTGCTATGCTACCACTGTAGTGTAGGCCCTCATCACCTCACGCCCTAATTATTTTTTTTATTTTATTCTGAACTCAAGAAATAAAACAAGCATTTCTATAACTTAGTACAATAGGAAAAAAAGATGTTTATACATGAAACTGCAAATCTATTAAATACAACTTGCTATTCCTCTTAAATATATAATAAAGTTATCGTGTAACTCTCTGGCTTTGTCATTATTACAATAGCCTGCTGATAGGTCTGCCTACCTCTAGTGCCAGGGGTGGGGAACCTTCAGCCTCAAGGTAAGTCCTCAAGAGTGGCCTTTTGGTTGAGTCCAACTTCACAGAACAAACTTGGGGACCTAGAGGGCCAGGCGTGGCCTCAAAACAGCAAATTCCCCATCCCTGCTAGTCTCTTTCCACTCCAACCCATTTTCCATTCAGGGACTAAAATGATTTTCCTAAAACACAGGTCCAGTTGAATCACCCTTCCCCTGCTCAATAAATTCCATTGTCTTCCTATTGTTTCCAAGAGCAAATACAAACTGCTCTGTTTAGCATTCAAAGACTTTTATAACATAGCGCACCACGGCCTTCCCCCCCCCCCCGCCCCCGCCCCACTTTCCAGTATTCATACACCTTACTTCCCAACACGTACCCTTTAATCCAGTGACAACGACCTCTTGGCTGTTCAACGAATAGGATACCCCACCTCTCAACTCTCAAATTCTCTCTGGCTGTCCGCCATATCTAGAACACTCTCCCAGCTCCACTCTGACTACTAATCTCTCCGGCTTCATTTCATTTTTTAAGTCCCAACTAAAATTCTACCCTCTACAAGAAGCCTTCCCTAACCCCTCTTAATTCCAGTGCTTTCCCTCTTTCAATTATTTCCTATTTATCCTGTATCTAGTTTACTGTGTGTGTGTGTGTGTACATATATTTCTTGCACATGTTCCGGTTCTTCATTCTACCCAAAGCAGGTCCCCAACATACCATTCTAGTTGATCTGAGCATGTGCCAAACCCCCATTATAACCTGTCCCCACCACCTTTGAAAAATTTGCTGCCTCTTACCCTACAAATAGGCAGGCAGTATATATACGTCAAAAACTGTTGTGATAACAGATGACACCTCCTGATTAGGTCACAGTGACCATGAGAGCTGTCCTTTGATGCCTCCTGGAGTACAGATTTCACTAATGGGGTTGTCCCCAAGATTAATTGGTAAATCTTATCTTGTGGGAGGATTCACCACTTTGTCTTAGCAAGAAAAGGCAACTGACAGATTTCCATTGTCTTTTTTCCCATGTTCATTTCTGTCAGAGGGTTCCCACTCCCACCTTGGGAGGGTGAAGAATTCCTCCCCTCCCCCCTCAGAACATCAAGAGCTGTTGAAAGAGAAGCAAGGGAAATGTTTGGACAATGTTCTCCATAGTTAGGGAAGGGGGAGATTTCTGCTCAACATTAGTCTTTGGAGTTGAGTCACAATTGACCCAAATTTCTAGAATTGAAAAGATCTAAACATTTAGCCAAAGAAAGGGTATTTCCTGGGTATCATCAGCCTTGAAGTTGGTAACACCAAATTTAAGAATTCAGGAATCTGGCTTTCTACTAAGAGAAGGGGAATTACCTGAGCAATGTGACACTTGGAAAAAATAAAAGATTGCCTCACTTCTGAAAGGAGCAAAATGAAGGGACTAGAGCCACCATATGGAGAAGCAAGAATCCTGGATGTTGTACTCTATTTTGACAGCAAATTTTTCAGATAATGAAGGTCTGGTGGAAAGCTCTGGTATTATATAACCTTTGTGCCAAGTGTGTTTCCCTTCTGTGGAGAGTTTAAGACCTCATGTGGTCTCTAAAGGATCAAATGAGGTTTCACCAAAATGTCAGGGAGTTGCCTATATAGCAAACCTAAAAATGAGTTTCTCTTTTGGAAGGGATGTCCAAACCAGAAGGTTATATTATAGTTTAGGGCATGGGGATAGAAGAACTTGTAGGAAAAAAAGAGACTAAAATGTCAGGGGGTTGCACTAACAGTTCAGCTCCCTTTTCAGAGGAGTCCAAACCATGTCTTGAGTAGGAGAAAAAGTGGGCCCCATTGAGGAGGGGGAGAATTGTATTGATTTTAGGCTATTGTAAGTTTACGTATTTCTGTATTTGTTAATAGACTCACATAAGTTTTTTGCAGTTTCTTTGGGCCAAAATAAAGGTTGCCCTGTACTTGAGAAATGCAGTTGTTACTTAGAGTGCTAATACAGAAGACAGAAAACCTATTAGTCACACATGTAAAGACTGAGACCCATGTCATATTCAGAGATTTCACTGTAGCCGGCAATATTGTTAATGATCTTTTGGGATCGCTCCCAACACTACTTGGTTTATGTGAGCTCAGAAATTTGGAGTCCTAGACCATAGGTTAGAGGCTGTTAGATGCCACTGTCTATGGTTACCAGGGAGATTTTGATGGGACCTCTGAATCTTCTAAATAGCATTTGATCATCTGGGATGGGGGAAGGTGGGGTGGGTAAGGTAGGAAAGGTGGGAAAGGGAGAAAGAGCAAGAGAGAGCGAGAGAGAGCGAGAAAGAGAGAGAGAGAGACTTTTTGACCCCAACTCCACCAAGTAATTAATTGCCTTTCATGAACTTGGCTGAAGCCCCTCCACCATTAAACTGACCTTCTACTGAACTGATTCTGCACTGCCTTGTTTTATACCTAGGCCAGAAAGTATGTCTGATTCAATCAATCAAAAGATGCTTCCTGTGTGGTATCCTCCATACCTGTCCAATGACCAAGGCACTTTACTCCTCTCAAATTAAGGATTTGTTCAGATCTAGTTTACACTTTTGATTGGTTGGTTGATTCGGGTGAGCCGAATTACATTAAAGGGCTAGTGAGATTAGACACTTTTTTCCTTGGCACAGAAGACAGAATTAGGAACACAGCGGTCCTTGTAGAAGTCACAAAGAAGTAAATTTGACTTAGGAAAGATTTCCTAAAACCTTGAGCCATCCAAAAGTGGAATTAAAGTAGTGCCTGCCCCTCATCTCTCAGCCATTCTGTTCTAAAGGAAAGGTGGATGACAATTTCTGAGAAACCATTGCTGTAATGCAGATTCTTCTCTGGTGCAGGTGGGACTAAAAACCTCTTCACACTCTGTGGGTTGATAAATTTCAAAGGAAGCAAAGTCATTCCTCCTAACCTCTCAAGGTCCTACCATTAAATAATAAAACTCCATACATTGTACTTTTTCAGACAAAACAGAGCCCCAAACCTAGTATTTTCCCTTTTCCTTAATACTGATATAGTTTAAGATGTGACAAAAAGGGGAATGAAATGTTTTGTTTCATATTTATTGAATGTCCTCAACATGCTAGTGCTGTGTTGATTTCCCAACAGAACTCTCTTGCTGATTTCTAGGAATCAGCATTCCAAGAAGCATGACAACATATTCCATACACAGTTATTTAAACACATAAATAATACCAAAAAAATTTATGTTCATGCCCATGTAGATGCTGATCACTTCTCAAGATTAATGGTACTTTAAAAAAATATTTTCTTTATGACTTTTAAAATCCTTCTTACAGTGTGTCTCCATAACTTCTGTCAGGGAGCCATGTAAAGTCGGGAAGATCATTACTGAATTAGCTAGAGCTGATCCTCCCCATACCCTCCAGGCTCAATTGTCTGGGCATTTTAAGCAAGAATGAAAGTCTGAATTATGCTGATAATTGCTTCATTCCTCTATATTCTGTATATAAGTATAGTCTGTCTATGAGGAATTTAATAGGAGGAATTGACTTTACTTCTCAGAAAATTATTCAAATGGGCATATGTTAGAATAACAGTTCATATACATACAGCACTTTGGGGGAAGTTAGGTGGAACAGTGGATAGAGAGACAGGCCTGGAGTCAGGAAGACTCATCTTCCTGAGTTCAAATCTAGCCTCCGACACTTACTAGTTGTGTGATCCTGGGCAAATCATTTAACCTTGTTTGCCTCAGACCTCATCTGTAAAGTAGGCAAGAGAAGGAAATGGCAAACCACTCCAGTATTTTTGCCAAGAAAACCTCCAATGGGGCCATGATTAAAACCAAATGAACAGCAACAATAAATATGTTAGAATAAAAGTTCACAAGCATATAGTATTTTAACAGCTTACAAAGCAATATCTATCCCGTGGTTGGAAATATGAATGATAAAGTATAAGGAAAAGGGTATTTCGGGGGAGGAGGGGGGCAAATTCTGGAGCAGGGTATCATCAGATGAGGTCTCATTAGTATTGATGAAACATCCAAATGAACAAGGCCTAAATAGTATTGGCTATTATCAACACAATGTTACTGATACTAAATCTTGCAAATGACACCAAATTAACTATCATTACTAACCCTAGCAAAGGTAGGAAACTATTCCTGCTAATAAAATATAAATTGTATTGAGATATTGCAAACCAGCAATGGCAGCGCTGACTTGAAACATATTTTGTGAATGAAAAAAACTTGGAAAGCAGTACACACACACACACACACACACGCTACCCTAGAGTGATAGTATATGAGAGATAGCAAATTAGATAAGAGGTGGTGTTATCTCTCAAGAAATAAAGTCAAAGCTATTTTTAGCCATCGACGAAGGAGCTCTGTGTCTGGAACAGGGAGGTGACAGTTCTCCTGTCACTTGCTCATACTGGTGACATAGCCTGTCGTGGTCCACATCTGGTTTTAGGTCACTAAGAATAAGACAGGAGCAAGGGAGTTGGACAGAATCCAGAAGCCAACAGCAAAAGCAGCAAAGGTAAGTGGAGAAGCCAAATATATTTTGTTCAACTAAAATATGGTGACGGAGAGAGGAAGGTGAGGAAAGTCTATCAGCCAGTGCTAAGAGGAGAGCAGTGACCACAGAGTACAGTGGAAAGTATATTTGGATTTGGGGTCAGAGAACCTGGGTTCAAAATCCTGCAAACCATACCACCCCTGCCCCACCTTAGACAGCTAAGTGATACTGCAGCTAGAGTACCAGGCCTGAAGTCAGGAAGATTTATCTTCCTGAGTTTAACTCTGACTTCGGGCACTTACTAGTTGTGTGACCCTGGGTAAGTTACTTAACGCTTTCTGCCTCAGTTTCCTCATCTGCCAAATGAGCTGGAGAAGGAAATAGCAAACCACTCCAGTATCTTTGTGTGACCCTGGGTAAAGTCACCTAACCCTGTCTGCCTCAGTTTCCTCAAATGAGCTGGAGAAAAAAATGGCAAACCACTCCAGTATCTTTGCCAAGAAAACTCCAAATGGGGTCATGACTGAAAAAGAACTGAACACTACCACCACCACCTTATGACCTTGTACAAGTCACTTAACTTCTCTAGGTCTCAGTTTCCTCATCTGTAAAATTAATGAGTTAGGCTAAATGATCTGTAATGTCCCTTCCATCTCTCATTCTATGATTCCATGATCTTAAGCACATAAGAAAGTAAAAAAAAAAATAATTCTTCATTAAGAACAGAGAAATCAAACTAGACATAAGATGAGGTAACAAGAGACAGCCATGTGGTGCAATGGATAGAATGCCGGGCCTGGGGAGTCAGGAAGACTTGAGTGCAGATCTAGTCTCAGATATTTACTGGCATGTGATCCTGGGCAAGTCCTTCATTTGCCTCAGTTTCCTCATTTGTAAAATGGGGATACTAATAGCACCTACCCCCAGGAATGTGTGGGATCAAATGAGATAGTTGCAAAATGCTTTGCAAACCTTAAAGTTCTCTGCAAAGTTCTAGTGATGATTATGATGATGAAATAAGTGGCCATCTACTCTCAGATAAATAGCTTATTTATATGCTAATTCCCAACTAAGAGAAATTATATATGAAAATCAAAGCTGTCTGAGTCTCAGTGGCAGAACAGAGAAATCATCAAAATTGATAGAAATGCTCCACTGTGGCAAAGTATTTTAAAGTTTGTTGATGATGGCTTTGATTTGTCCTCATTTTACTGACTGTGCAACTGTACAGGATTATTGTAAACAGCCTTGGCCTTATAAATGAAGGAAAGTAGATATGACAAGGTGCACAAATTAACACTACTAAGACAATCTTGGGGTACTCCTTGTTCTACTCACTCAAAACCAACACTTAGATCAGTAATTTACTCAGGGAATAATAGCAGAGGAGTCGCACTGATACAAAAGCAAAGAAGCTACCAAGGACATCTCCTTTATGGCTTGAACCCCTGTAACAGCAAGCACCTTACCATACCCTGGATGGCGTGCTAGCACAGATCTTTGATCTGCTTTTAAGAGAAAAATAGCTTTTAAATGGGTCAACAATCTTACTTTAATTTAAACATACATATCATTCGCTTAGTTTAAGGGAGAGGTCAGCACCCTGAACATAGAGAAAATACAAGCAGAGAGAAATTACACACAGAGAAAAGAGCATAGATCAACAGTCAGGGCTTCTAACTGTTTGAGAAATTAGCACAGATGAAGACAGGGCTTCCAACTGTCTGATCAAAGTCATACATACATAGTTACCAGAGAGAGAAGTACCAACATCTGGGTTTTCAAAGCCGGGAGTCTATTTAATGGCTACTCAGAGTCTCATCTGGCCAAATCATGTGAACATTCTTCCCATGGGTGAGCCCTGATGCAAAATGCTAACCTCAGAACATATATAACTTCTCAGAGCCAGAAGGCATCACAACCCTCTTGTTCCAGTGCCTAATTGCCAAAAGGTATGAAAGCCTTGAAGCAAGCAAAACTCCCCATAAGCAAGCTTTCCCTTTAGGCAAGTTCCTCCCCCAACAGGCTTTATGTGACTCAGGACATATTGAAGCAAAACATGGTGATCGAACACATGTGGTCACATTAGCCTGTGAATGGATTGGAAAGGTCTTCCTATTCCACCAACATTACAAACCCAAAATATTGTCTTAAGATAATGGAAGTCCTATCCCACTCTGCACGCACCGTGCCTCTCTATTATATTGAAGAGTTAACTCAGGGTTCTTCTATGGGAGACTCATTTAAAAGCAGACCCACTTATCAACACATCAAAAGCAGTGGCAAATATTAACTAAGAAATGGCTGCTTAGTTTATTGTTGGCGATTCACTGAACCTTGTTGAGCCTCAAATTCTTAAATCTATAAAATCTATTAAATCTATAAAATGTAATCTATTAAATCTATAAAATGTAATAGTACCTACCTCATAGGGTTTTGTGAAAATCACGAGATAATATGTGTAAAGTGTTTTACAAACTTTAAAGCATGGTGTAAATGTCAGTTATTATTTCACAATAATAAATTAAAATAATAACAACGTCTGCCTCCATTTCCATATCTCTAAAATGGAAATAATAATTGCAGTTACTTCCCCTGGTACTTGTGAGGATCAAATGAGATACTATTTGTATAAAGCACTGTGAAAATCTTAAAGAGCTATACAAATGATGATGATGATGATGATGATGATGATTTATTTCGTAGATTTAAAGCCAGAAGGAGCCTTAGAGTTCCTCTATTATAATCTACTTATAGATAAGGAAATTGAGACCCAAAGAAGTTAAAGGATTTAACCAACATGACATAGAAAGTAAATGGCGGAGTTAGGATCTAAAGCTAGATCTTCTGACTCCAAAACCAGCAATCTTTCTGCTACTACTAAAAATAGCTAGCATACTGACACAATGACATCATAATTTTAGTCCAGAAAAAAATTAACAAAAATAATAGAAGCCACATGATTATGCAGAAAAATCCCTTAACTAAACACAGTAACTCTAAGAACCCCAAAACATGGGAGAAGAATCACTTTGTTCCACAAAAACAGCTGGGAAAATTGAGGACTACTGTGATGGAAAAATGGATTTAGACCTTCTACTTATGTCACATAACACAATAAATTCCAAATGGGTAAAGGATCACAAACTGGATAAAAAGTCATACCATAAAAAGATTAGAGACGCAAGTTATATTTTCACATGAAATGGGAGAAGAATTGGTAACTACCTGTGGCATAGAGAATATTATAAAAGACAAAATAGACAATTTCAATTACACAAAATTTAAAATTTCTACATAAACATAATCATTAGTCTTATAATAAGAAGAAAAGATATGGTAAGGGGACCTTCTCAATAAACATCTCAGATAATAGTCTAAAATCCAAAATCTATACAGAAGAAAAATAAACCTATTAGATTAAGAACCATTCACCAATAGATGAGTCTTTAAAAGATATGAACAAAAAGTTTTCAAAAGAAAAATACAGAATACTAACAACTATCTGAAAAACTGTTCAAAAGCAATCAATCAACAAGCATTTATTAAGTGCCACTGTGTGCCAAGACCTGTGCCAGGTGATAAAAATGAAATAGTCTCTACCTTATTGGAATCATTAATAATCACAGAAATGCAAACTAAAATATCATTGTATATTACCTGCCATCCATCAAACAGGAAGTAGTAGAAAAATTCAAATTAGGGAGAATGTGAAAAGGAAGGCTAATTGTTTGGGATTACAAAAAAAAAAATTGTACCTCTGATTGTACCCAGAGATCTTGCTACTTGGTTTATGCCCCCAAGGAAATTATTGGTAGAAAGAGAAGACTCCAACGTACAAAAATATTTACTGAAGCATTATTTGTAAAAGCAAACAGACTAAAAACAAATTGATCGGGGAATACTTGGATCTATGATCTCATCAATTTGGATGTTCCTTCTAATCATGCAAATCAAAAGCCATCCATACCAATCTTTGCCTGTGCCCTATCAAAAGAGGGCCCACTCAACATGCTGGAGGCTTACTTTACTCTCTCTTCACATTGAGTGAATACTGGGGAAGCACCAGGGTTGGCCTATTATCCCTCATTCTTACCACAAGATCAGCCTATCTTCCTCCAGTTCCTATTCATAGCTCTTTGTTAGCCGTTGCAGCTGGTGGCTACCCACTATGTTCCTCTCCATTGCATGTGAGTTATACTCATCTTTAATAGTTTGGAGACTAATATTCCATGACACACCATCATACAGTAACACTAGTAATGTACTGATTTTTTTTTAAAAGATGGTCCCCTTTTTTAATTGGAGAAGTTTGGGGATCATTAAAAGAGCTTTGTAATTTCCTGGAAGCAATTCAATCTACTCTCCTCCAGTTTAATTCCAGTCTCAATCCATGGTCCATTTACCTTGTCTACCTAAGATAGACATATATTGGTGTATAAGATCTATATGTTGTTTAATTCTGTGTCATAAATGAAATATGAAGAATTCTTCATCCACTTGGCTTTTCCTTTGTGAAGGGCTCTAGGGGTGGAGAACCTTTGACTGAATAAGAGCCACACTTGAGGACCTAGAGGGCCATACATAGCCTCGAGGCTGCAGGTTCCCCACCTCTGGCTAGGCAAAACTCTACTGAGTGGTATCTCCTATCTATACATCAAAATAATTCAAAATTTCTGAAAGATAGAATAACAAAGATAACCTTGTTTGATATCTCTCTGATCATTAACATCAGGCAAGTTATAAAACCAGGATAAAGGTACTAGCCAAAGGTGTCTGTCTTTGTGTTGGAGGAGATCCAATAGTGTCTAAATTAAACATAGGAGTTAATATTTGATCCTAGAGGCAATGGGAAGTCATTGGACTTTACTGAGTAGGGGAATTATATGACCACATCTGTGTTTAAGGAAGTTCACTTTAGTAGCAGTGTGAAGTGTTAGCTAGAATGGGGAAAAGACTTGAGGCAGGAAGACCAATTAAGAGCATGTTGCAATAATCTAAATGAGGGGTGATAAGGGCGTGTACTAAGAGGAAGTTGCATGAATAGAAGGAAGGATCCAGACATAAAAGATTTTGTGGAACTAAAAATGGCAATATTTAGCAACTGAGTCAAGGATGACCCTGAGGTGGCAAGTTTGGGTGAGTAGGAGGACAATGGTAATGGAAAAGTGGGAGAAAAGGGAGGATTTGTGGAAAAGATAAGGAGTTCATTTTGGACATGGCGAATTTGAGAAGTCTATGGAATATTCAGTTTGAAACAACCAATAGGCAATTGGTGATGTGTGACTGAAGTTCATGGGAGAGACTGGAAGAAACTGAATATCTAGATGGGTGAGTCACTTATCTAGAGATGATAGTTAAATTCATGGGAACTGATGAAGTTACCCAGAGAGAGCATAGAAAGAGAAAGACTAGGGCAGAACCCACAGCTAGAATTCAAAGAATTTCCAGTAGATTGAAAGGGAAAGGGGAAAAGAAAGGGAAGGGAAGGGAGGGAAGGGAAGGGGAATAGGAATCATATATTACTCATTTTTGCACATGGAACAAAACTACACATAGTAGTAGGCACTTCATAAATGCTTGGGGCAGCTAGATGGCTCAATAGATGGAGCTCTGGGCCTGAGTTCAAATCTGACCTCAGACACTTACTAGCTGTGTGATCCTGGGCAAGTCACTTAATCTCTGTTTGTCTTAATCCACTAGAGAAAGAAATGGCAAACCACTCCAGTATCCTTGCCAAGAAAACCCCACGGACAGAATGATCCACAAGGTCAGAGAGTTAGACTTGAAGGAATGAATAAGCAGAAATAAATGCTTAGTAAATGAATGAATTTCTGATAGAAGAAGAGGTGAGGTTTTGTAGAGATGACATTAGACCTATGTCCTGAAGAATAATTAGGTTTCAACTGGCAAAGCTCAATGAAAGAACATTCCAGGTGTAAGAAATTTAAAAATGGACCTATCTGAGAGAGAGAGAGACAGAGAGAGGAGAGAGAGAAGGGAGATAGAGAAGAGAGAGAGAGGAAAGAGAGACAGAGAGAGGGAGAGAGAGGAGAGACAAGGCAGAGAGGAGAGAGAGAGAGGAGGGGGGGGAAGGAGAGGGACAGGGGGAAGGGGAAGAGGGAGAGGAAGGAAAGTGGGAAATCCACCAAAATCAGCAATTCAAATCCTAATTAGCTGACATTTAGACAGACTTGTAAGGTTTGCCAAGGGCTTTCTATACATTATCTCTTTTGAGTTTTACAACCACAGCCATCCTGTGATGAAGATGCTGTAATTATTCCCATATTAATGATGAGGAAACCAAAGTCCATAAAAGTTGTTATTTTCCCAGGTTCACCCATCGGCGAGCAGGCCTCACACCAAGGTCTTCCCTACTCCATCTATAGAATGTGGTACACCAAGCCACACTATTTGTAAAGGCAGAATCAGTACTCAGTTTCTCAAGTAATCTATTGGGCCTTACTTGTTTTGGGTGTGCCATTACAAGCATTTATTTATCATAACTAAGTCCATTACAGGTCTCTTCACACAGTGCTTCAGTAATAATTTTTTTTCAGTCATTTCAGTCATGCCTTACTCTTCATGACCTTTTTGGGGTTTTCTTCACAAAGACACTGGAGTAGTTTACCACGTTCTTCTGCAGATCATTTTACAGATGAGGAAACTGAGGCAAACAGGGTTGAGTGACTTGCTTGGAGTCACACAGTTAATAAGAGTCTGAAGCCAAAGTTGAGCTCAAAAAGATGTCTTTCTGATGCCAGGCCTGGCAATCCATCCACTGCACCACCTCACTGCCCAAGTAATATTAACATCACTATAAACTATGATTGGGCAGCTAGGTAGTAGGGTGGATAGAGAGCCAGGCCTGGAGTCAAGAAGACTCAACTTCATGAGTTGGAATCTGACCTTAGAAATTTGCTAGTTTATGTGATCTCAGGCTAGTCACTCAACCCTGTTTGCCTCAGTTTCCTCATCTATCAAGTGAGCTGGAAAATGAAATGGCAAACCAGTGCGGTATCTTTGCCAAGACAACCCCAAATTGGGTCATGAAGAGTCAGATATGACTGAAACAACTGAACAACAGCAAATAAACGATGATCACTTGTTCTCAATTACAGTTACAAAATTTAGGATGAGAAACTGGATTCCTATTCAAAATAGTTCCTTCCTTAAAAACTTAAGTGCCTATGAAAACAACTTTGCTAAAGGAGAAAATCTTTAAAAAATCATAGGATCATAGACTGAGAGCTAGAGGAACTCATCTGAGGTTGTCTTAATCTAATTACCTTGTTTTACAGAAGGAGAAACTGAGGGAGACAAAAGCGACATGCTCCGAGTCAGCAGAGGTGGTAATTAAACACAGGTCCTCTAGTCCAAGGGGCAGATTGTTCACCACATTCCCATGATGCTTCCCAAATCATACTGCTTTTCCTTCTTAATCTTTAAAGCAGACACGTGGACCATATTTTTACCACAGGCAGATATTACATTATGTGTGTTGAATATCAGATGATTTTTCAGTGTTTCCTTCACCAAGAAGTTGTTAATTAATTGGGGTGGGGGGAGGGGGGAAGCAGGAAACATTGAAGTCAGTCATTTAATTTCCTTACATATTCAGAGTTGCCTGAAGCAATTTCCTGCAAGGAATTCCACATCTTCCCCATTGAGCTTCATTAGCAGCTGGTAACTAAGTTATCCACTCCTGTGTGGGAGATACTGTGTCCTCTAAGGACAATTTAGGCGTTTTCTATATTCATGATGGAGTCATCTCGACTTTAGAAAATAGAGTGAAATAATTTCTAGGTTGCTGCTTTAATTTAAGAAAACAGTGTGGTTGAGTGAAAGGAGCATTGAGCTCAAATTAATTTAAAATATCTAATTTCTCAGTCTGGCTCTGCCACTAATTATTTGTGTGACCCTGGAAAAAATGACTACACTTTTCTGTTCCTCTATTTTATCATCTATAAAAATCAAAAATTTTAGAACTGAAAGAAAGCGACCTTGACAATCATTTGGTCCAGCCTCTATGCTTTCCAAATGAGAAAACTGGAGGCCAGAAAGATTGTAACTTGTTCGTAGCTACGTAGTGGCACGGGGACTTTAACAAATCTCGCTATTCAGATGATGGTCAGTATCATCTTCATCGTCATCTTCTTCTTTATCATCATCACAATAATCTTCATTATCACAATCATCATTATCCTCAATTAGCATTACTAATAATGCATTACTTTATTAAAAACTATAGGAAAAAAAATTTTATTGTTTAGTCAGGTCCTACTCTTTTTGGAGTTTTCTTGACAAAGATACTGAAATGGTTTACCATTTCCTTCTCCAGCTCATTTTACAGATGAGAAACTGAGGCAAACAGGGTTAAGTGACTTGTCCAGGGTGACATAGCTAGTAAGTGTCTGAGGCCAGATTTGAACTCAGAAAGGTGAGTCTCCCTGACTCCAAGCCCAGCACTTCATCCACTGCACCGCCTAGCTGACCCATGGGAAAAATGGCATTTTTCATTTTTCAATGCGTTATTTATGATAGTAATAATAATAGTTAATATTTATATAGCATTTTAGGTTTATGAAGTCCTTTATAGATAGATCTTAGGTCACTTGATCCTCACCATTACCCTGGGAAGTAGGTGCTACTACTACCTTCCTTTTACACATGAGGAAACCACCTGAAAGAGGTTATATGATTT
Source organism: Trichosurus vulpecula (assembly GCF_011100635.1). Taxonomy (NCBI): domain Eukaryota; kingdom Metazoa; phylum Chordata; class Mammalia; order Diprotodontia; family Phalangeridae; genus Trichosurus; species Trichosurus vulpecula. Next base: position 242,241,056 of record NC_050573.1, on the reverse strand, counting down.
GTCAAGTCACATAGCTAGTAAGTGTCCTAGGGAGGATTATCATCCACAAAGCCAAAGCTTTAGCCAACAAAGTTTTAAATACCAAAGTATACGATTTTAGATCGGTTAGACATGAAAGATCTGTGTGGGTTTCCTGGCAGCCCGCTTGCCTATTAGTTTCTGGAGAGAAGAAATTGGTAAGCAAATCATCCTACTGTTTTACCTTATTGTTATAGCTGAGCATTTAGGACTTGCCCAGACATATCCTGAAGCTATATTTTACAAATTTATGCACTGATTGCCCTTACCGCTCCATTTCTATCTTTTCAAAAAAGAATTGTCGCACACATGCGCACGCGTGCACACTTACACACTTTTCATAAAACAGCCTACCTAAATAATTTACTTAGCATATATTTTAATCAAATCAAAATGAGAATTTCTGTCACTTTTAACACAAAAATCTTTAACATAAAACAAAAATAATATGAATACACACAAATATTTTTAAAATACTTAGAAAAATCCTTTTAAATGTTTATGTTTTACTTCATTACCAAATGAAAATATTAATGTGATGAGTGTGCTTGGTTATTGACACAAAGTTTCTCAAATGCGCTATCTTTAATGATATTAATACTCAGTCTTTTTCAACTCCTAATGAAGATTGACATTATATCTTTATAATAGCTATTGCAGAAAGTTCTGTCTCACACAGATAAGATTTTGTTATAGAAGTAAAATTTATATTGCTTTGTTTAATAAGCCAGAGATTTTTTTACGTACCATAGCTAAAGCATAAGATTTTTCAGATTCAAAAGCTCATTTCATACACTCATTTCAGACAAGTCTATTAACTTCTTCTTTGGGAGTAAGGTTGGATGTATCTTATTTTTCCACAGCAACTAGGTTTCTTATCCATTAATATCTGCAATAGCTAGGTCTTTAAGACAAAATAATTATTTCTATAGACTAGTCGAGCAATTAAGTTTAAGGGAAATGTTTTCAAAATTAGGAAAAATAAAATAAAATTTTACTATGTACATTGTATAATCATTAACTTTTCAATACACAGTCATTTTATCTTTCTAGGTCATAGGATAAATTTGAAGGCCTTTCATACACATTGATTCCTGACCATTTGATGAATCTATGATTGATATATAACTTCATCATAACATACAATGTAAATAAAAAAATTAATGGAGTTTTTGCTATAGTTCTGTTTTTAGAGTCAATTCAGGTCAGCAAGCATTTATTAGGCACCTACTATGTACTAAGCTCTGTACTAATCACTGGGGAAAGAAAAAGCAAACTCCTCTCAAGAGGTTCACAATCTGACAGAGAAGACAACATGCGGAATGACTACGTATAAACAAAATTTAGGCAGGATAATTTGGAGATAATCTAGTATTGAATTAGTATGTGAACTAGTATTAAGGAAAGACCAGAAAATTTGAGCTGAGACTTAAAAGAAGCCAGGTGTCAGAGACAAGAGCAAGAGTATTTCAGTCCTGGTAAATAGTCAGCAAAAATATCCTCAGCCTGGAGATAGAGGCAAAGCATGAAGGCCACTCTCTCTGAATGGCAAAGTACATGGAAGGGAGTAAAGTACTAAAAGACTGTAAGGGTAAGAAGAAACCAGGGTATGAAGGGCTTTAAAAGGCAAAAAAGATGATTTTTATATTTGACCCTGGAGGCAATAGAGAGCCACTAGAGTTTATTGTCTAGGGGAGTGAGGCTGTCTGATGCCAGCTTTAGGAAGAACATATTAGTAGCTAAGTGGAGAATGGACTGGAGTATGGAAAGACTTGAGGCAAGGAGACCAACCATCAAGCTATTTTGACATTTTAGGCATGAGATGATGAGAAGCTGTATGAGGGTGGTGGTGATGTCAACAGAGAAAAGAAGGCTTATAAGAGAAATGTTAAGAAGTAAAGTGGACAGAACTTGGCAGCAGATTGGTTGGAAGGGAAGTGGGGTGGGGCAGGGAGAGTGAGAAGTCAATGGCAACACCTAAGTTGCCAGCCTAGGTAATTGAAAGGATGGTGGTAAACAGTAAAGGGAAGTTAGGAAGAAGGGAGAATTTGGGGCAAAAGATAATGAGTTCAGGTTTGGAGATGCTGAGTTTAAGACATCTACAGAGAATCCAGTTTGAGACGTCCAATAGGCAGAGTGATCAATTTTTAAAAAAAAATCTATCAAATATAATAGAAGGAAATTTTGGTATGAAATTCATTTTTCTCATCTTTATTGTCATCACTAAGAAAAATGGCAATTTCTTCTTTAACATCACTCTTTAAAGTGCTTTGTCATGAAAAAATCCATGCACTTTGCCATAATCTAGAAACTGTCCTACATTCTGCCTCCATATGATCACACAATTTTGTGATCTTCCTCTTAATTCATGGTTTTAAAAATAAAGTTGATTACCTTTTAAAGATTTGAAAAACTGTATGTAGCTCCTAACTCATGAATTTCAATCCAAGTGATTGTGTTGGAAGCCTACAGTAGCTCCAAATTGCAGAAATAGCCACATTTTTCACTAGAGCTTGCAGATCTGGCATTTTGTCTTGACATTGACTGAGTTCTATTGGTGCAGAATCCAATATAATTTTCCCACATTTTATTGTTTTCCCACATAATTTCATTTTCATTTAAAAAATATGTCAATTATGTTAAAATTTTTTCTTGATGTGGTGTTAACCATCAATAGGTCTTCAGAATAACAAATCTTCCCTAACATCAGTTTCAATAATATATCATAAATGTGTAATCAAATGAGCATCTCTCAGTTGCATTAACTGCCACCTGGTGTCAATTTTCCATGTCGGTCTCATTTCTGTTGACTCTCATTTGACCTATGTTTTCATTGAAAAAGGGAACCTATTGATGTGGGAATTATACAATAGCTTGTGTCATTGTTTTGCAATCCCCCAAGAATTTCTCTCAAAACCCCACACCCCACAGTTTGGAAAACCCTGTCCCGGGCAATCAAGTTCTTCTGAAACTTGAAATAGATCCTGATTATTACTCAAGAGATCCCTTGATTGGATGAAACAGGCAAAAGAACGAGGAGGAAACTTGGGGAAGAAAAGGCTGCATTTTACAGTGAGTTCAGTTTTGTGATAGGCGTACAAAGGAATTAGACGGCAATTTGTCTCCCATGTGGTATGAAAAAGTCTCAACTTAGGAAACAAGTATCTTTCAAATGACCAAGAAGCTCACACTGTTATTGCTAAATAGCTTAGCTTCAAGGCAAAGCTGTAATGATTAGCAGAGTATTGGCATTTGGGGCAGAGGGATGTTCAAAGCTCAGACTGTAGAAATTGATTTTTGTGCAGCATGATGGCATATCTCTATAATTCCTGCTAGTGAGGGGTGGGGGTTGGGGCTGCTGGATCAGTTGAGCTCAGGAGTTCTGAGCTAAGCCAATCATACGTTCGCACTCAGTTTAGAACCTATATGGTGAACTTCTGTGAACCTCATGCCCATCAGGCTCCCTAAGAAAAGGAAAACCAGACCAAATCCATATCGGAGCTGGTTAAATCTTCTTGGTAGATCAGCAGTGGGATGAGGGCTCTGAGAGCCTGCTTCATTCCTATTCTTGGTAGGATAGAGAGAAGGAAAGAAGGAAGGAAGGAAGGATGGAAGGAAGGAAGGAAGGAAGGAAGGAAGGAAGGAAGGAAGGAAGGAAGGAAGGAAGGAAGGAAGGAAGGAAGAAGAGAAGAGAGGAAGAAAGAGGGGAAGGAAGAAAGGGAGAAAGAAAGAAAAAAAGAAAGATTATTTTAAGGAAGGAAGGAAGAGAAAAATAAATAAAGAAAAAGAGACTATTTTAAGGAATGCAGGAAACAAACATTTATTAAGCACCTACTATGGGCTAGCCTAGACACTAAGTTAAGTGCTGTACAAATATCATCTCATTTGCTCCCCACAACAACCCCAGCTGCCTTTAAATTATTTATCAAACTAAATAAATATGAGAAAATTTGTTTAGACTCAGTTGAAAATTCCCATCAAGGTCCAGGTTCATTAATCTCTTTGAATGACAGATCACAGCTTTAGGGACCATAGCAAAAGGGACCTTAGTAATCATCTAATCCATCCATCTCATTTCTACAGTTGAGAAAGTAGAAGCCCCTAGAGGTGGGATTTGTCCAAGGTTTCATAGGTAGCTGCTGGCAAAGCTGGGATTGAAACCCAAATTGGGTTCAGATCCAGCACTATTTTCGTTCCACTGTGTTACTTCTCGAGTGGTTTAATGTCGTGTCTCAAATCTTTTTGCCCAGGGCAAGAACCACAAACCAAAGCCAAGCAAATGGAACAAGGTGTGCCCTCAAGAGGGAGTAAAGGGTTGTTATTGGGACACTGCCCTTGGGATAAGAGTACTGAGGAGGGCCCAGCATGGGAAGGCAAAGAGAATAGTTCATCCTAGTGTGCCATCTTGCATTGTTTTATTTTAACTAATGGTTCTTACTAAATAACTGCTCATTTCTGTTGATTCTACACTGCCAAAAGACCCTAAATTTGGTTACCTGGAACAAAGCCCCATTCACCTCATCTTAGTTATATGTTCATGTGTTTCTCAGATTTCCCTGAAAACTATTTTATTTTACTTATAAAAATTGTATTCTGAAAGTAATTTTATTATTATTTATCAAATACTGTTATACTTTTATAATTTTAAAGTCAAGAATTTCATCCATTGGTTAAGAACAGGGATCTGTTTTTTAATTGCTCTAACAAAATCTATTTTTAATGTCCTAAAATTGGTCAATTATCCATTATCAAAGGTCCATAGATAGTGTCAAAACAAGGATATTATTGCTACAAGGCAATGCAAACAGCAAACTGTTGGCATATAACATAATACCCTAATAAGGAATATGTTATAAATATGCTACAAAAAGTGAAAATGATATAGCACACATCACTACTATAGGCAAGGCACTATTTTTGGTGCTAGGGATACAAGAAATTATAAGACATGGTCCCTGACCTCAAAAGGTTTGCCATCTAGTTGGACACAGTGTTTGTAGCAGAATTGCATTATAGTGTGTTCTAGTTGTCAAATGAGTTGTACAGAGAGAGAAGAAGCTTAAATCAAAAAAGGGTTATGAGCTATGATGATTTTAAAAGGCTTCGTAGTGGGGATAAGACTTCATCTCTCCTGTGATGGAAGGGTAGCATTGACATAAGTAGAGAGAAATATCTTACCTTTCAAATGGAGAAAATATTGTGAGCAAAGATGTGGAAGTGGGAATGTTTATGTGTATAGATAAGTGATAAGTTAGGGATATATGAAGAAAGGGTGAGGTAAGGTGTCCCCCACCCCAATCTTTTGGACAAGGTATGTGTTTTCTGGACATAGTATAAATTCTCTTTATCATAGATATCATCGTCTCACTGGTCTTTCTTCTGGTTTAAACTTAAATTCACATATTTATCTTTGCATAGTAGAGTTCACACAACTGTGTGAGGTCTTTCAGGCTGGGCCAGAGAAAAGAGTCGGGAATACAGACGGAGGCTGAAAGGCAGATATACATACTCTAGGCTACTACTAGAGAGAAAACAGTGTTTCCATCAAGGATCTAGCATCAGATGGGGATTTGGGGAGATGAAACTTTTATGCAAGAAGATAAAGATATCGAGGCTCACTCGGACCTAGAGAAAACCTACAGGCTGCCCCATCTACATGATCTAAAGAGAAAGAAGGATGGGCACAGTGGGGAATCATATTCACTAAGGAGTAATCTAGATCTATCCCTTCATTGATAGTTGTAACAACAATGTTACTAGCAGTTGCTGTGGGGGTGTAAGACCAATAACACCAACACACAGGAGGGCTGCTAGCACAGGTTCTTTAATCTGCTTTTCCAAAGGAAAGCAACTTTAAAAGTGTTAACAATCTTACTTTAATTAAACATATACATCATTTACTTAGTTCAGGGGGGGAAAAGGTCTGCACCCTGAACTTCAGAGAAAATACAAACAGAAATTACAAGCTAGAATTACAGGCAGAGAAAATAACACAAATCAATAGACAGGGCTTCTAGCCGTCTGACCATTACATACATACACAGTTACCAGAGAGAGAAGCACCAACATCTGGGTTTTCAAAGCCAGGTGGTCTTCTTAACAGCTACCCAGAGTCTTATCTGGCTACATCACATGAACACTCGTCCCATGAGTTAGCTCCCAAGCAAAATGCTAACTTCAGAGTATATATATATATACTTCTTCAGGGTCAGAGGGCAGCAAACTCATGTGACTTAAGGTTTCCTGTGACTTAAGCAGGTCATCAAAGACTCTTGATTCAATCAAAGGCAAGACTCAATTGAAGGCATTTGATTGCCTTAGTGCTGAGAAAAACTAGAACTCCAAAAGAAAAAACAGCAAAATGTACCACTTTGCTTGCCTTTACAATAGTGTGACTTATGTGGGTGTGTAGATACAAAAGGAAATAGAACTCATTAGAGTAGAGGTTTGCTTGATGCCTTCCAGAAGAGAAAGAAGTAATTCAAGTTGATACCACTTACTCTGAGAAGCAATATCTACAAATGAGATCATGAGAAATTATTTGGATTAGCCCAGAAGATAATAAGTTATTTGCGTAAGCAGAATCTCACTCTTTGTACTTGTAGAGGCTGGATGGAGTGGGATATTCATTTTTCATCCATTCTGTTTCTCCAATGTGGATGGTTAGATAAATCTCTTTTGAAATACTATGGATTTCACTGAAGAGGCTTAGTATTCTGGATCTCAATACAATTAGCCAATGTCATTGAGGAAGAAGAGCTTTTAGATAACTTTGTCATTAGCTGGGAAACTTTACTTTGTTTGTACTTTTCTGAGGATATCTTCCATTGCCCTTTAATTCAAAATATAATGAAAGAGATTAAGTCTCCCTGTTTTATATCTTATTTGATGTTGATACTTGGCAAATCATTAAGTAAATTTACCCTCACAGTCACATCTTATCTATAATGATTATATTGGGGCATTTTTTTTCTCAGAAGAACCTTCAAGGTAATTATTTTCTTCCACTGAGCTAATTTTTAAAAGATCACTAAAGAACAGACATAGTAGGATCCTACATATTCTCTATAATTCAACAAAGACTAATTGTTGCTATCCAGAGACCAGCACAGTTAAGAACAGAAAAATTTATCAGCAGAAAATTGTCTTTTGAGTGGTGAACAATTCATTTTTGGTTATAGTGACCCATGGAAATATATAAAAGTACCAAATGTTCCTCAATTCAGTCAGTCAGTCAGTCAACAAACACATATAAAGCACCTACTATGTGCCAGGCACTGTCTTAAGTGCTGGAGATATAATGAAAGGTAAAAGATAGTCTCTACTGTCAAGGGACTCACAGTCTAATGGAGGAGACAACATACAAACAAGACATAGACAGACAGATGGATAGATAGATATACACATGCACATATGCATATACATGTATATGTATCTACATGTACATGTATGCGTATATATAATCTTATATGTAAAATCAATAGAATTTATATATGAAACATATGCATGTATATATGTATACATATGTTTATATATTCATATATGTATTTATATGTCCCATGAAGATTGGGCATTGAAAGATAAATAAGTTGCGTAAGCTCTTACCATCAGACTGGAGAATATAAACAAAAAGCCTACACTTGTGAGCATCCAGGCTACTTGACCACATCATACCACATTCATGGAACCAAATGTACAGGAAGAATGAATGGTGATCAGTTGCAGTCCCAAAGCTTATTGTCTTTTTTCTTAGGTCCTTAAATTTGATTTGGCACAGACCTGTTTTCAGAAGGAGGATCTAATAATTCATTAAGAACAGATTTGATAAATGTTACTCTTGCTAGCAGGATTTCCATTTTTGAAAAGGAATTCACAGAAAGAAGATCCTAAAGGAATTAATTTCTAGTGGCTGTGTTTTTAGAAACTCTGATGCCTAGAAAATTTTTTTTAGGAAGTGAGACCTTTGGTTCACTTAAAGTATACTGCTGAGACAATCACTTACTCTTCTACTTTTATAAGGTTAACCTTCTCTCTCAAGAATAATGTTGGATTGATAACTTCCTGGGGTTAAGATAGTATCCTTCTCTGAAAATTGTCATGAGCTATGGCTAATGATGTGTGAGATTCACTTCTGTCTTTTTTTTTTCACTTTTATCTTGATGATGTCACAGGGAAGGATCAGTTGAGAGGCTTTGTTTTTGTTTTTGTACTTTTTTCCCTGGTGGGTTTTGGTAAAATAGTACCCTGAGGCATAAGGGAAAATGAATTTACTTGGCTGAATTTACTAATACTACCAACATTACTCTTTGCCCTAAGAAATTACCTTAGTGATTCTGATAGCATCTCTCCTCTGGGAAAAATTTGGAAGAGTCTACAAGGAAAAAGCTGCCATGTCTCTTGCTCTCCCAATAAAAAGTTAGATAGTTATTAAACTGTCCCTGGAGCTACTTTGATTTATATTCATTTTTTAACAATTTCCTTTCCAGGGCATTCCCTTCAACTGTGGCTACAACTTAAACTACTCCTTGGTTGCACTTAAGATAAAAATGTATTCCAAACTTCCTGATTCTCCTTTGCTACTACGACCAAACACAAAGTACAAAGGGAGGCATTTTCTGGCTTCCTATCCTTTCCCTTTGCCTTAATCGGCGCAACCACAACATCAACAACAGCCTTTGCTAGAACTCCCTATTACCTGTGGAGATCCAGAGGAAAGGAATTGAAGACGCAATCCGGAGTAGTGGACAGTGTGCTGGACTAGGGTCCAGAAGACCTGGTTTCACATCTTGCTCTGATGCTTCATGATCACTTAACTGACCGAGTCAATTAACTTCACTGAATCTTGGTTTCCCACTCTGTATAATAGGCATGATAACACCTGTAGTACCTATTTCACAAAGGGAGATTTAAGAGAGATAATTCATTTTACATATATGTATAGATATATACACATATGTGTAATTTAAAGCTACCGTATAAACGTAGGTGTATATAAATTATGGCTTTAAAATGTACAAAGCTGTATACTATAGAGAACAGTGGTTTTTAACCACAGACCCTCCCCACAAGGGAGTAAGAAGAGAGATTTTAAGGTGGGTCTCTGAACTTGCATAAAATGCATGTTCCTGTTCACTAACTACTAACCAATATTTAGTATTTCCTTCCATTATTAATGTAGGCCACAAACATTATTCTGAGATGGGGTCTGTAGGCTTCACCATGTTGCCCATGGGGTACATGAGGTTAGAAAGGTTAAGAAGCCCTGATATAGAAAGAATACCTCTATAAACAGTGTCCCAAAAGCTAATTTAGTACAGTTTCAAGCTAGTAAGGCACAACAGTTCACTAAGATTTGGGGGACACCTGTATGTTATGTCTGTATAATGTGTGTCAATGTATACGTTTATATACATACATACATATATACTTGTGTGTAGATACAGATAGATATAGATATAAATATAGCTAGAGCTATAAATATAGATATATATATATGTATGATCATAAAATCATAGATTTAAAATATATTAGTCATAAGTTAAAGTGAGAGGGGAACAGTGATTGGCTTTGGGCATTTAGGCCTTTCTTCTCTCAAGAACTTTAACAGACAGACATTTGTTATGTAAAAAGCAAGTTTTAATAAGGAAATGAAAGGCAGTATTTATCATACATTTGCTAGAGGCAGTGAATAGAGTACTGGGTCTGGAGTCAGGAAGACCTGAGTTCAAATCCAATCTCAGATACTTACTAGCTGTGTGATCCTGGGCAAGACACTTAACCTCTGTTTGCCTCCATTTCCTCAAGCATAAAAGGGAAATCATAAGAGCATCTACCTCTTAGGGTTATTGGGAGGATCAGCCAGTCAATAAACATTTGTTAAGCATCTACTATGTTCCAGGAACTGTGCTAGGCGCTAGAGATACAAATATGGAAAAAAAAAAGTAGAGGAGATTCCCAACAAGACAACTAACTAGGCCCTAATTCAAATTTCACTGCTGTCAGAGCACATGCAGGGAGCCCAGAGGCACGGGATGCTAGGATTTAAGGTTGAATTTGTGCCGGTGGTCTTTAAGCTGTCTTGGAGTCGCATTTAAGCTGAGGAAATTTGCTATGGAAATAATCAAGAGAGAGTAAATATGGAGACAAGCCATGGAATTTTTATAGTCAAATCTCAGAATGTAGATATACTCTAAAAGATTGTGCATCCAACCTTTCTATTTCCTGAAAAAGAAAGCAATGAGGGGCTTCATATGTTCTGTATTCCTTCAGCAGAATGCAGTTGTGATACAGTCCCATTGCTGGTCTATCCAGCTAAGCATGAGAGGAGGTTCAAGTGTGATACCTTGGTTTATTTTCTTTATTACTATAAACTTTTTATGAGGAAAGCTGACAAAGATGTTTTAAAGTAAACACAGTAAGATCAACTTCAAAAGAATAATCCATTATTCCTGGTCACTTTAGCAGTGGGCATCAGCTTCATCTGCTTTCTTACCTCTGCCATAGCTTGCTGGCTTCAAAATCAAAATAATTAAGTTCTTATTTACTTTCTCTTTAAGAAAATCAATATTAGGTACACTGACCTAGATAAAATAATTTCAGTCTTTCAACCTCCACCTGAACATGTGACCTTTAAGCACAGCTTGAAGATACTTTTCTTTTGTAACCCTAGCTATCCTGACTGGCTATTCCGGTTTTAGTTCAATATGAAGAAGTACCAAAAGCCCTGGAGAAAGACTACGTGAAGCAAGGGAGTCTGCAACTACATAGAAAGGAAGGGGATGATCACCGAGAGTTAGCATAGATTCATCATAAGAACTTACACTAGACTGTTCTGATTCATTTTTTTGGATGGTTACCAGACTAGGAGATCAAAGGAATGCCATTGCCACAATATAACTGAAATTTGAAAGCACATTTGACAGTTTTTAAAGACATCCTTGTGGATGAAATGGAGATATGATGAATGGATGATTATAATGTTAGCTAAATGCTGGACTGGTTGACTGACCAGACTCAAAGGCTGATAATCATCCATCCAGGAGAATTCTATAGGAGAGTGATACAGAGATGTATCCTTGGCCCTGTTTGGCTCAACATTTTTGTCAGTGACTTGGATGAATAAATGCCCTGCTTATCAAATTGCATATGGCATGGAGCTGGAAGAGATAGTTTATATGCCATTTTGGTGACAGAATTGGGATCCAAAAAGATTGACGGACACAATTCGGTGGGTTGAAGGTAAAGGAGATGAAATTGAAGACAGATAGACAGAAAGTCCTTTACTTGGGTTAAAAAATAATTGTTCAAATACAAGATAGGGGGATACGATTAGAAAGCTGTTCATGTGCAAAAGCATTTTAATAGAATTCAAGCTTAACATGAATCACCAACATGATGGGGCAGCCAAAAGAGTCAATTAAAACAAGTGTAGAGCAGAGAATAAGGGAAGAGAGATTTCTGCCCTGCTCAAACTACATTGGGATTATTGTGTCTGGTTCTAAGAACCACTTTTAGGAAGAGATATTTAAAATGGTCCTGGAGAATGCTCAAAAATGCATATAAGTAAATAGAGTCCTGGAGTTAGAGCCAGGAAGAATAGTGTCAATATTGCCTCAAACATTTACTAACTAGCTGTGTGAACCTAGTCAAGTCATTTAACTTTTCTCCATCTCAGTTTCCTCGTCTGTAAAATGGGGATACTAATAGAACCTACCTCACAGGCTTTATTGTAAGGATCAAATAGATGATATATTAGATTGTAAGTTCTTGAGGCCAGGAACCATCTTTTGCCTCTTTTTTGTATCCTCAGCACTTAGCACAGTGCTTAATAAATATTTATTAACTATTGATTGATAAGAAAAATGTTTTGCCAACCTTAAAGCACTTACATAAACATTAGTTGTTATTGTTATTCAGAAGAAGGTCATCAAGATGGTCTGTTTGACTCAAAACCATGTTATATGAAGGTCAGTCAAAGGGATTAGAAATGTTTAGGCTGAAGAAGAAAATAATACCTATGGAGATATAATTGGAATCTTGAATTTTGTGGGGAGTGGGGTAGGATATAGAAGAAATGTTATAGGGTTTCATAGGATTTGGGGGCTCAGATATGGGAAATTATTTGTGCAAGGTCACATCATTAGTACATGACAGCATCAAAATTTTAATCCATGTCTTCCAAATCTACTCAGGATAGAACTAGGACCAGTCTTTATTTTACCCCAAAAAATATATCTTCTTGACATAAATGCACAAAGAATCTGTGATTTTTCTTAGTGGCAAGAACTCCAAGTGAGAGACCTTCCTTTACCAATACAGATTGCAACCTACCTAGTTCTTATCACACAAGTCTTACGCAAAAGGTCCCAAAGATCTTGGTGCACTTTCTTGTACCAAGACTTTGGGGATACTGCTTTTTAAGCTGTACTAGGACTTTAAGGACACTATTAAACTTTATTTTTTTTATTGTAGATTTGAAAGGAAGGCTGGATGATTATAGGTTTGGGGGGATTTTTTTGTTTTTGTGTTTTTTTGCTTTTTGGCAGGGCAATTGGGGTTAAGTGACTTGCCCAAGGTCACACAGCCAGTACATGTGTCAAGTGTCTGAGGTCAAATTTGAACTCAGGTCCTCCTGACTCCAGGGCCAGTGCTCTACTCACTGCACCACCTAGCTGCCCCTTAAGGACACTATTAAGCTATCAAAGCTTAAAAGTGCACTAAGATCTTTGGGGCACCATGTATAAATCTTAAGAAATTATCTGAAAATTGTCTGAGATTAAATGACTTGCCCAAGGTTAAACAGCCAGTAAGTGTTAGTGTCTGGATTTGAATCCACATTGTCCTGACTCCAAGCTGAGTATTCTGTTTATTACAGCACACTGCTTCTTTCATTTTTTCCTCTACATGGGAAAAATAGCACACCTGTAACTATGCTGGCCTTAGCATCTTAACTACAGATTGATACCAATGATTTGGGCATAAACGACAGGACAAATCATACATATATACATATATTCATGCTGGTGAAATCATTCAGTGGGTCAAGAGCATCATTGTAGAGGTGGGAGAAGGTGCCTTTATTTGTGTTGTATTTTCTCAGTTTTATCCCCACTGAATGGTATCTTGATTCAGTGGAAATGAGACATTCTCTGAAGGTGAAAACTAAGCCCAGAGTAAATGTGTACCATTGCTAAAGGCTTCTCTCTTCCAGCAAACTAATATTTGTCAATGTCTCTTTGTCAAAATTTCCAAAGAAATATAAGGTGTCCCAAATGAAAAAAAAAGAATTCTCTATCTTGATCATAGAATCATAAGCCCTCTGTGAAATAAGGTACTACAGATGCATCTTGTCCAGTCCATACCTAAATAGGGGACCCTCTATGATATGACAACAATTGGTCATGTGGCTACTACTTAGAAATCTGCAATGATCCTTCTTAGGCATCCTCACCTTAGGGACCATTGACTTAAAAACTACTCCTCAATTCTCCATCTTAGAATTCAAAGTACAACTCTCAGTTCTCATATGGCTTACCTCCTATTGTGCCAGATAATTCTAGAGGAGTGGTTCTCAATGTAAGGTCTATGGACCCTTGGGAGTCCCTGAGATCTTTTCTTTTTTCCCCCCAATATCTTTTCATGGGGGTCCTTAATGTCAAAACCATTTACATAATAACACTAAGACATGATTTGCCTATTAAAATACTCTTCCCTTTTTCAACTACATAACTGTAGAAGCCTGGATTTTCTTTGTGAACATTAACCGACATTAAACAACATAAGACAACATATCATGACAGATTGAATGCAGAAGCAGATATGAAAATCTAGTCTTCTTCTATCAAGCAAGACATCCTAGAGATTTGTAATAATATATAAAACAATGCCACTTTTCTCACTTATTTTTGAAAATACAATTATTTTTCATAAAAGTACACTATTTATATTAGCATGTATTAGGTTTATTATTGTTTTAAAATAATTAATGAATATCTTAATAATTCATCAGTTTTCATTTCATTTCTAATGCAGTAAATATATTTAGATATACCCCACACAAACAAAAGCTTTTGGAGACTTCAATAATTTTTAAGAGTGGAAGGAGGTGCTGAAAAGTTTAAGAACTGACTGCAGAACCCACAAAATAGCAGAGGGAAGCAGGGATCCAGCCCAGGACAGCCTGGATGGTCGCTGAATGAGGCCTATTGCTCACGGAGTGGAGGGGAACAGAGCTCAGCATGGGAGGCAGCAGGACCAGCCAGACCAGGAGCCGGGCAGAACAGGCCCTAGCACCCTGAATCAGTGAGCTGTGGCAGTTACCAGACTTCTCAACCCACAAACACCAAAGACAACAGAGAAGGTTAGTGGGAAAAGCTGCGGGGGACAGAGTTCACAGTCAGGCCACTGCCCCAGGGACAGCTGGGGGGGGGGGGAGCTGGGAGGTGCAGCTACAGAAGTACAGGTGCATTTACTTCCAGCCCCAGGCCCACGTGGTGGGCGGATCAGAGCAGGAGTGAAGAGCCTGCTGAAGATTTGTGTCAGGTCCGCGTTGGTGGTTCTTGAGGAAGGAGGAGTGCTGCGGTGGCAGAGCTGTCTATATAGAAATAGCTCTGAAATCAAAGGGGCATCCCCTCAAGCTTGGAACAAAGTACTCTTTGCTCTACAAGCAGTCATACCCCAACGAAAAACTCAAGGGTCAAGTAAGTTGGCTGGGAACATGGCCAGGCAGCGAAAACGCACCCAGATTCAGTCTCAGACCTTGGAATCTTTCTTTGGTGACAAAGAAGACCAAAACATATGGCCTAAAGAAGTCAACAAAGTGCAAGAGCCTACACCAAAAGCCTCCAAGAAAAAACATGAACTGGTCTCAGGCCATGGAAGAGCTCAAAAAGGAGTTGGAAAAGCAAGTTAGAGAAGTAGAGGAAAAATTGGGACCAGAAACAAGAATCATGCAAGAAAACCATGAAAAACAAGTCAATGACTTGCTAAAGGAGACCCAAAAAAATACTGAAAAAAATATTGAAGAAAACAACACCTTAAAAAATAGACTAACTCAAATGGCAAAAGAGCTCCAAAAAGCCAATGAGAAGAATGCCTTGAAAGGCAGAATTAGCCAAATGGAAAAGGAGGTCCAAAAGACTACTGAAGAAAATACTACCTTAAAAATGAGATTGGAGCAAGTGGAAGCTAGTGACTTGATGAGAAATCAAGATATTATAAAACAGAACCAAAGGAATGAAAAAAATGGAAGACAATGTCCAATATCTCATTGGAAAAACCACTGACCTAGAAAATAGATCCAGGTGAGAGAATTGAAAAATTATTGGACTACCGGAAAGCCATGATCAAAAAAAGATCCTAGATATAATCTTTCAAGAAATTATCAAGGAGAATTGCCCTGATATTCTAGAGTCAGAGGGTAAAATAGAAATTGAAAGAATCCACAGATCGCCTCCTCAAATAGATCCCAAAAAGAAAACTCCTAGGAACATTGTCGCCAAATTCCAGAGCTCCCAGGTCAAGGAGAAAATACTGCAAGCAGCCAGAAAGAAACAATTTGAATGCTGTGGAAAAACAATCAGGATAACACAGGATCTGGCAGCTTCCACATTAAGGGACCAAAGGGTTTGGAATACAATATTCCGGAGGTCAATGGAGCTAGGATTAAAACCAAGAATCACCTACCCAGCAAAACTGAGTATCATGCTCCACGGCAAAATATGGATTTTCAATAAAATAGAGGACTTTCAATCTTTCTCAGTGAAAAGACCAGAGCTGAATAGAAAATTTGACTTTCAAACACAGCAATCAAGAGAAGCATGAAAAGGTAAACAAGAAAGAGAAATCATAAGGGACTTACTAAAGTTGAACTGTTTTGTTTACATTCCTACATAGAAAGATGATGTGTATGATTCATGAGATACAATATCATAGTAGCTGAAAGGAATATGTATATATATGTGCATACATATATATACATATGTGTATGTCTATGTATATATGTAGGTATGTATATATATGTATATATGTATGTATATGCATATATATATATACACACATACAAAGGGCACAGGGTGAGTTGAATATGAAGGAATGATATCTAAAAAAGTAAAATCAATTTAAGGGATAAGAGAGGAATATATTGAGAGAGGGAGAAAGGGAGAGATAGAATGGGGTAAATTATCTCGCATAAAAGTGGCAAGAAAAAGTGATTCTGTAGGAAGGGAAGAGTGGGCAGGTGAGGGGGAATGAGTAAATCTTGCTCTCATTGGATTTGACCTGAGGAGGGAATACCATACACACTCAATTGGGTATCTTACCCCACAGGAAAGAAGAAGGAAGAAGATAAAAAAGGGGGGACAATAGAAGGGAGGGCAGACGCGGGGAGGAGGTAATCAAAAGCAAACACTTTCGAAAAGGGACAGGGTCAAGGGAGAAAATTCAATAAAGGGGGATAGGTTAGGAAGGAGCAAAACATAGTTAATCTTTCCTTGTGGAAGGGTTTTACATAATGATATGCATATGGCCTATGTTGAATTGCTTGCCTTCTTAGGGAGGGTGGGTGGGGAGGGAAGAGGGGAGAGAATTTGGAACTCAAAGTTTTAAAAACAGATGTTCAAAAACAACAACAAAAAAAAAAAGTTTTTGCATGCAACTAGGAAATAAGATACACAGGCAATGGGGTATAGAAATTTATCTTTCCCTACAAGAGAAGAAGGGAAAGGGGGATGGGAGGGGAGTGGGGTGACAGATGGGAGGGCTGACTGGGGAATGGGGCAACCAGAATATACGCCATCTTGGAGTGGGGGGAGGGTAGAAATGGGGAAAAAAAATTGTAATTCAAATAAATGACAAGTGAGAAATAAGGCATATGTGGTCAGTGTGTTCACCTGTTTTACTTAATTGTACTTCTTTTTTATAACTTTCTTATTTTATTCTGAACTAAATGACAAAAAAGAGCATGTAAATTCACACAGAACACAAAAAGAGAATTCTATATAAAACTGTAAATTTCTGTTTCACACCTCTTGCTTTTTAAAAATTATATAATAAATTCTACATATCACTTTCAAAAAAAAGTTTAAGAACTACTCTTTTTTTAGTATTTCCTCTGAAGACACCTCATCTCTAACTGGCAGTCTTCCCAGGTCTCTGTCTCTGCCAGTTTAGTCTTCTTTACACCATGACAAGGCTTTCTGCTCCCATAAGTCAAGTACTAACCCATACTCACATCACAACATTTAGAGGTGGAAGGGGACTCAGCAGGCTTCTAGTCCAATTCATACCCGGAGAGCAATTCTCACCACAAGTGGCCATCTAACCTCTAGATAAAGACCTCAGATAAGTGGGAAGATCACAGGCTGATAAGACATCCCATTGATTGATAATGTTTGTAAAGCACTTAGCAATGCCTGGCCCAAAGTGGGTACTTAATAAATGCATGTTCCCTTTTCCCTTCAACTCTACCCTGAGTTTACCTCCTTGATATAGATTTCAAGTGGTCTATCTTGGCCATGATGGGACCCCCTCACTGAAGGTCTTTAGGCAAAAGCAAGGTGTGTTTGGGGCACTCTGTTTGGTCAAGTATAGGTTAGACTAGATGAGGTTTCTTCTCAATGAGAAATTCTAAGATTTTGTGATTCCTATATGGAAATAACTATATTAACAAAGTAGATGCATTCCCAGAACCTGTCTTTATCAGAAACTTAATATCAGAGATAGAGATAATAAGGGAGGTATAAGGAATGCATTCCAGGACATAAGATAAGGAGGGTTACAGTACAATACCAAAAATGTCATTAAATATTAACTAAAATAACATCAAATATGCCAGGAAATATACATTATATATCTGGGATTCTGGCACATAGGGGAGAGAGAGGACAGAGGTGATATTGAGGTTAGGGAAAGTAGGGGAGTGTATTAATCTTTTTAGGAAAGAGATTGGGCTTTGAGGTGAGGAAAGATGGAGACCTCTAGCAGATTTGTCATAAAACAGACCAGGCTTCAGGTCCTGGAAGATACAGGATATTTTACAGGATTATTTAAAAATTATTTAAAAATTCCAAGGACTAGGCTTCCTGAAAATTTAACCAGGCCATCTCTTTCCTCCATTTTCCCAAGTGACTATTGAGGGGCAGAAACCATGGATTATCCCTCCTGATTTTGTCTACAAACCACCCCTAAGTCACCCTAAAAGAACTCAATTGGGCTTACCTTCAGGGTGGGTGGAATAGGATTAGTTTTGAGCCTTTGAATCCAAAAATCCAAAAATATATCTCCTCAGCTACTTCCCCCAGAAGAACAGGATCTGAGAGTTAGAAAGGACATCAACAGCCTTCAGGTCCCATCTAAGCTATATGAGAATCCCTTTTAAACATATCTGACAGTTGATCATCTGGCATTTACTTAAAAAGCCTCAGATGAAGGAGAACCTATTACCTTTCACTTTGGTACAGTTCTAGTTTTTCAACCCGCTGAGATCTTTTTAGATCCTGATTCTCCCATACAACATGTCAACCACCCTTTATGTCATTGGAAATTTTGGTAAGCATACCATCTATGCCTCTATACAAGTTATTGACTATATACAGTCCCACATCTTTCTATCTTCTCCACAAGAATAGAATAAATGACTTCATCAGATGCTGTGTCAAAAGGTAGATAAACAACAATTGACTCAGGAAGAGTCAGAGGACTAAGGTTCAAATATCATCTCTGACACTTACTACTTGCATAATCTTGGACAAATCACTTAATCTCAGTGAGCCTCAGTTTCCTTATTTATAAAAGGGGAATGGACAAGATGACCTACCAATGAGGTCCCTTCTGGTATACCTATGATACTATGAACCCTTTTTAAAAAGGAAATGAGATTAATCTGACAGGACCTGTTCTTGATGAAGTCATATTTGCTCATCATTGTTACCTTTTCTCAATGTTCACTAACTATTCCTTCAATAACTGGAATTTTGCCAGAAATCAGAGTCAAGCTTACTGACCCCTAGGTTGTAGACTCCATTCCCTTAAAATGTTTTATTGCCTCTTTTTGGACCACTATAACTTCCCAATGCCTGCCAAGGAGCCTTCCGTGCCACTGAAACAAACAAACAAATGGCAAGCAAAATAAACATTTCAGAAGTTCACCACCTCTCCACCAAAAGGAAGTACATTTCATTACAGAACTTCTGGAATCAAGATTCGGCATTGCCTTTAATCAATGATTTTTTCTTGTTTTCATTTATGTTATTGTGATCATTGTTTTTTCATCTGACATTGCTTTCTTCACTGTATTTTTTCTGAATTACTTATATTTTTCATCTCTTGTGCCGTTATAATGTTCCTTTATATTCATACTGTACTAATTTTTTCAGCCCTATCTTAATTAATGAGTACCCACTTTCCCCCCTAGTTTATTTGTTTGTAAAACCTAAAACAAAGAGTGCTATTATTTTGCTGTACATGAGACATTCATTTATTAACCTTAGAATAAGTGTCTAACATAGTGATCACTGGCTCAAAGGGTTGAACAGTTTAGTAACTTCTCTTGAAAAATACCAAATTGACTTCTAGAACAGTAGGAGTAATTTACAGCTCCACCAGCAGTGTATAAGTGTATATGATTTTCCACAGATCCTCCAACATTGATTATTCCCATCTTTTGCCATCCTTGATAAGGGATGCTTTCATTTGAATTTCTCTTACTAACAGTAATTTAAAGCCTTTTTCTCAGTTAACA
Organism: Trichosurus vulpecula; assembly: GCF_011100635.1. Classification (NCBI taxonomy): domain Eukaryota; kingdom Metazoa; phylum Chordata; class Mammalia; order Diprotodontia; family Phalangeridae; genus Trichosurus; species Trichosurus vulpecula. The sequence goes on along the minus strand of NC_050573.1, from coordinate 242,221,300 downwards.
ATTTACATTTTTTCTTTTGGAAATTATTTATTAATATTCTTTCATCTTTTATCTATTGCAGAATAGTGGTTTGATATCTAAATTTATGTTAATTACTACATATTTTCAGCAAGGTGCTAGACACATAGTAGACATTTAAAATGCCTAGTCATTATTATATTTTCTCAAAGTTATTTGTCATAAATGTTTTACCAATTAAGTTACCTCTCTTCTTATTTTGGCTGCATTGAATTTGTTTGAGCAAAAGCTTTAAAATTTTATGTAATTGAAATTGTCTGTTTTATCTGTTGTGATCATCTCTACCTCCTTGTTTTAGTCACAAATTTTCCCCTTAGCCATAGTTGTAAAGGGTAACTTTTCATTTTGTTCTAATTTTTTATGATATTATCTTTATTTAGATTGTGTGTTCATTTGGAGCTAATTACGGTCTGGCATGCAAGATACTAGTCAAAACTTTTTTTTTTTTTTTGCAAAATTACTTTCCATTTTCCTCAACATACCCTTGTCAATTGAAAGTCCTTTCCCTAGAAGGCTTTCTTCTTAGATTTCTCAAACAATGAATTACAGTTTGGATTTTCAAGCCCCTTCATAACCTAGCCCCTTCCTACCTTTCATGTCTTCTGAGACACATCCCTCATATATCCTTCTAGCCAACAACACTGACCTCCTTGCCATTCATCCCAGAAGACACTCCATCTCTGAACTTAGGCAATTATACTGATTGTCCCTGTCTGAAATTCTCTCTCCCTCCTCACCTCTGCCTCCTTAGTCCTTGGTTTCCTTCCAATATCTTCAAGAAGCCTTTCCAATCATTCTTAATGTTAGTGTCTTCTCTCTGAGATTTATCTCCAATTTAACTTGCACATATTTTTCATGGGCTGTTTTTGCATGTTGTCTTTTCATATTCATTTGTGAGCTCCTTGAGGGCAGGAACTGTTTTTGCCTTTCTTTGTATCCCAAGAGTTAAGTGCAGTGCTTGCCACATAGTAGCCGCTTAATAAATGTCAACTTGACCTCTGCTCAGTCTCAAAGAATTGCCTTTTCCAAAGACCAAAGTGTCCCCCAAATGTTGATATTGTGGCATTGCACCTATCAGTAAAGGCGAGAGCAGATCCCTGCATGGAATAGAATAGTCTGAATCTGGAGACTCATCTGAACCCCTTTCAAACTCAGTATCCTCATCCAAGTATTGGCTGCCTCCAGAAAGCAGAATGAGCAAATTCCCAGGATGTCAGACCACTTGACAGACTCTAGGTTCACAATAGTCTCACTTCAGTTTTTCCCCCGTGGAGATAAATACAAAGACTATGCAGATGATGAGTGGTAACCTGCCAACTTAGCTCCATATTGTCCAATTTTGTGCTGCCCCTGACACTGCTTGGTCACAGAGTTGATCACTGAGTACCACTTACTGTTGCCACTGACCATCATTTCACTGTGGGGTTAAACAGAAGTCTGGTTAGCTTAGGCAAAACCCAAACCCACTTTGTTACGCCTCATGTTGCCTCAGTTCTACAGTTGATGAATGGCAGATGGGGAGGGAAAAAAAAGACAAAAAGCACTTTGCAAATACAGCTAAGCATCCCTGGTTTCCTTATGGCTTTGTGAAACAGTAAAAAGCCAGCAAGGCCATTTTTCTTATTACCTCCAGACTCAAAACAGGAACCCCAATAAAACTGACCCTCTGAGAGCTGTGACTCAGTGTCAGAAAGGAATTCAGGATCCCAAACACTGAGCAATGCATTTTGCCAAAGCCACAAACATGTAGCTCTCTTAGACCCAGGACAGTTGGCTTGGGAATGTTTGTTCACTCCATGTCACTTAGAGAACCACTCATAAGCTTTGAGAAATAAATACAGTTGTCAACACCTCTGGGCTTTCTTGTGCACTTGATGGGAATAATTTCTTACAGATTGTGAAGAATTACTAATATTCGGGACAAATCTCTGACTAAACTTTAATTTTGCGCCAGTTATGATGGTTGGGATTATTATCGCTTCTAAAACTTCTATGTATTTCAACAGAGGACACTGTTGAGTCGTTTTCAGTAGTGTCTGGCTCTTTGTGGCCCTATTTGGGGTTTTGTTGGCAAAGATACTGGAGTGCTTTGCCATTTCCTTCTCATTTTATAGGTGAGGAATTGAGGCTAAGTTAAGTGACTTGCCCAGGGTCACACAACGGGTGGGTATCTGAGGCCAGATTGGAACTCAGGAATGTGACTCTTCCTGACTTCAAGCCAATAGTCTACCCATCGTGCCACCTAGCTGCCCAAAGAAGGCACAAGTTGCAGTAAAAAGAGTGATTAGAGTCAGGATTGACCCGAGTTCAAATTCTCCGTCTGACCATTACCAGTTTTTTACCCCTGGACCACAATACCTATTGTTAGTAAAATACTTTCTAGACCTTTAAACACTGTATCACTGTAAATTATTTTTGTTGTTGTTCAGTCATTTCAGTCATGTCTAGCTCTTCATGAGGCCATTTGGAGTTTTCTTGGCAGAGTGGCCAGAGTGGTTTGCCATTTCCTTCTCCATCTCATTTTACAGATAAAGAAACTGAGGCAAATGGGGTTAAGTGACTTGCTCAGGGTCACACAGATAGTAAGTGTCTGACGCCAGATTTGAACTCAGGAAGATGAGTCTTCCTGACTTCAGATCCAGCATTCTACCTGCTGTGCCAGGTAGCTGCCAAAATTATTATTACTAATAAGTATTGCTAGCAAGATAATTTTCCCAAGGCACAAGTGTGACCATATTACTTCTTTGCTCAAAAATCCTCACTGCTCTCTATTGCCTCTAGAATAAAATAGAAACTACTCATCTTGTTATGTAAAGCCTTTTACAATCTGGCTCCAGTCTACATTTCTACGCTTAGTGCACATTACTCCTCTTCCCATACTCTACCATCTGGCCATACTAAAGTATTTGCTATTCCCTGACTTCCACATTCTATCTCTTATCTCCATGCACAGGCCGTTCCCCACTCTTTCAATGAACCACCCACCCTGCCTCTGACTCTTAGAATCTTCAGCTTCTATCAAGTTTTTAGCAAAGATGGCATCTCCTTAACCCATCCCTGACCCACTCACAATTGGTTTTCTCTCCTCTTCTCCACTCAAATCATCTTTTATTTACTTAGTTGTGTAAATGCTGTCTCAGGCCCCATCCCCCAATAAACAGTGGCCTTTTGTCATCACTTCATATTGTCTAGTTTTGTGCTGTCCCTGAAGTTGCTTGGCCATAGAGCTGATCAATGAATACCACTTGCTGTTTTCACTTATTCCCCCTCATCTTTGGGGTAAAATAGAAGCCTGATTAGTTCATGCAAAACCCAGACCCACTGTGTCACATCAATGGGTTTGCTCTGGGGCCTCAGATACTGGTGGCTTGCTCACTACCCTAGGGTGGCCTGGCCTAGTCATACCTATTGTTGCCTAGGTTCTGGAGCTGGCAATTTGATTTCTGTGCTGGGGCTAAAGGCCTCACAGCTTGTCTTCTGTGCAACTGGCCTGCTGAGAGAGGGCCTTGGTTGCTGATCTGTGCTACGGCTAAGAGCCTGCAACTGGCTTGACCAGATCCTGTCTGCACTGCACTGGGCTTCCCTTTTACTCAAGTGAGACAGACCTTTCCTGAAAGTCTTCTAAGTTATCTTGAGCTGGGAAATTGTTTCATTCTATCTTTGTGTGGGTTCTGTTTTTCCAGAATCAGTTTAGAGGCTTGATTAAACATTGTTTCTGAGGGAAACTAGGGAGAGCTCCGGTCACCTCCTGCCTTTTCTCCTCCATCTTGGCTCCAACCAGAAAGCACTTTCTAAACCTTAATGGGCTATAGACATGTGAATTATTATTACGTGAATATTAAGGGTGGAGCCATTTGTTTTTGTCTTTCTTCACACAGTATTTAATAAATGCTTCTTGAATTGAGCTGAATATTTAACTCAGTGATTCACAGCTGTTTTGGAGTTGAGGGATCCTCATTTGTTTCGCTTGTTTTAATGATACTTTTTCACTTTGGCTCTATAGTATTTTTAGAAACAACAAAGTTAATTTAAAACACTTTTAAACTAGAAACATAAAATACTGTGAAATCTCCTAAGATAATGGCCAACACATTAAGAGTTTGTAAAACTTGAGCCTAGGAATCACTAAAGGAGCTATTAACACTCCTACTTTTTCTGTACATATTAAAAAATGTCATGTGCTCATTTTCTTTTCAGAAGGATGATCATTAAATATTTACCAGCACACCATTGCACTAGTGCCATCAAATTATAGAGAATATTTCTGTTGCATATACATACATATATATACACATACATATATGTAAGGCATATACATATGTATGCATGGTGTATAAGATAATCTTAGCAAATAAGAAATTCTACTGTTAGACTATATATATGTGTGTATATATGTATATACATATATATATACTATCTTTATATATATGTGTATGTGTGTGTGCATGTATACACACACACACACACTCTCTCTCTCTCTCTCACACACACACACACACACACACACAGAGCAGAATTTCCTATCTGTTAGAATTATCTGAAGCAATTCCTTCATATAACTCCTCATGTGTCTCATCTCCATCACACACCAGTTGAACATCCGAAAGCTTCTATGCAATTCTTACCACTTGTCCCTGAGTGACAGCATAAATCAGATTCGGTTTGACTTGGTGGTAGGGTACAGTAATGTACCAAGAAAAGGCACTTCAGGAAAGACAGAAAGAAGTATAGGGAGTTTGCGAGGTTTTTTTTAACTGTAATAAATTCATCAGTAGTACTTCATGGATTTCCTGGAATAGGAATTTTAAAAACCTTTAGAAAATATGGAGTTCAATCCTCCAAACATGCTTTATGAGTTAACAGCTGGTTAGCGTTTGACTGAAAAGAATTCTGACTGTATTTTAAAACTTGTTAATCATAACTCACATAATAACAATTCACATTTCTACAGGCTTTCAGTTTTAGAAAGTCCTTTCTTTTCTATAACCCCGTGATGTAGGCAGTACAATTATCACCATCTCCATTTTACAGATAAGGACTATGAAGCTCAGAGGAGCTAAGGGGCTTGCCCAGGGTTATATAGCCTTGTCTCAGACCCAGACCTCCTGATTCCAAATTCAGAGCAATGCTACCTATCTAAGTGCATTGGTTTCCTGAATTACCACCTTGCATATTTAAAGACACACGAATCACAGAATCTCAGAGTTGTGAGAGACCTCAGAGGACACCTAGTCCAGCCTGGACCTGAATCTTTTTTTTTCAGTATTTTTTTATTAGTGTTTTCTTACCTCACCATAGTATCCCACCTCATCCTATATGACAAAAATAGTATTTGTTTTTAGAGTAGAAAAAAGTCAGCATAACTGACTGATATATCGAGAAAGTCCAACTGTGGATCTCCCACCTTCACCAAGGGGTAGGTTGGGGGTATCTTCTCATGTCTCTGTATTCCAGTCTGCTAGACCTGAATCCCAACAGTTGCTACAGCTCCCTTTGGTCTCCTTTTCTCTGCTAAAACACATTCGGTTCCTTCAGCCTTTCCTCCTAAAGTTTATTTTCTAGACTTTTCATCAGCCTGGTCACCTTCCTCTGGAAGCCGTTAGCTTCATTAGCATTCCTCTTAAACCGTGGTATATGCCAGCTGTGGTCTAATCATCCAGGATAAAAGATGGTGGGATCACGCTGTCTGATGTGTGCACATAGCTTCATTTGCCTGGTTTGTCTCACAAGAATCAACCACTGAGGAGGGTGGCAGAGAATAGACAAAGGATGGCTAGAGGACAATGTGAATCCTCAAAAGGGAAAGCGACTCAGTGCCCAAGACTATGCTAGTAACACTGCAGTGGCGAGTGTCAGATTGGTGACCCCAGATAACACGATGCGGGCAGAGTCTCTGTGGCATGTTATCAATGCCTGTTGTAGTGCTGGGGTTGCAGACTTAGTATAGTTTTAGATCTTAAGCAGCAGCAAGTCGCTATTCTGTTTGCCTATACAACTGTGACCATATTTTAATGATCACATGTTTATACCCAAGTTTTTATAATGCCTTCTAAACTTGTCAGGAATTAACAGCATATATCCCAGCTTTAATTTTACTCGGAAGTTGAATGTTTATGATGCCTTCCTACCATCACATGGGTCCAACTTGAACTAAAGAGGCTATGGTTAGGGGTGTCAACTGGATTGAACTGGTCTCTAACCTGTGGATGGCCAGAGCCGCACAGAACGGGCTAGAGCAGGAGAGTCGGGAATCAAGCAGCAGCGTAATTTTAAAGTGAGGGAAATGGCTTGCAAGCAAAGAGGGAAATTAGACACATGTGCCAGACCCCACCCCACCGTGGCAGAACCTGCTTTAGTGTGGGCAGATCTCAATACTTACACCGATGGAATGCAGTGAGCTATAGTCCTGACAATGAAGGGCAACAGCAACAATGTGAGAAGTCTGATTAATAGGAGGGCTTGTCCACTGGACCGAACCAGTCTCTAACCTAGCCAGAGCTGCACAGAATGGGCTAGGGACAGGGGAGTCAGGAATCAAACAGAAGTTTAATTTCAAAATGAAGGAAATGGCTTGCAAGCAAGGACCCATGGGCCAGGGCCCTGCCACTACTGGGGGGAACCCTCTCTAGTGTGGGCAAATCTCAATACTTACATGCAGTGAGCTGCAGCCCCGACAATGTGACACGTTTGGTGCATAGCAAGGCTTCCTGACCAGAGCTTGTCTGAGCACAGAGAACACCTGATGCTGGTCAAAGCAATGCAATAATAACGTGATTTTGCCAGAGGGTGAGATTATCCAGAAGGTGAGTGCAAAGGATTGTTGTTATGCCAAGTTCAGGGCACAGCTTACGTGCTGGGCCTTAGCTCTGGAATTACTGCAGAGTGGAAAAATGAATGAAATGCATGTCTTAAGCACAGATGAGATACTGAGAGTAATAAAATTATTCTATATTTTCTCACTTTGATTAAATACAACTATTCTATTAAGCACATGCAAAGGATTGCACAGAGGTGGGTAGAAATGAGATGGAAACTGAAGCCGAATAATTTGATCAATCAGACCTCCACACCTAAACACAGCATTAGAACCTAGCATGGTAGAGTAGACAGAGAGTGGTCATTATACTTACAGAGTCTAAGACCACTCTGGTTTTTGCTGCAACCATCCTACATTGTTTATTCACATTAAACTTGTGGTCAATTAAAACCTCAAGATTATTTTTAAAGGAACTACCGCCAAATCAGCTTTCTTCTATCTGATAATTGTGAAATTGATCTTTGCATCTATATAAATCATACTACAAAACATTAATTTGGAGAATGAATATTCTTTTGTTGTTCTGTCATATCCAACTCTTTGTGACCCCATTTGGGGTTTTCTTCACAAAGATGCTGGAGTGATTTGCCATTACCTTCTCCAGCTTATTTTACAGGTGAGAAAACTAAGGCAAACAGGGTTAAGTGACTTGCTCAAAATCACACAGCTAATAAGTGTTTGAGGCCAGATTTGAACTCAGGAAGATGAATCTTCCTGAATTCAGAAAAGATACTCTACCCATTGAGCCACCTTCCTGCCCCTGAGTCTTCTTTATAAGAGTTAAAATGCAATCAAAATAATTTTTAACTCACTCCAAAAGCAGATAAATTAATGAGAGGAATTGCTTTTCTGTACCAAACTATGACCCAAAAGGAGAAATGAGTGACCCTGAAAAAAACTGGAATCTTGAGGAAAAGTGACTGTGTCATCCTAGTGTACTCATTAACAAGTATGGGGACACTAGGCTTAGTCAGATGTGTCAGATGTACAGGTTTAAGAAATCCATATTTCCAAAAGTTCCACGAGAAGATTGGGATGGTCTCGTGGTGTTATTTTCAAAAAAAAAAAAAGGAAGGTATCTAGGGAATAGGAGGCTATGACAACACAACCAATGAAACAGACAAGAAGCATTGATTAAGTGCCCACTACACTTCAGGCACTGCGCTAAGTGCTGGGGTTACAAATGCAAAGAAAGGAACGAAACAATCATTACTCTGAAGGAGTGAGCAGTCTAATGACAAACTCCTGTTTAAAAAGGAAAGAGAAGGAAATACAAGATTGAAGATGATTCACAAGGAGTTGGTTCTCAAAAGGATATGAACCAAGATAGAAGGAAGGACATATAACCAAGAAAGAATACAAAAGAATGTCATAAAACTTTAATTGTGTTGGGAAGGCACAACTGTCGAATGAGCTAAGTCTTATGAAAAATGCTTGGGCGACCATGGCATCAGGGAAACGATGACATGACTTGCAATTGACTTTAATTTGAGTGAGGGAGGGCTGCGCAAGGTCACCAGCCTCACTTTCTCCTCCAGAGCCATCTGAATCCAGTGGCCAGATATTCATCAAGATGACTGGAGATGGCCCAGGATACAATGGGAGACTCTGGCCCTGTTAGGCTAAGGCCTTTCCACATACTCACTTAGAGTGAATAGGCCTCCTTAAGAAGTGAGTCAAGGAATGGCCCCTTTAATTAGAAAAAGAAAAAAATCAAGCTGGGAGCAGAAGACCCTCAGGGTTGTTGTTCCAAAGAGAAACAGTTACCATTGACATTCACTCTAAGCCTGGAGGGCCCATGTTGAGTAGGGTCAAAGAGAAGTTAAATGAAGCTTATATACCAGCATCCAATCATAGAGGGTGAAAGAGTAGAGAAATTCTATGAAGAATATGAGAAGATTCTTCAAATTAAATAAAATACGTTGATAATTGATGACTTAAGTGTGAGAGTGAGCACAAAGAAGATAGTGAAAACTATGTTTAAAAAAAAAGATGGCTCTGGGCGAAGAAATTAAATATTCAGAAGCTTTATCACTATATATTGCAAACATTTTCCTTAAGAAGAAATTGGGAAGATGCTGATGTGAGGGACTATGTATAGCATACTTTTTTTTAAAAAAAAGTGAAATTGACTGTATTTTATCAAGTAGGAAATAACTGGATATAAATCGATCAACAAACATTTATTAACCTCATGCCACATGCATAGATACGGCCATCATTTAAGACTCAGCTTTTCATGTGCCTTCAGATCACTGATGGGTTAGAGCAAAGGTCAAACAACAGTTTAGAAGAAAGGATGTAAATTAGATGACATCACATGCAATTGTAGCAGCTCCAACTTAGCCCATTTAAATGAACTGTCACTCCAAAATGGAAAATGGACAAAATTTGAAATGTTGATTCTAACTGATCCCCTCGTCAATATTTTATCCCTTCTAAAACTATATTTATTTATCTTTGTACATGTTGTAACCCTCATTAGAATTTATCTTTCTATTCCAAGGCCTATCACAACGCGTTGCCCATATAGGCACTCAATAAATGTTCATTGGATTGGATTGAGCTGTTTCCACATCTTGGAGAATTCCAATACATATAAAATGGCTGTCACAAGGAAGGAAAAAGACCCTAAATGCTTTAACCCAGCAAACACTTAATATTCTTAACATTTAATTGATTTTAGTACAAGGTCACATTATAGAGGAAGCTGATGAAAGAATACAGTGACCATCATTTCACATAACAATGAAAAAAACTGAAAAAGAAAGAAGCCTAGAGGGAGCTTAGTGTGAGATTTAGCTAAGGTAGACCACAGGAAGAGTACTTGTAGAAGTAACTTGGAGAACAATGAATGCAAAATAGAATAGAACTGCTGTCATTTTCATGAGTACAGTATTCCTACTGGCAACAGTTTTGGGCTTTACCATCCCAGTAACTGATGTGTTAGTGAGAAAGTGGTAATGATATTCAAAACATGAAACCAGAAAGAATGGCTAGAACTGACCAAATACATGATTTATAATTAAAGGACTGTGGCTCGTGTCCCAGTTTTGCCACTTACTATCCTGTGACCTTGGGTAAATAATTTAATTTCTTTGGGTCTCAGTTTCTTTATCTATAAAAAGAAGTACTACATGTTCTCTAGGCTTCCTTTAAATATAAATCTATGATCTTTGATCCTCTGATCTTAAATTTGCATGCAGAAGAAAACTTTATTGGGGGTAACATAGTTTTAAAGGCACTGAGGGACAAGAGACTCATAAAATATGGGGGCAGAGGTGGGGTGAGAATCAAAGATGGTGCTCTTGCCAAAACAAAGAGACCAGAATGGCAACAGCAACAACCAATCTATATGCTTGCTTTTTAAGCTATAAAAGCTTTATTAGAATTATCTATAATGTTCATCAGGGGTGTTCTGATGAAAATATGAATAGGCAATAGACTGGCTGTCACAGATGATTTTCTACAGAAGAGAAGGCACAAAATTGAAAGGTGCAGAAAACATAAGATGCCATTGTGTTTATTTCATATTGATTTTTTAAAAGCATTTTGTTCAATAGAACAAGATACATCTCTGAAGCCATCTTAAGATGAAGTGTCTTCCATGTATGCATTTAAATTTCATAATAATCCATGATTTTATTATATGCTCAGAAATTACAAGAAAAAGTATTTCATGGGTCATTGAGTCATCATACAATGCAGTACTAATGATGAATGTTTGCAAAAAGACAACCATGAAAATAACTACAGCCTTTGCACCAACATAGGTGGGTGCTAGATGTCAAGTGCTAAAGAAATGCTATAAAGAACTTGATCAGACCCTACAAATAAAAGGAACACACACTCTAATCCCTAGAGACTTCAGTGCAAAAGTGAGAAAAGATAAGGATGGGGAAAAATACAAGGGTTCTTAAGAAAGAAATGGGAACAGCCTAAGATGTGTAGATTATACAGAAGCCTCATGTCTCTATATCATAAACACTTTATTCAAAAGAAGTAGTAGTAGGAGATGGAAACAGTGGAGCACCAAATAGCACCCCCAAAATGAAACTGCCTACACCTAAATAGACAAGAAAAGACTTTGTTATTAGTGTGAGAGCTAGGCCTGTCAATTGTCTGATTGGGAGGCGGGGGAAGAATATTGGGGGAGGAGACATACAATTAATATGATTTAATCCTAAATAATTTAAATAAGTCACTGAAAGTCCAAAGCAAGAAATGGACAATAGAAATGACATTGATGTGGACTAAAACAATTTCACCCAGGAATCTAGCCAATTTAAATTAATTGCCACAAGGGGACCAAAAGAGCTCAGAAAGTATCTTAGTCATCAAATGCGACTTACTTACCTAATCAATAGAAAAGGCCAGCAAAAGGGACACCAAGCTAGATTGTAAACTTATCTGTAATACATTATGAAAAAGGACAACAGGAAATTATGAACAGTATTGCCTGATAAAGCAGAGAGAAGTAATGAAGGGTAAGACCAATTTAAAGAAAGCCTAGAAAGAGTTCCATCTAAGCAAAGTCATCCCAGTGACAACCAAGGACAAAAAAGGAAGAATTAACAAAGAGTAAAAAAATGAAAACAATTTTAAGGGGACAAAAAAATTTCAAAAAACTATTTTTGCCATCAAGGATATTGGAATTACCACACTCATCTAACCGTGTGCTTATGGAAGAGGTAGAAATGTCATTAGGGAACAAAGGCAAGAAAAATACAGATGGATTGGACCAAGTATCTATAGAGGAAATCCACACCAGAGAGGCAGAATGTGAGGGTTTTGACAGACCAATGCACGAGGTATCTGTCATTTGGGAGGGGCATTAGTCTGGTTTTATGTGAATCAATGGAGAGAAGTTTTAAGGTTGAAAGATCAGTATAAATGAGTTTACAATTAAAACTTTCTGAAAATGGCATGCACCACCTCAGTGAGTAGTTCAATAAATATACAGGGCGTTCCTAAAGTCTGGACACATAAGCAATTGACAGCAACGTGGAGTTATTGCATCGAGTTCATGTGACTCTTGCAAAGAGCATCAGCCTTTGCATCACAAATGGTGGAAATTATATTGAAGGTGTTATTTATTAATATTCCAATTAAATAAAATGTTGTTGAAAATTTCATTCATTTCATTTCTTGAAAATATGCATTTTTGCCTATGTGTTCAGACTTTAGGAACACCCTGTAAGACAGTAGCCTTAGAGCTAGAATGGACTTTGGAGGTCACCTAGTCTAACCCCCAATAGGACAGCTAGGTGGCTGGGCTGGGAACCAGGAAGACTCATCTTCCTTGGGCAAGTCACTTAACCCTGTTTGCCTCAGTTCCTCATCTGTAAAATGAGCTGGAGAAGGAAATGGCTAAACTACTCCAGTATTCTTTGCCAAGAAAACCCCAGATGGGGTCACAGAGAGTTAGACAAAACCAAAATGATTCAACAAAAAAAAATCTAACCACCTAATTTTACAGATGAAGAAACTGAGGCCCAAAATCAGACAGTTAAATAGCGAAATAAGGATTTGAACCCATGATTTCTTATTCTAGATCCAGTGACTTTGAATCCAGAGATTCCAAATCCAGCAACTTTAAGTCCATGGTACAGAGAAAAAGATGCTGAATTTGAAGTCAGAATATTTTGAATCTCAGCTCTCACACTTACCATCTGAGTGACCTTGGTCAAGTCATTTACTGAGGAGGTGAGAGTAGTTTGCTGAGGTCCATGTACATAAATCTATGATCCTATGTTCCAGTTCCCTGAAACTGGTGGTGTTAAAAAAAAAAAGCAATTGGATGATATATATGGGAGGTTGTAGAAGGGATTCCTGTGGATTTCTGAAGGAAAATAAGATGTTGTACTAGATGGCTTCTAAGGTCCCTTGCAATTCTAAGATTCTGATTCTATGGATGGGTTCAAAGAATCCATTTTAGCCTGAACTCAAAAGGAGGCAGGTCCAAACCTGTGGCTGGAAATTTCTGCCAAAAATCTGCATGTATCCAAATATCCAGATGTTTGTAATCGTGTAGATACATCCCTCAATGATGCACATTTGAACCTGAGCTAAGGCTGTGCATCAATATGCTCAGTGTATTTCAAGAAAATGAGTGCAAAGCTGGATTTAATATGATATAAACGAAAACAAAACACACATACCAAAAAAAAAACCCAGACAATAATTTCATCTGGAAAAAGAAAAGAAAACACTCTTGTGCCATTTGGCTGACACTTCTTTTAGGTCATGAGAGTTGAGTTATATTAATTGTTACCAAGTGGTTTTCTCATTTATCAATAAAACCGCAAAGTGACACTTCCGGGCTTGGCTTTTGGTTTGGGTACCAGGATCTCCACTAAACTCTGCCAAAATCCTACTGGAATTCTACAGCCATTGGGTTTCACTTGGGCTCCCCTAGAATTATACTTGGACGTGTCCAGAGTACAGCCAAGCTCCCCCTTCTACTTTATGTTACCTCCTAGGAAGTGTTGATAGAAACTCTGTTAATTTCAATAGTTACCAAGCTGTGCACACTCAATGAGTGACACAATCAGTATTTTCACACTAGGGTGGGTCTCTGTCCTGAGAAATTTTTCTAGTTTTTCAGAAATATTCATCACTGAAACAATGGATAAAATAAATATACACCAATTAGAGGGGGGGAAAGATCCAGTATTTACCGACAAAATGGAATTTATAAAAATCTGATGCTTTTGGAAGCCATCTCATTTTCAGACAGGGAGCTGGTGTTATAGAGCTACATGAGAAAAGAAAAATAGGAAAAAAGCCCCAACATTGATTTACCAAATAAATCACTGAGATGCTGTTAAGGAATGCTGAAATGAAGCCGTCTCCATCTGAGGAACCCTTTGCCAGTGTTACATCTGGGGCCCAGAAAAGAGACTTTTTGATGGGGGTGCCATCTAAGGAATAATAATAGCTAGCATCTATATAGCACTTTACAAATTATTTCATTTAATTCTTATGATATGAGATGTACTATTCTTATTCCCATATCACAGGTGAAGAAATTGAGACTGAGAAGGGTTAGGAAGGTAATGACTTCTTATTTCGAGCAGTACAATCCTACCGGCTTACAGGAGAAAATAAAAGTTGGTTCCAAGACAGTGCAAGAGAGTGAGGTAGGGAAGGAAGGATGACTTTAATTGTCCATTTAAAAAAATATTTTTAAGCCCTTTTCTCTATCTGGACTATGAGGAACAGAGCAGAAGATGCCTCCTTTGGGAAGCTGTGGGTCACTGTCCTCATCACTGTTGCCCAAGGTAACATAGCTAGTAAGTAGGATTTGAACTCGGGGCTTCCTAGTTCCAAGCCCAGCACTCCATCCTCTGCACCATCTCAATGTCTATCACAAGAGAGCATTGAAGGAAGAGAAGACTTTTGAGAGAAAGAGATGAGGAAGGTATTCATTCCAGGTATAGGAACTGGTCTACACAAATTCAGAGTAAGGTTGTGTAATAGAGGCTTAAACAAAGTAGGTTCTACTATTCAGTAATACAATGATGAAATAATACTAGAAAAATAGGTTGGACCCAGACAGGGGTGTGCTGGGGTGTGTGTGTATGTGTTTTAATATTTAACAACCAGCTCTCTTGGGGGGGGGAATGTATAAACAACATACTTTTTGAATTTTAATCTGTTTTATTTACATTTTCTTCATCATTCTCTTAAGTCTAGATAATCAACAAAACCATAAATCAAGACTTAATGTGTAGTTTGTTGATTTCCAAGGCTAATGCTCACACTGAAAATTTAACAATTGGCTCTCCAAGCCCATAGGAGCTACCTGGACCCAGATCATAGAGGAGGATCTTAAATACTAGGTTAAGGAACTTGAATTTTATCCCATATACAGTAGAAGCACTAAATGTTTCTGAGCAGCAAAATGACATAGTGACACCTATGGATTAAGATCATTTGGTTTTTTTACCTTTCTTTATATCCTCAGAGCTTATCACAGCACCAGGCACATAGTAGGCTCTTAATAAGCGCTTGCTGGCTGACAGCCTAGATTCAGTGAGGGTGATTAAAAAGCTGTTACAATGAGAGTCTGAGTCAAGAGGAGGGATAGGCAGCCAGAGAATCTGACAACTGTCCTTCACTGTGAGAAACTGAGTAAACCAAACAACACTACATAGGGCCTTATACATCTCTTATTATAGTTACAGACCCGTGGGAATCATAAGATCACAGCCTTTGAGCTGGAAGAGACTATTGAGATCATCTAGTTCAACCCCTTCCCCATTTTCCCATTGAGGAAACTGAGGCCCAGAGAGATGATTTGTCCAAAGTCACATAGGTAGTAAATCACATGTGTAGTGATTTACTGGAAGTTGAATCTAGTTGAATCTAGGTTCTCTATCTCAACTCAGCACTCTTTTGACAATATCTTGCTGAAAGTCAGTCGTGATGGTGCCTATAAAACAGAGAATTAGGTCAGCATGCATAACCTCAAACTTTTATCTAAAGAATATTTTCCCACACCTGCACATGTGTCAGCTCTTAAATTGTCCTCGTAGAATTGCAGTATTAACCTTTAACATTTCTTAATATCCCAAAACAATGATGAAGACAGTGACCCACAGCTTCCCAAAGGAGTCATCTTCCTCTCTGTCCCTCATAGTCCAGATAGAGAAAAGGGCTTTAAATTTTTCTTTTAAATAGACAATTAAAGTCACCCTTCCTTCCCCACCTTACTTTCTTGCACTGTCTCAGAACCAACATTAATTTTCTCCTGTAAGCCAATAGGATTGTACTGTTCAGAATAAGAAATTATATTCCTAGAGTATGTTGACTCCATACAGCATGGGTTGTCAGATGGGTTGTCAGAATGGGTTGTACCATCAAGAAAATACTTTTCTTCACTGGACGAGTGAGATCTCTTCCTCTCACCTATTTCTAGTCCATTGACGCTTTTAGCATGGAGAAAGAAATGACAAATCACTTTAGTATCTTTGCCAAGAAAACCCCAAATGGGGTCACAAAGAGTCAAACACAACTCAAATGACTGAACAAATTGAATCTATAACAAGATTGGGATTATACCTAATTAGGCCATTTGTTCTGAATTATGTAAAATGGAGGAGATTGAACTAGACGACTTTTTTTTTGGAGGCAATCAGGGTTAAGTTATTTGGCCAGTGTCACAGAGTTAATAAGTATCTGAGGCTGGATATGAACTCAGGTCCTTCTAACTCCAAGGCCTGTGCTCTATTCACTGTACCACTTGTCCCGAACTAGATGATTTTTTAAGGTCTTTTTTATCATCGAATCTAATTTTTTAAATAGCTAGCAATTCTGAACTTGTCTCTCCCTTACTCAGTAAACTCTAGTGGTTCCCTTTTGCTTGTAGGATCAAGGGGAAGAGAATAAGCATTTTTAAAAGTGCCTACTATGTGTTAGACACCATATGAAATGCTTTACAAACATTATTTCCTTTGACCCTCACAACAACCCTGGGAGGCCAGTGCTATTACTACTATCATTCTCATTCTATAGCAGAAGAAATTGAGGCAGACAGAGGTAGCAGTGTCTGAAAGTAGATTTGAACCAAGGTCTTCCTGACTCCAACCCTGTTGCTGTGGCCTTCTAAATCCTTAAGTGTGGCCTTTTGACTGAATCTAAATTTTACAGAACAAATTTTACAGAATTCTGTAACTCTGCTCTATCCACTGCTCCACCTGTCTGCCTCTAATCAAGCATAGATTCTGCTATTCGGCTTTTAAAGGCTTTCACCACCTGGCCCCAACCTACCTTTCCAGGATTATTATGAATTCCTCTCTTTCGCACACTGTACAATCCTTCCAAAGCTACCTTTTTGCTATTGCTCATGCACAAGGTTCTGTTTTCCTTCTCCAAGCTTTTCCACTGGTTCCAGCTCATGCCCAGAACATAATCTTAGAATTTCTGACTCTTGGAATGCCCAGTGTCCCTTAAAGCTCAGCTCAAGCATCCTGTGAAGCCTTTCCAGATCACCCCAACCTCCCAACACTCCCCTCCCCACCCCCAAAAATTTCCATGTATTTACTTATATAATCTCCAATAAAATGTAAGCTCCTTGAGGGCAAACATTGATTCACTTTTTTTTTCTTGAATTCCCAGGGTCTGACAGAATCCCTGACACATATTAGGAATTTATTGGATGTTTAGTGATTAAATGGGAGTTGAAAATCAAGGTAAATGAAATATTAAGATAATACCTAGATGCTTTCGTGGTGTTAATAACCATGGCCCAAAAAATAATAACCAGGCCCAAAGAGACTATATCCTAAGGTACTGAAAAAGTAGGTGTAATTGCTGAGCCACTGTTAAAGATCCTTGAAAAATTGCAGAGAACAAAGGAGGTGGCTTCTTCAAACTCTAGGCTGGTGACCTTGATTTTACTTCCTGGAAAGACTCTAGACCATATCATAAAGGGGATCATTTGTAAACATTGAGAAAGGAAATTGGTCATCCATGAGAGACAGAGAGAGGAGCAGTGTAGAGGATAGAGGACTAATTTGGAAGTCAGGAAGACTTGCATGCAAGCCCTAATAGCTATGTGACCATGAGCAAGTCCCCCAAATTCTCAGCTCAAGAGGCAATTCTCTAAGACACTAAGTTACAAATTGCTAATCTGCCTCAGTTGAAGGAATTTCCACACTGGTGGTTCCCTAGACCAATGAAATCTTTCATGCTATCTTTGTGAACAAAATGGAAAAAAAAGGAGACTAGATTGGAGAAAAAGTAAGTGAATAGATAACAAATTGAATGACCAGACTCAATGAGTAGGAGATAACGGATTGATGCCAACCTAGATGGAGGCCTTTAGTGGAATCTTCCTTGGGTGAAAGGGAGTAAGCATTTGCTTATATAAATTATATTAAGATTTCAATGAATACATAGGCATTACATGCCTACTATGTGTCAGGTACTTTGTTAAGCACTTTTTACAAATACCATCACATTTGATCTTCACAACAACCCTGGGGAGTAGGTGCATTACTATTCCCATTTTATTTTATTTTTTTTATTATTCCCATTTTAAACTTGAAGAAACTAAGGCAAACAGAGGTTAATAACTTCCCCAAGGTCTCACAAGGCTGGATGTGAAGTCGAGTCTTTCTGATTCCAGGCCCAAGCTTCTATCTGCTGCCTTAGGTGGTGGGAGAGAGTTAGAAGGAAGCCATTCTTAACCTGTGACCTTCTTGTAGCACATCTTTGGCCATATTCTATTCAGCACTTGGATGAAGGCACAGATGTGCTTATCAAATTTATGACTGATGTAAACCTCAGGGCAATAGCTAACTTATTGGATGATAGAATTAGGGTTTTTTAAAAATCTCAGCAGACTAGAATAATAGAACCAATCTAAGAAGATATAAATAGTGAGTCCTATACTTGGGCTCAAAAATTCCACTGTAAGAGTACAGAATGGAGGAAGTACACTAAATAAAAGTTCATGCGAAAATGGCAAGATGATTTAAATTTAATGTGAATGGGCAGCCAAAAAAAGCTGATGCAATTTCAGGCTGCATTAATGGAAGCATAGTGCTTACAATGAGGGATGTGCTGCTCGCTTTGGTTCTGGGTGCCACTTTTTTTCTCCCAAAAAAGACATTGAGAAATTGGAATGTGGAGTAAGGAGAAAGGAAGGAGCTATACCAGGATTATGAAGAGACTAGAAACCATATCATATCAGTTGAAGGTATTAGGAGTGTTTAGCATGAAAAAGAAAAGATTTAGGGGGACATAATACTGTCATCAAAAGACTGTCATGTGGAAGAGTGACTAGATTTTTTTCAGCTAGCTATAGGAGGCAAATCTAAGATTAATGGGTAGAAGTTTCAGAGAGGTATGTTTTGCTTTTAAATAAGGAAAAAAATTTCTGATGATTACAGCAGTTCAAAAGTGGAAAAGGTCTGCCACTTGTTCAATCACGTCCAACTCTTTACTTATTTGGGGTTTTCTTGACAATGGCTTGACATTTTCTTTTCCAGTTCATTGCACAGATAAGGAAACTAAGGCTTGTGCAGGATCTGTGCTAAGGCTGGATTTGAACTCACAAACTTCAATGTTCTTCCTGATTCTAAGCCTAGAACCTCTCTGCAGAGCCACCTAGCTACTGATAAAGGTCTTCAAATGGAGATCCTTTATCAAGGCTGTTGTAAAAGGGATTTCTATTTAGGCATAGGTTGAACTTGATAGGTTAGATAAAGCACTTATTAAGCCCTTTCTATGTTCCTGGCATTGTAAGTGCTGTATATACAAATCCAATCAAGAAGGCATTCCCTGTTCTACAGGAGTTCATATTCTAATGAAGAATATTAACATATAAAGAGGAGCAGAGAAGTTGGGTGAGGGAAGTAGGAAGGAGAGAAGGGCCTTGCATTAGTCCCTTCAGAGATGATCTCTGAATTCTCCTCCAATTCTGAGATTCTACAATTATCATACTTTGCTCTCTCACTCTATGCTCCATCCAAACTGACCTCTTGTATGACACTTCATCTCCCATCTTGGCACCTTGGCCTAGGTGCCAAGGGGAGGATGGATGACTCTGGAAGAGAGACTGATGCTGATGTCTTTGTGCAACTCTACATCACTGTAACAGCAACCACATTGGCACACCCAGAATGGCTGCTAGTGTGCATTCTTTTATCTGCTTTACTAGGAAAGACAGCTGTTTCAGGGGTCACCAATCTTCTTTAATTACATAAAATATAAACAGAAAAAATACAGAGAAGAGAAATAAAGACCAACAGTAAGGGCCTTATTGCCTGAATCAAAGCAATACTGCTATGTACATATACTTTACATGTACCACTGAATTGAGAGAACCTTTACCTCTGAGCAGTCAGGGAGCTCTGAACATACATCCACTCAGAGTTTCGAGCAGGGAATCACAAGATCCTTCTTGTAAGCAAGCCCCCAAAGCAAAAACTCACCTCTCAGAATATATACTCTTTCAGCTAATAGGCTCAGAGCCAAAAAGCATCACAATCCTCCTGACTCAGTGCCTAATTAGAAATTAGCAAAAGGTGTGTAAACCTTCCTATAAGCAAGCAAGCTTCCCTTAATGAGCTCCACATGAGGCCTATTGATGGGCAGGGAAGATCTTATTCCTCATTAGCCTTACACTCACTCAAATCTACTTCACGCGTAAGTCTTTGGTCCTCTGAAAAAAAAGGACCAACAACAGCCACCACATTGATACAAGCTGTTCCCCACACCTGGAAAGTGCTGCCTTGTCACCTCCACCTTAGAATCTCTAATTTCCTTCCTTCAAAATTCAGCTCAAATATAACTTCCTACATGAAGACTTTTTCTGATCCCCCAGCTGCTAATACTTCCCCCCACCAATAATTACTTTTTATTTATCTTGTATACAGATGTTATAGCTATATTATATATACTTATGTGTTTATGTTTCTCCTGAGATTATGAAAAGCATTTTGAGGGCAGGAATTCTTTCATCTCTGTGTCATTATCACTTACTCTACTTTTTCCTTTGTCTGACCATGCAACGAAGGAAGGTAAGTACAAAGCAGCAAGACAAGGGAGTCCTAAGCCCTGATTTTGAATCCTAGCTTTCCTGCTTATCGTGTATATGACCCTGGCCTCTTTGGGATGAGGGGGTTGGATTGTATGGACTCTGAGGTCCCTTCCATCTATAATTCGATAAGCCTATGAATTCTCTATGACTGCAGGTTACAGAATACTTGCAAATCTGCTTTGGCATAAGAAATTTCATGACCAGGGAGCTCCCAACACAAAGGAAATCATAGGTCCAGACCAGGGGAAAAAAATTCACCACAAGTAATGCAGTGCATAGCATACAGCAAGTACTTAATAAATGTTCGTGAATTATCAGAAGCAATGACACCAAGGTTACTACGTTGTAGCAGAGAGTTAGGCTAGGGTTTAGGATCCCCGAGTGTTATATTCAACTCCATCACTAACCATCTCTGTGACCTTTGGTAGTTTTGTTAACATTTTTCTGAATTTCTATTTCTTGATCAGTAGAACTGAGGCCAATCATTAGAGAAAGTGCAAGTTATTGTTATTTCTTCCAGAGCTGGCAGGAATGCAAGTTTTACTGACTTCCTCATATTGAGGAAATTCCTTTTGTATGAACCTTTGTCCAAAGAATTTTCAAAGACACCCGTCTCCCCATATTTGCGCTGGCTTTGCCAGGACAAAAGGGGCCTATAAATGGCTCTGATCTTTAACCACTCTTGTGCCTACTAACAGGGTAACATACATTCCTAAAGTACTGCTTTATGAAGTCACCAGTTCCTGTCCCCAGCTTGACAAATCCAATAATGCTCTGTGCTGGAATACTCAATAGTTATTAAGATAAACAAACTTTCCATGATGGACATCCTGTTTCTCTTTAGTGCCCTTGACAACCTTAGTCACTAACCAGTGAGTATTTCCAAAGAAAGACAGGATAGTGTTATCAAAACAACAGCTAACTTGAAGCCGGAGACCTACATCAGAATTCTGGCTCTGCAATTTATTAGCCGTATGCCCTGGATGGAGCAGGTGACTTTTCCCAAGCAGCCAAATGGCATGGCGGATAGAATGCTGGGCCTGGAGTCAGAAAGACCTGAATTCAAATCTAGCCTCAAACATTTCTGTGTGACCTCAGACAAGTCACTTAACTTCTGCCTGCCTCAGTTTCTCTAACTGTAAAATATAAATAATGATAGCACCCACCTCTCAGGGCTGTTGTGAGGATCAAATGAGACACTTGTAAAGTCCTTAGCACAGTGTCTGATGCTTAGTAAATTCTTGTTTCCTTGCTTAGCCTTATCCATTCTTTATTTGTGAAATGCAGATAAAAAATACCTGTCCTGCCTGTTTCATAGGGTTGTTATGAGGCTAAAATGGCATAATGAGAAAATACTTGCCAGTTATAAAGTGTTTTAGATTCTGATCAATCAGGTGTCTTGCTGGCTCTTCACTCTCACTCATCCCACCGTATCCACTCACTCGCCAAGACCTGCTGACTCTGCATACTTCACAACTCTTATGTCCATCCTCTTCTCTCTCTACTGATACCACAATCACCCAAGACAAGACCCTCGTCATCTCTCACAAGCACCATTGCAGTAACTTCCCGATGGGTTTCCCTGTCTCCATCACCAAGCTAGGTTCCACAAAGCCCCAACATTGATACTTTAAAGGGACAGGTCTGACTGTGTGCTCCTCCTCTGCTCAAAATGCCTCCGTAGGTCCCCATTAACCTTAGGTTAAAGTATAAATTCTTTTGGGTATTGAAAGCCCTTCACAGTCTGACTCCAACCTCTTTTTCTAGGCCACTCACATTCCCCCTTACCAGCTCAATGCTTCATTTGAGCTGACCTCTTGCCACTCCCCATTCACAACATTCCATTTCCTCTTCCTACTGCCTTTGCTTTAGTGGTCTCCTCCTCCTAGAATACTCTTCCTCCTCACTGGCCTCTTAGAAGCATCAAGACCCAGCTCAAATGACATTTTCTTCAAGAGGCCTTTCCCAGATCTTCCCCCTAAATTTCTTCCCACCTAGTTGTTGGTGACCCTCTTAAATCACTGTATATTTTTTATATATCCTATATCTACTTATCCATAAACCTCATTATCTTCCCCTATTAGAATATAAACTCTTTGAAGGCAGAGACGGTCTCATTGTTCATTTAAACCCCTACTGTGCACGTGGTGAGTGGTTAATAAATGCTCACTGATGAATTGGTATAATAAATATAAGGTAGATAAATATCAAAAGTCCTTTCTCTGAACTCCCTGTTTCCCCTCAAAAAATGGAAACACCTTGAGGTATATAAATGTCAAAGGTCCTTTCTCTGGACTTTCTGTTTCCCCTAAAAATGGAAGCACCTTGTGGTATATAAATGTCGAAGGTCCTTTCTCCAGACTTTCTGTTTCCCTTTAAAAAAATGGAAGTACCTTGAGGTATATAAATGTCGAAGGTCCTTTCTCTGGACCTTCTGTTTCCTCTAAAAAAAAAAAAAATGGAAGTACCTTGAGGTATATAAATGTCGAAGGTCCTTTCTCTGGACCTTCTGTTTCCCCTAAAAAAAAATGGAAGTACCTTGAGGTATATAAATGTCGAAGGTCCTTTCTCTGGACCTTCTGTTTCCCCTAAAAATTGGACACACCTTGTGGTATATAAATGTCAAGTGTCCTTTCTCCAGACTTTCTGTTTCCCCTTAAAAAAATGGAAGTACCTTGAGATATATAAATGTCGAAGGTCCTTTCTCCAGACTTTCTGTTTCCCTTTAAAAAAATGGAAGTACCTTGAGGTATATAAATGTCGAAGGTCCTTTCTCTGGACCTTCTGTTTCCTCTAAAAAAAAAAAATGGAAGTAACCTGAGGTATATAAATGTCGAAAGTCCTTTCTCTGGACCTTCTGTTTCCCCTAAAAATTGGACGCACCTTGTGGTATATAAATGTCAAGTGTCCTTTCTCTAGACTTTCTGTTTCCCCTTAAAAAAATGGAAGTACCTTGAGGTATATAAATGTCGAAGGTCCTTTCTCTGGACCTTCTGTTTCCTCTAAAAAAAAAAAAATGGAAGTAACCTGAGGTATATAAATGTTGAAGGTCCTTTCTCTGGACCTTCTGTTTCCCCTAAAAAAAAATGGAAGTACCTTGAGGTATATAAATGTCGAAAGTCCTTTCTCTGGACCTTCTGTTTCCCCTAAAAATTGGACGCACCTTGTGGTATATAAATGTCAAGTGTCCTTTCTCTAGACTTTCTGTTTCCCCTTAAAAAAATGGAAGTACCTTGAGATATATAAATGTCAAAGGTCCTTTCTCTGAACGTTCTGTTTCCCCTAAAAAAATGGAAGCACCTTGAGGTATATAAATGTTGAAGGTCCTTTCTCTGAATGTTCTGTTTCCCCTAAAAAAAAATGGAAGCACCTTGAGGTATATAAATGTCGAATGTCCTTTCTCTGGACCTTCTATTTCCCTTAAAAAAAAATGGAAGCACCTTGAGGTCAAGGACTGTTGTGTTCTTGTCTGTTTCCCTAGAGCTAAGTATAATACTATCGACATGCACCTAATTATTATTTGTCAAATTGAATTAACCTTAATATCTTGTTTTCCATTTTCTCCACTTGGATTTAACCATCACTTAAGACATAGGTCCTAGAAAGGTTCAGCTCATCAACATCACTGAGAATTCTCAGACTTGCCAATGTGTTTTTAGAAAAATAAAAGACATTCGGAATTTTCTTTCATTGTAAGTGCTGGTAGCTCAGCACCACCCTCTGGGCATGTTCCAGGCAGCCACTCAATCTATTAACTCGCCCCTCAGGAGTCAATGTTTCATATGTAACTGCTTCCCATTTCCACTTCCTGTCTGCCACCTCACAACTCAATTCAGCATGTGGAATTCAGCTAGCCACTCTCTCTAGTCCTCTAGGACCTAAACAGGAGTGAGGGGAAATTAATTCATCTTGAGCTTCTGCAAGTCAGTGAGAAGTAGGCAGGAAAACTGATTAGCTGTGAGGGCTGAAAAACTGGAGAAGTTAGACTGTCTGGGATTTACGTCAAGTCTTATGCAGTGTGTCACATGTGCCTTCTCTCTCAGCTTCCAGCAGTGAATATCATTTTATGATGGTCATAGACTAAAGCTGCATTTTGCTTTCTAGTACTCTCAGGGTAAATTCATCTAACCTCATCATCATACTGTTAACTCAAGTCCTGATTGACACCACCTCCCTCAGCCTCCTCTTTCCTCTGATTGGAGGGCTGGAGGATGGAGTACCAAACTCCTCCCAATGCCTTCCTTTATAGAGGGCAGAAATTGGACTTTTGGCTCACTCTACTTTGCACCTGCTGCTCCACCAGGATTCAACTGCACTGAACAAGGTGCCCCTAAGCCAGGTACTCCCTGGGGTCTCTTCCATCTCTTACCACCTTTTTTTGTGTATTGTCTCTCCCCATTTCACAGTAAGCTCCTTGAGGGCAAGGACTGTCTTTCTTTTCTTCAGTTATATCCCCAGCACATAGCACAGTGCCTAGAACATAACAGGCACTTAATAAATGTTTATTGAATTGAATATTGAATTTAATTGCCCCAGAAATCTCTTCATCCTGGAAGATCATTTCTGCCCTAAAACTAATGTCTCAAAGGTACCCTCTGCCCCTGGAGCATCTCCTTCTGATTGGACAGAGGGATCCTCCCAGAATCCTCATTTAAGGAGGATGCCCAGCTCAGCTATCTTTTCATTACGCACTAGGTTTTGCTGCTCTAGAATTCTCCATCATACCACACCCCCAGTTTCCTTTTATGTACTGTCCTCCTACATTAGAATGTAAGCTTCTTGAGGGCAGAGGCTGTCTTTCTTTTTGCTTGTATTTGTATTCCCACTCTTCACATAATGCTTGGCATATAACAACATTTAATAAACTCTTGCTAACTAATTGACACAACTTCTCAGTGTTTCTCAGGGTGCTAGATGTCCTGCTTCCCATCCTAAATAACCTTTACTTTCTACTTATTCCAATCTTAACAGTGGTGGTCCAATCTGTCAAGGACCATCTTCAATCCCACCTCATTCATATAGCCTTTCTTTTTTGTTGTTGGTTTTTGGTTTTGGGTGTGTGGGATGGGTTTTGATCACCAAATAAATTTATTTAAGAACAAATCTGTTCTACAACCTTCTGTAATTAAGGTGGGACTTTCTTTTACTGTTTTCTCTTTTAGCACTTATTTAATCAAGTGCCTTTGAAGATTCTAGCCTTTGTTTCTTTGATTAAATTAGGAGTCATTGACTTGTATATGGAGGTACTAGGGATTAACTTTCCCACACCCTAAATGAGATTTTTCACTGTTCCTTGAGTGCTTTTCAGCACTAAGGTAATCAAGTGCCCCAGGGCCCCTATATATCTGAGAAGGGTATATAAGATCCAGGGTTGGCATTTGACTTTTGGGGCTCTCACTCACTGGAAGAGTGGCGTGTGACTTGAAGATACTCTGGGCAGCCGTTAAGAGTCCCCTGGCTTGTAAACCCAGATATCAGGACTTTGTTAAACCCTGGTAACTGTGAATTGAGATTTGAATCAGACAAGGTCTGTCTGTTGATATTTGTAATTTGTTTGTATTTGCTCTGAAGTTCAGATTGTTGGCTTTTCCTCCCGAACTAAGTGAATGATATCTGTATGTTGGATTAAAGTGAGATTGTTAACCCCTTAAAGCCATTTTCTTTAGTAAAGCAGATCAAAGAACGTGTGTTGGCAGCCCTCCATGTGCTAGTTGTTGTTGGTCTTACACAGCCACAGTAGCTGCTACCAAGATTGTTGCTACACCTTCAAATTCAAGAAAGTCTAGAATCTTTCTGCTTCTCTTTTTCTCAGTTAATGAGCAAAACAAGAAATCCATTTAGCCTAGGAAGAAAAACTTCTGGTCTACTAGCATAACAAGTTTCTAGATTCCTGGCTACTCAATTGTTCAGTCCCATGCTTGGGCTTCCCAACTTGTTTCCTTTTTCTATATCATTTAAAGCCAGTACAACCAAATTTAGCACCTCATTGTTCTCTCATTGTTTTGTCCGTGTGAGCCTCTTCTACTGCTTGAGATTATAAAACATGGTAAGAACAGGGATCACATTTTGTATGTTGTAACTAGAAAAGTGCTGTTTACAAACCATGCAAGCAAATTAGTCCCATTACTGTGGAGCCTCATCATGTGAATTTCTTCAGATCTCCCCCCAGCATATGCTAAATACAGGATAAAAGGAGATTTCTCCTTTTCTCACATAGCATTAACCCCTGCTTTGTGGCTATTTGTATACTAAATTTGGCAAGCCTTTATTAAGTATCTGCTGCATTCCAGGCACCAGTAATACAAAGCCAAAATAAAGTAAAACACAGCTTTTGGCTTTAGGAGTTCAAATTCCATTGGGAGGAGGAGAGAATAATATGTACATTAAGAAGTAGATAATATATACAAAAGAAGTACAAATAATGGGGGGGGGGTGGCAAGAAGAGCACCAGGAACTAAGGAAATAGGTAAAGTCATGGAAGCCAGGAGAACCCTGGTGGAAAATACCAGGGTAAAATACAATTGTCACTTCTCAAAGACCTCATTTCTCATGTGTGCTGGAGAAAATTCATAAGCACATTGGAGACCCATGAAACTAGACACCCAGATCAATAATACCAAAGAGGTAAAGCAACAGACGCTCCAAGACTCCAAGACTCTTAAAACCATTGGTCTGTTTCTTGCCTTCTCTTCCCCAGGAAGAACTATGGGTTGATAAGGACTGCCTATTAGGAAAATCCCACTGTTATTGCAAGGCTTTGGTTTGGATAGCTCTCTAAAGATGAATATTTTTGTGACCATTAGTTGTCGTTCAGTCATGTTTGGCTCTTCGTGAACCCATTTGGAGTTTTCTTGGCAAAGATCCTGGAGTGCTTTGCCATTTCCTTCTCAGCTCATTTTACCAATGAAATGGAGGCAAACAGAGTAAATGACTTGCCCAGGTTCACACAGCTACCAGATCTGAACCCAGGTCTTCCTAACTCCAGGCCTGGCACTCTATCCACTGCGCCTTTTAGCTGCCCCTGACCATCAGACAGAAGTATATGAAGATACTGTGATACTGGTCTAGTCAGCAAGACAGGGCAGATATTCATTGCTCCCTGGGCTCTGTTCTTGATTCTCTGTAATTCTTTCTTCACCAAGCCCCAGCAGTATTGTCACCCTGAATGATCACTCTTCCCCAGCATCCCCTTCCTCTGATTGGTCAGTTCCCCTCCTCCAGCCTCCATTTCAAGGAAAGTGCCATGGCCAGCTCTTTTCATTCCTCTCTGGACTCTGCTTCTGACTCTCTAGCCTTCTTTCTTCATCATCTCCACATAGTAGGGACTTACCGTGTACTTTTTAACTTCCTTAACTTAGCTTGAAATAAAGCTCAGGCCCCTGCAAACTTCATTCTTAGGATTCTACCACCTGTATAATGCAGGGCCCATATGGAAAATTGGAAGTTTACTTATACCTGTTGACTAGTTCCACAGAGACTTGATTTTAGTGATATTTAAAAATTTTTGTATTAGAGACTTATCGATGGAAGGAGTCTTAGAATTCATCTGGTCTAGCTCTTATACAAACCATGAAAAATATCTACCACATCTCCAAAGACTTGCAGGGACAGAAAATTTACTACAACAATCCATTCCATTCATGGACAGTTCAGATTGGTAGGAAGTTCTCCTTCACACTGGGCAAAAACCTGCTTCATAGTAACATACCTATTGGTCTTGCTTCTGCCATTTCATATCAAATAACAGGCCTACTGCAGCTAGGTGGCACTATAGTGCACAAAGTGCTGGGCCTGGAGTCAGGAAGACACATCTTCCTGAGTTCAAACCCGGGCTCAGACACTTACTAGCTGTGTGACCTTGGGCAAGTCACTTAACCCTGTTTGCCTCAGTTTCCTCATCTATAAAATAAGCCAGAGAAGGAAATGACAAACCATTCCATCATCTTTGCCAAGAAAACCCCAAATGGGGTCACAAAGAGTTGGACAGGACTGAAAAATGACTGAATAACAACCAAAGCAAGTCTACTGTCTTTTCCACATGAAAACCTTTCAAAAACTTGAAAAAAGTTTGGGTATTCCCTCCTCGTGTTTGGGCTAATCATCTTAACTTCCTTAACCAGAATGATTTCAAGTTCTTTTCTAGGCACAGTCCAATTCATCAATGTTCTTCTAATATGTCCAAAACTGGGCATAGTGTTCCAGATGATTCAGAAATTCATCCAACTACCCTCTATTAAGTACTCATTATGTATATTGCACATTTTTTTGGCCTAGACTAGATCTGTGATTCCATCTATGTAAGGAAATCCCAGCAAGGAAACTCACTCTGATAATGCAGGTAGACGCTTAGAAAATTGGGTGAAGCATGGATTAAGTAAGTGACTTGCCTAGGATCATAGAGCAAATATCTTTCAGGGATAGAACTTGAACCTAGAACTTCCAAACTCCAGGGCCAGATTTCTAGCCTCTAATCCACAGTAGTCTCTCATAAAACACATTATGTCAGCAATTACATTATATATAATTTATTTATATATTTATACATTTACTTGTTATTTTATATATAATATGTAATTTATATAATATATTGCATATAATAAGATGCATAATATATACATCATAAAATGCATCATTAGCTATTGTCATATTGGCTATATTAGATAATATAATTCTATTCTATTACTGCACAGAACATTATTTTATCTTATCAATATGTTATATTATTAATAATAATGTATAATATGTTCTATTACATAATGTAATATGTTGTTGTTCAGCCTTCATTTTCAAAGAGGACCAATGACATTACAGGTAATGTCTTGACTTGCCAATGAAGCAGATTTAGGTGAGGCAGGGTTGCACAAAGTCATCATCCTCATTGTCTTCCTGAGTCATCAAAGTTCAGTGGCAAGATAACTGGTAATGGCCCAGGATGCGGTAGATGAACTTGACACCTTGGGGTCTGACCAAGTTCTTGGAACAAATTGTTCTCATCTGCCCATTCTGCAAGGGGAAGTCTTCACATATTTGGGGTAGACACCACCCTAACTCACCAAAAGGTTTAAGGACTCTCGGTTACCCTGGTTTAGCCCATCTTTCAAGACAGTTTTACTGGGGTGTGGCCTCTGTGCATGCTATAGCTTCTTGGAGCCACAGGTGAGAGTTGGGTGAAGGTGAACATGCAAAGTAGGTGAATAGCTTGAGAAGGGCTCATAAGCCATCACACCAGAGGTGCTAGTCCTCCCTGGATACCATCATATATTGTCATTCATAATATTTACGCAATTTGTCTGAGATCCCTTCCTCCCCAAATTTCTCATAGCATATTGTCTAGACTTCTCCATTTGTACTTACCGCATTCTTCCTTGTATCACCATCATTTGTGTACATGTTCCCCTCTTACTGGACTCTGAGCACCTTGGGTCCAGGGTTTATATCTCTTTATATATCTCTTTATCTCCAAGGATAGTACTTGGCAGACAACAGGCATTTAGTACATGTTTGTTGGATGAAATTAAATTGAATCAGGAAAATATATGGTCCCTCTCTCTGAAAAACTCACAATCTGTCTCTTGGAAAGTATAAAATGGACAATGTCTCATAATGTATGTATAATGATATCATAGTATCCTTCTAACTCCCCCATCAAAGCAAAGCTAATACAGTGTTTGATGCAGCATCCCTTGTGCCCTGTCAAAAAACAGGGTTTGTGGTAATAAATCTGATGCAATTTGCCCATTATATTTGAAGAAAAGTAACTGTTAAACATAAAGATGAAAGCATTGTTATGATTATTTTATCACAGGGATCTACTTATCATTTCTCCATGATGCAATCCTTATTGCTGACCATATTTATTCAGCTACCAGAACGTCCTTAAGTTTTCTTGTTTGTCCATAACAAACTCGGCTCCTTGTCCACTGGGCCTCCATGAGTCGTAACGTACAGCATAGTCTGTTCTTAGAGAGAACACCAAGGGTCAACAGCTAGTTGCCCCGCTAAGGGCTGAAGAGAACATCACAGTGCGCCATCCATCAGCCAAATATTTTAGTTTGCGAATGCCCAACGAGTTGCTCTATCTATCTCTGGTTTATGTGTAGGGGGAATGGATGAACAGAATGTTCTGACACCAGCTTGTGCTAAAGATTCTACAAGGGAACCAACTAGAGAGATTCAGCAGGAGGAACAGTGGGCGTGTTCCTGCAGTCATGCAATAGGAACTTGGAAAACAGGGAATCTAAAAATGCGGAGCAAGGTTACTGCAAAAATAACTTGGCAGTAACTGAACTAACATAACTTTTCATGCATAAAGGGGATGAGGAAGGGCAAGAATGGTGGGATTAAATATAGGCAACCTAACAATTTTGCAACTGGAAATCTGGAAAATTGCTCTGATCCTAGTCCATTGACTGGTAAGCCTTCCTTGGGCTAGGTGAATTGCTTGTTTTGTTTGTTAACGCACCATACATTTGAAATCCTAATGGCCTTGAGGGCTAAAGTTTTAATTCTTGTATCTTTTGTGGATCTATATCACATATAAACCAAGTAAATCCTAAAATCACCATTGGTCTCTTCAGCATAGAGCTTTCTGAACTCATAGAGAAGGAAATATTATGACATAAAGAGAACTGGAGTGTTGTAAGAGTTATGAGACAAGCATTTTTTAAGCACCTACTAGGTGCCAAGTACTATGCTAGGCACAGGGGATCAAAAATTCCCCATACCAATGTATAATGGATATCTTCTCTACAACTTACTGACAGTCAATTGGTCCACAAACATTTTTTAAGTGTTTACAATGTGCTAGGTGCTGTGCTAAATGCTGGAGGTGTGGAGAAAAAAAAAAAGACAAAACCAAACTCTATGACCTCAAGTAGTTGTAGTTGACTCAGCCGGTAGGTGCCAGAGAGGGAACTTGAACCCAGATCTTCCTGGCCTCAAGGCCAGCTCTCTATCCAGTATGCCACATTGTCCCATTGGTAGTAATAATAATAATATCATTTAACATTTACACAGCGCTTTAAGGCTTGGAAAGCATTGAACATAGGTTATCTCATCCCCACAGCAAAACGCCTTTGAGGTAGGTACTATTTTTATCCCCATTTTACAGATAAGGAAACTGAGAAGGAGAAGGGTCAAATGGTCACAGAACTGGTAAGTGTCTGAAACAGGATTTAAACTCAGGTTTTCTTAACTCCGAGACCAGTGCTCTTACAGGCTGTGACACTGGCTTTATACTGGTAAGTCTACAAAATGGATACAGAACATGCACAAAGTAATTAAGCAGGTGGAGGTGGGGCAAGGACAAGATAGAGTGCTAATAATTACAAGGATCAAGACAGGTTTCCTGGAGTAGGCAACATCTGGACTTTGAAGGAAGTGAGGAATTCTGTCGGGAAGAGGGGGAACATTCCAGGCATGGGGGCTGAGCAAATGAATGATGGTATAAAACGGAATGTCATGTATGGAGTACATTAACTTGAAGGAGAATCTGAAGTGAGATTGAGAATAACTTTGCTTTTCTAATGAATGAGTAAGGGTAGGAAACAGTAAAACAATAAATAACAGATGTTCCTAGAAAATGTAGCCTAGAGACAGTTAAGAAAAAAGTAAGGAACTTCCTAGAAGAGGCACCTTATGAAAAGGTACAAAGTCAGTCAACCAGCATTTACTGTGCTAAGAGCTGGGGATACAAAGGGGAAAAAAAAATCAGTCCCTGTTCCCAAGGAACTCGTCATCTAATGAGGGAGATAACATGCAAACCATGATGTACATACAAGAGATATATACAAGATAAATTGGGGTAGTCTCAGAGGAAAGGCAAAGAAGTCTAATCCAGGCTCTGCAGCCCTAGTGGAATATTGAAGGTGTATGCTAGTATAGCTACTGACACCAATGAGTGTCAGGAGAAACAGAACAAAACTTTTGAAGACAAAACAATGAGAGAAAATTCTCAGGGCCCTCTCGTTCCTGTGCTCAGGCAAGAGTGCGCATGTGTACACACACACATACACACACACACACACACACACACACACACACACACACAGGTACCATTTAAAAATTAACCTGAAAATGATACTATATGCCTCTCCCTTTTAAGAGGAAAAAAAATCTCTCTTCTGGATTAATGGTGAGAGAGAGAGAGAGAAAGACAGACAGAGAGAGAGAGAGAGAGAGAGAGAGAATGGTATTGTAGATAGAGGACTGGACTCAAAACCAGGAAGACGTGGGTTCAAGTCCCACCTCAGATTCTTTCTAGCTGTGTAACCCTGGGCAAATGACTTAAACTCTCTGGTCCTTAGTCATTCCATCAGTAAAGTGAGAGGGTTGGACTCCTTGACTTCTTTTGCTGTTGTCATTCAGTTGCTTCAGTTCCATCTCACTCTTCACGACCTTGTCTGGGGTTTTCTTGGCAAAGATACTAGAGTGGTTTGCCATTTCCTTCTCCAGCTCATTTTACAGATGAAGAAACTGAGGCAAACAGGGCTAAGTAACTTGCCCAGGGTCATACTGCTAGTAAGTGTCAGGTTCTTCCTGACTCCAGGCCCAGCATCCTATGCACTGTGCCACCTAACTACCTCCCATGGCTTTTAAGGTCCCTTCTAATTCTCAATCTCTGACCTGAACCTATGATCTTATAGTATGGGGAACATCTTGAATCAAAGTACCCACAACATTCAGCCTACATGACCAAACTACCAAACCATTTACAAATATGAATAGAGGTGAAAAGCTGGAGAGAAAGGGCTCTGGAAATAGTCTTCTCTTTCTCCTTTATAATATTCCCTTTTCACAGGTAGTGGAAAGAATGTTGCAGCTAGATTAAGAAGGCCTGGGTTCCAAATACATTTCTAGCACTTGATACCTGGTTGATTTGGGGGGGAAATCACTCTATCTTCTGGGCCCCATCTATTAAATGTCTAGATCACAATTGTTAAACATGTAATACTCTCATGTGCACACAAAACCAGATTATAACATAACTGGGAATATTTAATAAAAAATGCAATAGAACAGAGATAATGTTAATATGTGGCTTTTTAAGTCAAGATGCAGCATCAGCTGTATAATAACAAGCCAAGAAATCAACATGTGTAAGGTGGTGTGCCATTCTATAAACCTCAAACTAAGAATGACAGAACTATCAATGTAGTTCAGTATTTGCTAATTTTACTACAGTTTTTTGTACATGTGTATGTGGGGAGGTCATAGGGATTACAAATTCAATTTTAGTAAATTTTTAAAACCATTTATTTTATGATAAAGAGCCTTTAACTGAAGATGGCCAAAGCCCTGATATATATCTGCTATAAAGAGAATTATAAGAATTTTACTTTTCTGATATTAAAAATCGCTTAATAAAGACTTGTTTCCAGTTAAAAAAAATTTACAGTCTTATGTATGGTTTCGTGATCCGGTTTCTATTTGAGCTTGATAGGGCGGCTTTAGATGACTTGATGACCTCTAAGATCCCTCCTGGCTCTGATTCTATGATCCCTGCTGTTTGCCATGTTAGAGATCAAAGGCAGTGAGAAAATAAATATCATCATCTTCTCCACAACCGCGATCTGGTCTAACACACAAGGTATTTTTTGAATCGTGGAACAGAGACAATTTGTAGGAAAAAAATGAAATTCTACAGTGTGTCAGCTCTTAGAGGCTAATGATGTTTATACAGACATACCACATTGATGGAATAGTCCCAAAATTCCCTTCACTGTACAAAAAAAAAAGTGGAGAGAGGAGTGACCCAGCCCTCCCCTCCCCCCCTCCCCTTCCTGCTCAACAACCTGTACTTGACCCTCCCGAGCCTGGCTGTGCTCTGCCTCCATCCCGCCCCGCTGGAGCCAGCTCACTGATACCAGGCAGCTGATGCTTGCCCTCATCCAAAACACACTTCTTGAAAACACCCACCCATCACATACTTGGGAGGTGGGGGCGGTGCTGGGCTGGCGGGCCGGCCAGTGGGGGAGGGATCGGGGAAGAGAAAACGACCCACCTTTTGGATCGCAACCTCGGTGGATTTTCCCTCTGCTCCATGGTGTAAACTGGGCTGGACAGGACGTACGGGATGCCTCTGCTGCCGAGGCTACCACTGCTTCTGTTTGCCAAGTACTACAAGTGTGGAAAGAAGCGGGTCCACTTCAAGGGTGGAAATATTTCAGATGCCTGGGCTTTTTGCTTGACTTCTAGGAGGAGGGAGGGAGATTTTGTTTTGGACTCTTACTTATGCTGTAGCAAGAGTACAGCCCAGCTCCTCCGAAAAGGAGGGGGCTGAAGAAATGAGCTGAGATGAGAGAAATGCTTGTTCTCGGTGTTTGGTGGAATGAATGAATGGATGATGAGCCCCATAAAGGAAGCAAGGATGAGCCTGATGGAACGGTCCCCTAAAATGCTAAAGAGGACTTCATTTTTTCTTTAGTTCTGAGGGGGAAAGAACCTGTGAATCACCGCTCCCCTCCTCCCTATGAAAATCCTGTGAACCAGAGCTGTCCTGATACAGGAAGACCATTGCTAGAGGACCAGGATTGAACTTATATTTGAATATCCTCTGGTCTTTTGCGTTAAAAAAGAAACGCTAAGTTTTTCTCTCATCAAAAATAAAGATTCCTAGGGTTCTAAAAATAATCTTAGAAATAATCTTTCATCCTCCCTGCTTCCTTCAACTCCAAGAAATTAGTGGTGTCACACCATGTTGCTAAATTAAAAAAAAATTAACCAACACAGAGGTAACCCATTTTGTGCCTTGTGTGAGAGAGAGAGAGAGAGAGAAAGAGAGAGAGAGAGAGAGACAGAGAGAGAGAGACAGAGAGAGAGAGAGACAGAGAGAGAGAGAGAGAGAGAGAGAGAGAGAGAGAGAGAGAGAGGGAGAGAGAGAGAGAGAGATGGAAGAGAAGGAGGGACACAGAGACAGAGAAAGAGATAGACCAAAAAATAAAGAAGCAGAGAGTTAGAAACAGAGAAGAATGAGACAGACATATACACAGAGACTGACAAAAGATCTTATCGAGAGGCTTCTTAAATATCAAGTTTTTTTTAAGTGGAAGTGTTTGAATGATTTGATTGCTAATTAATCTCCATTCCCCCAACCTTACAATGGGTTAAATTTCACTTAAGATGTTCATAGCTTTAAAAATGAAGTGGGGGTGGGTGTGGGGGAGGGATTGACTTGGACATTTAGATAAAGTCATTTGAAAACCATTTCAAAATTTTCAAAGTCTTTAAGTCTTCATGTTGCAAAACCCCAAACTGAAATAGCATGCCTGTGATGTCATTCCTTCCCAAACAACTCTTCTGCCTCATTCCCTACTGTTGCCATCTCCTTCCCCTCCCTGTAGCTCCTGCCCATCTTTCATCACCAGAAGTCTCCCTTCAGTTAGTGGGAGCTCCAAGTTGGCCATGGGCCTGGAGGATGTCAAGAGAGAATGAAGAAGGTCCACCCAGAGTTTCCTCAGTGTGCCTTCTCACAGTTGGGTGCATTTGTGATGACCCCAGGAACGCTCCCCAGAGGAGGACACTGTGTGCGGTCACTGGATTTTCCTGCCCTCATTTGTCAGTGTGAAGTCTGAGTGAGGTGGCTCCAGGAAGGAGAGAGAGGAAGTGGGGGAGGGTGATGAGAAGGGCGGGCAGGAGAAGGAACTGCAGCTGCTTGTGTGACAAAGAATCACCAGGACGGGGGTTCCCCCTAAGGAATGTTTTCAAAACACCTGAGTTTTGTCTAGTGTTCCAAGCAGGTCACTGCTCAGCTCCTGCCTTCTAACCCATACTTTTCTAGTCTTCTCTCTGAATACTGCTTCCCAAAATAAGCAAAGCAAAGCAGTTTACTTTTTTGGCATAAAACTCACTCATGCCTGTCCCTAAACCGTTGCTAAAGTTACATCTTTTATTGGGAATGTCCTTCTGGCCTTCTGCTAATCCATACCCATATCCTTTGAAACAACTCGAAATTCACCTCCCGAAAACCTGCCCAGGTTAACTCAGCTCATTCGGATCTGTGCTTTGCCACACCTTTCTTTACGATGTTTGTGTATATTCATTTTGTGCTATAATCTTTTGGATATCCTGATATGAAGCTCTGTAATTTCTTTCTTGTAGTTTCATGTGTTTGTTCTCCCCAAGTAAACTTTAAAGTTCTCAAGGGCAGGGAACAACAGGTCTTTTCCTCCGTGTTTCCTGCTGCCCAGTACTTAGTGTTCTAGAGGTAAGTAATCACTGAGTGAAAATGAAGCAAATGCTGTGTGTTAGGATCATGGCAGTCATTGCCCATGATGGCCCATTCCAGTTTGACCTAGTTGCCCGTAATGACTGAGGTGAGGAAGTTACCCCTTCACTGAGAGAATCCTCAGGATGCCGGGATAGCATGAGCCTGACGGCTGCATGCTGGAGTCATCTCAGGCTTGAGGGCCTGAGCAAACAGAAGGAAGAGGGGCCGTGTCCTCGAATTGGCCACAGCATTCCCACACCCAAGAGTCCCAGCTGAATTCCAATGACTTTGAAGCACAGTAAACTAATGAAATAAAGCAATTAACCAGCTGGCACAGTCGATAGAGCCCTGGATCTTGAATCAGGATGACCTGAGTTCAAATCTAGCCGTGTGACCGTTGGCATAACACTTCACCTCCATCAGCCTCCATTTCCTCACCTGTAAAATGGAAATAGTATCCACCTCCCAGGGCTGTAAGCAAGGATAAAACGAGATATATGGAAAGCACCTTGCTAGAGAAATGCTGGTCTACTGTGAGAGGCCATGCTTCCTGCTACAGCAAACTGAGAGAAAACACAGAGCGACTTCTCTTGGCTTCCCCTGCCCAGCCCCACTAAGGATACTTCATTTTCTTATACCAGGATAAATTTCCCAGGACTATTGCTTCCCCACCCCTACCCCACTACCGCCTGGAGGGCCGGAGGTGGCAACCTTGTCGTGTATATAGAGGGGAGCTAAGAATGATGCTATTGCCCATTATTTTCTTGTTTGAGTTATAATAAATACTTGCTATTTGATTTGTGCCTCATTCATGGTGTATAAATAGATAATGGACATTCTGTTGGAAGATCTAGTTATAATTTCATGATAAATTACTAATATAATAAATGAATAAATAATCATAAATAACTAATAATAAATAACATGATCAATAATAAATAACTAATAGCAATAAAATAACTAATAATAAAGTAAACATAAATAACTAATATAATTTCATGATAGGACTTGAACTCAGGTCTTCCTGGTTCCAGGGTCAGCTCTCTATCTAATACAGCAAGCTGCCTTCTTAGACAGAGCCACACTTATATAAAACATGGCATAGCAGAAAACGAATATTTTTCACCTCCAAGGATCCTTATATAATTAATAATATTGACAGGGATTACCTTTT
Organism: Trichosurus vulpecula; assembly: GCF_011100635.1. Classification (NCBI taxonomy): domain Eukaryota; kingdom Metazoa; phylum Chordata; class Mammalia; order Diprotodontia; family Phalangeridae; genus Trichosurus; species Trichosurus vulpecula. The sequence continues at coordinate 242,183,532 of NC_050573.1, read as the reverse complement.
CTGACCATTTACAAAGTTTTCTTCAAATGTTTTAGGATAAAATATTCATTGGCAAATTTCCATCAAGCCATGGCTGAAGAAAGCCTGTTCTCTTGATATCTGTCCCTGTCAAATGCATCCTAGTAAGCCCAGAGAGAATCCTCTGAGCAGCCTAAGAGAGAAGAAACTCTGGGAATGGCACCATCCAGGGGAGGCAGGGAGCATCACACAGAGAGCTCAAGAGAAAACAAATTCAGAGGCAGCCCCATTGACCTTCCTGCTGGACACTGATTCTACTGTTCCTCACCTTTTTCTCTTCTCTCTGTGTTCTTCTGTTCTCCAAAGTGTTCTCTTGGTTTCATATTTTTGCTTTTGTTGGTTGAAAATGAAAGAATTCTTTTTTTTCCCCCTGTTCACCAGAAGGACTTGTGAGTTATTCAAAGCTCAGGATAAATATTTGCTTCTAGCAAGTTTAATTCTTTAAAGCCCCCAGAACTATAGTGAAAGGTGAAAATGAGCAAATATTTTGTTAGCAAGGCAAATGGTGCAGGGTAAATGAATTCCCTTTGAAATTATGAATGCAATGTGATGTTGAGTATCATTTCCTGTCATTCTAATTATTATTTTGTTTTAAACTTAAGAAGTACACTGATTATTCATGCACTAAAAGCCTGATAAATACTGGTATCAGCAGACAAGGTTCACACCCAATATAGGTTTACTCCATTTTTAGGTTTTCATTTATTTTTTCCGTTACTTCCCACCTATTTCTAAAAATGATTTTAGGTGGCAACTTTATCTTTTCCTGTGAGAGTTATGCAAGATAACACCATGTGCAGGGAGGATGTGATTTGACCCAAAGGGCAATAAAATCTACGTAATACATAATAAGATGCTTCATAGCAGGCTTGGGTTGTATATTTTTAATGATGAAACAGGTAATGAGATTAGAGGTCCTCAGGAAAGGCTGGATGGTCTATCATTTGTTAGGAATGCTACGTAGAGGATTCTTGTTCAGGTGCAAGTTAGACTCTGTTCTTCTGTGAGCTCCAATTTTGATAAGATACCCATGGAAGAGCCATGAAAACACAAATCCACAGGTCACAAAGACATCCTGAAGGAAAATTAATCTGATGGATTACAGATAATTCTCACTTTGCTATTATGCAAATTCAACTTTAAGTAAAGAATTCTGAAAGAAATTTGCATTCCAAAAAAAAATACCTACCTTAACTTCACTGCACAGCACTGTGCTCTTTTGTCTCTGTCTCTTTTTTTCTCTCTCTCTCTCTCCCTCTCTCTCTCTCTGCCTCTCTCTGTCTCCTCTCTTTCTCTTTCTATGTCTCTGTCTCTCGGTGTGTCTGTCTCTGTCTCTCTGTCTCTTTCTTTCTCTGTCTCTGTGTGTGTGTGTGTGTCTGTCTGTCTGTCTCTCTGCCTCTCTCCTTTCTGTCTCTTTCTCTATGTCTTTGTCTCTCTCAGTGTATCTGTCTCTGTCTCTTCCTGTGTGTGTGTGTGTGTCTCTCTCTCTGTCTCTCTCTCTCTGTCTCTGTCTGTCTCTTTCTCTCTGTCTTTGTCTCTCTTTGTCTCTCAGTTTCTGTCTCTGTGTGTGTGTGTCTCTCTCTGTCTCTCTCTGTCTCTGTCTCTTTTCTTCTCTCTCTCTTTTTCTCTCTCTCCTGCTCTTCCTGCTCCATGCTAGGTATTCTGCAGCCTCCCCAAAAAAACCCTCCAAGAGAAAGGAGAAGAACAGATGCTCAGAGAGACCTCTACCCCTACACTGCACGGATGCTTGAAGGATTGAGACCATAGAGAGGCAAGATAAACAGATAAACAGACCTGCCTGTCTTTCCTCAGTAAGTGCTAGGGTACAGTGCCTCTCTCTGGCCCCCTCTGCCCTCCCTTGTCTGTGTTGTGTCCTAGCCTCCACTTGTCTACCCCCCCCCACTCCTGCTTCTCTGTTCCCAACCCCAATGTGTCCTTGAACACGTGCTAGCCCTTCCCTTCACAGGCCTTCGAACCCCTTCATGCCTCCCTATATCCCTTCCCTATGTCAGTGGGCAAATTCACCTTACATAAAAATCACTTTATGGAGAGTTCTGTAGAACATCCCACTTACATAAAGTAAGGACAGTATGTATTTCCTCTGCTCCTTGAGGTTGAAGAAATGTTACTTTTTAAAGTTCCTTTTTTTTTGAACAATCTGTAATGTTGTCATGGAATATTATTGTTTAATGAAAAGTTATTTTCTTTTTACCTAAGAAATGTTATAAAAAGAAGTAGAGAGGTATTTTTTAAGAGTATGTTCAACAATTCGGACAGACAGGAGGAGTGAAGAAATTGGTCCTGACCTTGAGATTTATTTTTTTTTTTAGAATTTTTATTTTTTATAAGAATTTATTTTCTCTCCCTTCCATCCCCCCAACCCCATTGAAAAAGAAAAAGAAAACTTTCATCACAAATACACATAGTTCACCAAAACAAATTCTCACATTGGTCACACTCAAAGCTATGTGTCTGATTCTGCCCTGGAAGTCCATCAGTTCTCTGGCAGGACATGGGCAGGAGGCTTCATCTTCAATCCTCTGGAATTATGGTTGAATGTTACATTGATCAGAGTTCTAAAGCGTTTCAAAGTTATTTTTCCATGTGCTATTGTTACATAAATTGCTCTCCTACTTTTCCTCACTTTATCCTGTATCAGTTCATCTCAATTTTCCCTGTTTCCTTTTGAAACATTCCATTTCCTGATTCTATGATTTCATACATTTAAGGAATTTCCAGTATGGAAGTTCCCTCCATTTATGCAGCTCTTTAATTTGCCTACAACTTAGGTGCCTGAGCCATACAGGAGAAGTGACTCACACAGGGTCACATACCCAGTCTGTATCAGAAGTAGGATTTGAACTAAGATTTTCCAGATTCCAAAGCTTCTCCTCACTACTACATTATAAATTTCATGTTCAGTTCTAATCATTGTTAATAGCAAACAATAGCAAAGCATTATTAATAGAAACAATCAAAATATTTTACAGGAATTCAGAAGGGTTTAAGTTCAAGAACAAAAAGCAAGTTTGTACATATAACAGAAACTAATCATCCAGGCTGGGATGTGGTGCAAGAGTAATCAGAGAGCTGGAATTGGGAATTAGTCAGGAACACCTGAGTTCAAATCCTGCTTCTGCGACATACATGGCTGTGTGACTCTGGGCAAGTCACTTCACTTATCAGTGCCCCAACTAACTCTCAAATCCCTGCTGAATGGGTGCCAGTCTTCATTGACAGAGGGAGTAGTTCATCCTGCCAGTGAAATCAAAGGCCAAGCACAAAAGACAAAATCATTACCTATGAAAAGAAAAAGAAAAAAGTGGAGCAAGTAATAGAAGCCGTCTCCCAAAATAAGAAACATTGGTGACCCAACCACGAGTGATTAAGAGCCCCTTTGAGGTCAATGTGGAACCTTGGGCAGTGATGGGAGTTGGAAGGAGGAGGAGCCCAAGGGAGCTCCAAGGCTTCATGACCCCACCTAATGCAAACAACCGGCCAGCATACAAAACTCAAGGTTCCCATAAGTAACTCATTTCTATTTCCATTACTGTGTGTAATTCAATGTTTAAAAAATCAACTTACCCTTGAAGCAGAAAGCACAGACTTTTTCAGGGCAATTTTATTATGCCCAACAGCTAAAAGGGTCTCTGTTGAATCAGAAAGTAAGTCAAACAGAAGCCCCAGTTATTACAATTAATTCAATTTAATTAAAGCAGTAAAAGCAAAACACATTTTTATAGTGAGCACTGACAATTCTGATGGCTTGGAAAATTTAAAGAATTAAATGATTGGCAAAGACCCAATCTGCAATTGTTTCTCAACCCTTCTATTGGAGGGCTTCTTCATCTCTGCTTGGGGGCTTATTACTTCTCAATTTGAGAGTCCTCTTCCATATGCTTACGTTTTAAAGGTAATTTGTGGTTGTGGTTACTTTTAGGGCCTCCACCAGAATTTTAGTTTGGCCTTTCCACCAATAAATCAAGAAAAAATGTCCTTTGGTAAGTGACAGAGAAGACCTTTCTCTCCTATTCTCCTCTCCTCTATTTATCTTCTCTCATCTTTCCTTTGTGTTGTTCAGTCATGTCTGACTCTTCATGACCCCATTTTGGGGTTTTCTGGGCAAAGATACTGGAGCGGTTTTCCATTTCCTTCTCCAGCTGATGTTATAGATGAGGAACTAAGGCAAATAGGGTTAAGTGACTTACCCAGGGTGATACAGCTATTAAGTTTATGAGGCTAGCTTTGAACTCGATCTTTCTGACTTCACGTCCAGTGCTCTATCCACTGAGCCACCTAGCCATCCCCCTCTCCCACTCTCCCGCTACCCTCCATCCAGCATCACTGGCTAACCTATCTGTTGCTGAGGATAGCATCTTCTTTGGTCCCAGATGCCATCAGCAAGGCCTAGGTACCGCCATGCCTAAAACACAGCTAGAAGAGATAGAATAAAGGTTTTAAAGACAGGACATGGATTTGCTCTTTCTTTCCCCAAGATGATAAGTACAGTGTACCACATATCTAGGTAGTCAAATAGATGTGAGAATTAACTAGATCCTTGTTCTCATTCTCCAGTGCCACTTTTTTTAAAGTGTTGAGGTATAGATTTGGAATCATAGAACACAGGTTCAAATCTCCCATTTGCCACTTACTACCTGGGCAAGTAACTTCTTCAGACACCCGTTTCCCTATTGTCAAATGAGGACATTGTACTAGATGACCTCCCAAATCTCACCCAGCTCTAAATCTATGATTTTCTGATTTTATGGGTGACTTCCATCCAGCTAGCTTGTTTTGCAGCATGTCCACAGATCTTTCCTCTGAAGTATGGAGAGAAGGAATGCTTTCCTTTGAGCTGTTACAGGGCTGTATAGAAGTCACCCATAGACTCATAACACCATAGATTATCCAGGATTTCTTCAGTTCTTTAGACCATCTGCTCAGATACCAATGGTGCAGTGATATTCCTCTAAAGAGAGACAAAATCAGAGAAACTTAAGATGAGACACTTGAGGTGAGAGCCAGTAGAAGGCTAACGAAAAGGAAGAATGTCAAATTCTTTGTTGTAAGCGAAGGTTCTCTAGACCAAGGGAAGGGAGAGATACAAATGGAAAAATAGGTGATGTCAAAATGAATGATAAAATTTTTTGATAAAAATAAACATTATATATAAAATAAAATGGAGCGTCTGGAGGAAAAAATAAACAATCCAGCACCAATATCATTGCTTGGCTAATCTGATCCTATGGTACTTCCTTTAAGAGAAATAGGAAAAGCAACCAGTCAAAATATCATCTTAAATTTCCCTCAGGTCCTAGGAATTTGTTCTGTTCAGTTTTTAATGCAAAGTGATTTTGAAGGACTAGATTTTGTGTTGGCAGTCTCTTCTATTTTTTATTCAAACTAACTTTTGTTGTTACTTTTAACCCAAGCAATGAATTTGGGAGCTATAGAAAGATGACGGAGTAGCAGAGAGTCACAGTAGGTGAATGTCCCCTTGAATTGTATTTAATTTTATGGTCAGTGGTAAAAAGCAATCCTCCTACAGTAAATAATACTCTTTCATACTTTCAACCCAGCTACATAAACATATAGAGTTTTCCAATAAAACCAGAGTTATGACGAATCATTCTTTGACTTAATAAGGGAAATTGAGGTAGGAGGTGTTAGTACTTTTGAAACCTTTAATGTGTTGTTTTACCATCAGCAGAAAAATCTTATCTACTCTACCTCACCCAACAAAAAGAAGTTTAATTTAATTTTGAGTAAGCATCACCATCATGTCATGATCTCTTGCTCAAGAAAAATATCTTGTGTCTGGACAGAACATTTTAGGGGGCAGTCAGTACTGACTACATGTGATTTGATTCAAACCTAGCAAAGAGTATTGCCAAATAACAAAATATACTTGGAAATAGGAAAAAAAGTTTAGAGGGGGTGTGTGTATGTGAGGGGGAAAAAAAGATGAAGTCGTACAAGGTCATTAGCAATAAAGTTCTCTTTCAGGTATTTTCAATGATAATTTTTTTTAAAGTTTGTGTGTAGAGAAGAAAAGTTTTGTAATGCTAACAACATATTAACCAGCTATGACCTTGGGACAACTTCCCCTATGTAGGCCTCTGCTTCATCCTCTGCCAATGAGAGGATTGGACTGGAAAACCTCTAAGCTTCCTCACTAATCTAACATTACATTAATTTATTTCAAATTATCAATTCCATGAATTTAGACGTAGCTATTTTCTGTGAACTCTACTTTAGTTTTAAGTATTTAAAATTGTATTTGTCTAAAATACAAATAAGAAGCAATTGATTGCCTCACTAAATTATATAAAATTAATTTTTAGTCTTTTAATTAAATGTTTTGTTTTGGCTCAATGACAAAGACATACCTGAATAACTTTTTCATAATCTAGCTTTTTGTCAAAAATGTTTCTAAGTGACCATCTGTTTGGAGTGCTTGTATTTTTAAGTAAGAGGGCAGCTAGGTGGCCCAGTGGGATGGAGTGCCAGGCCTAGAGTCAGGAAGACCTGAATTTAAATGCAGCCTCAGACAATGACTAGCTGTGTGACCCTGAGCAAATCATTTAACTTTATTTGCCTCAGTTTCTTCATCTGTAAAATGAGCTGGAGAAGGAAATGGCAAACCACTCTAGTATCTTTGACAGAAAACCCCAAATGGGATCACGAAGAGTTGGACATGACTGACATGACTGAACAACAACCTAAAACTCATAGGATCATAGAGCTAAAAAGGACCAGTCCAATCTTCCTCCCCTCTCTACCTCCCCTCCTCCCCATTTTACTGATAAAACTCACAGGTAGAAAATGACAGGGACAGGATTTGAACTCAGATCCTCCGAGTAAGTTCCTCTCCAAGCCTCCATTTAAGGAAACTACAAAGCCAGCCACCATGCTTGATTCAAACCCAGACCACCTCTCCATCTTTCCTCCAGAGATACCATCACTGCTCCCCACATTTTATGTGTTATCTTCCCCCACTAGGCAACACTGCTTGCCTGGGATAGTGCGATAGCTTTGTAACCGATTAGTCTAGGTGACCTCTAAGACCCCCTTGTTGAAGAATGTAAAGAAATAAGTTTTTCCCTAATTTGTTATTTTGTCGATTCTTTGAAGATTCTTATCAAATGAAAAGGCGGACTTCAGAAAACTTCTTTTCCAGGTTGATTGACATTTAAGAACCTGAGGAATCTGAGGCCTACAGAAGTTCAATGATTTGCCCATTGTAATCCAGTTGGGGTGGAGCACAGAGTAATTGAAGGGAGATACGAATGATAGGGGAATAATTTCATCAGACACTCAGAGGCAACAGGAAAAATCAATGCATGGGACATCTAGTTAACTCTAGTTGACATATACAAGTTACATGTCAGTATCTGAGGAAGGTAAGAAGTAGGGAACATCTGCAAAGAACCCAATAAGATCCTGCTTGATGACTCCAGTGCAAAGATGGGCACAAAAAAAGTATGGTCTAGGGTTAAGAATGAAAGATGTTTTAAAAAAATGAAGATACCTAAAAAAAAACCCAACAACTTCACATCTCTATGTCAGGAATGCTATTTTCAGGAAGTGATCTGGAAGGTCCTAGATGTAGCAAGGAATAAAAGACATCACAAAAGCACAAAATTAACCCTATCTTAACCAAAAAGAACTGACTGGTTGTGAGAATCATTTCAGGAAAGGCTGCCTATGAGCAGTGTGGCCACCAAATAGTTAAAGCAAAACTCAAAGCTTATGCCAAATGAGAAGATGGCATAAGGACAAGATTAGGAGGGATTCAAAGGCTAAAGATGAGAAGACATTTAGTGCACTTACCACAAGTCCCTTGGCAGTTGGAGAGACAACACAGCCAAAGTCAATACCAGTTTTGAGAACAAGCTCATTCTCAGAGCATTATGGAGGAAGAAGAGGGAAGATTATACCTCACAAAACTGTGAAAAGTAAGAGCGAGGAAAGTGAGCCTGCAGAAGACTTGGCAGGAAGAATAACTCAACCAGGTCATACTGAGAGAGAGCATTTATAGATGAAACTGGAAAGAGAATGTCAAATAGCCTTGCCGTGGAAAGGGCTTGCCAACATTTCACTGGCAACCAATTCTCGTCACTGATGGAAGCAGAGCTCCCATGGTGGAATTCCGACATGTGAGAACTCAGTGTGCTAGAGCAGGAAATGGAATACGGGGACTCAAAAGAATGAGGGCAGGAAAAGGAACCAGACCTAATCAATACAAACAGAGAAAGTCCAAACTGGGGGTGACACAATTTTATAAATACTTGAAAATGAATTTTCAAGATGTTTCAAAACATAGTCCAAAAGAATAGAAAATTAAACGGATAATTAAAATGCTGCTCCAAAGTGAACAAGAAGATGTCAGCAACTATCGGCCCATGTGCCTACTTCCTCATCTCCGTAAAGTGTAAGAATGATCTAGGCCTATATAAATTATATACTAGAAGAGGAATGGGTAGACTTTTGTGGATGATTTTTCTGAAGCAGAATAAATCTTTATAGTCATGCCAGTGACTGAGAAGCATAGAAAATGCAGTCCCACTGCACCCAACTGACTTACTGAAACCATAGATGACCCAAAAGTCCAGGGAAAGAAACATGGTGGTTGCATCCAGGTTATAGCATTTCACCAATGATCGATTTGAACCAAAGATGGCATCAAGAGCAGGCACAAGAGGAAAACTAGGAGGACTAGTTATGTAGCAGTAACAAGGGATAACAGATGGACAGTCCTTGTCTTGGACCAACATGAAATGTTAGGAGACATCGAGTGGCTCAGGTCACTATCTTACAGAGGACTTGTTGAAGAGCATAGACAGGAATGATAACTAACACGCAGCACTGTAAGATTTGCGGAACACTTTAACATGTTTTCTCTCATTTTATCTTTATAACAACTCTATAAAGAGAGTGCTACTATTATCCTTATTTTACAGATGGAGGAACTGAGACTTACTGAAGTTAAATAACTAGCTCAGGGTTGTCCAGAAAGTAAAGCATCTGAAGGAGGATTCAAAGTCAGATCTTCTTTACTGCTAGTCCAGTTCTCGGTCCATTTTGCCACCTTGCTGCCCAAGAATCCAATATGATAAAAGGGTTCTGATGACAGAAGTGTTCACACTGATCTGATCATGAATCCATTGAAATTAACTTTTAGCAAAACTTTCTTTGAATGATTGCTGCACAGAACTGGCATGCCCATCCTTGGAAATCCTCAAGTGAGAGGATGTTTTAGAAAGGATTTTGTATGGTTTGGACTACATGGATGTTGAAGTCTCTTCCAGTTCTGAGGTCTTATAAGTTAAATTAAATCCTATAAATTAGAAAAATCCAAGTTGATTGGAATCACCAAGAAGAATTCATGGAAGAAGGGGTTCTTTAAAGATGAGGAGGATTTGGATCGATGAAGAGAAGAAAGAAGGGCATTCCAGGCAGAAGAAATGAAACTTGAACACATACAATTCAAATCAGCAAGCATTAAGTAAGTGCCTACTGTGTGTCAGGCACCATACTAGGGACAGAGGAGAATTACCTTGTTAGTACTAATTATGGAGCAGTGGAAGGGAAGGTTAAGATGGTTGGCCAATAGAGGACTTCCTTCTTTCTTTTTTTCTTAGATATATTTTGTTATTTTACAAGAAGCAGTTTACACATGTGAAATATATTCTCCCTACCTGGAACGTAGGAGGCTATTTAGAAGCTCTCTGAGGCAGCAAGCTCTTGTGGGAAGTTGGAAGAATAAAATTCCTTTCCTATGTCAGCCACTGTCTTTCTCTGTCAGGACTAAGATACTAGACCTACATCACCAGCTGTCAACTCGGCACAAATGTTTTGTGATTGGTGGAAGGATGAGAGGGTGAGCTGACATATCTTACTTAGTGCTGCTCCAACTAACTTCTTTATATGCCTATACACAAAAGCTCAAAGAGGCAGTATGGTGTGGTAGATAAAGAGCAGCCTTGAAGTCAGGAAGGCCCTGGGTTCAAATCTTGTTCCTGATTATATTGGCTGTGACCCTTGGCAAGTCATTAACTTCTCAGTATTGTAAATAATTCTCTAAGATAAAAAGGTGTCAACGTTCATTGGTAAAGGAAGTTCCCACATACAGTAGTCCCTTATAACGACAAAATTCCAGGTCTAGTCCCTATTCCTATACAAAAATTCAGAGCAGTCTAAAAGCATACAAGGGGCCCTCAAATATTCACAAGGCAAAGTAAAACCCAAACTTTTGGATGCATCCTATGTAATTGAGATCAGAAATCCCCATGCAGCTCCGGCTGGGACCAGCCTCAAGCCATCAGCTCCATCTTCATCTGTCTAGTGTTCACGGGTTTCCCTCGTGTACCACACAATCCATAATGGTCAATGAGATAACATATGTAAATGCTTTCATCTCCTTGGTCCTAAGGTGATCTCATGCAATCGCTTGAATAGTGTAATGTGCACACACAGGCCAAGCATGCACCAGCACAGGCGCAATTACCTCTAATAATCAGCATCATTTCCATTTGGGGATCTGGTTTTTGTCTCTTCTTTGTCAGCACTTTGAAACCTTACTTAGCATGACCACTGATTCCATTTCAAATCAAGAGTCAGGAGTGCCTTGCCAGGGACCTACCACCAAAGCCCCCTTTAGAACCTAGGGCTTTCTTAATTGAGTGTTCTCTTGGAGGGTTTAATGATGGTGAGGAAACTCAGCCTTCCATCCGTGGTTAGCTGCAAGCCCAATCTAGGCCAATCTCATTTCCATAGCTCTCTGTGATGAAGCAAGTTGCCTTTTCCTGTGACTCTTCTCCTTCCTTACTTCTCCATTCCTTCCTCTTTATTCCTGGCCCAGAGCTACCCCCAAACAGAAGCCTCCTCCTATCACTACTTGCTTTGTCTAACTCGCTACTGCCACATCCTGAAAACCTGAAAGGAGAGATATTTCTTTTCCAAAGATTCATAACTGCCCAGAGATTCATAACTTTCTTCCATTTTCTCTTCTCCAGTGGCATCTTCCTACCTTGTGCCCACCCCTACTATGGCCACTGCAGAGGCCATTAAAGTATACAACCAATCCGCAAAACAGTAAGGAAACTCCAGGTATAAACTATAAATAGCTGAAGCAAGTCACTAGCACACAGTGACATGCTGCCCAATTATTTTGGCATGGGTTAAAAGCATTAACAAGCCCTTCTAGCACCTCCTTGTTGTCATTCCCCTTCCAGTAAAGAGATCTTTCTTCTAGCTCCATCTCTTGGGTCATGACCCTGACTAATTTTCATACACACACACATACACACATGCATACACACACACGCACACACATGCATGCATGCACTACCACCACCACTACCAAACCTCAGCAATCTGCTTAGGTCTCTGGAGATATAGGGTCTCTTCCCATCTGGGCCCAAGTCCACTCCCTTTGACTTCAGGTCAATACTGATGTCTTCATAATACTTCATCCCTGTCTTCGTGGGTATGCCCTGAGTTCTATTTGTAGGAAATATGACTACTCTTTCGCTAGTAACGGACACTTTGTTTCCCTGAGTTAAGCTTCCTGTCTTCATCAGCCTATCCTGGGTTTCCTTCCCCTTCTCACAACTTAACCTTTTTCTAAGCAATTCCCCAATTCCTTTTGCTCTTTCATAATATAACTCCCTGATGCATCACCTACCCAACTGACCTGGCCCAATAGTCTCATTTACTGTATAGAGGTCACACCCCTTACCAGATGCATTCCCTATGTCTTACCAAACACAAAAAAATGGCATGTTAAGGAAGCCCCAATCAAACACATCTGGATTTAACCATAGTTCAACTTCTCTGGTTCCAATCAGGATTAATATCCCCAAATTCATCTTTATTTTGGGGGAAGGGTACTTATCCCTACATAAGCAGCACCTATAAAATGAGATAAGCTTTATTAATCACTAAATATTTACCAAGTGCCTATTAGGCATACCAGATTCTAGGCATGCAAAAACAAAAATGAAACAGTCCTCACTCAAGAAATTTACATTCTATGTCCAAAGAGTTGAATTTGGAGTCCACATCCTCTTTTTTTTTTTCCTCAGGATCACATTTCCTGGAATTTTTATCACATTCTGGCACATAGTAGGCATTTAATAAATGTTTATTGATTGACCAACTCTATTCCATTTTAATTTGTTTTCACTCGAAATCTTAAGAGAATGAATTTACCAAACACTGAAACTTATTATTTTATTCTCTCCCATTTATTTCCCAAGCTCAGTTATTTAGTGAGTAGGGGCAGCTAGGTGGTACAGTGGATAGAACACCAGGGCTAGAGTCAGGAAGACATCTTCCCAAGTTCAAATCTAGCTTCAGATAGGAGCTGTGTGACCCTGGGCAAGTCACTTAACTGTGTCTGCCTCAGTTTTCTCATCTATAAAATGAGCTGGAGAAGGAAATGGCAAACCTCTCCAGTATCTTTGCCAAGAAAACCTCAAATGGGGTCACCAAGAGTCAAACAGCTGAAATGACTCAACAACAAACAACCTGAACAAAAATTACTCAAGTTACTAGCTCTCAGAAGCGAGCTGTTCTTCCTGAATGCAAATGGCCTTTCCATTCATCACTTCTTATAAGATGAAACACCAGAGCAAGGAGAGACCTTGGCTTCCTGGAATGGCACAGTTTTCAATGGCCCAGGCCAGAATAAATGTCTCCGTCCTAACTAAATTAGAAAGCTCACCGATAACCATATGATATAACATGCCTCGGCAATCCTGCATTCCATTATCATCCCCATTGTTTCCAAAGAGTACTCAGGATATCCAAATCCTTATAAACTGCCGCCATCAGCTTCCCATGGCAATGACACCTTGAGTCCATGGCTCATACATTTTGCTCCTCTCTTCCTGCTTGAGGATTCTTATCAACAGATATTGTATGAGTTGTAAATGGTCCGATTTTTTCCTTTCTGTTTTGACTTGTTAATGTTCGGGGCCTTGGACAGCTGGAGACTTTCGCTGGCTCCCTGACCTTGATTGCTTTGAATTGCTTCCCAGATATAAAAGAACACATTCCCACACAATGTGATTCATCTATGCTTAATAAACCATCTTGCTGGCTACCTTTTTAGTAGAGTCCTTAGTTGCTTTTATCCTCAGTCAATGTCCTCAGAGATTCATGGCAGAGAAGAAATAGGATCAAAATAAGCCTCTCCCTTTCAATATATTATCAAATAATTATAAAAACAATGCATGCCAGTATTGAGGGGGGCTTCATTCTGGAGTCTGGAAGGAGTTCTGCCCTGAGTTAGTTACCATATTGGACATCACTCATTCATCCATCCATGCATAGCATACCACCACCTCTACCACCTCTAAAACGAAAGTGTAAAACCTTGACCTTCCTATGTTGTCACATGGGGAGGACACAGTGATATGCCTGAGCATTATATCTGAGCATGCAAACTGGTCACTCTGTGTCCATTTGCAAGTTAGCCATGCATTGGAAATCATCATGACAAAATTCCTACTATCATGGCTTGGATCAAACGGCAGGATATATCTGCTTGCCCATTCTTACATTTTTGCTTCCTGCAATGAAGTCAAAATGGTTTCTCTACTCTCCGAATATGTCCTTGATGGAGGATCATTCCCTGACTCCTTTTTTTCTTCACCTTATCATCAGAATCTTCTCCTTCCAACTCTTTTGCCTCAGGTCCCCTTGTAATCTTTTAGTTTGGACTGAGAGGAATACAGCAGCTGACAGGACAACATATTGTCTTTGAAGTATGCTGGCTCTGGGCTAGTCTTTGGCAGGAGGAAACGACTTACTGGAATTACTTGGAAGTATGTTTTCCTCTTTCTTTCCTTTTCTTCTTTTACACATGGGATCAGGATCACACACACACACACACACACACACACACACACACATACACGCACATGTATGCACACAACAACCTGGGAAACTCAGAGTAGGAAGGAGCCACCTACTCCAACCCATACCTGGTAAGAACCCACTCTCTAAAGTCCCCAAATGTTCATCCAGCCCCTGTTTGATTTCCAGTGGGGGAGAGGAAGCAGCTAGACCTGTTATCTCTTGAAGTAGTCATTCCGTTTAAGGACAATGCTAATTGTCAGGAAATTTTTCCATAAGTCAAGCCTACATTTGCCTTCCCAAAACTTCTGCTACTTGGTCCTAATTCTTCTCACTGCAACCCTGCCCCCCCAATAAATCACTTTTTTTCATTACAGGGCAGGGCATGTTGGAAAATGATGGTGATGAAAAAAACTATCAATAAAATGGTTAAGTAAAATAAAATTCAGCATGCATACCTCAACACAATATCATAGCACAACAAATTTAGAGCTGGAAACGACCTTAGAAGCCGTTGGCTTCTAAGCCCCTCATTTTTATAGATGAGAACACTGGGGCTGAGAAGGCTTAAGTGACTTGCCCAGGATCATACAGCTAGTGTCTGAGGCAGGATTTGCAATTCGGTCTTCAGAATTCCATATCCATCCCTTAATCCACTCTACCACCTATCTGTGATCCCCAGATATGATATGATCATGGACGAATACAACAAAACCATTATTTTCCTACTTCTGTATCCCTTAAAGTCACCTAGAATAGCATTATCCTCTTTTGGTTGGTTGGCATTTTGTATTGTTGACTCACACTGAGCTCTCAATCTAGTCAAATCAAAAGTATTGATTTAGTACATACTATGTGCCAGGCACTGTGCTAAGCATTTGGAATACAAGTGTAAACAAAAATAGAGTCCCTGCCCTCAAGAAGCTTACATTCTAATGGGAAACACCTAAAAGGGAGCTAAAAACTCCCTTTGAGGGAGAAGCAAAGAGTGGGGAAGAAGGAGAAAAGTATCTATGCAGGAGTATGGTAGAAAAGTCCAGAACAGGGATGGGGAACCTGTGGCCTCAAGGCCACATGTGGTCCCCTAGGTCCTCAAGTGTGGCCCTTTGACTGAATCCAAACTTCACAGAATAAATCTCCTTAATAAAAGGATTTGTTCTGTAAACTTGGAAGCAGTCAAAAGGCCACACCCAAGGGCCTAGAAGGCCACATGTGGCCTCCAGGCTGCAGGTTCCCCACTCTTAGTCCAGAGAATCAAGAGTATTACTGAGAGAGGAGTGAAGGAGTGAGCATGGCTGCCTCAGGAATGTCCTCAAAATAGAGGTTCTAGGAGGAGCTTCCCAATTAGAGGGGGATGCTGCAGGGATGAGAATGGTGAGAAGACTATACAGCAATAGTGGAAAAGTCTGGAGAGTCAGGAGTAGAGAAACAAGAGTAAGTCCATTAAAATCCTCCCAAAATTTCAAAGAAACTTGTCTAGGCATATAACTCCCATCTTGTACTTATGAAATTAAATTTGAAATTGCTTTTTAAATGGCTTAACCTTAAGCGTTGCACAGTTTTGATTCTTCAGATCATTTTATATCCAGACTCTTGTCATATGTTAACTACCCATCTATGGCTCTATCTAAGTATTTATCAAAAATGTTGGATGTAACAGGGTCAACAGCTCCCTGGGCAACTCCACTCAAGAAAGACATCCAGACAAATTTAAGCCAAAATTAACGACTACTGTATGAGTCTGGACATCAACACTTCCAAATCTACCTAGTTGGGCTATGTATGACCTAGCTCATATTGCTCTACCTTATTTGAAAGGAGAAAAGGAGAGATTTTTTTCAAACTCTTGGCTGAAGTCTAGGTGAACCATAAATACAGCGTTCCCTAATTTACCACCTAATAATTCGAGAGAGAGACAGACAGAGACAGAGAGAGAGAGAGAGAGAGAGAGAGAGAGAGAGAGAGAGAGAGAATAGAGAGAGTGAGAGAGAGGAAGAAAGAAAAGAAGGAAGGAAGGAAGGAAGGATGTGGGACAGCTACTTCACCCAAAATTAAACTCAGAGGCTTCTCAAGTAGAAAGTGGAAATGGATTTTATTATGATCCCTCGGGAAAGGGCGGTCTCCAAACCCATAGACAATCGGTAGGGAGAGGCAGCGCCCAGAGGGCAGAACTATGTTTTGATACTCTGTGCTACACTTACATGGTTTTATGTGTTTGGTTACTTGAGTGTCTTGTCTCCCTACTAAACTGCCAACTTCAGAAGGTCAAGAACCATGCCTTATTCAAACTCCGCATATACCTCGGTGTTTTCACACAGCATGTGCTTAATTAATGCTTCTTGATTGAATGATATCATTATGGACAACACGAAGAACTATGAACTGGACCATAGTATTGATAAGTAGGTTTGGAATTGTTTGAGTGACTAGGTCCAAATAGCACTAATTAATAGACAAAGCTTTGAAGAAAGTCTTTAGAGAGGTGTCATTGGGCTTTGTTCTTGGCCCTGTTCTGCTCAGCATTTTAATCAGGAATTTGATAAAGTCCTGAAGGCATAACGTAGACTATGAAAAGCTAAAAGAGATAGCTAACACATGGGATGATGTAATCAGGGTGGAAAAAGCTCTTAAAGGCCTAGAACGATGAGATAAATCTAATAAGATGAAACATACTTTTCAAAAAGGAAATAAGATTACTCAGGAATGACCCATTCTTTAATAACCTATGCTGGCTTATGACAAGCATCATAGATGTAATATAATTCACGTATATACACATATATGTATGTGTGCATGTATGTATGTGTGTGTATATATATAAATATAAAAGTCTGACATAGTATTTTTTAAAATTGTACAAATGTTTCAACAATACGGCTAGCAGCTGTTGTGGGGGTGAAAGACCAACACAAGCCCAACAACAAGAACGCTACCAGCGCACTGCAAAAGCCCAGGTTCTTTTGATCTGCTTTACTAAAGAAAGCAACATTAAGGGGTAAACAAGTTTACTTTAATCCAGCATACAGACATCCATTCACTTAGTTCAGGGGAAAAAGCCAGCACCCTGAACTTCAGAGCAAAATACAAACAAAGTGCAAACATTGACAGTCAGACCTTGTCTGATCAAATCCCCATACATAGTTACTAGAGTTTAACAAAGTCCCAGCATCCAGGTTTATGAGCTGGAGGGCTCTTAGCTACAGCTGTCCAGAGTCTCTGCATCATCGCACCACCAAGAGTGAAAGCCCTGAGCAAATAGTTCTGTCTTCTCTTCTTATACCATTTTAGATGTCATCAAACATCATCTGAATGACCAGAACTTAGGCTCCTATTATTGGCTCTTGAGTTAGCACCTCCCCTTAGTACCCTGGGAGCTTCACACCCACATAGGCTTAGCACCTAACAGGGGTTTGGGCCTGGGGCTTAGCACTTAGTAAGATTCAATGAAATACACTGAATTAATCAAAGGAAACAAAAGCCAAACTCTTCAAGGGCACTTGGTTGAACTGAGTGCTAAGAGCCCATTTTGCTTACCAACACAACCAAGGATATGGGAGGCATGGCTGGAAAACAGCTTACATGCAGAAAGACTTGGGAATTTCCGTGGACTGCAGGATCAATACAAGTCAACATGTGGCAACCAAAAAACTCCAACTAGCTAGTAAGATCCCAAGTGGTATTGGTAGACATACTACTTGGAATGAAGAAGGTTACAGACTTGCCAAATCTGCTCTGGTTACATCACATGTGGTCGCTGTGTTCATTTTTTTGTATCACATTTGGGATATATCGACTTGCTGTGCCATATTCAAAGTGACAAAGATAGTGAGGAAACTCAAAACCATGCCATTGAGAATAAATGGAAAGTCACAAGAGATATTTAGCCTGGGGGAAAAATATTTGGAAAAGTGAGGCATTATGAGTACCTTCCAATATTTGAAGTATTGTTATATAGAAAAGAGATTAGACTTGTTTTATATAAAATAGGGAGAAATGCATGAAAGTTGACCCCCAAAAAGTAGATTTTTGTCTCTATATAAAGAAAACTTTCCTAAAAATTAGAACTGTCCAAAAGTGGAAAGGATGATAAGTTCTTAATCAATCAATCAACAAGAATGTATTAAATGTCTATTATGTGCCAGCACTGTACATATGGGAGGTCTCATAACCTTTCATATGTGAGCTGAACAAGATTAAAAGTGTCAAATTTTCCAGAACCAGATTAAAATATAATTTGAAAATGCTTAAAATAAATAAAATATACAACATAGATAATGTTAATTTGTGGTTTTCAAAGTCAATATGCAGGTAGAGGAATGTTTCTATTTGAGTCTGACACCACTAAACAGGATGATGTCTGAAGTCCTCCCAACTTTAAGACTTTATGATTTTTATTCTCTTTTGCTAATTACTCTTTAGCCAGTCTTATGATTTTATTGGTAAGGAAACTCCCTTTACTAATGTAAATGGGCAACTGCTCTGCAATTCATAGTCTTAGCAACTATGAATTGCCTAGGTCAAAAGATTAAGGGACTGGTCCAGGGTCACACAGCCAGTACGTGTCCATGGTAAAGACTTGAACCCAGGATTTCCTGACTCCTAGGCTAGCCCTCCTTTTGAGCCAATTCTCAATTTCTCTCACTCATCCTTATCAAAGGAATTCCCTAAAGTCCTATTCTTAACTCTCTCCATTTTTCCCTTCTCTCTTTATGCCTCTGTACATAGATGACAAATCCCCTTTATACTTAGATGACCCCCGAAGAAATATTCCCAGGCTAAATTTCTGTCCATACCTTTATCCTTGTATTTCCAATCAGTCCCCAAATCATGTCAATTCTTCCTTCAAAATGCTTCTACTATCTGCCCCTTCCTTTCTGTTCCCATTATTTCCTAATCAACTTCCTATCTTTGTTCTACTCCCTTCTAACATGCTCTGATCATTCTAACATATTTCAATGACATGAGTTTCCCAATTAAAAAAACCTTTAGTGTCTCCTGATAGCTTGCCAAATGAAACATAAATGCTTTACTCAGCCTGACATTCTGTGTCTTGCAAAATGTACCCCCCCAACCCACCTTTCTGAACTTGTTTCCCATTCGTTCTTTCTACATGCCTTATCCTCCAGCCAAACGAGATTTTTCAGTTTCCCAAACATATCTCACGCTTTCCCGCCTTCATACATGTATTTGTTTATTCTCTTACTTATCTGCACCTATTGAAATTTGATCCATTGTTTGAATCCAGCTGAAATGCCACCTCTACCATGAAGCTTTCCTTGACCTTCACTGTGAGAAAAAAAAATCTTGCCTTCCCTGAATTCCTATAGTTTTATGTTTTCATTCTCTTAGGGCATTTATTACATACATCCCTTCTCAGTATTATGGTTATTTGTGTAGAGAAGCTTAGAACATTAAAGCTGGAAGGGACCTTAAAGATTATATGTTCCAACTCAATTATTCTATTTTTTTGGAGGTGATTGGGGTTAAGTGACTTGCCCAGGGTCACAAAGCTAATAAATGTCTGAGGCCAAATTTGAACTCAGGTCCTCCTCACTCCAGGGCCAGTGCTCTATCCGCTATACCACCTAACTGCCCCCAACCCACTTATTCTACAGATAAAGAATATGAAGTAAAGTGATGTCATTTACCCATGGTTACCCAGTGGTCAGGAGAAAGGGCTAGAACAAAGGTCTTCCCTCCTCAATCTAATGCTTTTTCCACTACCATTGTTGCCTTCTAGATTCAAAGCTGCTTGAGGACAGGATCCTGATTCATTTTTGTACTACCCATAAAACATTACCTTGCCTTATAGTAGACACTTGATAAAGACGAATGAAGTGTAAGATGAAAATGAAAAACCACCTTTGCATTTAACTGCAACTACAATGGAATGGGGTATAGAATAGAAACAGAATTAAAAAGATTGAGAAGAAATCACTAACAGGTATGATTTCTGAGAAGCTAATAATCTTTGAGGGACCATGGAAAATGGGAGAATGACAGGAGTATGGAACAGAGCAGAAGTCCTAATTTTCAAAAACAGAGATGAGGGAAGAGTTTGCCGAATCTAGGCCAGTGGGCTTGGCTTCATTTTCTGTAGCACATTATTCAAGGGCTATAGGAATTTAAAATGGAGAATAGTGATCACCAAAAGCCAGTATGTTTTCACCAAAGACAGGTCATGGCAGACTAATATTATTCCCTTTTTTGACAGACAAACTAGACTGATGGATCAGGAAAGGATTGTAAATAGTTTACCTAGCCTGCAACCAAGCATTTGACAAATGGGTAATGCCACCCTTACGGGCAAGATAAAGACATATGGATTAGATGATAGTAAAGTTAAATAAATTCAGAACTGGTTGAATGACAGGATCCAACGAGTCTATCAAGAGTCAGTTGATTTCAATTTCTAGGGACATCGGCAGGAGAATGCCCCAAGCACTGAATAGAACAGGACCAAGGACTGTTCTATTTACGATATCATTAGTGAGTGAAGCCATAGATGATATGGCTTGACAAGTTATCGGATGATAAAAGGTCTGGGGGAATATCTAACAGGTCGATTGATACAGTAAACATCCAAAATTTCTCAAAACCCTGGAACAACAGGCAAATAGATTAAGAAGAAATATAATAGGGAAAATGTTCAACTCTATAATGCAATTTAGAAAATCCATTTGACAAGTGCACAATAAAGGGATTTCAGCTATAATAACTGTCTTCAATGCTGAATGTATAAAAAAGATTATACTCATTCTGCTTGGCCTTAGAGGCAAAACTGGGAACGATGGGCAGAAGTTGCAGAGGCAGATTTTCATTTGATAAGAATGGGAGTAAAAGAGGCAGCATTGCACCATGAAAGAATAGTGGTTGTGGAATCGGAGGAGCCAGGTTCAAATCCTAGATCTGCTACTATATGACCTGCATAACCTTGGGTAAACTACTTAGCCTCTCTGAGCCTCAGTTTCCTTATCTGAAAAATGAGGAAGGGTTAGAGAGATTAAGTGATCTTTAAAGTTCTTTCCAACTCTAAATCCTAGGATCATATAAGTGGAACTGGCTTCCTCAGAGGGTTGCCCCTGACTTGGTCTCTATCAATATAAGGACTCCTTATTTCTGAATGAATAGCCCTATGCAAGCAAAAGGGTAGTTGATCACAGAGGCTACAGGAGCTATCTAAGAGGTAGAATTTACTTGGGCCCTGTCACCCAAGGCCTTGGGCATGAGGCCTTTTGTTTCCATTGTTGTCAAAGCCCTTCTTGCCTTTCCTCTTCCTTAGCTCAGAAACTTAGTTGTAAGCCATGTTGACATTAAGCGTGTGCCAAGTTTTGGTATTTAGACGTTCAGTCAGTTCAAGTTTCATTCGGTTTCCCTTGTGTATTATGTGCCTTTTTATCTTGGTTCTTATTCACTGGATTGTCCTGTGACAATGTTTGTTGGAAGAGATCCAGGAGGGCAGAGACAACCCACCATGCCTTCTCTCTGTGGTTGGGTTGTTGACTGGGCTCAGCCAAGGTCTTCATGCTCAGAGTGAGGACAGAGTTTAACCACAGGGTGGGAAGGAGGACTCTGAGAGCTAAGCAATGTGTTTTTCTTACCATCACTGGTCATTGTCCATTCCTAATAACTCAGATCCATGGAGGCAGAGCTGGAAAGGACCTGGGAGGTTTTAGTCCAACCCCCTTCCCCTTTCAGGTTACAGTGAAAGGGGGAGGATTTGAATACAGGTCATCTGACTGCAAATAAAGTTCTCAATTCTACTGCACCAGGATGTCAGCTAATTCCTTCCTTGGCATAAGAAAGCTCTTAAAAAAAAAAGAAAGCTCTTAAAAGGGGCCATCATAGATCATATTTCTTGTCTTCTCGATGCGGAGGGGAGGGAGTGGAATTCTGAATTGATAATAAATTATTTTTAAATTAATGACAAAGGGGAAGGTAGGTATTGCAGTGGATAGAGTATCGGGCCTGAAGTCAGGATGACCTGAGTTCAAATTTGGTCTCAGATACTAGCATTGTGACCCTGGGCAAGTCACTTAACCTCAATTGCCACTAATTTTTTTAAAATTAACAACAAAGAAGGAGGGGGGAGCCATCATCATAACGTTCCTTCCTATGGCACCTGAAGGTTTACAAATTATTATCCACATGACAACCCTGCGTCATAAGCAATACAAGTAATATTATCATTATTTTTTCGATGAAAAAAACCAAGCCCAAGAAAGTGAAGCAACTGACTTCAGTTAGTAAGAGCCTAGACTTAAATCAGGGTTTAAGAGGCAGCACTGCATTATGCAGTAGGTAGGGACTACACTCTAGTGAGTACCCTACTCAGAGAGGGTAGGGCACTAGAATTGGAGTAAGGAGGACCTGGGTTCAAATCCTGACTCAAACACTTACTAATTGTGTGATCCTGGACAAGTCACTTAAACTCTTTACACCTCAGTTTCCTGGACAAGTCATTACAAGTCTCTGTGGAGAATGGGAGTGGGAGGGTAGACTTGATGGCTTCTCAAGTCCCTTTCAGTTCTAAATGGATGATCCTGTGATCTCAGTCTTCTAAGCCCAGAGTTCTTTCCACTGACCACGCTGCTTCCCACATGCTGATTCACCCAGAGAGAGAGAGAGCACTTTAAGGTTTGTACTTTCCTCACAAGCAACACGTAACCCTATGTTCAGTTTAGATTTATTGACATTACACTAAGCAGAAAGTGAGATGCTTTTTCCTACCTTGTCTATCAGGGCAGCTAGATGGTACAATGATAGAGCACCAGGCCTGGAGTCAGGAGTTCAAATGGATCCTCAGACACTTACAAGCTGTGTGATCCTGGACAAGTCACTTAACCCTCTTTGCCTCAGTTTCCTCATCTATAAAGGGAGCTAGAAAAGGTAATGACAGAACTACTCTAGTATCTTTGCCGAGAAAACTCCAACTGAGGAAATGACTGAACAATAATAACAACTTTTTCTGTTATTTTATCTCCTCAAAGCCTATATTGTGACAATACGTAGGAAGTCCTCAGCTCTCCCCTCCTAGCTTTGTTCCTGACTTTCTGAACTTCAAAGTCACACTTCTACTGCTGTCTGATCCAGGAGCTTCCCTCAGCACCTGGGGCCTCCTTACACCAGCCTTATGGCCTCACCCACTCCCCTTTCCTCATTTATAAGTTCCGTTAATAATGGAATCTCTATCTTGTGAAGGGCTTTCATTCCCCTCCCAACCCTATTCCTGGCCCTCTAGACTTCAAAATCATACTTATACCTGTATCTTCCACCCCATTCCCTTTCCAGCTCCCTTTTGTGTACCATCTTCTCCTATTAGAATGGAAGTTCCTCGAGGGCAGGGGCTATCTTTATACCCCAGCACTCATCACAGTGTCAGGGACGTAGTAAATACTCAATAGTTGTTCTTCCTTTTCTTCTTTTCTTCCTTCCTTTCTTCTTTTCTTCCTTCCTTTCTTCTTTCCTTCCTTCCTTCTTTTCTTCTTCCTTCTTTCCTTTCTTTTCTTTCTTCCTTCTTTTCTTCCTTCCTTCCTTCTTTCCTTCCTTCCTTTCTTCTTTTCTTCCTTCCTTTCTTCTTTCCTTCCTTCCTTCTTTTCTTCTTCCTTCTTTCCTTTCTTTTCTTTCTTCCTTCTTTTCTTCCTTCCTTCTCTTCTTCCTTTCTTCCTTCTTTTCTTCCTTCCTTCCTTCTTTCTTTCCTTCCTTCCTTCTTTTCTTCTTTCTTTCCTTCTTTCCTTCCTTCCTTCTTTCCTTCCTTCCTTCTTCAACTGACAAACACCCCATTTCCTAAGACTCTTAGACTCTCGACTACTTTCTCTACACTCTACTACCCACCTTCTACTGCCTTTGCCCCAGCCACTGCCCCAAGGGCTATTTTGAGAGAAAGAAAATAGTGGAATTTTCAGAGAATCTACGGAATAGAAGAGGAGAAAAAGGAGAAGCTAGGGAAAACAGGAAGGATATAGGGGAGCTGTACCTGGGGAGAGACTCCCAGGCAGAGTCGATCTGTGGTATGCTTTGGAAATAACACTGAACTTGATGGCAGGAGTCCTGATCCTAAGACCTAGCTCTTACACTAACTAGCTACATAACTTTAATAAATCACATCACATCTCGAGCCTCAGTTTCCTCATCTGTAAAATGGGAATTATAGCACATATTTTACCTACGTCATAGGATTAGAGTTTGCTGTAAATATCAAATGAGACAACAGAATTGAAAAGCTCTTTGAAGACTACAAAGTGCCCTGCAAATATGATGGAATACAATTTCTATCAAATAACTCAGCTGGAATGTGGTTGGCCTGGTTATTTTGGCTATCTTGATAGCCTATTCAGATTGCCACATAATTTACCTAATACATTTGGTAGGGCTTTGGAGCAAATTACTTGTTATATCTGGGTCTAAATTTCCCCTCATGCAAAATAAGAAGATTGAAATAAAATCTCTTCTATCTCTGAAATCCTATGATTCTTATGAACTGTGAATATGATCATTTAAAATGTACATAGAGTTAGGTGGCACTGCAATGGATAAAGCACTGGGCCTAGAGTCAGGAAGACCTGAGTTCAAATACCACTTTGGATACTTACTGGCTGTGCGACCTTGGGCAAGTAACTTAATCACTGTCTGACTCAGTTTTCTTAATTGTAAAATGGAACAATAGTAGCCCCCACCCCCAGATTGTTGTGAGTTTCAAATGGGATATTTGAAAAGCACTTATCACCGTGCCTGGCAGACAACATGTACTATATAAATTCTTATTCCCTTTCCCTTTCTTTCCCCCCCCCCAACTATAATCTGCACCATACTACATATATAGTAGTAGTATATAGTCCCAATATTAGTAAAAAGTGAAAAATTTAAAATGAGCATTCACATTTATGAAACACTTTAAATTTACAAAGTACTTCCTCACCACAATCCAGTAAGATAGGTTAGCCTAATAATAACAGCTAACATTTCTATGGTGCTTACTATGTGCCAGATGCTGTGCTAAGCACATTACAAACATTATTTCAATTTATCTTCACAACAACCTGGGAGGTGGGTGTTATTATCTCCATTTTGCAGATTAAGAAAATGAGGCAGAGGTTAAATGACTTTCCCAGGGTCACATAGCTAGTAAGTGTCACAGACCACGGGCATTTTAACCACTAAGCCATCTAGCTGCCTAATGTAATGGGGTATCTGGCACATAAGGTAAAGAGTGCTCTGTCTATAAAACCTGGCCTAGATGCTGATTCCCAGTTTCCTGTGGCTCTCCCAAACTTTGAAACTCCCAAAGCTGGAGATGAAAGTCCCATCACCAAAGAAGAAAAAGAAAAAGGACCGAGGCCCATTTCTCAGGGCCACAGGCCTCCATGGTGGAGAAGGCCCTAAGAGCTCTTCCCTTATAGCATAGTCTTTAACCAGATGCTGCAAGAGAAGAATTCACCACACGAAACAAAGTTGACTCAGGCCTTTTTGAAGACATTGACAGTTCCACCTTCATAGCCAAAGGAAAAACATTCCTCACAATCATGTGGTTACCCAACCAGAAGCAGTTATGCAGTTTCTACAGATATTCCACACCTTTTTCATGGCACTTCTCCATATTATCACAATTCTCCAGGAAGAAACTATTTAGTATCCATCAGGTGGAGTGGTTGTATCAGCCCAGCAAGCCAACCGGCTCTATGTGTGCACCAGATCCCTATTACACAAGTATTAGTAATTTCTCCACTACAAATGAGGAAACCAGAGTGATAAACTTGCCCAACTTCAGAAAATTAATGAGTATTAGAGTTGGGTCTTCAACCCAGTTCTTTTGACTCAAAACCAATGGTCTTTCCATTATACTGCAAAAAATCAAAAACTTCAATAGGCACATTAGCAGTACAATCAGCATCTGGTAAGCTCTCTTCTCTTATACCACCATGGTGCCCTAGACAGTACCATGAATGAGAGTCTTATCAGGATGGAAAGTAAGCCATGGATAGGCAAAGTGGGTCTTCATTTCTAATCTTTCTTTTGTGCTTCCTTGTACTTTCTGCCCCTCTTTCTCATCCTACACCGAGCACCTAGAATGTAGCCCTTGTCAGAGCTTATCTGGAGTATTGTGTTCAGTTCTGGGCACTACAGTTCAAGAAGGATATTGATGAGCTGGACAGCATCCAGAAGAAGGCAGTCAGGATAGTGAAGGGACTTGAGTCCGTGTCATATAAGGATCACTGGGTATGTTTAGCCTGGAAAAGCTGAGATTCCCAGGGATGTGATTACTGTTTTCAAGGATTTTAAGAGCTGTTATGTGGAAGAGAGATTCAGCTTGTTCTATTTGGCTCCAGAAGGCTGCTGTGGTTGTGGTTTTGTGGTCGTGTGGTTTGTCCTTCATTCTCGAAGAGGACTGTGACATCAGGAAGGTGATGCCATGACTTGCAAGTGAATTGGATTTAAGTGAAGGAGGACTATGTGAAAGCATGAGCCTCACTTTCTCCGCTGGAGCCATCTGGGTCCAATGGCAAGATACAGATCAAGACAACTGGAGACAGCCCCGGCTCCAGAAGGCAGAACCAGCAGCAACAGGTAGAAATCAAAAAGAGGCAAATGAAGGCTTGATAAAAGGAAAAGTGTCCTAATAATCAGACCTTTCCAAAAGTGGAACAGACAGCTTCAGGAGGTGGTGGGTTTCCCCCTTCTTGGAGGTCTTCAAGCACGGTCTTGGATAACCACTTGTCTGGTGGGATGGTTGGATTAGATGGCAACTGAGATTCTTTCCGATTCTCCAGTTTTACAGATGAAGACACTGGCTGTGTGCCAATGGTCACACAGCCAGTAAGGATCTGAAGCAGCAGTCTTTCCATTACACAATACAACCTTTTCACTTACCATGCTCTAATTTGTATTAGAATTATTTCTGAATCTATCTCCCCTTACTTACTAGCCTGTAAGTTTCCTGAAGAGAAGACTTCCTTATTCTCCTATCTCACTAGGGGCTTGGCACAATGTGGTATACATAGCAAGCAAAAAAATGGGTGCTGAATGCTTAATAAATGACCTCAATTAAAATTCGTTTTTAAAAATGAGTACTGCTGGGAACAGCAGAGGGTGTGGTGTGTGTGGAGTGTGTTTGTGTGTGTGTGTGTGTGTGTGTGTGTGTGTGTGTGTGTGTGTGTGTGTTTGTGTTAAATCCTAGCCTTCCCTGGCCCTTCAAATCACCCTACTAAACATCCATTTACTCGGACTACTGGCAAGCCAACCCTAGGGGAAGGGCACATCAAACTTCCATCTACTGAAATTGATTCAAAGGCATGACAGGATTATCCCATAAAGGCTGGTCTTTAGAAACAGAATAACAGACAGCAGAGGGCAAGCATATCTTGTGACTGCTGGTCAAGGATCAGTGATCTCATGCTAAATACGCCAAAGCAAGAGTCAAGGGTTAAGAATTTCATCCTCTCTGATCATTCATGAACTTGCTGTGTAAGGATTGCAATTCACTCTAGCTTCCTGTCCCCCAATTTCCTTGTCAGCAGAATTGGAGATTATGTGCAATCCTCCAGATTTCTTAAGAATCATCTGTCTGCCACTTACTCTTTCATTTCAGCCAGAACATTTGAAGACTTATCCAATACTCATTATGAAATAATAATTTTAGAGCTGGAAGGGCCCTCAAGTATGTTAACTAATTTTGTCTCTACAAAGCTTAAAATGCAACCATACTGTTTCCTTCCATCCTTTCACCTTTCCAATGGATTGATCAACATCAAAGACCTCTGATTTTTGCTCAGCAGCACTTCCTCATTCTGCCCCCCACTGCCTGCTGGGATTCTGTAAACTCAGTAAGACATACTTTTATTACGAAAAGAATTTGTCTCATGTAAGCATACACACATAACTAATTTTAAAACAACTTCCAGTCTTGTTTTTCATCCTCACACTCCCTTTTTCATATTATATGCATTGGTTGGGGCCCCTTTATCTCTTCACTGTTCTAAATATTTTCTGGATTGGGATTTTACACAGCCAGAAGGAATGCCACTCTGATAAAATGGAGCTATAGCCTCCTCCCTTACATTCCCCCAGGCCACACCATTCACCAGTTGCTTTTAAACAGAAAGCTTTACTAGTTGAAAAGAAAGTCAGTGGTTTTCAGTGGTACATTTAATAATTCATAAATCAAGAGAGGTTCAAACAGGTTCAAAGTTTAAAAGTTTAAAAGTTTTGCTGAAGCTTTAAAGTTTAAACTGTCAGGGGCTTTGACAAAAAACTTTTCCTGTCTGGAATATTTAAGATTGTTGTGCCATATTATATTCAGGACTATTACTACATCCTCCTCAACCACAGTGTTTCTTTTGAAAAAATCCAAATGAAGTTTGTTATAAGCATTATCCTCTCTTCTGGTCCATAAGATAGGCTCATAGCTGTAGCAGGTACAAGGACAAAAGTGGCTCTTCTCCTCCTCCTCCTTTTCTTCCTCCTCCTCTTTCTCCTTCTCCTCTACCTCCTCCTTCTCCTTCTCTTCCTTCTCCTTCTTCTCTCCTTCTTCTTCTCTCCTTCTTCTTTTCTTCTTCTCCTCTTTCCTCTACTTCTTCATTTACTTCTTCCATCTCTTCTTCCTTTTCTTCCTCTTTCTTTCCTTCCTCTAATTATTATTGTTCTTACAATTCGTGCTCTGAATCAAAGTACTTAGTTGGCTACCACTGCCATAAGACGTGAAAGTTTTCTCTCTGCAAGGAGGGAATTGTAATAGGAGATTCTAGAATACATGTGCAAACGGTGTCTTGACAGAAGACGAGGAGTTGTGTGTAATCTGCTATTTCAAAATTGAAAACAGAGAGCCCAAATCTTCAGCTGGCCTTGGTCTGACCTCTAATTTTTTCAGATGAAATTACTGTATTTGCGTGAGCAATCAAATGTGGTGTCATCAACCAAACCCAAAGCACTTTTTTGGAGTATCTTTTTGTAATGGGCAAATCTTAGACTGCACTCAACCAAATGAGTGCAGCCAGCTTTTGAGGCTGCTTCTGGAATTCTAACCTTGTATACACTGACCCTCTATGTACAGTGCTGTTTTAAATCACTTTCTTCAGAAACCTATGCTTCTTCCAGTGACCTCTAAGATCAAATCCAAGTTCTTAGTCAACTTCCAAGTCCTCTGTCAGTTTCTATGACTCTCTCATTTACATCTAACTTCCCTTTACACCTGACCCAGTCTCTGGCCAAGCAAGGTCTCTGCCTGTCTTGTTTAATCCCTCCTTTGAGTATTCTCACTTATTATTCCTCCTTTTTGCCAAACTTTTCTCTCTCCACCTTCCAAAAATACCTTCTTCTTGTTGTTATTGTTGTCCAATCAATTTCAGTTGCATCCAACTCTTTGTGACCCCATTTGGGGTTTTCTTGTCAAAGATATTGGCATGGTTTGCCATTTTCTTCTCCAGCTCATTTTAAATTTGAGGAAATTGAGGCAGCAAACAGGGTTAAGTGACTCTCCCATATTTGAACTTAGGTCCAGCACTCTATTCTACCACCTAGCTGCCCACTGTATTCCATAGGAACAAGTATTATCATCCACATTTTACGGACAAAGAAACAGAGGCTCAAAAAAGGTAAAGTCACTTGCCCATGATCACACAGAGCTAGAATTTGAAACCAGGTCTCTACAATACTCCATGAAAAGCTCACTGCCATAAAGTAGGACCTCCCTGAAGACTAGGACCATATCTTAAACTTTTGGTGTTCTCAAGTGTCTACTACTTAGTGGGCACCCTGACTTCCAGTCAAAAGCATTCTATTCCTCTTCCATATCTCTTTGAGCATTTTGTCTGTATGTGTCCTTTGCCTCTCCATATTCCCCACCTCTCCCTCCTAGCTCAGTGGCCTGGAACTAAAAAGACATGGGTTCAAATCCAGTCTCAGCTACTTACTAGCCGTGTGACTCTGGGTGAGTCAGTTAACTTCTGTCGTCCTCAGTTTCCTCAACTATAAAGTGGAGATAATACCATCACCTACCTCCCAGGGTGATTGTGAAGATCCAATAAGATAATAAAGTGCTTAGTCTCGTGCTTGACACATACTACGTGCCATATAAATGCTACCTAATTGTTAATATTATTATAATATCGCCTATCGGTTACAGATGGACCAACAACAGAATGATAATGGTGACAGAATTATTAGCACACACAGAGACCCATCCCAGATTCAATGATGCCGCAATATGATGTCATCTCATTGCCTCACATTATCAGTGTTCTAACCTTGCTGTTAGAACTCTGACTTGCACCCACTTGTGCATCTTGGAACTCCAGAAAGTTCCATTCAGGCATAATGGGAAAGATAACACTGCTCTTGGTGTTCTGACAGCAGGTGGCTTCCAAGGAGCAGCTTCACATTCTTGCCCTGTATTATACCCAAAGACAATCCTTGGTGTTCTTGAGTAATAAATATAGCCATTTCTCATAAGTGGGGGAGGGGAGGGGGAGTTGGTAATGTGAATCATGTATCTGAAAGCAGGTCTCGGTTCACCTGGCTTTGTGCATTATGAAACAGTTGGCAGCTTCAACAACACCCACGCACTTTTTCCAAAGCCCAAACATGAGGCTGCTATGTACGAAATGCTCTGGTTTCCCCTAGCATGAGGCTGAATCACAGTACTGTACTTACATTCCAGTAACATACCCTTAGTTCACATGCCGTGGTCAAGATTCAGAATATTAGCTGTGTTTAAAGAGATGTTGCAATATTGTTCTACCGGCTTAGTCTGGGTAGTTAAACAGGCCTGTCTGTGACAATCTCTACCTCCTAAAATACACCATATTAATTTGGGAGCAGTACATCTGGTAACCTTTTGGGTTACCCTGGGAATCCATGTGGCCCATTCAGAACACTTAGGCAATAGAAAAAATCATCAAGGGAGATCCTGAAATTCCTATAGAGTTACACTAGAAATCGATCTGGCACCCAGGCGAGTATTTCTTAGAATTTAACCTACATTTCCCCTGGCACGACTTAGTCCCATTGCTTCTTATGCCCCTTTCTCTGATTGGTGAGACCAGCTGATTCTTCCCTCCTTAACTACCAGCAGACAGACAGAAGGATGTTGTAATCATGTTTCTGGCTGGTCACAGAAGCATAGACACTGGAGGTGGAACAAAGATCTCCACTAGGTCACTCTTCATTCATTCCACCCCAGGCCACAATGGTATGACTCCTTACCCAATATCATTTCCCCTCTTTTGTTTTGTAGCTATCAAGCATACCAAGCATACTCGCTGTTCAAAATCCGTAAATGTCTTTGAATGGATATTAGTCATGGAATCCCCCCCCCCAGCTATTTAATACAACTTATATTTTTGATGATTTGATCACCTCCATTTCTTTACCATTCTTTTCTTTTCGGTTCCCTCCCTAACTCTCAAAGCTTTTCTCCTCACTGGCTACTGCTAAAAAACTCTTGTAATTATCATGAATTATAATGACTGAGCTTGACCCTTAAGATGAGATATGAGAATACACCTCCCACACTTCTTTGCAGAGGAGGGGGATGTTTTTCAGTCCTTTTTCAGTTGTGTCCAATTCTTCGTCACCCCATTCGGGGCTTTCTTGGAAAAGATACTGGAGTGGTTTGCCATTTCCTTTTGCAGTTTATTTTACAGATGAGGAAATTGAGGCAAACAGAGTTAATAAGATCACAAAGTTAATAAGTATCTGAGGCCAGATTTGAGCTCAGGAAGATGAGTCTTCCTGACTCCCAGGCCTGGCATTCTATTTACTGTGCCACCTAGCTGCCCCACTCTGAGTATAGAACATTTCATCTATTGTCAGACTTAGCCGATGCGTTACTTAAGTACATTTTTTCTCACTTTGGGAGGCAGCTAGGTGGTCAAGTAGATCAAGTACTGGTCCTGGAGTCAGGAAGATCTGAGTTCAAATACAGATTCAGGCACTCATTAGCTGAGTGACCCTGGACATTCACTTAACCACTGCTTGCCTTGGTTTCCTCAAATGTAAAATGAGCATAATAATAGCACTACCTCTTAGAGTTGTCGTGAGAATCAAATGAATAATAATATTTGTAAAGCATTTAGTAAAGTGCCTGCTAGTAGGTAACATAAAAATGCTTATTTCTTTCCTTTTCCCCTTGGTTGTGGGATGTTGTCAGTACTATTAGACACAGCTGATATGCTGATTAGTTTTGCTAAACTTTTTTTCTCTGTTTTTTTAAATCTTTGTTACAAGAGATAACTCAGTGAGTAGAAGAGGGAGGAGGAATACATTTGGAAATAAATGTGATATAAAAACAAAAAGCAGTAATAAAACATCTTTTGAAGAATCGTATCTTTTTGAGCAGGCAGATTTCAGGAAAACCTGGAAAGACTTGCATGAACTGATGCTGAGTGAAGTGAGCAGAACCATAGTCACAGTAACAGCAACATTGTGCAATGATCAGCTATGATAGACTTAGCTCTTCTCAGCAACGCAATGATACAAGACAATTCCAAAAGGCTCATAAGAGAAAATGCTATCTGCATCCAGAGAAAGAACTGATGAAGTATGAATGCAGATCGAAGCATACTATTTTCACCTTTTTGTTTGTTTTTTTTCATGTTTTTTCCTTTCTGTTCTGTATCTTCTTTCACAACATGACTAAGATGGAAATATGTTTTACATGATTGCATGTGTATAACCTATATCAGACTGATTGCCATCTTGGGAAGAGTAGGAAGGGAGGAAGGAAGGTAGAAAAATTGGGGACTCAGACTCTTTCAAAAAATGAATGTTGGAAATTGTCTTTTCATGTAATTGGAAAAAATAAAATGCTATTAAATTTTAAAAAGAATTATATCTTTTTATTTAGAGAATGAATGGTATATAGTATAAAGAACTCAGGTTTTAGAGCCAGAAGACCTGCCACTTATTATCTGGATGGCCTTCAGCAAGCCATTTAGGACCATGGACTTCAAGCAAGAAGAAACTTGAGAGATCATATGGTCCAACCTTCTCACTTTGCGGATGAGGATATTGAAACCCAGACACTTACCTAGGGTCATATGGACACATCCTCTTGGAGTCATAATCTTTGATTCATTTGACCCTGAAGATTACTCCTTTATCCCTCTTTTGCCACAAACAACCAGAAAACCTTCCTGCTACATCTGCCATATTTTCTTCCCCTTATTCTGTCTGCTCTTCCCTAAAGCCTCTGTTCAGTGACCTCTCTAAAACCAATTCCCTGTAAGAGTTTGAGCAAATCCCTCAACTTCTCAGAGCTTCCACTTCCTCACCTCGTGAAGGCAGATAATTACTACTCACTATATCTCCTTCACAGAGCTCTGAGGAAAGTGCTCAATTAACTGCAAGACACAAGAAGTGCATGAGAAGTACTATTGTGTCATAAACTTATAGAAATTAAGGGATTGGGGCAGCTAGGTGGCACAGTGAGTAGAGAACTGGCCCTGGAGTCAGGAGGACCTGAGTTCAAATGTGGCCTCAGACACTTACTAGCTATGTGACCTTGGGCAAGTCACTTAACCCCAATTGCCCTGCCTTCCCCCCTGCAAAAAAAAAATTAAGGGATCCAGATGAGATTGGAGGCCAAGAACACATATTCCTATTTTTATTATTATCAATCATTATTATTCACAATTCTCTGTGACTATAAATTGCAGTACAGTTATTCATCTGCATTGGTAGAAGGAGATTGCTCACCGCTAGTCTCCTACACAAGTTCAAACAAACAAAAAGCAACTAATAATATAGATGTTTGAAGAAAATGGATCTTTGTTTCAGGGAAAAGTTTGGTCATTGTACACCTGCAAAGTCTACCCAAGATACACATTTGTGTGAGTGAATGAATGAATGAATGAAAAGGTATCAAGTACTTACTGTGTGCCCAGTACTGTGCTAAATTCTATGGATATGAATAAAAAAGGCAAAGACAGTTGCTGAACTTAAGAAGCTTACATTCTGATGGTGAAGACAACATGGATAAATTAGAGAGAAAGAGAGAGAGAGAGAGAGAGAGGGAGAGAGAAAGAGAGAGAGAGAGAGACAGAAAGAGAGAGGGAAGGAAAGGGAGAGAGACAGGGAGAGGGAGAGGGAGAGGGAGGGAGGGAGAGAGAGGCAGCTATGTGACACAATGAATAGAGCGCCAGGCCTGAAGTCAGGAAGACTTGAGTTCAAATCCAGCCTCAGATATTTATTAGCTATGTGACTGTGGGCAAGTCACTTAACCCTTGTTTGCCTCAGTTTCCTCATCTGTAAAATGGGGATAATAATAGCACCTCCCAGGGTTATTATGAGGATCAAATGAGATAATAATTGTAAAGTCCTTAGCACAGTTCCTGGTGCATAGTAGGCACTATATAAATATTGACTATTAGCACGTTTATTACATGCCTACTATGTGCCAAATATTGTGCTAAGCACCAAGTATACAAATATAAGCAAATGAGATGATATGTTACTTTAAGAGGCTTACATTCTAAAGTGGGAAGACACTATGTAAAAGGATACTGAAAAACAGGGGGAAGAAAGAGGACACATATGACATGGTGAGGAAGTGGTATGGAGATCTTGGTAACAGTAAAATAAGGGGAAAAACTCCTGTATTAGAGCCAAGGGACCCTGGAGTGGACTAGAAGGTTGTCTAGGGGAGTTATGGCCAGGGATGGATATTTTGGTCTGGAAAGCTATATAGATTTAGGGTTAGGGTGGAGCCATAGGGGAGTAGATTGGCATACCCTTTCTAGGAACAATGACAAAATTAATTTGGTTATGGTTCCAGAACTAGAAAGGAGAGGGGGGACAGAGAAGGTTGAAGAGTGTGAAGTTAAAGCCAAGCCTAAATATAGTATGTGGTTAAAGCAATAATCAGTCCAAACAGTAGGGACCTGGGGTGGGAGGTCCAGGGATGAAAAGGTTAAGTCCTTTCTGGTCTAGGCTGTATGACAGCTGGCAAGGAGATGACAAGGGAATGAAGCTGATACACCAGCTCTATCTATTTGTTGTCCATTCAATTAGAAATCATAGTCTAGGCCAGTGGTTTCAAATCCAAATAGAATTGGGGGGGTGGAGCGGGGGGAGCACTAAACTATATAAAGATCCCAGTGGGTCACATATTGATTTAGGGGAAAAAAGCATATATTTACATTATCTAGGCTCTATTGTATTTCTACTTATTATTAAATGCTTTAATCTGGTTCTGCCAGCAATCAGGAATGTTGCAAACTCCAATGTGGCCAGTAGACACTGTACTTGACACTAATGTTCTAGACAATCAGCATTCTTTATTCAGTTGGTTTTCCTATGTGGATAGTTAGACTAAACTCTTCTGAGCAATTATGGATCTCATTTGGAAGGATTGGCCAATTTTCCAGGGCTTGACACGTATCAAACCAATATCACCTACAAACAGGAATATCCAGAAGTCCTCATCCTCTGGACAGAATCCCACTTTGATTTGGACTCTACATTGGACATGCTCCATAATGGCGGAAAACACTTAAGGAAATCATGCATCTCCCTGTTTCGTGCCTTGCTTGATGGGCAGATGGCCATCACCAATATTTGTCTGGTGACACTATGTTTGTGAGCCATGAAGCACCATTGTCTCCAAAGAATTAAAATTGTGGGTCACCCAAAGACCTATAAAGAGATACATGGTAGAAATGAATAGGTAGCAGCATATTACCAAAAAAAAAAAAAGAAAGAAAGAATTTTGTAGGAATAGTGCGAAAAAGGATATCTTCCCTCCGATGACCAGAAAAGGAACCAGGCCAATCATATAGCAAAAGCAGGTAGAGCCCACATACTTCATTGGCATCCATCCAATGTTGAGAGATAAAGAGGGAGGTCCTTCCTAGCACATTAGATGAACCCCTTGTAGAGGAGTTATCGGAGACATGGACAAAAGTCACACAAGATGAGTAGGCATGGATAGATTATAAGTTTCACTGTTGGAGGGATTGCGTGCTGGCACAGCAAATAGAGTGCTGGGCCTGAAGTCAGGAAGACATTTTCCTGAGTTCAAATCTAGTCTCAGACACTTACTAGCTGTGGGACCCCCAGAACAAATCTTTTAACCATTTGCTCAGTTTCCTCATTTGTAAAATGATCAGGAGAAGGAAAGGACAAACCATTCCATTTGTCAAGCAAATCCCAAATGGGGTCATGAAGAGTTGGATACAACTGAAACAACTAAATATACATAAATATATAATAGCAACAAAGAGTTCATATAGATCCATCAAAATATTAAAATAATTATGATTATAGCTCCTATTTCTATTACATTTTAAGGCTATATAATGATTTTCTCCCAACAACCCTGTGAGGTGGAGAAGATGAATATTTTATCCTCATTTTACAGAAAAAGAAACTGAGGGCCAGAGAGGCTGAGTAGCTTCTCTAGAGATAGGTGGCTAGTATGTGGCAAAGCAGGAATTCAAACCTAGGTCCCTGAAATCATTCCTTAAGGATAATAATATATCAGGCAAATCAGGGATGCCTGACCTTGGGGAAAAGTCAGGTAGCACAGATCTGAGTTCAAATCTGGTCTTGAGCATTTGCTCCTTGCATGACCCTAGACAACTCACTTGACCTCTGTTTGTTTCAATTCCCCCATATGTAAAATGGGGATAATAATAGCACCTACCTCTCAGGGATGTGGTGAGGATCATAAAAGCATTCACTTAACACAGTGCCTGGCACATAGTAAGCACTATATAAATGTTAGCCCTTATTGTTGTTTTTGTTGTTCTGAAGTCTTATAACACAAAACTGTCCCATTCACTTTTGCGTTGTCATAGTCTGTATAACTTCATCTATTTCACCCATTTCTTATTTCCTCCAATTAACCCTTGAAGGAATGTATTTGTATCTTATCCTTCTCTTGTAACAAGCTCTCACCACAAATAGATGAGGTGATTGAAAAATATTTGCTAAATTGAATGAAATATCTGTCAGTTTCTAGGGAAGAAAAACTTAACTGTTTTTGGCAACCGAAAAAAAAGTATGGTCTTCAAATCAAGGCAGGGGAGAGGGATCTAACTGTATTTTTCCCTGCAAAATTGTATTTTGCTCAGTTCTGGGGTCCAGATTTTAAGAAGGAAGTTGATAAGCTGGAGTTCATTGAGTGGAGGGTGACCAATATAGTGAAGGTACTAAAAAATGATTCCAGGTAAGGTTCTGTGGAAATCACTCTGTGTGAATAGTTAGCCTGGAGAAAAGAGAATTTGTGGGCTCTCAGGGCAGGAGAACTGACTTCAGATATTTGAGGAAAGACCAAATTGTTATGCTTGTCCCAAAGAACTGGAAACAATAGGTAGAATTTAAAGAGAGGTAAGTTCAAATCAACGTAATGAAAATGTTTCCTAATACTTAGAATCATCCAAAAGGAGCTGCCTCCTGGGGTAACAATGAGTAACCTATCCCTGGAGTCCTTCAGGAAGAGGCTGCAGCTGGAGATATGATTAGAGTGGATTTCTGCTTCATGTGCAGGTTAGATTTGATGACTTCTTAAGTCTCTTCCAAGCCTGAGATTCTATGGTTCTATTAATCCCAATACTGATTTCTCTTTAAAAACAAGTAGTATCTGTAAGGTTATCAAGTATCACATTTTTTTTCACTCCCACCTAAAGCCATAAACAGTTCATAAGTATAATTAGTAGCACACCTGACCATGTAGAAAATATCTGCAGATGCATTTTTGCAAAAGAAAAATCCATTTATCAAGATTTGCATGAAAAATACAGACTTCTTTAGGTGAAAGAGATGTGGAAACTAAGAATTACTATGTGTAAAATTGGGTGTATTAAAAATACTTTGAGAAAAAAGCTCTAACTTTTTTATAAATTAATTTATTTTTAGTTTTCAATATTCACTTCCATAAATTTGAAATTTTCTCCACCTCCCTTCTCTCCCCACCTCATCAAGATGGCATGCAATCCAATATAGGCTCTACATATACATTTTTTTATTAAACATACTTTCACATTAGTCACGTCGTATAGAAGAATTAGAACAAATGGGAGGAACCATGAGAAAGAAAAAATGAAACAAAACAAAAAAAGAGAGCAAATGGTATGAAAAGCTCCCTTTTAGCTAACTTTTTCAAGGTAAACAGGAGTTTTTTCTTCTTCTGATCTACATTCACATTATTAAAGGTGAAATTTTATTTCAGGAGAATAATATAAAATGCGGAATAAAGATAAATGGTAGGTATAAGCAGGCCACTATAAAAGCACCTCTCCCAAAACAATTTGCCTGGTATGACTGGCATTATCAAGAATATGCATTAACAAAAAATTCAGTGGTCTAGTCATGCAGCAAAAATGAGAGACAATAGACAGATGCTGATCCACTTGAGAAGCTAAAAGAACAAGAAAATTTAGTCATCAAACTAGTGGGCTTATACACCTAAAGACATTCAAGACAGAAACGAAGGTTCAATATATGACAAAATGTTCCTAGTAGCACTTTTTGTGGTAGCAAAGAACTGGGGGGAAATGCATACCTGTCATTTGGAGAATGACTGAAAAACCATGGTGTATGGATGTAATGGAATAGTATTTGATAGTTTAAAAATGATATGAAGAATTCAGAAACACATTCGAAGATTTCTAAAAAGTGATGCAGAATAAAATGAGCAGAACTAAATGAAGAACACACTCAACTACAGCAATGTAAATAAAAAGATCATTAAAAAGAAGCCAAACTAAGTGATGTAAACCAATGATGCTCCTGAAGAACAGATAATGAAACATACCCCCCACCTCATGGCTAAGATTTAGGGTGGTGAAAGAGAGTTGAGAGGGAGACTACTGGTACAAAATGTGTATGCCTCATCACATATGAACACTGTATCATTTGTTGTCACGAGGAAGGTTTCAGTCCCAAAAGGGGAAAAGTTGTTCCCTTTTTCTCTAAGAAATAACCATGACATAAAGACAAAATGCCATCATTTTTTCCATTTTTAAACTGGTTTTTAAAAAAGGTAGAACATAAGGAAGTTTCCAGTCTATAATGTAACCCTTTTAGGGAAGCTTTATGGAAGGACGTGGCCAAAACAGCATAGAATGGGAAGGCATGAAAGGGTTGTGATTTACATAAATGGAGGTAGCCCCCACACTCTTGATGGACAACAGATCCACCAATGCATGTTTCTAAAATTGAATGTTTTTAAGAAAAAAAAAAGTCTTCCGTGAGTAGTGTACTATAAATGTTCCTTTATGGTCTGGTGACATGAGATTTGTTGTTTCTGGAGATGCCACATTTCCCATATATACAGGATTGGCTCACAAATACACTAAGAGAAATCTATGGGAAGTAGATGCTTTTGGACGCGGGCTCGTGTTCACAGCCTTGACATCAATCATAGTGATCTCATTCGGCAGTGATGTGCTTATGAATATGTGCTGCAAGCCCTAAGGAATTTCACTGTAATTTTACAGTTTTTCATTTACTGAGTGAGTCCCAGAGGTCAGCATTTGAATATTGAAAACACTTCTGATTTAGACAAGCTGAGGTCTGAAAAAAATAAAATGAAAGTATTTTGTCAGCAAGAACCAATCCACATGAGAAAAGAGTGGATATTTCATTAGGGCTATAGGGGGCAGGTTAAACAAGCCAGAGGTGTCCGCATTGAACAAGCTGAGAAAAACAAGCGAAAGAAACAAAAGCAAAATTGATTACAATTGTGCTATGCTCCAAAGACTCCACTGGGATCACGTGCGGGAGTCTTGCTTAAGACTTTCGTTTGGGGTCCCAGAAGTTCTAACACTGCAAGTGGAGGAAGGCCAGGGCCTCAAGTTTAGGATCATTCATTCCCACCCACAACAGATGGGCCTCACATGGCAGGCAGCTCATCTACCTTGGAAACAGGACAGTTCCTTCAAGGAAGTCCCATGTGACATCAGGGGCAAAGAAAATCCCTCTTTCACCTGGTTCCCTGATGCCTGGAATTCCCCAGTCGGGGCTTAATTTGCTCTTTGCCTCCTGACAAATAAAGACTTAACAGTCATAGGACTGATTGGATTTTTTCCTCCTGAGAGATGTGTTATTTTTAGCAGAGAGTCTGAAGAAAGCACCCAACTCCTGGG
Source organism: Trichosurus vulpecula (assembly GCF_011100635.1). Classification (NCBI taxonomy): domain Eukaryota; kingdom Metazoa; phylum Chordata; class Mammalia; order Diprotodontia; family Phalangeridae; genus Trichosurus; species Trichosurus vulpecula. The sequence continues at coordinate 242,143,567 of NC_050573.1, read as the reverse complement.
TAAGGGGCAGGACTGCGTAGGAGGAACGTGCCTCACCAGGCTAAAATGCCCAGAAAGAGGAGGCTGACGACAAACTTTGCCATCTTTACAATTTGGCCATGGCTCTATTTGAAAAAGTGGCCCTAAATTAGTCCTGCTGGGACTTGAATTTGGAAATCCAAGTACAATTTTTAAGGTAAGACTGTCCCTCTGGCCATAAATAGGCACAATTAATGCCTACACTCAGAAAATGAGACACACAAGAAAAGCCAATATGAGAATGGACAAGACTTGAATTTCCTTACAGCATTCAAACAGATAGTTCTGCAGCCTGTGGGGAAGAGAGATCAAATACTTGTCTTTCCCACCATGAGAAGTACTTTGTGGTCTTCAATAAAAAAATAAATTTAAATAAATTTTTAAAACAAACAAGAAGCCCAAAGGCTACTTTATTATATTGATACTTTCTGCTTTGAATGAAAGTGTACAGTGTTTGCCTAACAGAATGTGATTTTGCCCTGTTAAGAAAGGAGGACACCACCTAGGAATCACACTGGGCTACTGTTTCAGGCCTTTCTGCGGTGCTGCCCTTCAAACCTGCCATATTGAATCAGATCGCTTGTTTATATAACATAACGATTTCACAATGCTTACAAATTATTACTCGCTTAGCTCAAAGCTGTCCAATTTCACCTGAATGCTAGAAGCCCCAGAACGGTGTCTTCCTGCTACTGGTAGAGATAGTGAAGTGGATAGAACGTTGGGCCTGGTGTCAAAAAGGCTTGAATTCAAATCCAGCCTTAGATACTTAGCAGTTGTAAGTCATTTAAACAGCCTTTCCTCAGTTTCCTTGACTGTGAAATGGAGGTAATAATTGTACCAACTTCTCAGGGTTATTATGAGGACCAAATACATTAATATTTTTAAAAGAGATTTGCACAGTGCCAAGGACATAGTAAGTGCGATGCAAATAACTATTCCCTGCCTTTATTCAGTGTTAGCAGAATCTAAGACTGGGTTTATGCGGCTCAATGACACCAGCCACCAATTGAGTCATTGCAGGTTTGGGTAGTCCCTGGTGCCTGTCAGCTAAGCAAACCACTAGACCACAGACAGCATGATCTCTGCCAATCAATGGTTAGGGCAACTAAAGCTAACTAGATCACAGCCTGCAGTCCCAGTCTTAGGAAGACAACTGGATGCAACATGTAGCAATCCAAATGATTGCTCAACTACCGACCTGAAAACATGTCATCAGATCATCTATCTACACAGCCTCATTCCCAGTAAGTTTTAAGTGATAATGAGGCATGGCATACTCAGTATTAACACCTAAAATCACATAGTGCAGTACTTGGATTGTGAGCTCTTTTCAGAATTCAGGCTAGGTAGTGCAGTGCATAGAGAGCTAGCCTGAACTCAGGAAGACCTCAGTTCAAATCCAGCTTCAGACACTTATTAGCTGTGAGACCCTGGGCAAGTCACTTAACCCTGTTTGCCTCAGTTTCTTCATCCATAAAATGAACTGGAGAAGGAAATGGCAAACACTCCAGTATCTTTGCCAAGAAAACCCCAAATGGGGTCACAGAGTCAGATATGATTGAAGAGCAACTACATATATGAGATAAAGATAGATACATATATACTGTCTCTACATATATACACTATATATCTGTATGTACACTGTATATGTATATTTGCATATATATATTTGTATATGTATATTTGCATATATATTATGTATAATATATTTTAGCTTTAATGTTTGCAAAGCACTTTATATATAATATCTCATTTGACAAAGTATCTGAGTATACCATGGACTCAGTTACCCGGTATGTCATGATGATGTATAAAGTAACTCTCACTAGACCGAGGAAAGCATTCAATGGGGTTATTAGTCTTCTCTCTCATTTCCCCTCCCCTGAAACATTTGTATCATAACATGGCTTTCTCCTGTTTTTTTTTCCCACATGGAGGCTCTCGTTCCCTTTCTCCTCCTGGAAAGAGTACATGTTTTGAGTTGCTTTTCAAAATGTGTTTGCGGCACCCTGAAAGCACCCTGCCCTGCCTCCCACACTCATGTTTCAAAGTTTTAAAGAATACATCATTTGTAGTTTGATGTATATCCAAAATCAAGAACACAATGCATGGGAGTCTGTGCCATATTTCACTCCACGGTGGAGTCACAGTTTTTCCTTAGACATGGTTTTAGCATAAAGTAAATTGTATTTCCAGGATCACTGCCAAACACAGCAATACAAATAATGATGACCAAAAACAGCTAAATGTTGGTGAGCCAGAAGTGCTAATATTTCATAGGAAATCCCACAAGGACTCTAAATATGTTTGGGGTTTACTTACACATTAATTAATTAAGGAAGAATTTTTCTTCAGTTATTAGAAAATTAAACTCCACCAAAAGCAATAGTGAAATTGGAGACAAATTGAATTAGAGATTCCAGGCTGGCAAGATACCAGCTCACAGAATTGTAATAGGAAAGAGTTAACTGGGCATTCTTAATCAGTCACTTGGCAAGCATTGTCTTAAGCAATGACTTGTGTTCCAGGCATTAGGAATACAAGATACACACATATGAGAAGGGGTAACAATGTATACAAATAGAAGAAGATAGGAAATATATGAAAGGTAAATAAATACAAGGTAATCTCTAGGGGAAAAGAAGGTACTGCTGGGTAAGGTTGGGAACAGGAAAAGCCTTTTGTAGAAAGTCATAACTGAGCTGAGCTTTCAAGGAAGCTCAGGATTTGCAGAGGCAGAGGCAGAAGTGAGGAAGTAGCGTGTTCCAAACATGAGGAATAGACAGGAGAAAGGATGTCATACATGAGGGACAGCAGGTACATAAGATGGGCTGGACCATCAAGTATATGAAATAGAGCAATGTGTAATAAGTCCAGAAAAGGTAGGCTGAAGCCATACTTTGAAGGGCTTTAGATTCCAAACAAATCACTTATTCATTCATTCATTCATTCATTCATTCATTCATAAAACAAAGATGAATAGGCACCTACTATGTGCTATGGGCAGCTAGGTGGCACAGTGGATAGAGCACTAGGCTTAGAACCAGAAAGACTCATTTTCCTGAGTTCAAATCTGGCCTCAGACACTTACTAATTGTGTGACCCTGGGTAAGTCTCTTAACCCTGTTTGCCTCAGTTTCCTCATCTGTAAAAAAATGAACTGGAGAAGAAAATGGCAAACCGCTCTAGTATCTCTGCCAAGAAAACACCAAATAGGGTCACAAAGAGTCAGATGACTGAACAACAACAAAAAATGTGCTAGGTAATATAAAATAATAATTGTGCTCTATATTTGAAGAATCTTACTGTTTGCAAAACATTTTTACATCCACTACTACTTCATCTAAGGAGCAGATAGATGGCACAGTGAATAGAGCACAGGCACTAGAGTCAGGAAGGCTTTTTCACCAGTTGTATGACCCTGGGCAAGTCCCTTAACTGTTTGCCTCAGTTCCTCAACTATAAAATGAGCTGGAGAAGGAAATGGCAAACCACTCCAGTGCCTTTGCCAAGAAAACCCCAAATGGGGTCATGAAGAGTCAGACAACTGAAAATGACTGAACACCACCAACAACAAACTTCATCTGATCCTCACAACCCTGTAAAGAAGAGTCATCGAAGAACTGAAGAGAATTTTACAGATCTAGTCCAACTCTCCTACATTTTACAGAGAAAAAACTGAGTCCCGGAGAGGATCAATGATGCCAAGGTTGTACAGTGAGCTCGAGACAGAGCCAAGACTGAAAGCCAGGGCTCCGTAGTCCCGTGCGGGTGTCTTCTCACTATACCACACAACCTCAGCCCAAGCATGATTTTCTCCCTTCTTTTGGGAATAAGTAAACTGAATGGTTAAGAGGACTCATCCTCTCTAAGTTCATATGATGAGGCAAGTGGTAGAAGCAGGACTTTTGAAGTTTAGACAAGTACTTTTTCAACAACTCCATTTTATGCCTCTCAAATATTTGGTGCCTCTCCTAAAAATAAATAAGGCCAAGTACTGACATTATGAAACTCACCATTTAGTAGAGGAGAGTGATCTGTAGAAATGCCAGCATAAATCTCAGAATATATTAATGCAAAAAGTATATTACTTCCCCATAAACATTTAAATTACTCGTTGTTATTGTTCAGTCGTGTTTGACTCTTTGCGATCCCATTTGGGGTTTTCTTGACAGAGATACTGGAATGGTTTGCCATTTCCCTCTCCAGCCCATTTTACAGATGAGGAAACTGAGACAAACAAGGTTAAGCAATTTGCCCAGGGTGACACAGCTAGCAAGTGTCTGAGGTCAAATTTGAACTCAGGTCTTCCCAACTCCAGGCCTAGTACTCTATATACTAAGCCACCTAACAGCTTTCAATTAAGGCTGAGCAGAGTGTATTTAGCCATTTGACATAGTCACATATTGGATAACAGATAATCTAGAATAAGTCACTGAATATCTAGAAATTAGTCATATAAGGATTACAACCATAAATACCACTTTCAATCCAAACCAATCCAACAAACATTTCAATACCTACAACATTCTAAGCACTTGTATGAAAGGCTGGGATACAAAGACAAAAAAAATAGTTCTTGCCTCTTCAAGGAGTTTATGTTCTCCTCAAGGGACACAATATAGAAGAAGATCCATAGCTACGTAATATGAGGAGGGTGAGAACACTTAGACCAGGGGGCTCCTGAAAGGTGATGGCCTATGAGCTGAGCCCTGAGTGAAGCTAGGAATGCTAAGAGGCAGAGGAAAGGCAGAAGGACACTTAGGTCATGTTCAAAGAAAAGCAAGGAGGCCAGTTTGGCCTATATCAGGAAGGAAAAAAAGGTTGCCTACATAAGCCCCAATTTCAACTCAGCAAGTATGCATTAAACACCTATGATGTATACATTAAAGGCAGAGTATTATGGATAGAGGGTAGGCCTTGGAATCGTGAAGACCTGGGTTCAATTCTTCTCTCCTACATACTGTGACTGTGTGACCCTGGACAAATCATTTAACTTTTCGGGACCCCGGGCTATAGACTATAAATCGCAAAACTGGCAGAGATATGCACTGGTAGAGAGAGAGTTTCCTCATTAGAGAGTTCCATAAAATTGCAGGTCCAATGCAAAAAGAAAAATTGTGCAAGGCACTAAGCTAGGCTCTGAGAATGAAAAAACAGCCTATTTGCATATGCCTCCCATAAGGGCTGAATAAAGTCAGTTCACAAAAGCAAGCTATGAACAAGCATAAAATATATAGAAACAACATAGAACAAGAATATAGATTGAAGAAATGAATACCTGCTGCATTATCATTATATACAAGCAATGGAGTTGATGGAAAGAAGGGGGAGAGAGGCTGAGCTGATGACCTTTTAAGTAAGGTAGCTAGGAGATGCCTGGACCTGAGTTCAAATTCTGAAACAGATACTTACTAGTAAGTCACAGAGAGTTCCCTCATTTATCAAAATGAGGACTAATTAACCTATGTCACAGGGTTGTTGTGTGGATCAAATCAGATGGTATATATAAAATGTTTTGCAAACTTCAGTGCTCTATATAAATGTTACTTTATCATCATCATCATCATTATGATGAGAAAGAGAAGCAGAGTGAGACAAAGGAGGAAGCTCTCTATCCCCTCCAGAATCAAATAAAATATCCTGTTTGGCTCTTAAAACCCTTCCTAACTTCCCCTCTACCAAACTTTCCAGTCTTCTTACATCTTTCAGCCTACCTGCAGAGCAGTAACACTGGCCTCTTTGCTGTCCTTCATACAAAACACCCCATCTCCCACCTCTAGGCATTTTCTCAGGCTGTGCCCGATGCCTGGAATGCTTTCCTCCTCAACTCCACCTCTTGATTTCCTTCAAGTCTCAGCTAAACTCCCACCTTCTACAGAAAGCTTTTCCCAGTCTCCCTTCATTTTAGTGCCTTCCTTCTGTTATCTCCAACTTAGACTGTGTATTGTTTGTTCATACATGCTTGTGTGTTATCTCTCCCATTAAACTGTGAGTTCCTTGAGAGCAGGGACTATCTTTTGACTTTCTTTGTATCCCCATGCTTAGCACAATGCCTGGCACATAGTCGCCACTTAATAAATTTTGATTGACTGACTGAGGATGCCAAGAGCTATTTGAAAGAAGAGGTCACTGCTCCACATTGCCTTTCATTGTAATCACTAAGAGTTTTGAAATACTTGAGCCCTTCATTTTCTCTCCTATCCACACACTTAGGGAAATAGATGGCATTATCAGGGTGTGACCCAAGCCCAAGAGGGAGTGAAGCATGCTTTGAAAATGCCAGACAATGGCCCAGGACTGCTGTCCTCAGAGAGACTAAAGAGAAATGTAGGTTCCAGTCCTACTGAAGGTGGAAAAATCTATCTACATAGGAGGAAGGTTAAATCTGCAACAACATTCAGTAAAGAAAATAGAAATCACACAGAAAAAGGCAAACCCACAGCTTGCAAAAAAACTCCAAATAAAGTAATGAGACACAGGTGAGAGGCAGGGCCAAGCACTGGAGAGAGAATCTCTCCAAACACCACTTGTCCTTTTGCCCTTCGGCTTTTAGATGCAGATCTCTGGTTGAGAAGCAGTGGTGTGGGAGTGTACATGGGTAATGAGTTGTCTTCCCTTGATGGATCTTTACACAATACCCATTTGTTCAGGAAACCAACCAGCATACCTCAGAAGTGATGCTCTGCTGGAAAATCCATCCCGCCCACAAATCTGTTTCTAATGATTCACCATTTGTAAATGATCTTCTCAGGCCTGGTGCTTCATTAGTAAAAGGTTATCAGGAAGAAAAATGGAACATCCACCTAGAGATTTAAAAAAAACTGCTGCTGCTCAAGAGAATGTTAGGAAGATTTCCAGCCTGCTCAATTGTGCATATGTTTGTGTGAGTGGGTGCTTGTGTGAGCTTTCATATGTGTCCACACATACATGAACATACATATACACACTAGATTTTATCATAGGCAGATTTGGGGCTCACCTGTACAGTGTAGTTTAAAGAGTACCAAGAAGGAAAATACGCAGGAATTCCAAGGCCATGGATTCATTCTTTTGAATGAATAGCAATGAGACAAGACCCATGATTTCATTGGAATAGAGGACTCCCAAATGACAAAACTCCTTCTACCCACACAGATCAGGACCTTCTTTACATACCATGGTCTTAGAGAATTTCTTAGAACATTGAGAGATTAGAAATACTGAAAACCAAAGGAGAAAATAATAAAATTGGAGTTAAGAAAACTATTGAACTAATATAACTAAGAGCTGGTTTTATGAAAAAATCAATAAAATTGATAAACTTTTGGTTAATTTGATTTAAAAAAAAAAGAAAGAAAACCAAATTACCAGTATCAGAAATGAGAAGGGTGAATTCACCTCCAATGAAGAGGAAATTAAAATAATAATTAGGAATTATTTTGCCCAATTGTATGCCAACAAATTTGATAATCTTAGTGAAATGGATGAATATTTACAAAAATATAAATTGCCCAGATTAACAGAAGAGGAAGTAAAATACGTAAATAGCCCCATCTCAGAAAAAGAAATTGAACAAGCCATCAATGAATTCCCTAGGAGAAAATCTCCAGGGCCAAATGGATTTACAAGTGAATTCTATCAAACAATTAAAGAACAATTAATTCTAATACTATATAGCTATTTGGGAAAATTGGCAAAAAAGGAGTCCTACCAAATTCTTTTTATGATACAAATATGGTACTTATACCTAAACCGGGAAGAGCCAAAACAGAGAAAAAAAATGATAGACCAATTTCCCTAATGAATATAGATTCAAAAATTTTAAATAAAATATTAGCAAAAAGATTACAGCAACTTATTAGGAGAATAATACACTTTGATCAGGTAGGATTTATACCAGGAATGCAGGGCTGGTTCAATATTAGGAAAACTATCAGCAAAATTGATCATATCGACAAGAAAACTAACGGAAACCTTATGATTATCTCAATAGATGCAGAAAAAGCTTTTGACAAAATACAATACTCATTCCTATTGAAATCATTGCAAAGCATAGGAATAAATGGAGTCTTCCTTAAAATGATAAGTAGCGTCTACCTAAAACCATCAGCAAGAATTATATGTAATGGGAGATAAGCTAGATGCATTTCCAATAATATTGGGGGTGAAACAAGGATGTCCATTATCACCACTGTTATTCAATATGGAGATAGAAATGTTATCTTTAGCAATTAGAGAAGAAAAGGAAATTGAAGGAATTAGAATAGGCAAAGAAGAAACTAAGTTATCACTCTTTGCAGACAATATGATGATATACTTATAGAATCCTAGGGAATCAAGTAAAAATCTACTCAAAATAATAAACAACTTTAGCAAAGTTGCAGGATATAAAATAAACCCACATAAATCATCTGCATTTCTATATATTACTAACAAAGCCCAATGGCAAGAGATAGAAAGAGAAATTTCATTTTAAGTTACCATAGACATTATAAAATATTTGGGAATCTACCTGCTTTTTCACACAAATAAAGTCAGATCTAAATAATTGGAAAAGCATTAGTTGCTCATGGGTAGGCTCGGCTAATATAATAAAAATGACAATTCTACCTAAATTAATTTATTTATTCAGTGCCATACCAATCAAACTATCAAAAATTATTTTATGGATCTAGAAAAAATAGTATCAAAATTTTTCTGGAAGAACAAAATGTCCAGAATATCAAGGCAATTAATGAAAAGAAATGCTAAGGAATGTGGCCTAATCATGCCAGATCTTAAATTGTATTATAAAGCAGTTATCATTAAAACCGCTTGGTACAGGCTAAGAAATAGAGGGGTAGATCAGTGAAATAGGTTAGGTACACAAGACACAGTAGTCAATTATTATAGCAATCTACTGTTTGATAAACCCAAAGACCCCAGATTCTGGGATAAGAACTCACTGTTTGACAAAAACTGCTGAGAAAACTGGAAAATAGTAGGGCAGAAACTGGGCAGAAACCAACGTCTGACACTGTATACCAAAATAAAGTCCAAATGGATATACCATCTAGGTATAAAGGCTGATACTATAAACAAATTAGGGGAGCAAGGAATAGTTTATCTGTCAGATTTGTGGGGAATGGAGGAATTTATGACCAAATGAGATAGAGAACATTATGAAATGCAAAATGGATAATTTTGATTACATTAAATTGAAAAGTTTTTACACAAGCAAAGCCAATGCAATGAAGCTTAGGAAGGAAGCAGAAAACTGGGAAAGAATTTTTACAACTAATGTCACTGATAAAGGCCTCATTTCTAAAATATATAGAAAACTGAGTCAAATTTGCAAGAATACAAGTCATTCCCCAATTGATAAATGGTCAAAGGATGTGAACAGGCACTTTTCAGAGGAAGAAATTAAAGCTATCTATAGTCATATGAAAAAATGCTCTAAATCACTATTGATTAGAGACATGCAAATCAAAACAACTCTGAGGTACCACATCACACCTATCAGACTGGCTAACATGACAAAACAGGAAAATGATAAATGTTGGAGAAGATGTGGGAAAGTTGGAACACTAATTCATTGTTGGTGGAGCTCTGAGTTGATCCAACCATTCTGGAGAGCAATTTGGAACTATGCCCAATGGACTATAAAATATACATACCTTTTGACCCAGCAATATTGCTTCTTGGGCTGTATCCCAAAGAGATCATAGAAATGGGAAGAGGTCCCACATGTACAAAAATATTTATAGCAGCTCTTTTTGTAGTGGCCAAGAACTGGAAATCGAGGTGATGGCCATCAATTGGGGAATGGCTGAACAAGTTGTGGTATATGAATGCAATGGAATACTATTGTGCTATAAGAAATGATAAACAGGCAGACTTCAGAAAAACCTGGAAAGACTTATATTAACTCATGCTGAGTGAATGAGCAGAACCAAGAGAACAATGTACACAGCAACAGCCACAGTGTGTGATGACTGATTTTGATAGACTTAGCCTTCCTCAGCAATGCAAGGACCTAAAACTTTTCCAAAGGACTCATGAAAGAAAATGCCATCTACATCCAGAGAAAGAACTGTGGAGTCAGAATGCAGAATGAAGCAGATTCTTTTCTGTTTTGTTTTGTTTTGTTTTGTTCCTCATGGTTTCTCCCATTCATTATAATTCTTCTATGCAACATGACTAATGTGAAAATATGTTTGATAAGAATATATCTGTAGAGCCCATATCAGATTATATGCTGTCTTGGGGAGGGAGAGGAGGGGGGTGGAATTTAAAACTTATGGAAGTGAGTGTTGAAAATTGAAAATAAACATGTTAATTCTTTTTAAAAAAAGAACATTGAGAAATTAAGAGATTTGCCCAGGGTCACACAATCAGCATGACAGAGGTATCACTTAGTCCAATGTCTTCCTTGTTCTGGGACAACCTCTTTATCCACTATACCTCTTCTACTGCATTCTGGACTGTCTCCAGTCATCCTGATTGATATCTGGCCCAGATGGCTGTAGAGGAGAAAGTGAAGCTGGTAATTTTGTACAGCTCTACCTCACTCAAATCAAAGTCAATTGCAAGTCATGTCATCATCTTCCTGATGTCACGGTCCTCTTCAAGAATAAAGGACGAACCACACCATACAATTTCGGTTAATAAGTTCTTAATTTAAAATGAAAATATACCTGGTAATGGAAATATATACAACTTGTTATTAATCACTCACTTCTTACTGTGAATTTGCTTAATCAGAATTTTCTTCTAGTAACCAGATAAGATAAGTATTGCTCAGAGAATGGAGGTTTTTGAGGCAGGAGAGAAGAGCTCAGAAGGGTGATTTTGAGCCATGGAGGATCATGTGGAAGTATGGTAGGGAATATCAGACATCCAGAAGGCAGTGTGAGGGTACTAAGTACCTGAAGAAGCATCCCTACCTAGTAGAACAGAGGGGCAGCCCTGAAGAAGACCAGCCCACACATCCATGAATTGTGCAGACAGTTCCTGAGAGATACAAAGGACATTAAGGGCCACAGTTCAACTAGTTTTTTTAAATGGGGGCACCTGTGGGGGCTCAGGAGCTAAAGTTTCAAATTTTAGGAATATATTCCTACTATTCAAATCCCCCACTAGGGTTACCCCTAGTATTCTGAAAAAGTGAGTTGTAGCAGAGTGGCCTCCACTTCTGGGACCCTCCAACCAACCATCATTGGGGGTGGGGGGGAAGAGAGAGAGAGAAGAGAAGAGAAGAGAAGAGAAGAGAAGAGAAGAGAAGAGAAGAGAAGAGGAGAGGAGAGGAGAGGAGAGGAGAGGAGAGGAGAGGAGAGGAGAGGAGAGGAGAGGAGAGGAGAGGAGAGGAGAGGAGAGGAGAGGAGAGGAGAGGAGGGGAGGGGAGGGGAGGGGAGGGGAGGGGAGGGGAGGGGAGGGGAGGGGAGGAGAGGAGAGGGGAGGAGAGGAGAGGAGAGGAGAGGAGAGGAGAGGAGAGGAGAGGAGAGGAGAGGAGAGGAGAGGGGAGGGGAGGGGAGGGGAGGAGAGGGGAGGGGAGGAGAGGAGAGGAGAGGAGATCACACCAAGATGTGTGATACATATTATTTTCCTGGTTTTACTGATTTCACTCCTCAGTTCATATAAGTCTTCTCATGTTTCTTTTTCAACATTTCTTATGGCACAATAATAGCCCATTCCATTCATGTTTGTTTATTTAGCCATTCCCCCAATTGATGAGTTCATTTCACTTTCATTTCATTTCCAGTTCTTTGCTAATACAGAATGCTGTGAATATTGTGGTGTATATAGGGCCCTTCCTTCTATCTTCGACCTCCTTGGGATTTATGCCTAGCAATGGGATCTCTTGGGCCAAAACAAAAGTTAGGAACATTTTTAGTCACTTTTTAAAGTGCAATTCCAAATTGTTTCACAGAATTGTTGTACTGATACAGTTATGCCAACAATGTATCAGTGTGCCTGCTTTCCCATAGCCCCTCCAGCATTGACTCTTTCCAACTTTTCTCATTTTTGCCAGTTTGCTACGTGTGAGGTAAGACCTTAAAGTTGTTTTGATTTACATTTCTCTTCTTAATAGTGATTTGTAGGGATTTTTTGCTTTTTTTAATCATGTTCAGTCCTCTTACTTCTCAACCCTTTATGATTTGGTTTCCAGTCTTATCATAGGGACAACTCATTTTTATATGTTGTTACAAGGTTTTCAAAGTGCTTACCTCACAACCTTCTGAAATTGGTTGTATAAGTATTAATATTCCCATTTTGCAGATGAAGAAACTGAAGTTCTGAACAGTTATGAATAGCCCATTATCACGCAACTAGTGCCTATGGCAGGATTGGAACCCAGATCTCCTGTTCCAAAGTCTAGCTTATGAAGAGTTGTCATTACTAAGAAAAATGAGTTATATAGATGCTGCAAGGCATTCTTTACAGAAATAAAAGGGGACAAATAATTATAGAGATAACCACTGATCATGGTTGAGTTATACCCACAATATGAAAATGATGCTACTACCTGAATCAATTTTCAGATTTAGTATTATATTATAAAAATTAAACTACCAAGAGGATACTTTATGGAATGAGACAACAATAACAAAATTCATTTCGAAGGGGGGAAAGGCCTAGAAACTCAAAAGAAAACATGAAAATGAAGGAGACTGTAGCATTTTCAGACCTCAAGCTATATTATAAAGCAGTCAACATCAAAGCTAGTTGTTACTAGTTATAAAACAGAGACATAGATCCGTGAAATAGGTTGGATGATCAAGAGTCAGAAGTAATTTCAATAGCAGCGCAGTGATTGATAACTCCAAGAACCTCAGTGAGTGGGGAAGAACTCCCTTTTTCCAAGAACTGCTTTATAAACTGGAAAGCAGCTTGGCAAGAACCAGTATTAGATCAACTCCTTATATCCTATAACATAATAAGCTCATGATGGATATATAGCACACACTGAAAATAGGCAAGATGACAAAAAACTGGGAATAATCAAAGTTGGAGAGGCTGGGAGAACACCACCATACTGATATACTGTTGAGGCAACTGTGGTGTAGTCTGACTGTTCTGGATATCAATTTGTAAATACTTGCAATAAAAGTGATTTAATTGTCCATACCCTTTGACCCAGCAATCTTACTACTGGACGCATACTCCTAAGGGAGTCAAAGATGGGAACAAAATTCCAATATATACCAAAGTAGTCATTGTAACATTTTGTGGTATCAGAGAATTAGGGGAGAAAGTAGATACATCAACTGGGGAACAGAAAAAAATTCTGGTATATGACTATAATGGAATATTACCTTGCAGTAAAAAAACCAAGGGATTAAAACACGGGAAGATTTATATGAACTGATACAGAGTGAAATAAGAATTGGGAGAATAAAATACAGTACAAAATTATATAAATGAAATAATAAATGAAATGAAGTTGAACTCTAAGTAAGTCAAAATACAGTGAAAGTCCTTGAGAATAGATAATAAAATATAGCTCCCCTTCTTAAAAAGTAAGGCAGAGGACTTGTAGGGCATAATATTGTATTGTCAGTGTGGCTATTGTAGTAAATTTTTTTCTTAATTGTTTTTGTTTGTCACAAGGGGTGACAAATCTGGAATCAGGAATTGAAATAAGTGTGATATATAGATAAAAGGTGTTAATAAAACTTTTTTTCAAGGAGTAGCCATGAATCTCAGGAGATTTAGTATATGGTTTCCTTCTTATATCTATATGTAATTTCATATTTCTCAAGGAATCATTAGAAGTTTTCTGTTATTATTTTATCAAACCATTATGTTAAATGCAAGAAATGAACGGCGAGTTTTATGAGAGCCAATACAGTGCTTGGTGAATAAAATTTTAAGACAGGTACTCCATCTGTACTCCAACCCCAGGACTGTCAAGTCATAATATTGACTCATATTGCTTTATGTTGAGCTTTAATTCCACCAAAACACCTTTGTCCATTTCATGTGAACAACTCCAAAACCAGAATTACTTCAGTATATTCTAGTGAAGTTGAATTTCTGAACTGAAGCATAGGATTCAGGTTCATGTTGTTAGATACAATCCATTGTCCCAACTAAGTGAGGTTTTTTAAAAAATATTAACTCCTACTTTTTTAAATGTACATACTTGATAAAGACTTCTCTTATGTGGCTACCTAAACAAGTAAAAATGCTCAATAATAATAACTGTTAGTATTTTTACAGGCCTTTAAGGCTTGCAAAGCTCTTTACATGTTATTAACTCATTTGATCTCGCAACAAGCTTGTAAAGTAGGTGCTGTTGTTATCACCATTTTACAGATGAGGAAACTGAGGCACATAAAGATTAACTGACTTTTTCACTTGCTTGTAAGTATCTAAGGAAGGAGCTGAATCCAAAATCCTTCCTCCAAACCCAGCACTCTAAATACAGGAAAAGGGTTCACAAATGGGGAGGGGTGGCACCATGAGGGTGAAGAGAAGAGAACCAATGGAAACAGGTAGGGTTGCCTTAAGGTAGATTAATCTGAAATAACTGAAGAGACAATGAACTGTCTTTACAGAGGAAAAGGAATAAGAACAAGAACAAAAAATCCTAATGCCGGAATAAAATTAGATACCAATATCAAATAAATAAATAAATAAACCTAACTCATAACTTTAAATGTGAATGGACTAAATTCTTATAACTCTAAATGTGAATGGATTAAACAATACAATAAAAATAAAAGAGTAATAGAGTGGATAAGAAAACAAAGCCTCTAGATTTTTATGTTTGTAAGAAACATACCCAAAAAGCAAAGACATACACATAATTAAAATGAGGGACAGAAAGAAACTTACTATGAATCAGGTGAACCCACAAAAAGAGCAGGAGTTGCAATCATAACATCAGGCGAAGTACATAAAAGAGATAAACCATATTATACTGAAAGGAACCATTGTTGTTATTGTTTGTCCTTCATTCTCAAGAGGCCCATGACATCAGGGAGGTGATGCCATGACATGTAAGTGAATTGGAATTAAGGGAAGGTTGTGAAAAGTCATCAGCCTCACTTTCTCCTTGGGAGCCATCTGGGTCCAGTGGCAACATATAGATCAGTATGACTAGAGATGGCCCTGGATACAGTGAGAGACCATGGCCTTGTTAAGCTAAGGTCTTTAAGAGGTTTCAGTTTGACTGAGGCAATGCTCATTCAGTGATTAAGGCTGGATAAGAAATGTGTCAGAGGGGCAGAGCCAAGATGGCTGCTGGAAAGCAGGGACTTGCTTAAGCTCTCCCCCAGGTCCCTCCAAACACCTGTAAAAAATGGCTCTGAACAAATTCTAGAGCTGTAGAACCTACAAAATAACAGAGGGAAGCAGGGCTTCAGCACAGGAAAGACTGGATGGTCGCTGGGAAGGGTCTATCACATGGAGCTGGGAGCAGAACGGAGCACAGCCCAGTGTGCACTGTGCCAGGACCAACCATACCGGGAGCTGGGTGGAACAGGCGGTAGGGCCCTGAATCATTGAGCTGTGGCACTTACCAGACTTCTCAACCCACAAACGCCAAAGACAACAGATAAGGTTAGTGGGAAATACTGCTGGAACAGAGTGAAAAGAGTGTGATGTCAGCCCCAGGGGCGTGGAAGTGGTGCATCTCTGGGGCTGCTTCCAGAGTGCCAGCTGCAGTTGCTTCCAGCCCCAGGCCCACTGTGTGGGAGGAATTAAGGTACAGATCAGAGCTGGAGTGCAGAGCCTGCTTGGATCTGAGTCGCAGTCCTGGTTGGCAGTTCTTTGGGGAGGAGGAGTGCTGGTGTGGCAGACCTTGCTGTGTAGAAGTAGCTCTGAAAATAGCATCGCAGCCTCTAAAACCTGGGACAAAGTACTCTCTACTCTACAAGCAGTTATACACTGCCAAAAAGCTAAAGCATCAAGTAATTGGCTGGGAACACAGCCAGGCAGTGAAAACAGTCTCAGATTCAGACTCAGACTTTGGAATCTTTTTTTGGTGACAAAGAAGACCAAAACATACAGCCAGAAGAAGTCAACAAAGTCAAAGAGCCTACATCAAAAGCCACTAAGAAAAACATGAGCTGGTCTCAGGCCATGGAAGAGCTCAAAAAGGATTTGGAAAAGCAAGTAAGAGAAGTAGAGGGAAAATTGGGAAAAGAAATGAGAGTAACACAAGAAAATCATGAAAAACAAGTCAATGACTTGCTAAAGGAGACCCCAAAAAATACTGAAGAAAATAACACCTTAAAAATAGACTAATTCAAATGGCAAAAGAGCTCCAAAAAGCCAATGAGGAGAAGAATGCCTTGAAAGGCAGAATCAGCCAAATGAAAAAGGAGGTCCAAAAGACCACTGAAGAAAATACTACCTTAAAAATTAGATTGGAGCAAGGGGAAGCTAGCAACTTTATGAGAAATCAAGATATTATAAAACAGAACCAAAGGAATGAAAAAGTGGAAGACAATGTGAAATATCTCATTGGAAAAACCACTGACTTAGAAAATAGATCCAGGAGAGATAATTTTAAAATTATTGGACTACCTGAAAGCCATGATTGAAAAAAGAGCCTAGATATCATCTTTCAAGAAATTATCAAGGAGAACTGCCCTGATATTCTAGAGCCAGAGGGTAAAATAGAAATTGAAAGAATTCACCTACCACCCTTGAAAAAGATCCCAAAAAGAAAACTCCTAGGAATATTGTCACCAAATTCCAGAGCTCCCAGATCAAAGAGAAAATACTGCAAGCAACCAGAAAGAAACAATTTGAGTATTGTGGAAAAATAATCAGAATAATACAAGATCTAACAGCTTCCACATTAAGGGATCAAAGGGCTTGGAAAATGATATTCTGGAGGTCAAAGGAGTTGGGATTGAAACCAAGAATCATCTACCGGACAAAATTGAGTATAATGCTCCAAGGCAAAATTAAATAAGTCCCTTATGATTTCTCTTTCTTGTTTACCTTTTCATGCTTCTCTTGATTCTTGTGTTTGAAAGTCAAATTTTCTATTCAGCTCTGGTCTTTTCACTGAGAAAGCTTGAAAATCCTCTATTTTATTGAAAATCCATATTTTGCCTAGGACCTAAGGACTTAAGGGACTTATTAAAGTTGAATTGTTTGGCTTATATTCCTACATGGAAAGATGATGTGTGCAATTCATGAGACCTTTCTCAGTATTAGGGTAGTTGAAGGGACTATACATATACATAGACAGAGGGCACAGGATAAGTTGAATATGAAAGGATGATATCTAAAAAAAATCAAATTAAGGGATGAGAGAGGAATATATTGAGAGAGGGAGAAAGGGAGAGATAGAATGAGGTAAATTATCTCACATAATAGTGGCAAGAAAAAGCAGTTCATTGGAAGGGAAGAGGGGGCAGATGAGGGGGAATGAGTGAATCTTGCTCTCATCAGATTTGACTCGAGGAGGGAATAACATACATACTCAATTGGGTATCTTACCCCACATGAAAGTAGGAGGAAGGGGATAAAAAAGGGGGGATGATAGAAAGGAGGGCAGATATGGGGAAGAAGTAATCAAAAGCAAACACTTTTGAAAAGGGACAGGGTCAAGGGAGAAAATTGAATAAAGGGGGACAGGATAAGATACAGGGAAATATAGTTAGTCTTTCACAACATGACTATTTATGTGAGTGTTTTGCATAGTGACACATGTGTGGCCTATGTTGAATTGCTTGCCTTCTTAGGGAGAGTGGGTGGGGTGGTAAGAGGGGAAAGAATTTGGAACTCAAAATTTTAAAAGCAGATGCTCAAAAAAAAGTTGTTTTTGCATGCAACTGGGAAATAAGCTATACAGGCAATGGGGCATAGAAATCTATCTTGCCCTGCAGGAAAGTAAAGGTAAAAGGGATGGGAGGGGAGGGGTGGTGATAGAAGGGAGGGTTGACTGAGGAATGAGGCAATCAGAATATATGCCATCTTGGAGTGTGGAGGAGGGTAGAAACGGGGAGAAAATTTGTAACTCAAAATCTTGTGGAAATCGATGCTGACAACTAAAAAATATCAAATTAAAAAAATCATTAAAAAGCAAACAAAAAAAAAACAGAAATGAGTCCGAGTCTTTTACCTAGTCAAAAAAAAAATCAACATGGGAGGGGAAGATCTTAGGGTTTCTGGCCAAAACGGAAACAATTGCTATTTACATTCATTCTGAGCCAATCAGAGCCCAAATAATGACCAAATGGGACTTGACTTGGGATCTATTATAGGGCAATCAATGAGAGCCAGAGTGATTTGAGTTTAAGGCATGGTCCTTAAATAAGAAATCTAGCCTGTAAACCCCAAGATATTTTATGGGTTCAGTGATCAAAGTTTACATTTCTTTGGGCAGAGCACCCACAGGTAAGGGTAAGATACCCTATGTGGACAGAGGGAAGAGAAGGGAAAGAGGAAAGAAAGGAAGAAAGAAAGAAAAAAAGGAAGAAAGGAAGGAAGGAAGGAAGGAAGGAAGGAAGGAAGGAAGGAAGGAAGGGAGGGAGGGGGGAGGGAGGAAGGGAGGAAAGGAGGGAAGAAGGGAAGAGAGGAAGGGAGGGAAGAAGGGAAGGAGGGAGGAAGGGAGGGAAAGAAGAAGTGAGGAAAGAAGGAAGGAAGGAAGGAAGGAAGGAAGGAAGGAAGGAAGGAAGGAGGGAGGGAGGGAGGGAGGGAGGGGGGTAAAGGAGGAAGGAAGGGAGGGAGGGGGGAGGGAGGAAGGGAGGAAGGGAGGGAAGAAGGGAAGAGAGGAAGGGAGGGAAGAAGGGAAGGGAAGGGAAGGAGGGAGGAAGGGAGGGAAAGAGGAAGGGAGGAAAGGAGGAAGGAGGGAGGGAGGGAGGAAGGAAGGAAGGAAGGAAGGAAGGAAGGAAGGAAGGAAGGAAGGAAGGAAGGAAGGAGGGAGGGAGGGAGGGAAAGAGGAAGGAGCTGTGTTGCCCAACTGGAAAGGAGCTGTGTTATGCAACTGGAACAGTTGGGACTCCAGTAGGGCAGCATCTACTACTCCTCACAGAGATTGTTGTTTGCCTTTCATTCTTGAATTGGATCCTGACAGGAATAAAAATGAGGGGCAGAAAGAAATTTACTATGAATCAGATGAACCCACAAAAAAGCTGTAGTTGCAATCATGCTATCAGGCAAAATGAAACAAAAATTCACAACATAAAAGAGAGCTGCTATAAACATTTTAGATCATATAGGTTCTTTTCCTTTTTCCCTAATCATCTTTGAAAATAGACCTAGTAGTGGTATCACTGGGTGAAAGGGTATAGGCAGTTTAATAACTCTTTGGGCATAATTCCAGATTGCTCTCCAAAATGGTTGGATCAGTTACCAATTCCACCAACAACGAACGTGTCCCAGTTTTTCCACATCCCCTGCAACATTTGATGCTTTCCCCTTCAACCACCTTAGCCAATCTGGTAGGTGTAAAACGGTATCTCAATATTGTTTTAATTTGCATTTGTCTAATCAATAGCTATTTAAGGCATTTTTTCATATGACTATAAATTGTTTTGATTTCTTCATTGGGAAACTGTCTGTTCACATCCTTTGACCAATTGACCATTTGTCAGTTGAGAAATTACTCATATCCTTATAGATTTAACAAAGTTCTTTATATATTTGGGATAGGAGACCTTTATCTGAGAAACTCTTGATAAAAAATCTCCCTCAATTTTCTGCTTTCCTTTTGATCTTGGCTACATTGGTCCTATTTGTACAAAAACTTTTTTGAAATTATCCATTTTATGCCTAACTTTATTCTCCATCTCTAATCATAAATTATTCACTTATCTGTAAGTCTGATAAATATTAATCCATAAGTAAATTATTATTTAATAATAATTAATTAATTAAATCCATAAGTCTGATAAATAAAAAATTAGAAGAACTCCATGTTCTTCTAATTTTCTTGTAATATCTCTCTTTATATCTAGGTCATGTAGCCATTTTGACCTTATCTTGGTAAATGATATAAGACGTTGGTCTATGACCAGTTTCTGCCATACTGCTTTCCAGTTTTCCCAAAAATTTTTACCGAACAATGAATTCTTATCCCAAAATCTTAATTCTTTATACTTGTCAAATATGAGGTTATTATATTTATTTACTGTTGTAAATTGTATGTCTACTCTGTTCCACCAATATACCTTTCTATTTCTTAGCCAGTACCAGATAGTTTTGATAATTACTAATAATATTAAAATATTATGAAACATAAATGTAATATAAGTAAATAAAATAAATATAAATATAATGTATAAAATAAATATAAAAATAAAATATAATAAAAATATTTTGATAACTACTAATTTGATAATTAGTTTAAGATCTGGTACTGCTAAACCTACTTCCTTTACATTTTTTTCATTATTCCCTCTGATATTCTTGTCTTTTTGTTCTTCCAAATAAATTTTGCTATTTTTTTCTAATTCAGTAAAAAAAAAATTGGTAATTTAATTGGGATGGTGTTGAATATATTAAAGTTTGGGCAAAATTGTCATTTTTATTCTATTGGCCTTGCCTATCCATGAAAAAATTAATATTTCTCCAATTATTTAAAGCTGATTTTATTTGTATAAAAAATTTTTTTATAATTTTGTTATACAGTTCCTGGTTTTGTTCTGGCAGGTGTACTCCCAGGTATTTTATACTGTTTAGAGTTATTTTAAAGGGGGTATCTTTTACTATCTCTTCTTGGAGAGTTTTTTGTAATATATAGGAATGCTGGTGATTTATGTGGATTTACTTTATATCCTGCTACTTTGCTAAAATTATTGTTTCAACTAACTTTTCAGTTGAGTCTTTAGGATTTTCCAAGAATATCATCATATCATCTGCAAAAAGAGATAGTAGTTTTACCTCACTCCCTATTCTGATTCCTTCTATTTCTTTTTCTTGGTGACAGTAGGCATCCTTATTTCACAAAACCTGATCTCATCGGGAAGGCTTCTAACTTATCCCCATTACAAATAATGCTTGCTGATGGTTTTAGATAAATGCTTTTTTATCAATTTAAGGAAAAATCCATTTACACCAATACTTCCAAGTGTTTTTAGTAGAAATTACTGTTGAACTTTATCAAAAGCTTTTTCTGCATCTCTTGATATAATCATATGATTTTTAAACTTTTATTATTGATAGAATCAATTATGTTAATAGTTTTCCTTATTTTAAACCATCCCTGCATTCCTGGTATAAATCCCATCTGATCATAACACTTGTAGCCTTTTCAAGATAAATAGTTTACCATCAGTGCAGAAGCTGATCTTGATGCCACTTTCATCCTTGTTAAAGGCAACAGACAACATCATTCTAAAGAGCAAGCACACAACCCTATTTTATTCCATTGGTGATTGGGAAAGTTTGAGAATATAATCCATCATCTAGAACACATGTGGGCATGCCATCATCAAACTGGCATATAATGCTGATAAATTTTTCTGGACAGGTCAACAAACATTATGTACAGACTTCTCTTCTGCTCCTGGCATTTCTCCTGAAGTTGTTGGGCAGCAAATGCTACATTGACCATTCCACTGCCCTTTCTAAAGCCACACTGATTCTTGGACAAGTGACCATCTTCCAGACGATTAATCAGCTGATTAAGGAGGACTGGCAAGGATCTTGCCAGCAATGACTACGAGAGAGATCCCCCTGTGGTTGTCACACTGCAGCCTGTTTTCTTTTCCTTTATAGAAATGGACACAGGAGGCAAAGTGTCTGATGCTGATTCCATCCCAGCAGACATCTACAAGGCAGGGTGTCTATTGCTTATACAGAAGCTGACTGAAATCTTCTGGACTACGTGGCAAGAGGAAGTCATCCTCTAAGCTGCCTTCATTATCCATCTCTATCTTAAATGTTACCATCACCTTGGAGACCAGAATCAAGACGATGAGTCTATGGTTCCATAATCAACGTTTTTGCTTTATTTTTGAAAACTGGAACACCATTAGTCTATTTCTACTCTTCTGGCATGTCTCCTGTTTCCCACAATTCCTCTGAGATTCATAAGCGTGGTTAAGAAATTTTGTCTACAAGTTCTTTCAATACCTAAAGATGCAATTAATCCAAGCCAGGACACCTGAACGTAGTAAAACAAACTAGACACATTCTTACTATATGTTCAGTTCCCTCCACCCTTTGGAAGAAAAGATAAAATAAAGATGTGAGCTGAATAGTTCTGCTTCACATGAGTGCCATGAGAATTGATGTTTACAGAAAGATTGTGGTGGGCTGGGATGTGCCTAGAAAAGCTTTGAGGAAGAAGTCAATTTTCACCTGGGTGTTGAAAGTCTAGAATGCAGATTGGGGGAGAAGGGAAGGATGTACAATGAAATAATACTCCATTACTGTTAGTAGAAATGATATGCTGTTGTTATTGTTACCATCATCATCATCATCATCATCATCATCATATATTTCAAGTATCTGAGGTATCCTAAGATTTTAGAAGGGCTTCTAGAGAGAACTTGAATGGTGGAACAGATATCTCAGATGGAGAACATGTACAAATGTCTGCTGTTCAGGTGTCCCTTGTAACTAGCTCAGCCAGTCAATGACAGATAAAAAGGCCCTCAGGCTTGAAGCTTGAATTTGATGAGAAGTGCAACAGAGGAATCAAGAGCTTTGAAATGGGAAAAGAAAGGTTTGAACTCAATAGCAGACAAAACAAAGAACCAGAGAAACTCAAGTCTAAAGGAGCCAGCAGTAACTTTAGAGGTCATCTACTTCCCTCCCATCCTCCTTCCCCTTTTATTTTACTTGTGAGTAAACTAAGACCCAGAGGATTTAAGTGATGTACTCAAGGATCACATAGAGAGTGGCAGAAGCAGAATTTGAATTCAGATCCTCTGATTCCAAGTAAATTTGTTTTGCTTTTTTTTTCCAATGCATTCCTATCACCTCTCAAGAAGCTATTCTTTTCATTTTAATATTGGTCACTTTCTTGAACTTAAGTTTTGGATTATTTATCTGCATTCAAGCTTACCTCTTAAGTAATGAATAGAATTAATTAGGATATTAAAATATTAATTAGAATTAGTAATTAATAAAATAAATGGTTAATAGAAGTTTTGTCACATTTAATACAATAAATAAACAGTACAATTTCTAAAAGTTAATTTGGAATTTCATGAATAAAAATAAGAGAGCCCCAAATAATGGTTTGATAATGTAAAACAGAAACATTCAACATGTAGGTATGGTCATGTCGAGAGGGCATAGTGTCTAGACATTAGTTTGAACAAGATCTGAAGAAAGTGAGCTTTACCCCTATAATACAGAACCAGCCAACCAATATCTAGTGGGTATGTTTAGGTAACTGACCTAGCCATAGAGGGGCTGAGATGGATTCTACGTTTAAATCTGAAGCAAGAACGTGTTGTTGCTTTAAAAATTATAGTGACTAATGTTTGGTTAGATCATAGTTAGCCTGCGATAAGACTTTTTTTTTATCACATAGCTCATCAGCCAGATGCAGCTAGACGGACGTGGATAGAGTGCTGGACTCATAGTCAAGAAGACCTGAATTCAAACCCTGCCTCAACACTTAATGCTTATGCGAAGCTGTGCAAGTAACTAATCCTCTCTTAGCTTCAATTTCCTTATGTGAGCCTCTTAATGAGGCCAATGACAACACCAACTTCACAAGGTTATTGGGAGGACCAAATGAGATATAGATCAAGTCAATTATCATTTATAAAGTGTTTACTGTGTGCCAGACATTATGGGAGGCACGCGGAATAGGAATACAACCAAAAATAAAGATAGTCCCTGGCCTCAAGGAGTTTATAGTCTAATGGGAAGAGACAGCGCATAAAAAGAAGGTGAAAAATGAGAGAATGAGGAGAGAAAGTAATAAATCATATAGGGGCATTGCAGAGAAGTCCAGAGACTTAGGAGTAGAGAGGAGAGAGAGGAGTGAGGAAGTGAACATGATTGGCTGGACACTTCCTCAAAATGGAAGTTTCTGGAGGAACTCACCAATCAGAAGAGGGGGCCACAGGAGGGAAGGGATCTTCCAGAGTGGGAAGGCTACAGGAACCTGGTACAGAGTTCAGAGCAGATACGGGAGAGAAGTGGAGTAAGTTTTTGCAAACTTTTAAGTACTATGTAAATATTAGCTTTTATTGTCATTTTTTGTATTATTTAGTTCTTTCTATTATATTTCCTTTCCTTATAGTTACCAAGTTCCTTCTAAAAAGTTTATCTTTTGTCAAAATAAAAGGAATAGTACTACCCAGAAAACAATTGTGGTGATGGCAGAAATTGGAGGGGAGTGGTGTGATGCCTCCCCCCATCATATCTGGAAAGCTGACCAATTAGAGAATAAGGAAAAGGGAGCTAGAATGAGTGGGGTACCACTGCAAATGCTACTCTTGCACCCACTTAGTCCTTCTCTCCCAGGGTGGAGCAGTTCAAGTAGAGAAAATAGCACCCCCAAAAACAGAAATGAAGTCACCAATAAGCATAAGATATGTGAGGGAGACACTGAAGAGCTCAACCTGAGCAAATAGTGGGGAACAGGTTGGATAGGAAGGTTAGACCTGTTGACAATGCACTGCCAGGCTGAGGTGTATGAGCTTCATCTGATAAGCAAGAGGAAGCCATTATAGATTGTTGATCACTAGAAAGCCATTGTGAAAGTGGTATTAAAGGAAAATGTATCTCATAACAGAATTCATTTGGAAGAACAAAAGGCCAAGATATTTAAGGAATTAATTTTAAAAATGTAAAGGAATGAGGTTTAGCCCTACCAGATCTTAAACTATATTATAAGGAAGTAATGATCAGAACTATCTGATACCGGCTAAGAAATAGAAAGGTAAATCAATGGAATAGAGTAGACATATAATAAACAGTAGTAAATGATTATAGCAACCTTGTATCTGACAAATGTAAAATGTAAATGTAAAGATTCAAGCTTTGGGGTTATGAATACATTATTTGGTAAAAATTGTTTGGAAAATTGGAAAGCAGTCTGGCAGAAATTGGTCATAAACCAATATCTTACACCATTTACCAAGATAAAGTCAAAATGGATACATGACCTATATCAGGGCTGTCCAACCTTAGGTTTTTATTGAAACAATAGACAATATATTTTGATTTGCCATTTTAGTGAGAGCTCTGTGGGAGTTCAGCTTCATTTACTAGAGCATTTATGTAAATTTCTATGCTTGTAGGCAGGCCACATAAATTAAACTGCAGGCTACATGGGGCCCGTGGGCCACATTTTGGACAGCCCTGACCCAGATATAAAGGGAGATATCATAAGAAAATTAGAAGAACATGGAACAGACTTATAGATAGAATAATTTAGGAATAAACAGGACATAGAGAGCATTGTGAGGTGTAATATGAATAATGTTGATCATATTAAATTTAAAAGACTTTGTTCAAATAAAACCAATGTAGCCAAGATTGGAAGGAAAGTAGAAATTGGGGAAAAAATATTATAGTCAGTTTCTTAGACAAAGGTCTAATCTCAAATACTTAGAGAACTTTGTTAAATTTACAAGAATCTGAGTCATTCCCCAATTAATAAATGGTCAAAAGACATGAATAGACAGTTTTTGGATAAAGACATCAAAGTTATATATAGTCATTTTTAAAGTGCTCTGAATCCTTATTGATTAGAGAAATGCAGATTAAAACAACCTTGAGATATCATCTCACACCTATCAGATCAGCTAAAATAATAGAAGGGGGAAAGTAACAAATGTTGGAGAGGATGAGGAAACATGGGGACACTGATAAACTGTTGGTGGAACTGTGAACTGATCCAACCATTTTGGAGAGCAATTTGGAATTATGTCCAAAGAATTATAAAACTGCATATACCCTTTGATAATACCACTATTGGGTCTGTTTTCCATGGTGATCAGGGAAAAAGAAAAGAACTTATATGTTCTAGAATATGTATAGCAGCTCTCTTTGTGGTGGCAAAAATACCCTAGAAATTGAGGGGATGCCCATCAATTGGGGAATGACTGAACAAGCTGTGGTATGTGATTGTGATGGAATACTATTGTGCCATAAGAAATGATAACCTGGTTGACTTTAGAAAAACATGGAAAGACTTGCATGAAATAATGAAAAGTGAAGTGAGCAGAACCAAGAGAACACTGTATACAGTTACAAAAGCATTGTTCAAAGAACAACTGTGAACAACTACTTTGAGTATTATAAATACTCAAATTAAGTTCAAAGGACCTATGAAGGAAGATGCTATCCATCTCCAGAGAAAGAACTGATAAATAGAAGTCTGTATAGTGTGGTTTCACATATATATATATATATATATATATATATATATATATATATATATACACACACATATATATGTGTGTGTATATTTATATACACACACACATACACATAACTTTTTCTAATGATGGCTTTCTCTAGTGCAGGGTGGGGAGGAAGAAAAAAATTAAAAGTGTACAGGAGAGAACAAAAGAAAACTCAAAAAGAAGCACAGGAAAGCTAAGTAGCTTTGAAAATTATGCATAGTATTTATTACATAGCTTTCCCAAAAAAAGTAAACAGTGTGAATTGGAGATTCATGGTTTTATTTTGAATCCTCTTTTTGTGCTGTACTGTGTCTTTTTGTATTTAAGTTCAAAAGGAACAAAAAAGTTTTAAAAATAAAGGATAAAATAGATTACACACATTTAAAAAATGTATTTCATGGCATGGTGTAGGATGAATCGGAGAAGGGAGACACTGGGGGCAAGGATACTTGTTAAGAAGGAGGCTGTTGTAGTGATTTATATGTAAAGTGTTGAGAGATTAGAACAAGACAGTGGCAAGAAAAACATGGAAGCAAGGACAGACCCAAGAGATATTATAGAGGAAGAACGAGTGTTGGTGATTGATTGACTCCTTCTCCCTCATTTTACAAGTCCAAAGATAACTCTAGGCTTGGGACTCTAAGGACCAAAAGATTGGTGGTACCATTGACAGACATGAGAATTTATGGAGTACATGAAACATTTTTCATAATTAAACATTGCACCCTTTGTTCCTGAACTGGTCATACAATAAGTACATCTTCCAACTGCTAATTCGAAGACCCATGCTTGAAGTTATGGTTAAATATTCTTTCAGGCTTTGCCTTGGTATAACTTTGGTATGTATGGCTGTTGTTGCTTTACACATGTACATCAAAATATTAGCTAGGACAGTGCCTGGCATGTTGTTTTTGGTTCAGTTGTGTCTGACTCTTCATTATTCCATTTGGGGTTTTCTTGGCAAAGATACTAGAGCTATTCCTTGCAAACCACAAAATTATCACGTAAATTTCCTTTGTTCCCCCACCCTAGAGATGGCTAACATTAGACACAAATGAGAATACATGTATATTATGTATATATGTGTGTGTACATATATACACATACATATATATATATACATATACATATACATATATATTTTCCATTTCCTTCGGCTCATTTTACAAATTAGGAAACTGAGGCAAACAGGGTTAAGTGACTTGCCCAGGGTCACATAGCTAGTAAGTGTCTGAGGCCAGATTTAAACTCAAAAAGATGAGTCTCCCTGACTCTAGGCCTACAGAATATATCCACAGCTTATGTTATTAAAAGAGAAGAAAAGAAAATGAAGGCATAAAGGGGAAGGGGATAGATCTGCTAAGCCTAATCCAAGAGTGGTTTAATTCTTTGTATTTGTATTCCCGGTATCTTAACACAGTGACTGGCACATAGTAGTCACTTAATAAATGCTTCTTTGTATAAGATTGACTTATCAAAGATTCTGTCTTTCACTAACTCTTTGCTTTAGGTTATTTTTTATGTAAGTGGACACAGAGCTATTGATCTCCAAACCAAAGCACAAAAGACATTGGGTCTAGAGTAATGTGGATGCCACATTAGTGCCAGGAAGTAGGAGGTCACAAAGAAAGATAATTCTTAAAACAAAATGAATGTCAAAGTACAGACTGGCAGGGGACAAACTAGAAAAGTCAAAAATAAATGAGCAAAACTACTCCACCCATGAGTGGTGTAATTGGGAGAAGCAAAGAAGATGCAGTTACTAGAAATTAGATGGAGGGCTGAAAATTAGAAACGTGTGAGTCAGCATGAAATAAAGAAATGGAAGGTTTAACAGAATGAATTCAACATTCTGTATTATCTAAAGGAGAGCAAGGACAACTTAGTCTGAAATAGAAGACTTTTGAGTTTACTGGGAAAATCCATCTTCAGAAACCATATTCACAGGGAGTCAAGCTCTCAAGATGCTTATGAGAATAAATAAGGACTTTGAGATGACATGGATTATAGGGTTTGTTAATCTGGAGTCTATGAACTTGTAATTTTTTATTTTATTTTAATTTATGGAATAAAACAAACATTTCCATAACATAGTTTAATAAAAAAGATGATTGTACATGAAACCGCAAATCTACTATGCACAATTTGCTATTCCTTTCAAATATACAACAAAATTATCATGTATATTTCTATTTTTCTGATTTTTTTTCTCCCCTCCCTTCCCTCCACCCTAGAGATGGCTACCATTAGATACAAATAAGCATATACATATATGTGTATATACATATATGCATATATATGTAAAATTATTCTATACATACTTCTATTCATGAGTTCTTTCTCTGAATTCAGATAGCATCTCCTCATATGTCCTTTATATTAATTTGGGCATTTATAACAGTCAAAATAACTTATTCACTCAAAGTCATTCTTAAAATAATATTGCTGTTTTTTTTAAAAAATATATATTTTGGTAACTATTTCAATATAATTGGTTTCCTTTGTAATCCTGCATATTTTATTTTGTGCACTTAAAAATTATTATTTTAAGAAAAGGTCCATAGGCTTCAACAGACTTCCAAAGGGATCCATGTTTAAAAAAACTGTTAAGAATCACTGTATTAATAGAGCTAGAGCTAGAGGCGAAAGTTCCGGTGCTAGGCAAACAGGTTTAATTTGGGTATCTAACTCCAGGGTGACAATCTCTGAAATCTTGCCCAGTGTCTCAATCACGACCCTAGAGTTGAACAAAGTTCCAAAATCTTGATGGTTAACTAGAATGAGGGAGCAAAGATCATAGGATCCTAGATTTGGAGCTGTTCAGGACCCTGGAGGCCACTGAGTCCATCCCTGAACTTTATGGATAAGAAAAGTAATAAGATAATAAGATATAAGAATTTAAAAAGATAAGAAGATAAGAAAAGCAGTAGTAAATGCCCAGAAGTAGGACTTGAACTAGCACTCTACACATTGCCAATCCTAGCTTTAGCAGGAGCTTAGAGGATCCCTTGACTCATTTCTTAAAGAGGCCTAGTCACTGAGTGGGCATTACCTCACTCTAAGTGAGTACATGAAAAGGCCTGAGCCTACAAGGGCCTGGGTCTCCCATTGCATCCTGAGCCATTTCCGGTCATCCTGATGAATATCTGGCCACTGGACCCAGATGGCTCTGGAGGAGAAAGGGAGGCTGGTGACCTTGCACAGCCCTCCCTCACTCAAATCAAAGTCAACTGCAAATCATGTCATCATCTCCCTGATGCCATGGTCCTCTTAGAAAATGAAGGACAAACACAACAACAAGAGGATCTTTTCTAGCAAGTGGAATCTATAGATGAAGAAGCAACTGACTCCAAAACCAAAATGACACTGGATTACCAGAGCTCAAAAAAAAAAATGATAGCATGCTTTTTTGAATCAAGAATTAGAAAAAGACTGATCAATGTGGTCTTTAACAAGGTGAGACCTGGATGATGAAACTCTTAATGGAGTGGTCTAGAGTGACCCCTATGGGTAAGATGAGGAAAATGGAGGCAGAAAGGTAATCAGTTGCCCCCTTCAAATCACTGAAATTGGTAGAAAGTGACTGCAACACCAATCTACAGTGTAGAGATGTTCCTAAGCTTTTCTAGACATCTGAAACTAAAATAGGTTAATTAGAATTCTAATTAAGTAATTAGAATACTTTGCAATAATTGAGCACCTTGATATAATTACCATGGATGAGATTTTAATGCCCCCAGGTTATATATACAATTTGAAGGCTAGAGACTGGTGCCAAAAGCAGGCCTAGTACTGCGTAATAGCTAGCATTTACAGAGCACTTTAAGGTTTGCAAAGCATTTAAATATGCTATATTATTTATATATAAATGTATACTTATCTATATGTAATTTATACAAAGTTATATTTTTAAATATATATATATAATAACTCTTTGAGGTAGGTGCTATTATTACCCTCATATT
Source organism: Trichosurus vulpecula (assembly GCF_011100635.1). Classification (NCBI taxonomy): domain Eukaryota; kingdom Metazoa; phylum Chordata; class Mammalia; order Diprotodontia; family Phalangeridae; genus Trichosurus; species Trichosurus vulpecula. Next base: position 242,113,329 of record NC_050573.1, on the reverse strand, counting down.
ACAGATCAGGAAATTGAGACTGAGAATAGTTAAGTGACTTGACCAGGGTCACACGTAGCTAAGCGTCTGAGGCAGAATTCGAACTCAGGTCTTTTTTGATTCCAAGTCCAATGTTCTATCCATTGTACCAACTAGCTGCCCTGTATGTGGGAACAATGCTAACAGCAATTACATAAACACGTGTCTGGGCAATGGACATACCAATTCATCATTTAGACAATGAAAATGTAGTAGTGACATACTCTTTGACCTAGTGAGCCCCCTACTAGGCATATACCACCCCTCAAATTCAGTGATTAAAAAAAAGGTCCCAAGTGCACTAAAAATATAGTAGTAGTTATAGCCATAGCAGGCTGTAAGAAACGATGAATATGATGAATACAAAGAAGCATGGAAAGACTTAGATCAACTGATGCAGAGTCAAGAAAGCAGTGTCAGGAGCCCTGTATGCACAATAATACAACCCTATGAAGGGAAATAACAAATATAAAACAATCAAAACTGAACTCTGTGAAATTTCAATGACCAAGCTTTGCCTCAAAGAAGAAATATGAAAAGGTACCTCCCATACTTCTTTGCAGAGGTGAGGAACTGTGGGTGTGGGACACTGCCTACAATGTCAGACTTTTTTTACATAGTTACTTAGTTTTGCTGAATTTTTTTCTATTCTTTGCTATAGAGGATTGCTCTGAAAGAGAGAGAGGAGATAGAAATATTAGGAAATGTATTCTATATAAAAACAAAAGTTATCAATAAAACTTCTTTCTAAGAAAATATAGTACTGGGAGCCTATCATAGACTACCTGAGCTGGAATATGCAGCTTAGTGATTTTTTTAAACTATTAAAAATGGCTAATTTAAAGATTTTTTAATGAAAGATATTAAAATGGATTTAAGCTATTAAAACTTAAAATTTCATTAGGACTTTTGAGACACCCTGTATGAGACTTAAATAAACAGAATGAAAGCAATTAGGAAAGCTAAAGAATTGGGACAGATAGCTTCAATTAAAGTGATAAGATGACTCCTTAGGGATAAAGCACAGAGGTAAGCTTTAGGTATCTGGCAAATGGTTCCTTTCCAGAACTAAAAAGTAAAGGAAGTACAGTGTACTGGGTTCTAAGCTGTGGACTGACAATGTCTGCAGGTGAATCACTATGGAGGAGTGACTGCAAAATAAGCAAGTTAAACATTCTTCCAAAAGAAGAAAAACCAAAAAAATCCACTAAATGGTTCTTAAAGAGGGAATTGTGAGCAATTGCAAGCAGGGATCAGGAAGAAAAACAAAAGAACTCATTTTAAAGAAGGGCAAAAATAATCCCTGCCTTAAAGGAGCTTATGTTCCAGCTCACACGCAGGGGGGTGATGGGGGTGGGGGGGAAGGAAGGGAATGGAGAGGGAGGATGGGGGGTTAGGGAGAACAGCATGTAAATTACTAGGTACATTCAGGATATATACAGAGTATATGGAAAGTGATCTCAGAGGAGAAGGTAGAAGCAGCTGAGGGCACCAGGAAAGGCTTCCTATGAACAGTGAGTAAAAACTCACTAAATCTAAAACTCAGCTAAATCTCGAAGGAAGTCAGGAAGCATGGAAGCCTGACATCTTCAAAGCAAAATAGGGAAGCGCAGAAGTGTAGCAACAATTTGTTCAGCAGCTGCTACTGGGGGTATAAGACCCAATAAGACGAGCACAAGAGCTACCAGCACAGGTTCTTTTGATCTGCTTTACTAAGGAAAGTAACATTAAGGGGTTAACAATCTTACTTTAATCCAATATACAAATATTATACACTTAGTTCAGGTGGAAAAAAGCCAGCATCCTGAACTTCAGAGCAAATATAAACAAATTACAAGCATACATTAGAAACAGACCAAATCACAATTCATAGTCACCAAAAAGCATCAACTTCTAGGTCCATGAGCTGGGGAGCTCTTAACAATAGCTGGCCTAGAGTCACTCACCACTCCTCCTGTGGCTCAGAGCCCCAAGGGTGAATGCCAACCTCTGGGTTTATATATCTTGTTCAGGGTCAAAGGTGAGTCACACATGCAACTCACCCACGTGACCTAAAAGCGTCACAAAAATGTGACTTAAACCCATGTGGTCTAAAAGCCTCTGATGTCACAAACATGTCACTCAAACCCATGTAAACTAGGCTTTCCCTTGAGGCAAGGAGGTCATCAAGGACTCCTAATTTAATCAAGGAAACAAAGGCCAAACTTTTCAAGGGCACTTGATTGAATAAGTGCCAAAAGCCCACCTTAATTACCAATATACTCCACCCCTCTAGGGTCCATGGCCTAACAAAAATCTAAATTAAATGGCCATAGATCCTGGAATGAATAGAAGCACTATACATTGTGATCCAATCAGTCAGGGAACTATAGGAAAACATATCATCCAGTGTCATTCCCCAAAATACTTGTTTACAATACATCCACCCCACGTCCCAGCAAGTAACAAGTTTATTGTTCTAGAATGCTAAATTAATTGTCTTTGATTGAGCCTACTAGGTGCAAAGCCCTAGGCTAGTTAGCAAACTAGTTAGCTAGTTTGAGAGGGGTGGGAAGCCCCAAGGGCCCTAAGAGGAGTTGCTAAGACCAGAACCAGTGGTACTTGCCTATGTTCTGGTCGATCAGATGACATTCTAGTGGATCTGATGATGTCTAAGGACTGTGTAAAAAGAGAGAACAATCCTGGAGGATTGTTGATGTGGACTGATGATGACTCTGGGCAGCCACTCTGAGAGCCTCCCGGCTTATCAACCCAGATGTCGATGCTTTCTTGGTAACTATGAATTGTATTTGGTCTGTTTATAATGTATGTTTGTAATTTGTTTATATTTGCTCTGTAGTTCAGGGTGCTGGCTTTTCCTCTTGAGCTGAGCGATATTTATATATTGGATTAAAGTAAGATTGTTAACACCTTAACATTACTTTCCTTAGGAAAGCAGATCAAAATAACCTGTGCTGGCAGCTTTTGTTGTTGGTCTTGTTGGATCTTACACCCCACAACAGCTGCTAGCCAAATTGTTACTACACAAAGAAGCAATGTCATCAGAGCTTTGAGGATTGTGGTCCTTAGGCCATGGTAAGAAGCAAAAGTTTATAATGATTATTCACAATTTCCTTTGGAAGTTTTGAATATACAAAGGGTGAATTTGAAAGGTGTTATTTGGAACAGTGTGGAGGGATTCTCTTTTCCCAGCACTGCCCCCCCATTCTAGTGCCTTCCTTTTATTGATTACTTCCTATTTATCTTGTATTTGTCTTGTTGGTAAGTAGTTTTTTGCACGTTGTCTCTCTCATTAATTGATTAATCAATCAATAAACTTTTTATTAAGTGCCTACTATGTGGCAGGCACTGCGCTAAACACTGGAGATACAAAAAGAAGCAAAAGGCAGTCCCTGCCTTCAAGGAGCTTACAATCTAGTTGGGGAAACAACACACACAAAAATATACAAAGCAAGCTATATACAAGATAAATAGGAAATAATTAACAGAGGGAAGGTGCTGGAATAAAGAGAGGTTAGGGAAGGCTTCTATAGAAAATGGATTTTAGTTGGGACTCAAAGGAAGCCAGGAAAATCAGTAGCCAGAGCAGAAAAGGGAAAGTATTCCAGACTTGGGGGACAGCCAGAGAAAATGCCCAGAGCTAAGTGATGGAGTGTCTTGTTAATGGAACTGCAAGGAGGCCAGTCTTACTAGATGGAAGAGTACATATCAGGGAGTACAGTATAAGAAAACTCAAAAGGAAGGAGGGAGGCTAGGTTATAAAGGGCTTCAAATGCCAAACAGAATTTTGTATTTGATCCTGGAAGCAAAAGGGAGCCTCTGGAGTTTTTTGAGTAGAGGAGTGACATGATTGGACCTCCATGTTAGGAAAATCACCTTAGTAGATGAATGGAGGATGGATTAGAGTGGGGAGAGGCTTGAGGCAGGCAGACCCACCAGCAGGCTATTGCAATAATCCAGGTGTGAGGTGATGAAGGCCTGTAAGAGAGTGGTAGCAGTACCAGAGGAGAGAATGGGGCCATATTCCAGAGATTTTGCAGAGGTGAAATCAACGGGTCTTGGCAACAGCTTGGAAATGGAAGGTGACAGAAAGTGAGGAATCCAGGGTGACTCTTAGGTGGCAGGCCTGAGGTACTAGGAAGGTGATGTCACCCACTACAGTAAGAAGGAAGGTAAGAGGCAGGGAAGGTTTTGAGGAAAGACAATGAGTTCTGTTTTGGACATACTGAGTTTAAGATGTTTATTGCATATCCAGTTTGAGAAGTCTAAAAGACAGTTGGAGATGTGAGATTGGAGGTCAGCAGAGCTTTGGGGGCAGGGTAGGTAGATTTGAGATTCACCAGCATAAAAATGAAAAATATCCATAGAAGCTGATGGAATCACCAAGTGAAGTAGTAGAGAAGGAAAAGGAAGAAGGGAAGAAGTCCCAGGACAGAACCCTGAGGGACACCTACAATTAGAAAGCATTATTTGGAAGAAGATCCAGCAAAGGAAACAGAGAAGGAGTAGTCAGATAGGTAGAAGGAAAACCAGGAGAGAGGGGTGTGCCGAAAACCTAGAGAGAAGAGAGTACAAAGGAGGAGCAAGTGATCAACAAGGTCCAAGGCTACAGAGAGGTCAAGGAGAATGAGAACGGAGAAACGGCGGAATGGTCAGACCAGAAGCTAGATTATAAGGGGTTAGGAAGAGAGTGGAGGAGAGAAAGGGAAGATAGCTATTATAATCAGCCTCAGGAAGTTTAGCTGTAAAAGACAGAAGAAATATAGTTTGATAGCAGCAATGGAAGAATCAAGGGAAGTTTTGGGGTTGTTGTTGTTTTTCAGGATGGGGAGACATGGGCATATTTGTAGGCAGTAGAAATGAGTCAGTAGACAAAGAGAGATTAAAAACACGTAGAAGAGTGGGGACGACTAGACTGTGAGCTTGTTGAGATAAAGGACCTGTCTTGTGTCCTCAGCTCTTTGCACAGTGCCTGGCACATAGTAGGTGCTTAATAAATGCTTGTTGATTTGATGACTTGCTTTCAGGACTAGGACAGACAACAAGACAACAAGCTCTCAGCAGTACAATGGGTGAAACTACCACTCCTGTCATTACTCTATACAACAGGGAAGTTTGGGTATCAAGGCAAATCAGGGAGGATGAAGAAAGCCAGGTTTCTCAGGGGGAGGAAGGAGATTCAGCTGAGCATGGCTAATTGATTCCTCGCTTCTGCTTTCTTAGTTAGGGGTCTTCAAATAATAAGGAAACTGAAAGCTTCTATCCTGAAAAATTTCAGTCATAGAAGATTTCTGATCTAGGTATTTTCAGAAAAGTGGCAGGATGAGGGTACCAGGCAAGAAAAAAGAAACACCTAAACAGCAGAAACAGTCTGTTCTCAGAAGAGCCAGTCCCCAAAAGGCAAAGGTTTAGCAAAGCTACAACAGGTCTTTGGGCAAAGACTAGATGACCATATGTCAGGAATGAAGTGGAGAGAATTCTTGTTCTTGACTAAAGAATGTTAATAACAAGAATATCCCACATTTATACACACTTAAAGGTTTGCAAAGCACCTTACATACACTATCCCACTTAATCCTCACAACAACCCTGCATGCAAGGTAACTGTTCTTATCATCCCCATTTTACAGATTATACTTTTTCAGATAAGGAAACTAAAGTGGCTGCCAAGTCCCTTCCACTCAAAGATTCAGTGATTCTGATTTCATTTGTAATGAGAATGCCCAAACTAACACAGTTTAGTTCCTCCTGCCATATTTTACTCACTGTTCTTCAGACAAAGATCTCACATTCAGAGTTTGGTCTAACAAATTAATGTTTAAAGATTATCTGAAAATACCTTCTGTCCTTTATTCTGATGCTATCACCAAATAAGGGAAAGAAGATGGCACAAGATCAGAGGCCTTTTCAGATATTTGGGTTTCATGGGTTGCCATTGGCTCTCACTAGTCTAGATGTCAGATAGCAGACACAGATTGTCATCCAAGCTATACACCAAAGCCAGTCCAGCTTTGTAGAACCCTGCCAGAGCTTCTGCTCCCTGGAAGACAAGCATCAGAAATCAGGCTTACCTTCATGACATGATGAGGTTTGGGAGAAGGCCTTTGGTAGACTTTTTTTTCCAATGCAGAAGAGTAAGATAGGCTGGTTTGCCTTCAGGAAATGGCAAAATTTCTGAGATGACTCCAAATTTCTCCTAGAAATAGAGACCCATTTTTTAAAAGTAACTTTATTGATAATTTTTTGTTTTTTCATCACCAATATTTCCCAGTTCCTGCCTCCTCCTCCTCCTCCCACAGAGCAATCCATTAATGCAAATAAAAAAAGAAAGGGGAAAGCAGTTTGCCTGATTTATATACAATTTTCCATACACATAGTCTTCAAAAGGCAGCAGAAAGCAAAAAGAAGTGGATTCTCAGACATCTTCATAGGGACCAAGCGAGGTCATTCTACTTTCAGAGCATTTCAAGCCCATTTTTTTTAATACCAACATTCTACCAGTATCAATGCATGTCTGAGAGACATGGAACTCAGTCTCTGAAAAAATAGAGGGCAATGGGGAGGCACATGGTAGAGCTAAACAGGCTGCATCATGTAAACAAAGAAAGTGCAGGAGTAAAAGATATGGTCAAGAAAAAGTATGATAGGAAGAGAAAATGGATATGGAGAGGATGAGGGTTGACAGGACCGGGCAGCTGGACTGCTCTATTGGCATCTTCACAGTGTCGGGAGAAAGTGAGGAAGACTGCCAGAACACTGGGTAGATAAACTCCCTGTGATGAACTTCCGAAAAGGCAAGGAGAAGACATGTACCAGATGGACATTGTTGGAGGGAATATCCTCATTGATGAGATCACACATCTCTTTAAGGATTTGAGGGAAAAATGACTGACAAATGCTGACATTCCCATTCTCATTTTTCTGAACTCCATGAGAAAATCTCCCTTCTATTGGCAATTCTTGATATAATATTCAATTTGAAAATTTACTGATTATTTTTCATTGACTACATTTTAGATTTAGAAGCAAAATGGTTTGGCCTCAGAGGTAGGAAGACCTTGGCTCAAGTCCTGATTCTGACACATATTACGTGAATATACAGGATGTCCCTAAAGTCTGGACACATAGGGAAAAATGCATATTTTGAAATATTTGGAATATTAACAGATATTAGCCCCCTTGACTTCTTTTTCTGGGGTATGCTAAGGGAGAAGGTGTACTCAATGAAAATCACAGATGCAACACACTTGATTGAACGCATAAAGAATGAATGTGCTAGAATCAATGGCAATGTGGAGTTATTGCATCGAGTTCACGTGAATCTTGCAAAGCACATCAACCTTTGCATCACAAATGATGGAAATCATATTGAAGATGTTATATTTGTTAATATTCCAATTAAACAAAATATTGTTGAAAATTTCATTCATTTCATTGCTTGAAAATATGCATTTTTGCCTATGTGTCCAGACTTTAGGGACATCCTGTAGACAAATCACTCAATATCTCAGTGCCCCAGACAAATCTCTAAGACTATAAGTTACGGGCAGTGCCAATCTGTATCAACAGAATGAATTTAAACACCAGAAGTTCTTTATTAACAATTAAATCATAAGTCTAGACACACACACACACACACACCCCAACACATGAAATTTTTGTTATCTCAGGATGTCATGTCTTCTCTCTACACTCTTTTTCTTGGTGCATGTATCAATTGCCACGGGTTATTACCTCTATACAGATGACCCTCAGATTTATGTATCCACCAGAGACTTAGGACATCACCCCTTACCTACTGAATATTTTAATCTAGATATTCCAGAGTCATCTCAAATGTGACATGTCCAAAACAGAATGTTTTATCTTTCATCTCCCCATCCCCAAACCCACTCCTAGTAGTAGTAGTAGGAGTAGTACCAGTAGTAGTAGTATCAGTAGCAGCAGCAGCAGCAGCAGTAGTAGTAGTAGTAGTGGTGGTGGTGGTGGTGGTGGTGGTGGTGGTAGTAGTAGTAGTGGTGGTGGTGGTGGTGGTGGTGGTGGTGGTAGTAGTGGTGGTGGTGGTGGTGGTGGTGGTGGTGGTGGTGGTAGTAGTAGTAGTAGTGGTGGTGGTGGTGGTGGGGGTGGTGGTGGCAACAAAAATTATCTCATTTCATCCTAACAGCAACCTTATGGGGTAGATACTATAATCTCCATTTTGCAGATGGAAAAACTGATAGGTTAAATGACTTACCCAGGGTCATACAGCTTACAGAAGACTGAGGAAGGATTTTCATTCAGATCTTCCTGATTTTATTTTTAATAGCATTATCTGCATAGCTGCCTCTCTTGCCTTCTTCTAGGCTTTCCTATTTCTATGGAAGACATAACCATTCTTCCAGTCTCTTACATTTATAACCACGGGATTTTTTTTTCACTCCACATTTTCGTCACTCCACATCTCTAATCAGCTGCAAAATCTTGACGTTTTTACCTCCATGACCATCTTCACATCCAGCCCTTTTGCTTTACCCATGCAACTATCACCTATCACTTCTAGCCTAAACTATTGTAAAGCCCTCTAGTTAGTCTTCCTGCCCTAAGTCTCTTTTTATTCCAATCCATTTCCCAACATACCTACCAAACTAATTTTCCCTAAGAATAGATCTGTGTCATCCCCTTATACAATAAACTCTAGTGGCTTCCTGGAGCCCCCTAGGATAAAACACAGAGTCTGTATGACTTTCATAGCTCTTTGCAACTCCTCTTTGCAGCTTCATTATGATTTAGCCCCCTTTCCGTACTCTATGGTTCAACCATATGGACTTTCTCTGCATTCTTCACACATGGCGTTCTATTGCCCATCTTCTTGCCTTTGTGTTGACCATCCCAGCAATGCCTCTTCACCTCTCCCTAAAGGAATCCCTTTCTTCCTTCCAGAAGCAAACCGAGCACCAGTCTCTACATGAAACCTTCCCTGATCCTTCCAACTGTTAATGCCCTCCCTCCCCAACTTATGTTCACTATCTTGTACTTATTTTGTATATATGCTGCATTTATTTATTATGTCTATATTTGTGTTCATACATGTTTTCTCCCCTGAGAGAATATAGGCTCCTTGAAAGTCAAATTTTTTTCAACTTTTACCTTCACACTCCCAGCCCCAATTTAATCCGATAAACACTATGTGCCAGGCACTGTGCTAAGCACTGAGGATACAATTAATAAAAAAGAAATATAGTCCCTACCCTCAAGGAGCTTACAGTCTAAAAGGGGAGATGACACACATGGGGGCAGGAGAGTGGGATGGGAGGCAGAAGCATTTTGTTCCAGAGAGTTGAAACCAGGCAGGGCAGCAGATTATTTCTTTTGTAGACCCTACAACTGCTTTGTAGGCAGGACCTTTAGCTTCCATAGGATCTATTATGCCTACTGGATTAAATTTGCGGAGGGAGGGGGGAAGTCCCTAGTAGAGTATCCAATTTAAATGCTTATTGATTAACCAATACCTTGTTTTAATCAGCAAGTTATATCCAAATCACACTATATAATGGCTGGGTGTACCCATGCCTCCCTTACACTCATCACTTTCTATTTTGTGCACGTGCTGTATCTCCACCACTATGATCCATGGCCACAAGCATCTTATTGATCTTTGAATTCCCTTGAGCTCCTCATACAGTACTCAGCAGTAATAAGTATTTTTTAAGTACAACTGACTTTCATTTGCTTCCTTTCAGAAAAATTCCTCACAGAGAGTGAATCCCCTACACAGTATCTAGATTCTTCTTACCTTAGGATTACATAGAGAAGGGCTGTCCAAAATGCCTACAAGCATAGAAATTTACATAAATGCTTTAGTAAACAAAGTAGAAGTACCACAGAGCTCTCACTAAAATGGCAAATCAAAATATATTGTCTATTGTTACAGTAAAAACCTAAGGTTGGACAGCCCTGACATAGAGGATTATAACTTCAGAACTGAAAGTTGCCTTAGAGGTCATGTAAACCAACACTCTCATTCTAAAGATGGGAAAAGGGAAGCTCAGAAAAAGGTGAGTGACTTGTCCAAGTTCACACAGGGAGTAAATGACTGAGCCAGGATTTGAGGGAGGTACTAATTATAAGATTTAGATGTAGAAGAAAACTTAATGATTGTGTATTTCAACCCACAAGGGAACTGAGGTTCAAAGAGATAAAATGATTTACTCACACAGAGTAAAAAAAAAAAACCCAGAGTCAGAATTTGGACCCAGGTCCTCTGATTCTAGATTCAGTTCTTTTTCCACTATTCCTTCTTGGTTAAAGCACCAAATGTGTCTCAATTTGAGGGTTCACCTTATTTGAGGCCCTAAATAACCCTCCATCCACTCACTATAGTCAGATATAGAAGATGGAAACACACAGAATATCAGCCAAATCCAATACGGCATCCTTGGGTTCCTGGGTAAAAAAGAGAAATTCTAGCGGCTTTGTTATAGCTTAGATGTTAACGTCTTCCATTTTTCTTTTAATCCATATTCACTTGGACATTTAATTGGTAGATGATCATTTAAAGCTTATCTAGTGCATAACTTCCTGTCCATTAGCTTAACCTTCTAACACTCCTCTCTATCTTACAGTTTATTAGAAAGATTAATTAGGATAATATTTGTCCACCGAAAAGCAACATAATAGACAGCGTCAGAGTCAGTGGGATTCAAATTCTTCCTCTGACACTGACTTTGTGACCCTGGGTAGATTGCTTAACATTTCAGTTCCCCCAGGCAGCTCACTAAGACAGTAAGTTACAAAGTAGGTATTGATTCACATTGGTAGAGGGAATTTCCTCACTAGAAGTTCCCAATACCAATGAAATCACAGATCCACCCCCACCCCCCAAAAAAAAATTTAATCCAATATGCATAATAGATCCTATGTCTAAATCCTATGGAAATTAAAGGCCCTGCCTACAAAGCAGTTGTAGGACCTACAAAAGAAATAATATTGGAAAGTTTTTCTTGGATGATAAAACTGTAATAGAGCTCTCTACACACAAACACACACACACACACACACACATACACACATGTGGAGAGAGAGAGAAGTGTGTGTCTCTCTATGTGTGTAATGTATTATTTATCCAATAGATAGCAAAGCCAGAGTATACACAGAGGCAGTCATACCAATGTCAATCTTGTTTTTCATAAAGTAGAAATTAACACCAGAGATGAACTGTGAGATTTGTTTCATTGCAGAACCAGATATAGATCCTTATCCATCAAAGATGCTAGGAAACAAAAGTGCTTAGGGTCCACAAAGAATAACACATGAAGAAAGCCAGAAAGAACAAAAAAATCCTGCAGAGGCATAGAAGGGGAACTCAAGCTAGTACTGAGAAGCTGGTAAATCCAAGGGCTTGACAAAGGAAAGTGTTCACAGGGGAAGCCCCCGTCATTACATGTGGGATCTTGAGCAAGGAACTTAAACTCTGTGGTCTTGAGTTTCCTCTTCCCTAAAATGAGGAAAGTGGACTAGATGGCCTCCAAGGTCCCTTAAAGGCCTAAATTTATGATCTTATGAATATATTGGGGAAGAAGGTAGAGAACTATGCCCATGGCCTCAGCTGTGTATATTCTATGTCTTTAAATCTGTTGTTGTTCAGTCACGTCAGATTGAATGTACTGTCCTTGGGGTTCTCTTGGCAAAGATACTGGAGTGGTTTGCCATTTCCTTCTCCAGCGGATTAAGGCAAAGAGAGGCTAAGTGATATGCACAGGGTCATATATCCAGTAAGTGTCTGTGGCACGATTTGAACTCCGGCCCAGCACTAGATCCACTGAGCCACCCAGCTGTCTCCTAAGCAAACAGGGGTTAAGTGACTTGCCCAAGTTCACACAGCTAGTAAGAGTTTGAGGCCAGGTTTGGACTCAGGCCTTCCTGACTTCAGGCCTGGCACTTTATCCACTGAGCCACCAAGCTGCCGTCTGTCTTTAAGACACAAAACCATAAAGCTAGCATTGACTTCCAAGGTCATCTAGTCCAATCCATACCTGAAGCATGAATCCCCCTTTTAAATTTTCTACAAATAACCATCTAAACGTTCCCTAAAAACTTCCATTGATGAGGAAATCCATTGCCTTGTGGGGCAGCCTGTTCAAGTTTTGGACAGCTCTCAGGATTAGGAAAATTCCCTTTCTGTTAAGCCAAAGTGTAGCCTCCTGTAACTTCAGCCAAGACTAATAATAGATCTTACATTTGTCCTCTGGGGTCAAGCAAAATATATCTAATCGCTCTTCAATATGACATCCTTTCAAATACTTAAAGAGATCAGCTCTTCTCTTTTCCAGTTCTCTTGACTGATCCATGATACGTTTTCAAGCCCTCCTACCATCTTTGCCAACCTCCACATCCTCATCATCAACATCACCACCATTTCTATGGTGCTTTAAGGTTTGCGAAGCCTAACTTTGACAAATAACTTTCCATTACCTCATTTGATCTCATTTGTCCCTTCCTGAATTGTAGGAACTGATATTCAGATGTGATCTGATCAAGCAGAGTAAAGAAGGATGATTATTACCTTTGTTGTGGATTCTGGGGTTATATTAATACAAAATTAAAAGTCACATTAGATTTTTGGCAATCATATCACACTGTCATTTACACTGAGCCTATGGTACATTAATACCCCTAGATCTTTTCCACATAATTGGAGAGCTAGGAGGCCCAGGGGATAGAGCACTGGGCCTGAAGTCAGGAAGACTTGAGTTTAAATCCGACCTCAAACACTAGCCCTGTGACCCTGGGCAAGTCGCTTAACCCTGTTTGCCTCAGTTTCCTCATCTGTAAAATGAGCTGGAGAAGGAAATGGCAAACTACTCCAATATCTTAGCCAGGAAAACCCCAAATGGGGTCACAGAGAGTCAGACACAGCTAAAATGACTGAACAACAACTTTTCCACATAAACTGCTGTCTAGTCATTCCCTCTCCTATCTTGTGTTGGTACAGTTACTTTTTATTAACCCAGGTTACATTTATCTTAATTAAAAGTCATTTTTTAAGTTGAAATCATCATTCCAACCCATTGATTTTCTTTTGGAAAAGGAAGAATCATAGTACATCACTTATCCAATCCTTTGCTAAAATCTAGGTATGTTATATCTGTATCTTTCCCTTCCGTTACTAGTTAAGTAATCTTGTCAAAAAAGGAAATAAAGTTAGTCTGGCATGATCTATTTCTTATGAAGCCACCCAGACTGTTTAAAATCACTATGCCCTTTTCAAAATGTTTACAGCTATCCCTTTCATTGAAGGCAGCTAGGTGACAATGGGTAGAGTGCTAAGCCTGGAGTCAGAAAGACAGGAATTCAAATCTAGACTCAGACTCTTATTAGCTGTATGATTCCAGGAAGGTTCTTTCTCCTCTATTTGCTTTCATTTCCTCATCACTAAAACGGGGATAATCATAGCACCTCCCTCCCAGAGGTGTAAAGTGTTTAACATGGTGCCTGATACATCATAAGCACCATGTAAATAAATGGTAACTAACTGCTATTATGCTTTAATAATCTACTCTAGGCTGTTCCTGGGAATCTAGGGCTTCCTTGCTGCGTTATAGTTTTCAGGCACCGTAATCTCCCATTGTTTTGGTTTTTTAATTGAAACCTTTCTTCTTCTCCAGTCCTGTGGTACGTTACTCATTGACCACAACATCATACATATCACCAACAATAAATCTGCAGTCACATCCGCCAATTCTTTCAGTATCCAAGGATGTGGTTCATCTGGGCCAAGAGACTTGAATTTGTCCAGGGCAGCTCGATGCTCTTACCATCTCTTTGTCTTAGGTGTTCTTGTTGGGTTGTTTCAGTCGTATCTAATTCTTTGCAATCCCATTTGGGGTTTTCTTGGCAAAGATACTGGAGTGGTTTGCCATGACTTCCTCCAGCTCATTTTACAGATGTGGAAACTGAGGCAAACAGGGTTAAGTGACTTGCCCAGGGTCACACAGCTAGTGAGTATCTGAGGCAAGATTTGAACTTAGGTCTTCTGACTCCAGGGCCAGCACTCTATCCACTCCACCACCTAGCTGCCCTATTTGTTTTAGATATCTATTCCCTATTAATCTTGTCTTGCTTTGGTGATAATTTCATCTCTCAAAATATTGAGTAAGAATTACGAGAAACTGCTAGGATTAAATTTTGATCAATAAGGAAGAACTGTTTGATGATATTGTGAAAAAATAGAACATATTTAAAGCTTCTATATTTAAGGATGGAAACACAAGTCACTATGAGATATCTGGATTTCTTAGGAAAGAAGACATCAAAGATTCAATAAAAAAACAGATAGGAAAAACATAGTTAGAAACTCTACAGTATATGACGACTCAAAGGGGGTGTGCATGACTCAAAAAATAAAATTCTAGCCTGCAATAACTAATTATAATAACAAGAAAAGGGCAGGAGCACCAAAGAGACTGACATGGCTACAAAAGAAGCCATCTTCTAAGCTTGTATTGAAAGGGATCATGTACAAAAATGGGAAGAAAGCCACATAGCAATCTGAAATATTGACACTGAAATGGAAGAACAGTGTAAGAAAGCTCAGAATGATCTGAGACATTGTTGTTGTTTGGTGTGGTGGTGGTGGTGGTGTTTCATCCATCCTTTTTGAAGAGGACAAACGATTTATCACAGCTATTGTCTTAACTCACGGGTCAATTGGATTTAAATGAAGTGGAGTAACACAAAGTCCTCAGCCTCACTCACTCTTCCAGAATCAATCAAAGTCTAGTGGCAAGACAAAAGTCAGGATGACTGGCAATGGCCCAGGATGCAGTGGATGACCTTGGCTTCTTTGATGTCTGACCAAGCTCCCCATAACACCTGCTTTAGCTGCCATTGGAATAAATTATCCTCATCTGCCCATTCAGCCCATGCTTGGGGTAGACAACTCTACTTCACTGATAGTTTTGAGGCCCATCTAGCCTCAAACTCATTTAGCCCATCAGCCCAGACAGCTTACCAGGGTGTGGCCACTGTGCATGCTACTCTTGGAGTCACAGATAAGAACCGAGTACCAGGGAGACACCAAAGATAGATGAGCAACCCTGAAAAGGGTTCAGCAAATCCTCACACCAGAGGTGCTAGTCCTGCTTGAACATGCCATATGCCCCATACATCCCACTTATGATCTGAGATTCACCAAAAAATGCTAAGGAAAATAAATACTTTTATGATATTCTCTACTAATGTCCTACTCTGGTGCCTCATTAAGACACCAAAGGTGACCTCAGGCTACGAAAGGCAAGATCTGGCTGGTCCTGCCAAATTGGAAAGGCTTCAGATGTGGACCTAATGATGTCTGTTGTCTGATGACCAGTCTAACTGATTACAGAGAAACTCATTTTCAAGTTGGCCAAGGAATGGTGAATTTTTTGGCCACAACAATTCTTAAAAGTCATCCAAAAAGATCTATGTCAGCAAAAGAAGTAGTAGATGAGAGATCCTTAAAAAATTGAAGCATTTTTTGAGGTATATTTGGAACAAGAAAAAAAATAACAAGAAACTGATGGGAAGCAGAATTCCTTTTCTGATTTTGCTCCTAAAATGTCTCAAAAAGAATAATCTTGGAAGTAAAAAAAGTATAACAAAATTAGTTAATATGGAACTGAACCCCCAGATACACAAGCCAGAGGTAGTAAGAGAATACTCTATTCCTTTTAATGAGTTTAAGTCTTCAACCTAGACAAAATACAACCTAGAACATTTAAAGAACTTATCAATGAGATAACCAAACCATTAATTTTTGAAAAATAATGGAGAGTAGAACAAGTGCAGGAAAAATAAACAAAGAGAAACATTGTCCTGGTTTTCAAAGAGTGAAAGAAAAGAGATTTCAGAAACTAAAGACCAGTGAAATTGATGACTACTTCTGAGCAAAGCAAACAGTCTTCTTTACCCTTACAACCTAGTAGGAAGATACGACACAGACACCCATAATACAATATTATAACTAATAATATACTAATCCCTTCTCATGGGGGAGGAGGAGGTGGGACAGACAGGAAGGAAATAAACCTGTTGTTTTCCTAGATACAGGGAACTCCTTTTACCAACATAGGTCAACTCGTGGTCTGCAAGAGAGTTGCCTGGTGCCGCTGAAAAGTTAGGACTTCCCTAGGTCCCCCAGCTAGTATGCATCAGAGAAAAGACTTGAACCCAGGGCTTTTTTGGCTTCAAAGACAGCTCTATACCCACTATGCCATTTCTGCAACTCCATCCTTTTAATAGTTACTTTTTAAAAAAAACAAGGCCTATAATTTGCTGGCATAGGAAACTCTTCCTACCATTACAATTCAGCATCTACAACTCATGGTCTTCCAAAGTTTCCTAGGACACTGCAAGGTTAAGTGACTTGCAGGGTCACACAATATGTCAACAGTAAATCTGTTTCTCAAAATTTTATTTATTTATTTTTAGTTTGCAGCATTCACTTCCATAAGATTTTGAGTTCCAAATTTTCTCCCCATCTTTCCTCCCCTGACCCAAAACAGCATGTAATTTGATAGAGGTTCTATATATACATTCATATTGAACCTATTTTCACATTAGTCATGTTGTAAAGAAGAATTAGAACCAATGGGAGAAACCACGAGAAAAAAGAAACAAACAAAAAAAGGGAAAAAGGAAAAAAGAGAGAGCAAATAATATGCTTCAATCTCCATAGTTCTTTTTCTGGACGTGGACAGCATTTTCCATCATGCATCCTTTGGAGTTGTCCTGAATCCTTGCATTGCTAAGAAGAGACAAGTCTACCAAAGGTAGTCATCACACAATGTTGCTATTACTGTGTACAATGTTCTGCTGGTTCTGCTCACCTCACTTAACATCAGTTTGTTCAAGTCTTTCCAGGTTTTTCTAGAGTCTGCCTGCTCATCATTTCTTATAGCACAATAGTATTCCATTACATTCATATACCACAATTTGTTCTGCCAGTCCCCAACTAGTGGACATCCCCTCAATTTCCAATTCTTTGCCACCACAAAAAGAGCTGCTATAAATGTTTTTGTACATGTGGGTCTTTTTCCCATTTTTATTATCTCTTTGGGATACAGCCCTAGAAGTGGTATTGCTGGGTCAAAGGATATGCATTGTTTTATATCCCCTTTGGCATAGTTCCAAATTGCTCTCCAGAATGGTTGGATCAGTTCACAATTCCACCAACAATGCATTAGTGAGTGTTCCAATTTTCCCACATCTTCACCAGCATTTATAATTTTCCTGTTTTGTCATGTTAGCCAATCTGACAAGTGTGATGTGGTACCTCAAAGTTGTTTTGATTTGTATTTCCCTAATCTATAGCGATTTAGAACATTTTTTCATATGACTATAGATAGATAGCTTTAATTTCTTCGTCTGAAAACTACCTTCAGCAGTGAATGTTGTTACAGTAATTAAGACGGGATTTTTTTACTGTTTTCTCTTTTGGAACACTTATTTAATCAAGTGCCCTTGATGTGTCTGGTCTTTGTTTCTTTGATTAAATCAGGAGTCTTTGATGACCTCCTTGCCTCAAGGGAAAGCCTAGTTTACATGGGTTTGAAACACATGTTTGTGACGACAGAAGCTTTTAGGTCATGTGGGTTTGAGTCACATGTTGTGATGCCTTTTGGCCCCGAACAGGGTATATAAACTCAGAGGGTGGCATTTTTCTTTTGGAGCTCTCACTCACTAGAAGAGTGTCGTGTGACTTGAAGAGACTCTGGGCAGCCCCCTGGGTTGTAAACCCAAATGTTGATGCTTCCCTGGTAACCATGAATTGCGATTTGAATCAGACAAGGTCTGTCTGTTGATGTTTGTAATTTCTATTTGTATTTGCTCTGAAGTTCAGGGTGCTGGCTTTTCCTCCTGGACTAAGTGAGTTATATATGTACGTTTGATTAAAGTGAGATTGTTAACCCCTTACAGTTGCTTTCTTAAAAAAGCAGATCAAAGAACCTGTGCTGGCAGCTCTTGTTGCTAGTCCCGTTGGGTCTTACACCTCAGCAGCAGCTGCTAGTAACATTGTTGTTACAAATGTTAACACAGGTCTTTCCACTTTTGAGGATAGTTCTCTATCTATAATTCCTCACTGCCTCTCTACAGGCTTATTCAATTAGGGATATGTAGTAGATAGAGTATAGCTGGGTTTTTCAAAGAGAGGCATATGACAAGATCATTTAAATCCTTGTAGCCAGTGTCAAGAAATGGGAGCTTAACATTCAGAGAACTAGTTAAATTTGTAACTAGTCGAATGGTGTTAATTCATAGAACATTATCAGCCTAGAGGGATGTCTACAATGTTTTGCCACAGGGCTCTGTCCTAAGCCCTATCCTGCTCAACAAGATAAGGGTTCAGAATAAGACTATATCTACATCTATAGCTAAATCTATCTACATCTAGATAGATAGATGATATATAGGTAGATAGATAGATAGATAGATAGATAGATAGATAGATAGATAGACAGATAGATAAATGGCACAGTACATAGGGTGCCAGGCCTGAAGTCAAGAAGATTCATCTTCTTGAGTTCAAATATGGCCTCAGAGACTTACTTCTTATGTGACCCTGGGAAAATCACTTAACCTTGTTTGCCTCAGTTTCCTCATCTGTAAAATGAACTGGAGAAGGAAGTGACAAAGCACTCCATTATCCATGCCAAGAAAACTCTAAATGGAGTCACAAAGAGCTGGACACGACTGAAAAACAACATTAACAACATATATATGTGTATATACACACACAAATATATGTAGACATATGTACATATATGTGTTATATATATGTATATGTGTGTGTATATATATATGTGTGTGTGTATATACATATACATATATATATGTATGTATGTATGTATGTATATGGCCAATGAAGGAATTCGTTTGGCTTGACCATATTTGTTTAAAGGAATTTATTTTATGTTTCTCTTTTTTCCCCAATGATATATGGAGTAGGAAGGAGACACATTTCTCTTCATTAAAAAAAAATTAAAATAGAGAGGTGGGGCTCTGCCAATGTGGTATGTTGCCTGTACTTTCAGAATAGGTCACTGTGTCAATTGTTTTACTTAATTGTTTTGCTTTATACAAGGGATTTTTCATAGAGTGAAAGTAATTATAAATTTTTGTAATGTAAAAACAAAGCACATCAATATTTTTTAAAAGAAATTTAATAAACATAAATGTAAACTTCCAAAATATCAGCTTCACAATTGCAAGATGGTAGAAGCTTGGCTAGATTGCAGTTCATGTGAAAAAGCTCCAGGGACTTTGGTGGACCTCAAGTCCAATATGAGTCAACAGTATGTTATGGCTGCCAAAAAAGCTATTACCATTGTAGGCTATGTTAAGAAAGGCGTAGTGCCAAGAACACAGGAGGTGATAGTTCCTCTGTACTCTGCCCTAGTCTGATGACATGAGATCAAATACGTTAGTGTCTTTAGGTGCAGCTTCATAGTAGGGTAGATAGAGTAAGAAAGACCTGAGTTCAAGTCCTCCCTCTGACACTTACTAGCTATGTGACCCTAGGTAAGTTACTTAACCTCTATTTGCCTCAATTTCCTCAACTATAAAATGAGGATAATAATAGCGCTTACCTCCCATGGTTGTTGTGAGGATCAAATGAGATAATATTAGTAAAGCACTTAAAGTATAGTCATTGTTCACTAAAACTACACAAATTAAAAATAAAGGATGTATGATGAAAGATGTTATCTACATCCAGAGAAAGAAGTGATAAATATAAGTATATATAGAATTATTTTACATATATATACCTGTTTGTAATAGTAGTCATCTTTAGAATGGGGTGGGGAGGGAGAAGGAAGAAAAAAAGAAAAAAAAATTTATGTAATAGTTGTATTGGAAGGAATATCAAGTTGTATAGGGTAGATTTGCGCTTTCATGGGCAATCATCATTTTTATTGTGCTGTGTTATGGAAATGCTTCTTTTGTTCCTTGATTTGAAAATAAAATAAATTTTAGATAGATAGATAGATAATTGTCTATTGCCTTTACCTCTGGTATTACATTTTAAGAATGACACTGGCAAGCAGGAGAACACCAGAAGAATGCCATGCTTTATGAGGACCAATTGAAGAAACTGGGGATGTTTAACCTAGAAAGGAAAAGTCTTCTTGGGGATGTGATACTCATCCTAAGGCATTTGAAGGGTTATTATTTGTAGAAGAAGAAATAAATGGGGAGTTTTTTCTTCGTTGATTTGGGATTTTTTCCTGCTTAACCCTAGAGAAGCAAAATGTAGACAATCCAGAGTTGGGTTTGATGTAAATTTTGTAAATTGTAAAATTTACAATGTAAATTTACAAAATGTAAAATATAAAATTTCTTGACATTTAGAGCTGTCCCAAAGTAGAGCGGGACACCGCAGGGCATTCTGTCTCACTAGAGGACTTCAAGAAAAATCTGGATGGTGATTTGTTGGGGAAGTTACAGAAGGCATCCCTGTTCAGATAGAGCTTGGACTAAATGGCCTTCAAAGGACCCTTCCAACTCTGACGTTGTGATTCTGCCAACTCCATGAAACTTTGGTTGTTCCCAAAGTTAAACTGCTGGAGCATCTTGTATTGTTCATTGCACATTCGGCCACATACTATAAATCTCTCATAAGACTATCATAGACTCTAAAGACTAGAAGAAACTTCAGATAACTTTTAAGGTCCCTCATTTTACACAAGACAAAATTGATATCCAGAACACATGGTCATGTTTTATCTGTCCTACTATAAGGCCTGTTCCTTGAGAACCAGGACTGGATATCATTATTTGTATTGACCCACAGTGCCTATAGCATAAGAATCAAGTGGAAAAGAGAATAGCTCAATAAATATTCATTGAAGGTTTAAATTAAATTAAGGGTTCAATTAATTAATTAATTAAAAGTTTAAAGAATGAATTTTTTAAATGCCTCTATTCATTTCTATCCCATGATTTAGGAATGTTTTGCATTCCTAAATAAGGGAAATTTCTGTGTAAATCTCAAACTTTCCTTTACATTTTAAAAATTATTGAGGGCCCCAAAGAGCTATTGTTTATGTGGGTTATATCTATTATTATATCTATTGTGTGAGTTATATCTATTAACATTTACCATATTAGACATTAAAACATCTTAGTGTTATTATGAAAATATTTTTGACTTTGCAGACCCCCTGAAAGGGTCTTGGAGACCCCACACTTTGAGAACCACTGGTACAGATTGTGGTTGATTTACCTAGTATGGAAATTAAGCACAATGAATGGAAAATGAGTAGTTTTGTCATTGATATTTTAGGGACATGGGATATAATTTTTTCCAATTAATCACAACTGATTTCCTGTGTGGCTTTAAAGAAAGGAATAGCTGTTAATGTTTCCATATGACATACATTCCTGGGTGTGAGCAAGTACTTTCATTTGCAATGTGTTGCACAGTTATCATTATTAGTCTTTCCACAGGACAGCACAGAGTTAACTAAAGATGGCATTCAATCCACTCTTACTTGTCCCTGATAACAAAAATGAGTCAAAGGACAGGAAGTCCTTTAAGATGGTAATAATGCTTGCAACAGTAATAACAACTAAAAGCATGACTTGAAGAGGCGGCAGAATTGTCACCCAAATTCTGGCTTTTTTTAGGGGGTGCAGCAGTTTGTGAGCAGTAAACAGTAAAACAAGTTTGCATGCCCTGACCACATGCCAATTAACCAATAGTCAACCCAATCAAATCCATTGGTAGCTTTTATTAAGCCCTTCATATGTTTCAAGTACCATGTTAAGCACTAAGGATTTAAAGAAGAAAACAAAATATCCTTGGCATGTCTTGGATGGCAGGAGCAAGCCACCCTTGGGGTCTGGAGAATGTGTAGAGTTCATCCCAACGTAGGCGAGAGACTGGAGAACCTCCTCCTGGAACACTCACGATGACCAGTAATGGAGGTGCCTTGGAGATATATGAGCATGCAGAGACATTTTGCAACTGGTTCCACTCTGCTAACCGCATTCATTAATTGGAAAGCTAGAACTGGGGGTTCCTTCAAAAGGGCACCATTGGCTAGAGACTCCTCCATTCATTCTGTTCAGTTGCTCTGATCCCGGTGTGACTGCTTCGAGGACAGTCTGGTAAGACTGAAATGTGGCCCACTGAAATGGCCCTTGGTCCTTGACTTCTGCGATTATTCTTTACTGTTTCCTGTGAAAGGATTGGAAACTGACCTTGTGAGTTTTGAGAGATCAGGAGAGTATTCCAGCATCCAGGTTTTGCAGCCAACTCAGCATCAATGCCCCAAAGAGCAAGGAGTATTTTTTAGGTGTGACCAGAATTCATGATACAGCTGAACAGTAGCTGAGACAAGTACTTGTCCAACATTGGTGCCAAATCTGGATGTAAACTTAGTGGGACCGATGTTAAGTGGAAACTATGCTAAGAGTGAACTGATTCTCCCCAGAGATTGAAGTTAGAAAGAGAAGATTACATCCCAAAACTGTTGGAAGGAAATATTGTGCTTTTGTCTTGCTTTACCTTTGAATATCCCTCTGTAAAAGTTAATTGATGGTTAAATAGGGCATTAAGTACCTGGGACCTAACATTTGGGGAAAGGAGGGGACCCAACTTGGTGTGGGCTGTAGATAAGAGAGATACCTCGAATCCCAAAGGGAGCAAGAAGACCAGGCTTCAGATCCTGCCTCATATACTTAGTAACTGAGCAATCTAGGAAAATCATTTAACATCTGTGAACCTGCTTCTTCATCTGTAAAAGGGAGGATGCTAGCACCTATCTCAAGGGCTGTTGTAAGGATCAAATAAAATTATACACATGGTGTGCTTTGCCATCCTTAAAATGCTGTATAAATGCTAGTCATTGTTCCTGTTGTTATGAATAAAGGATAATGTACAAGAAACATATGGTGACACATAACAGATGGACAGCCTTATTACTAGAAAGGGCTAGGCACGTTGGTGCAAGCCTGTGGTCCTTGCTCCTTGGGAGGCTGAGGCGAGTGGATTGTTTGTGTTTGGGAGTTCTGTGATAGAGCTAAAACAGATCAGGTTTCCACATGAAGAAAGACATCAATATGATAAACCCCCAGGAATGAGGCACCACAAGGCTGCCTAAGGAGGGACAAACTGGCCAAGGTCAGAAATAAAGCAGGTCAAAATGTTTATAATAATTAGCAATGGGATTGGATCCATGAGGGAAAGAAGGAAGGAAGGAAGGAAGGAAGGAAGGAAGGAAGGAA
Organism: Trichosurus vulpecula; assembly: GCF_011100635.1. NCBI lineage: Eukaryota > Metazoa > Chordata > Mammalia > Diprotodontia > Phalangeridae > Trichosurus > Trichosurus vulpecula. Next base: position 242,090,064 of record NC_050573.1, on the reverse strand, counting down.
GGAAGGAAGGAAGGAAGGAAGGAAGGAAGGAAGGAAGAAAGGAAGGAAGGAAGGAAGAAGGGAAGAAGGGAGGAAGGGAGGAAGGGAGGAAGGGAGGGAGGATATGACATAGACATGGTCTATCCCTCATGGTATTCTTGTGGATGAGATGAAAAGAATGTGAACAGTATATGAATGGATGCACAGATGGTTGAATAATTTGTCCAAAGAACGCTAATAAATGTATTATATTAGTCCAGTAGAACGTTTCTGGTGGCAGGCAACAGAGATTTGTTCTCACACCTATGAAATCATCACCCAAATAAAATTTAACTGGGATAAATGTAAAATCCTAAACCTAATTTTTTCAAGTTGAGATATACAAACATAGGATGGGACAGATCATGTGAAAAAAAGACCTGGATATTTTAGGTTACTACAAATTCAACATGAGGACACAGCACGATGTGGCTTCTCACAATCACCAGGACAATTTCACACTGTATAACCTGACCTCTTCCTACTTTTCTAGTCTTCTTATAGTTTCCTCCCCTCCAAGTACTCTAGGATCCAGCTATATGGGCCTACTTGTGTCCTTCACACATAGCACTTGTGGGGGGGGTGGGGGGGAGGGATGGGGAGGGGAGGCTTTATGAATAGACTTGAGCTCAAATCCTGCCTCAGACACTAATTGGGTTAGGTGACCTGAGCAGGTCACCTAACTTCTAGCCTTGGCTTCCTCACCTGTATATGGGTTTTACCATGCTCAATGTGAAGATCACATGAGATAACACACGTAAAGCACTCCATACTTGCTAGTTATTACAGTTATCTCTGACCTCTGTGCCTTTGCTTTAGCTATGCCTCATGCCTAGGATGCTCTTGAAGGATTCCTCTACTTCTTAGTTTCTTTGGCTTCCTTCAAAACTCAACTTTAATCCTACCTTTCACAAGCGGATCTTCTTGTCCCACTTGGCTGCTGGGATTTTCCCTTCTGAGATTACCTTCTACCTGTGAGTATCTAGTAATGTATAGGTTTCTGCCCCATTAAATTGTAATCTCCTTGAGGGCAGGGACTGTTTTTGCATTTCTTTGTATCATCAGCATTTAGCATAGTGCCTGGATCACAGTAGACACTTATTAAGAGTTGTTGACTGGTTGACATTATTAATATAATAATAAAGATGATGATAAAACTAATATTTTCAAGGTCCTTTCCTTCCCATTCTCTCATTGAATCCCCACAGTAGTCCTATTTGGTTTTAGGATGATAGAATCATAGATTTAGGGCTACAAGGGACCTTCGAGATCATCTGATCCAAACCTTTAATTTTGCAGATGAAGAAACTGAGGCCCAGATAGATGAAGTGACTTCCCAAGTTTACGCAACTTGTTTCTGAAATGGCATTCCTACCTCCAAGCCCAAACCTCCACCAACTGTAGGTGTAATTATTCAGTTTCATATGGGGAAATGTGAATCCAAATGGGCACCCTATTGAATAAATCTCTCTATCTTGAACAAATGCTACAGAGGAAAAATGATCTGGGCTCAGAAATGGATAGAAGAAGGAGAGTGGGCAGGGCTTACTTTTGGGAACGTGTCCAGCACAGTCAACAAGCCCCAGTCTCTCCCTAATTCAGAGGCTCATCTTATTGTTTTACATCAGTATTCTTCTAGTGATGATGTCTGATTTTGACTGGTACAACATCAAAATTTCAGAAGCTGTTCAAATTGCAGGTAACCCAGAGGTAAGTAGACAGTAGCTTAATACAATGATCATTTGCCTGTAGGAAATGACATCATCAAAAACATAAATATCTTGAGGAGCGAGGGAAGAAAAAAAGGGAGGGGGAAGAAATGAACATGATAACTATTATATATTTAAAAGGAATAACAAATCGTACATAATAGATTTACAGTTTCATGTGCAATCATCTTTTTAAAATTATACTATGCTATGGAAATGCTTGTTTTATTCCATAAATTAAAAATAATTTTTTTTTGTAAAAAACCATGTATACCTGGGGAAAGAGGTGTCATAGGAGTACAGACTTAGATCTACAAGGAGCCTTGGAACCCTTACTCAGGGTGGCAAGGTGACCTGGACACGGGACAGAGTTGGGCCTTAAACACAGTTTTCTGACTCTAAATGCATTGCTTTTCCCACTATTATGCTGCCTAATATTTCACACAGTCTCTCAAGTCTCTCTTGCACCCTCTGTATGAACATTCCCAAGGTCTTAAATCTAGAGCTAGAAGGAATTTTAGAGGCTCTCTACTCCAACCCCTTATTTTACATATAAGGATATTAAAGCCCAGAAGGGCTAATTAACTTCCCCATGGTCATACAGGCAGAAAGTGTCAAAGAGGAGCTTTTGAACCAGTGTTCTCTGACTCTAAAGCCTGTGTTCTTTCCAATATAGCATGCTTCTTAAAGAAGGTTTTTTTTAAGTCCTTTATTTTTATTTACTATGGAAACAAAATAATGCCAATGACTTATTTTAAAAACATTTTATTTATTAAAATAAATTACTAAATTTATTTTTAAATTTTTTTTTAAATTTTAAAAAATTAAATTAAAATAAATTATTAAAATAAAAGCCATAGCTGGCCTTTATATAGCACTTTAAGGTTTGCAAAAATGCTTTACATCTATGGTTGCATTTGATCCCCACAATAACCTTGGGAACTAAGTGCTATTATCATAACCATTTTACATGCTACATCCAGTGAGCAAATCTAGAATTTTTGTTTGTTTAGTTGTTTTTCAGTTATATCCCACTCTTTGTGACTTCATTCAGGGTTTTCTTGGCAAAGATACCAAAGTGGTTCACCATTTCCTTCTCCAGCTCATTTTACAGATAAGGAAACTGGGACAGAGGTTACGTGACTTGCCCAGAGCCACACAGCTATTAAATGTCTGAGGGTGGATTTGAACTTGAGTTTCCTTGACTCTGGGCCCAAAGCCGCACCATCTAACTGCCTAATTATCAACTACTTACTATGTGCCAAATGATAAAGATACAAAGACAAAAGCAACATATCACTTACCCTCAAGGAGCTTATATTCTAGTAGGGAAAGACAACACATACAAGGTAACAGTGGCCAGAGCAGAGTATTTTCATTTATGAAGTCAAAGTCACAGGGATAGTGTTGTGTATAGAGCCAGAAGGTAGTCAATTGACACACCCTTTCCAAAAGACATGGTAGTATTGATCAGATTGTTATTTTTAGAGCAAGAGATGGAAGCGGTGGGAGAGCAGGGGTATACTGCATGATGGTAAAGAAGAAGCGAAGGAGATGACTGGGTGGGAAGTCAAATGGGATGTGATGCGTGTAAGTTTAGGACCTTGATCTTCTGATCAATGATTTTCTTATTCAAAGCCATACATTCAGAACCTCAATTGATCTATAAGTATTTCCTCAGCTCCTACTGTGTGCTCTGTACCAGATCACCAAAGCAGCATAAGACACATAAGACACAGTCTCTGGCCAACTTCTAGTAGTCCTGTTGATTGTATAAGATATGCATAGAACAATCTCAGAACCAGCCAATTGGTAACAAAATGCCAGAGTGTGCCCTAGAAACAATTAGAAAATAAGACACTTATAATGTACAGCTGTCCTCTCATCTAACTTCTGAAAGTGCCAGCAATCTTTTCACTCTGTAATATTATTCTGTCATAACTAGCCCCATTTTTCCATTGGTGAGTTCCTTTTGAAGCCCTTATTTTGGGGATGGGCCCAGACAGGCCCCACCTTTTTATGTGTGTAATGGCAAGCAAAGTGGAACGTTTTGCTGTTTTTTCTTTTGGAGTGCTTCTCAGCATTAAGACAAACAAGTGCCTTTGATCGAATTAAGTCTTCAATGACCTGCTTAAGTCACGAGAAAACCTAAGTCACATGAGTTTGAGTCACATGCTTGTGACACACTCTACAGGCTGACCCTGAAGAAGTATATACATATATATATATACACATATATTCTGAGGTTAGCATTTTGCTTTGGGGGCTCACTCATTGGAAGAGTGTTCATGTGATTTGGCCAGACAAGACTCTGGGTAGCCATTAAGGAGCCCCCTGACTTTGAAAACCCAGATGTTGGTGCTTCTCTCTCTGGTAACTACGTATGTATTGCTATGGACAGACAGAAGCCCCGTCAGCTGATTTGTGTTTTTGCTCTATTTATATAATTTCTGCTTGTAATTTCTGTTTGTATTTGCTCTGAAGTTCAGGGTACTAACTTTTTCCCCTGAACTAAGTGAATGATATATGTATGTTTAATTAAAGTGGGATTGTAAACCCCTTAAAGCTGCTTTCCTTATAAAAGGAGATCAAAGAACCTGTGCTAGCAGCCCTCCTGTGCAGTGGTGTTATGGGCCTTACACCTCCACAGTAGCTGCAAGTAACATTGTTGTTACAATGTGTTGTTTTCCTCTTATTAGAATGTAAGCTCATGGAAGGCAAGGATTTCTTTTTCCTTCTATCTGTATCCCCAGTGTTTAGCATGGTGCCTGGCATATATCAGGCATTTAATAAATAATGCTTTGTTAAATGTTTGTTCAAAGTATATTCCCGATGTGGCCTAGGTAATTTGTTATTGTTCATCCTTCATTCTCAAAAAGGGCCAGTGATGATGTCTTGACTTGAAAGTGAATTGGATTATATGAAGCAGAGCTGTGTAAGGATCATCAGCCTCACTCTCTCCCCCAGAGTCATCAGAGTCCCATGGCAAGACATGGGTTAAGAGGACTAGAGATGGCCCCAGATGCAATGGGAGGCCATGGCCTTTTTCAGCTAAGGTCTCTCTCAGGTCTCAGTTTGTCTGAGGAAATGACCATTCAATATTTAACGGCTAAGTGAGAATTGAGGCAAAAGATGGCCTAGTTCGCCTTCACAAAAGAATCAATCTGGGAGGGAAAGATTCCCAGAGTTTCTGGCCAGAACAGAAACAACTGCCATTTACACTCACCTTGAGACATCAAAACCCAAACAATAAGTAAGTGAGACTTGAACTGGAACGTGTTATTGGCCAATCAGTGAAAACCAGAGTGATTTGGATTTAATGGCAGAGCCAACTAGCTTCATTTGAATCATAATGGGTTTTATCAAAGCCTGGTTTTCCAGAGCCATACTTCAAGAAATCATAAATGAAGACTACATGAGACAAAAGAATTAATTGTCCCAGTTTTTCTTTTAAAAAAAGATGCTAGAGTAAATAGGGAAGAAAAAAATCTAGCCCCCAACCCCAAGATCACTCATCAAAAGGGTTGGAGAAAATAGAGTTTTGACAATGTCACTAAGATGTTGATGTTGAATCATGAGAAGATATTTATTTATCCAGGATATATTTTATAAAATGTGGCAACCCCAGCACTGTCATGATTCACTTTATTTGTTTAAGAGACACCCAAAACTGGAATTGCTGGGGTGTGGATTACTTGTAGGATGGCGTGCCGGCAGGGCTTAGAAAAGAAATCTGCAAGTAGCCATGCCATCTGCATCAGCCCTCTGACACCTCCAAGCACCAATTCAATTGGCAACTTTAAAGAGTCTTTTACCTGGTATGACAACACCAGCTTGTCATCAAAAAAGGAAAAACCATAGAATTCTCAATGACACAAACATACATATTTCACAAATGAGAGTTTCTCATTTTAACTCTCTTTACTTAGCCAATGGCTATCTAAATTGGATAGACTCAGAAAGTAGGTCTGAATTAAATCAGGCTTTACAAAAGTGAGAATTTTCAATTCCTAATTCATATGAGGGGTATGCATAATAGAGAAATTAGTGGATCTTTCTAACAATCAAAAACCCTGGGTTCTACCATAGCTATGACCCTAAACAAATCACTCACTCCTCTGAGCTGGAGTTTCCTTTTCTGTGAAAAGAAGGTCATTGAAACCAGTAGGAAATTGCTAAATAGGTAATAATACATGAACGTAAGGTCACACCACTAAACCATATAATGATGATAATGAAGAATTCAAAGAATCAGGGAAGTTGTATGTGAACTGATTAAGAGAAAAATAAGCAGAATCCAGAAAATAATATGCATAATGGCAAAAAAAAAAACAACCAACATTACTGGAAAGAATAAGAACAGCAAAAACTGAATGTTGTGTAATTAGAATAACCAAGCTTGACTCTAAGAAGAGAGAAGATAATACAGCTACCTCCCTTCTTTGTAGATTGGATGATGGGAGATAGGTGGGATGTACTTCATATACTATTGGACTTTGTGGTTGTGTTGGTTGGTTTGCTGAACTGCTTTTTTCGTCTTTCTTTTTTAGTCTGTTACAAGGGATGGCTCTCCAGGTAGGGGCTGGGGTAGAATATAATTGGAAATTTTTCTGTTGTTGCTCAGTCATGTCTGATTCTTTGTGACCCCTAGTTGGGGTTTTCTTGGTAAAGATACTGCAGTGGTTTCCCATCTCCTTCGCTAGTTTATTTTATAGATGAAGAAACTAAGGCAAACAAGAAGAAGTGACTTTCCCAGGGTCACACAGCTGGTAAGTGTCTGAGGCCAGTTTTGAACTTAGGTCCTCCTGACTCCAGGCCCAGCACTCTATCTGCGCTGTACCATCTAGCTGCCCCATTTGGAAATTAAGGTGATATAAAAACAAAAGATATCACTAATTTTTTTTAAGACAGTTGGATTAGAGGTCAACTTAGGATCCATCCAGGATTTTATTCTATGATTCTATGAGTCATAAGGATTTGAAATCTCCAAATGCATTAGTATTACACATACAGCACAAAATTTAAGTTCTCTCTTTTACATACATTTAAGCTATAATTCCATCTATTTGCTTCTGTGCTTTCAGTTACAAATTAATCCATTTCCCACTTCCCTCTTCTTGTCATCCTTCCTCAGACTGCCTGACTTTTGGCCAGTTCATTGCCTACTACCAGCACCTCCACCAGAGGACAGTGGAGAGAAAAGAGATTGGAGTAAGCTGGAAACTTAAGGGCAAAAAAAAAAAAGATTTAGTATTGTTTTTATGTCTCATTTATCAAGATTCTCTATTTCTCTATAACAGTGAATTATTTGAAGTTGACAATTCAGTTATACAGAAATAATAACTTTCATTGTTAAAAATTGCTTGGGAAATGATTGTTTTATAAGAGCAGGGAGGGTAACTATTATACATTTTGGCTTACTGTTTGGACATGATTTCTCAAAGTGTCTAATATTAAAAGGGCAGCTAGGGAGCACAGTGGATAGAGTGCTGGGCCTGGGTTCAGGAAGACTCATCTTCCTGAGTTCAAATCTGGCCTCAGACACTTAATTAGCTGTGTGACCCTGGGCAAGTCATTTAACCCAATTTGCCTCAGTTTCCTCATCTGCAAAATGAGCTGGAGAAGGAAATGGCAAATCACCCCAGTGTCTTTGCCAAAGAAAACCCCAAATAGGCTCACAAAGAGCCGGACCCACCTGAACAACAAGAAGCAACTTTAGAGAGAGCACTTCTGAGGGAGTGTTGAGGTGAAAAGTCAATTTGCAAAGGGATAATGAGCGAGTGAGAGGAAAGAAAGTAGAAGCAGTAAGCATAGACAAATTTTTCCAGAAATTTAGCTAAGAAAGGGAGGAGAGATTCTAGCTAGCAGGAGTGGTAGAACATGTTCACTGAATCAGTTATTTTTGTTTAACTGTTTTTCTATGCTGTTGTCATTCAGTTGTGTCCAACTCCTCGTGACCCTTTTTGGAGTTGTCCTGGCACAGATACTGGAGTGGTTTGCCATTTCCTTTTCCAGTTCATGAGGAAATTGAGGCAAACAGGGTTAAATGACTTACCCAGGGTCACACAGCTAATAAGTGTCTGAGGCTGGATTCGAACTCAGGAAGATGAGTCTCCCTGACTCCAGGCCCAATACTCTATCTGCACCACCTAGCTGCCCTTATTTTCTATATTACAAAGGACTAAATAGATATATTAGGAAATCACTGCGAACAAAGGGTATCAATAAGCCTTATTTTTTTCCCAAACTTCCCTCAAAGACTACACAATCATTCCAGAAATCCTTTGCAGTGCCTAGTAACATTCAGTGTCAGGAAATTCTTCCTCACATCTGACCTGAAGCCTTTAGGCTATAGTTTAAACTCCTTTTCTCATGTTATGTCCTCATTAGAGATGAAGAACAGACATCATGATCCCCTATTGGTCCAAAAGACCTAGCCGTTCTCCACAAAGTGAGCTAAGATTTTTCTTCTTTTCTGGCAAGTAAAACCAGACCCAACATTAGCAGAGGCTTCTACATAGTACAATATATCCATCCCTGTAAATGGATATATATTAATTCTCTTGAGAACCTCTAAAGTGAGATACTCTTTTTTTCTCATGGGAAATTATACTTGAGTGCTTTTTTTTTTTCCTGTCTGCATCAGAAAGGCACATTATGGGAAACCCACAATTAACTTTACCTTGACCGGGTAAAGGAGATTGAGTACTGAAAGTCCTTGTTATATAGTAGAGGGAGCAGGGCTCCCACGGCCCAGAGAGGACAATGGAATCTACTATGAGCGTTTGAGGCCCCACCGTAGTAACTTAGCAACAGATATTTACTTCCTGTTATAAAAAAAAAATGGGTGCTATAAAACCATGAGCACCTTCATGATGAATCATATTCTGATTCTCCTGTTTTCCCTTAGAAAATTATCCATCTAATGCTCCAAGGTCGAACATGGCTGTCTCAAAGCAAAGCTGTACTGAGATAGGAAATTCCACATTCCAACAACAGGTCTGAATGAAAGAAAGGAAAGAAAGGAAAAAAATCACTAAGAGACAAGAAGTGTCTTTCAGTCATACCAAGAGTAAGAGGACACAGAGTCACCCCTCCAAGGCTTACCTTCCCCACACAGACAGACCGCATTGCCTGCCACTGAGCAAGAGAGAGGCGGCCTGTTCTAAAAGACCTGAAACCTACGTCCATGCAACTAGCCCATAAAGCCCTCAGCCCATCACCAACCTCACTTACTGAGGTAAAGCAAGTGGAACTGTCCCTTTGCTATTCCCTTTACCCACACAGCCCTCAAACTCTGCAATAGATATTTACTTTTTGTGGCTTCCTCTTGTGGCTTCCTTCCTTTCCCTTTGCTATTCATTTCGATCTGTTTGTGGGTAGAGCGGAGGATGGGTAGGGTCAGGGTCAGAAGGTTGGAAGCGGTGTGATTTGTTCCAGATCCATCGTTCTTTAGAGATGGGCCTGTGTACCGCCACCGCCACCACCAGCACCACCATCCTCCATTACATTTTAGCCACACGGTAACCAGGAAGCTCAAATCTCCCTTTTCAAGACACAGGGCACCCTGTCAAAAAAGACTCAAATAAGAGAAATTTACAGCATAGATTTAAAACTATCCTTGAGCAGAATTGCTCTCATTTCTGTCTCTTTCAAGCAGTTTCATGGAGACAGATTGCAACATTGTAATCAACTGAAAATACTCCAGAACGATGGCAACTAATGACTGTACCTTATCCTCACATAGCACCTGGCCTTTGGTTCAAAGGGCTAGACAGTTTGTCTGGAGTCGATCTAATTATACTCCACAGATGGTTTATAAGAAAGCCATAAATACACATTTGTGACACATAAATTTACTTTTCAAATTTGTATCTCTCACAGTTTCTTGCACAAGGATCAAGGAGTCTCAATACTTCGAGGAGCCCTAGGAAGCATCTAATCCGTAATAGGAGCTCAATGAACATGCTTCAGAAGAGATAGATACATGCGTGTCTTCTATACCCTTAGCACTGTACTAAATGCTATGCTGTGAGAGGTCATAGCGCCACAGACTTGCATCTGAAGGAATCTCGGTGAGCATCTATTCCCAACCCCTCGTTTTACAGATGAAGAAACTGAGACCCAGGAAGGGTATGACTTTCCCAAGATCTTAAAGACAATAAATGTCAGAACTTAAGATAGGATGCTCCAGTCCCGTAGGCAGAACTCCTTTCTTGCCTCCCAGTACAAGAGAAATACAAAGCTCTCCTCCATGGGCTTAAAATATGATTGGAGAGGCAAGACTTTAATATGAACAAATTAAGGATCTATGTAGAATAATAACAACTAGCATTTATGTGGTGCTTTGGGGTTTGGAAAGGATTTTACAAATATTATCTCATTTTATCTTTATAACAACTCTGGGAGATAGGTGCTGTTATCCCCATTTAACAGGTGATAAAACTGAGGGAAACAAATTAAGTGACTTGTCTACAGTCACACAGCTTGTGTAGGCTAGATTTGAACTCCAGTCTTCCTGATTCCCCATCCAATGCCCTATCTGATGCACCATCTAGCTACCTCAACAAAATAAAGGGTGTGGTCAATAAGTGCTATGGGAGGGCAGGAGGAAGGGAGGCATTTGTTGTTGTAGTAGTAGTAGTAGTAGTAGTAGTAGTAGTAGTAGTAGTAATAGTAGTAGCAGTAGTAGTAGTAGTAGTAGCAGTAGTAATTAGTTGAGGAATCAGCAAGCACTTAAGTGTCTACTAAACACCAGGCAACATTTGAGGCTTGGAGATAAGGAGGCAAATGTGAAAAAGATCCCTGCTGTCTTAAAGGAGTTTAGAGTCTATTACTTCTAATTTTGCTGTTGTTTGGTCACTTCTCAGTAGTATCTGGATCTTTGTAATCCCATTTGGGGCTCTCTTGGCAAAAGTACTAAAGTGTTTTGCCATTTCCTTCTCTAGCTCATTTTACAGATGAGGAAACTGAGGCAAACAGGGTTAAGTGACTTGCCCAGGGTCACACAACTAGTGAGCGTCTGAGGCCAAATTTGAACTCAGGAAGATGAGTCTTCCTGAATCCAGGCCTAGCACTCTATCCACTGCGACACCTCGCTGCCCTGTTACTACTAATACTAACTCGCTTATGTAGCATTCTAAATTGGCAGTCTAGTGAAGCAGATGGAGTCGGATAGGCCTGGGTACAAGTTGTTCCACAGATACGAACTCCCTACAAGGGACTCTAGACAAGTCTCTTAATCATGCAATGCTTTGGGCAATTCCCAGGTAACTCTTTAAACTCCTAAGTACCAGAGGAGTAGCCAGTTTCCAGCAGTAAAGGAAGCAGCTGGTAAAAACACTTATACACGTTTCCCCCCAGGGTAGCATTGGCCCACAGGGTGCCCTAGTTCCTGGTAGAAACAGCGAGTGGAAGGAGGTGTTTCCCCTCAATTCCTGAGGGGAAACGTCAATGTCTCCACCGCCCTGTAGCAATAGCACCTTATAGGTAACTAAGATTCCGTGACCAAGGTGTGGTACCTTTTGAGTATCTAGGCTGCAGGAACCAACGACTAGGTCTGCAGATCCAGGGATGGGGGCACATAACCTTCATCCCAATACATCTTCTGCTCCTTTTGCCCAAACAATTTCTTTTTTTTTTTAATATTTAAATTTATTTATTTAACATATTTGGTTTTCAGCATTGATTTTCACAACAGTTTGAATTACAAATTATCTCCCCATTTCTACCCTCCCCCCAACTCCAAGATGGCATATATTCTGGTTGCCCTGTTCCCCAGTCAGCCCTCCCCTCTATCACCCCCCTCCCCTCTCATCCCCTTTTCCCTTCCTTTCTTGTAGGGCAAGATAAATTTCTACACCCCATTGCCTGTGTATCTTATTTTTTAGTTGCATACAAAAACTTTTTTTGTTTTTGAACATCTGATTTTAAAACTTTGAGTTTCAAATTCTCTTCCCTCTTCACTTCCCACCCACCCTCCCTAAGAAGCCGAGCAATTCAATCTAGGCCACACATGTATTATTATGTATAACCCTTCCACAATACTCATGTTGTGAAAGGCTAACTACATTTTGCTCCTTCCCAACCCATCCCGCTTTATTGAATTTTCTCCCTTGACCCTGTCCCCTTTCCAAAGTGTTTGTTTTGATTACCTCCACCCCCATCTGCCCTCCCCTCCATCATCCCCCCGCCTTTTATTTTTTTTTTATCTTCCTCCCTCTTCTTTCCTGTGGGGTAAGATACCCAACTGAGTATGTATGGTATTCCCCCTCAGGCCAAATCTTATGAGAGCACCCTTCACTCATTCCCCCCTCACCTGCCCTCTCCCCTCCTCCCATAGAACTGCTTCCTCTTGCCACCTTTATGCGAGATAATCCACCCCATTCTATCTCTCCCTATCTCCCTCTCTCAGTATGTTGCTCTCTCATCCCTTAATTTCATTTTATTTCTTTTAGATATCTTCCCTTCATCTTCAACTCACCCTGTGTCTGCTCTCTCTCTTTTACATATATATGTATAAACACACATATATATATATACACATACATACACGTACATACATATACACATAGATACATACATACACATTCACTTATATATATACATAAACATACATATATATACACATACACACACATATATATATATACATATATATATATATGCATATTCCCTTCAACTACCCTAATACTGAGGTCTCATGAATCATACTCATCATCTTTCCATGTAGGAATGTAAACAAAACAGTTCAACTTTAGTAAGTCCCTTGCAATTTCCGTTTCTTGATTACCTTTTCATGCTTCTCTTGATTCTTGTGTTTGAAAGTCAAATTTTCTATTCAGTTCTGGTCTTTTCACTGAGAAAGCTTGAAAGTCCTCTATTTTATTGAAAATCCATATTTTGCCTTGGGACATGATACTCAGTTTTGCTGGGTGGGTGATTCTAGGTTTTAATCCTAGCTCCATTGACCTCCAGAATATCGCATTCCAAGCCCTTCGATCTCTTAATGTAGAAGCTGCCAGATCTTGGGTTATTCTGATTGGGTTTCCACAATACTCAAATTGTTTCTTTCTGGCTGCTTGCAGTATTTTCTCCTTGATCTGGGAGCTCTGGAATTTGGCAACAATATTCCTAGGAGATTTCTTTTTGGGATCTATTTGAGGAGGTGATCAATGGATTCTTTCAATTTCTATTTTGCCCTGTGGCTCTAGAATATCAGAGCAGTTCTCCTTGATAATTTCTTGAAAGATGGTATCTAGGCTCTTTTTTTGATCATGGCTTTCAGGTAGTCCAACAATTTTTAAATTATCTCTCCTGGATCTATTTTCCAGGTCAATGGTTTTTCCAAGGAGATATTTCACATTGTCTTCCATTTTTTCATTCCTTTGGTTCTGTTTTATAATATCCTGATTTCTCATAAAGTCACTAGCTTCCACTTGCTCCAATCTAATTTTTAAAGTAGTATTTTCTTCAGTGGTCTTTTGGACCTCCTTTTCCATTTGGCTAATTCTGCCTTTCAAGGCATTCTTCTCCTCATTGGCTTTTTGGAGCTCTTTTGCCATTTGAGTTAGTCTGTTTTTTAAGGTGTTGTTTTCTTCAGTGTATTTTTCAGTATTTTTTTGGGTCTCCTTTAGCAAGTCATTGACTTGTTTTTCATGGTTTTCTCGCATCCTTCTCATTTCTCTTCCCAATTTTTCCTCTACTTCTCTAACTTGCTTTTCCAAATCCTTTTTGAGTTCTTCTATGGCCTGGGGCCAGTTCATGTTTTTCTTGGAGGCTTTTGTTGTAGGCTCTATGACTTTGTTGTCTTCTTTAGGCTGTATGTTTTGGTCTTCTTTGTCACCAAAAAAAGAATCCAAAGTCTGAGACTGACTCTGGGCACGTTTTCGCTGCCTGGCCATATTCCCAACCAACTAACTTGACCCTTGAGTTTTTCAGTTGGGTATGACTGCTTGTAGATTACAGAGTTCTATGTTCCACGTTTGGGGGGGAGGTGCCAGCTCTGTCCGACCCGCAATCCTCCTTCCCCAAGAACCCCCAGTCCAGGCTGGGCTTAGATCTTCAGCAGGCTATTGCCCTCCTGCTCTGATCCGCCACTTAATTCCTCCCACCAGGTGGGCCTGGAGCCGGAAGTAACAACAGCTGTAGCTGCCCCACCTCCGCTGCCCCCGGGGCTGGAAGCCGAACCGTGAACTCCTTCCACTCCCACAGCTTTTCCCACTAACCTCCGCAGTCTTTGGTGTTTGTGGGTCGAGGGGCCTGGTAACTGCCGCAGCTCACATATTCAGGGCGCTAGGGCCCCCTCCACCCAGCTTCTGTTCTGGATGGTCCACGTCGCTCAGGCTGGGCTCTGCTCCACTCCGTTCCCAGCTCCCAGCTCCCAGCTCCATGTGGAATAGACCTCACCCAGAGACCATCCAGGGTGTCCTGGGCTGGAGCCCTGCTTCCCTCTGCTGTTCTGTGGGTTCTGCTGTTCTAGAATTGGTTCAGAGCCATTTTTATAGGTTTTTGGAGGGACTCGGGTACAGAGCTCACTCTAGTCCGTGCTTACCAGCCGCCATCTTGGCTCCGCCCCCTGCCCAAACAGTTTCAATCATGGAGCCTAGCACTGAATATCTCAAGGGTAGCGTGGCTAACTACACGGCTTCCTCTCTTTAGATTGTTGCTATGGATCCCAGGTAAAGCAACAGTCCCTCAGGCTACCCTTAATGGGCAAATCTGTAATTTTTGTTTGTTTAGTTGTTTTTCAATCATGTCCCATTCTTTGTGACCCCATTTGGGGTTTTCTTGGCAAAGATACTAGAGAGGTTTGTCATTTCCTTCTCCAGCTCCTTTTATAGATGAGGACACTGTGGCAAACAGGAGGAAGTGACTCGGCCAGGGTCACACAGCTAGTAGTAAGGACCTAAGGTCGAATTTGAACTCAGGTCTTCCTGACTCCAGGCCAAGCACTCTATCCACTGCACCAGGGGTGGGGCACCTGCGGCCTTTGACTGAACCCAAACTTCACAGAATATTTGTTCTGGATTCAGTCAAAGGGGCACACTTGAGGACCTAGAGGGCTACGTGTGGCCTGGAGGCTGCAGGTCCCGTACCCCTGGACTACGCATCTAGCTGCCCAAAATCTATAATATTCCTTTACAATTACCTGGATTACAATTCTTGACTGATAAGTGAACAGGAAAAGTATAGACAAATAAATTCATGTATCCTTTCTCTGTAAGGGGAGCAAGGAATAGCAATCTTGTCCCTCAAGTCCTAGTACCCAGAAGCTTGAGAACTGATAGCCTTGAGACACAGATGGTGAATATGCTTCTTTACTTAATGCAGGGATTCTTAATCTGAGGTCTGTGAATTGTTTTTTTCTTTTTTTAAAATATTTTGGAAACAGTATATCAATATGATTAGTTTATTTTGTAGTCTCCATTTGCATCCGCTTCTCTGCATGGTTTCAACTCCATCAACAGGATATCCTCCCAGGATAAACTCATCTATATTCACCATCATGCTGCTAATCATGCTGCTAACCCAAGCCTTGACTGACTCCACCTCCCTCAGCTTCCTTCTCGCCTTTGATCGGAGGGCACTAAACTCCTCCCAATACCTTCCTTTATAGAGGACAGAAACCAGACTCTCCACTCACTCCATTTTGCATCTGTTGCTTTGACTGGTTTCAATTCCACAGAACTAGATGCCCCCACATCAGGTACATCTAGTGCCCCCCTCCCTTGTTTTCCTCCCTCTTTTTGTATGTAGTTTCCCTTTTTAGACTGTAAGCTCCTTGAGGGCAGGGACTGTCTTTGTTTATATTCATTGTATCCCCAGCATTTAGCGCCATGCCTGGTACATACTAGGCACTTAATAAATGTTTATTGAATAATTTTAGATAATCTTATGTATTTTGATTTATATATTTAAAAGCTTTATTCTGAGAAGTCCATAGGATTTGGAGGCAGCCAAAAGATGTCTATGACACAAAAAGATTAAGAACCCCTGACTTAATGCTATGTTAATTATCTTGCATTCTATTTAAAGTAAATGTCCTATACTTACTATAATGTAATGTGTTGAACATGGTCTCGGTCAGGGAGGCTCACAGGAAATGGGGACTCATAAGCATGAATTTGAACAGGTGACCCAAAAAGATTGCAGGAACCTAAATGTAGCAACAAGGTAGTACATAAATGAAGTCCTAACTCCGTGGACCATCAAAACACTCTACAATCTGACACCCTCAGAATTCTCTTCTCTTTTATGTACTGTGTGCTCCAGGGAAACTGGACTACTAACCATCCCCTAAACACGTCCCTAGCTCTCCCAGCTCCTCGTCTTTGCTCACATTGTCCGTCACACTTGAAACATCCTCAACCTATCTGTATTTATCAACACTGGCCTCTTCCAGCTCTAAACCTATGATCCTAACACCCTACCCGTCCTTCAAGGCCCAGCTCAAATGCCACCCTCTGTTTGCTTGTCTTCTGTTATGGAAGTAATCACCCCCTTATCCTGTGTCCTAAATTAGAATGCCGTGCTGCACTTGTACATTTATCATATTCCAGTTTGTAATATGTTTATTTATATACATGTCTAATCCCATCTATTAAATTGTATATTCCTTGGGGACAGGGTAGTCTTTGCACCTCTCTCTACACTTAGGGCAGGACAGTGTGTGGGAGCAGGAGCTTTAGTAAGTATTTGTTGGATAAATAAATTGACACTTTAGAGAAAACTTGGAAGCAGCATAGTGTGAACGCGCCACGGGGGCAGGGAGTAATTGATTGTAAGGGGACTGAGAAGGATGAAAGAAGAGCTGAGGAAAATAAGGTCATCCAGAGGACCCTAGTGAGAGATTTTGAAGCATAGGGTGGGAATCTTTGACTTGATTCCCATGGCAATTAAAAGTGAACCCGATTTTAAAGGCATCTTGTTGGCCTAATGGATAGAGTCAGGAAAACCAGAGTTCAAATCTTCCATCAGACTTTTACTAGCTGTGTGAGCCAGATCAAGGCACCCAATCTCTTAAACTTATTGTCTTCATCTATAAAATGGACATCATAGTAACAGCTAGGTAGCATAGTAGAGTACTGGGCCTGGAGCCTCTTCCTGAGTTCAAATCTGGCCTCAGATGCTTAGTGGCTGTGTGACCCTGGACAAGTAACTTCCCCCTGTTTGCCTCAGTTTCTTCATCTGTAAAATGAGCTAGAGAAGGAAATGGCAAACCACTCCATTATCTTTGCCAGGAAAAGCCTAAATGGGATCACACAGAGTGGGACATGACTGAAAAACAACTAACCAAACAGAACTTCTAGATTTGCCCTTTCAATACAGCCCAAGGGACTGTTGCCTTACCTGGCATCCCTAGCATCAATCTGGAGAGAGGAAGCCCTGCAGTTGGCCTCACTGCCCTGGAGATATTCAGTGATAGGCTTCACTTCAGTGATTGAAACTGTTTAGGCAAAAGGAGCAGGAGATGTATTGGGATGAAGGTTACATGCCCCCAATAAGCTGGGGAAGGAAATGGTAAACCACTCTAGTATCTTTGCCAAGAAAACCCCAGATGAGGTCACAAAGAGTCAGACACGACTGAAAAAACGACTGACCATAACAGCCCCTACATCACAGAGTTGTTTTAAGGATCAAGTGAGATAACATATATAAAGCACTCTACAAAAAAAGTTGTTCATTAATACTAGCTATTAAAAGAAAGGTCTGGCACCCTTAGAGAAACAAAAGATGCCTTCAGATAGTGTCCATGAGGAGAGATGACAAAGGTGCAAGGAATTTCCCAGATAGGAGCTGACTGATGGGCAGCGAGGTGGTGCTATGGATAAATGCTGGACCTGGAGTCAGGAAGACCAGAGTTCAAATGTGACCTCACACATATACTAACTGTGTGACTCTGGGAAAATCTGTTTGCCTCAGTTTCTTTATCTGTAAAATAAGGATGACAATAGCACCTACCTCCCAGAGTTGTTGTGAACCAAATGAGAATAACTGACAAGCTCTTTGCACAGCGCCTGGTCCACAGTAAGTGTTATATGTAACTTAGTATAGTTAGCACTATGATGATGACGATGATGATTAGTTTTTCACCACCAGCCTGTAATGTGGGCAATGCAAATGTGATTATCCCCATTTTACAGATGCGAAGTGTGACTGAGTCGGGAGAAAGGCCTATATTTTCCAAGAGGCCTAAGTTCAGAGTGTGAACAGGGACTCCAATTCCCACAAGGTTTTTGTGCCCTGGTCTAGGTTGATTTAGATGAGGGTGGGTGGAGGAAGGGTAGAAAGCAGGGAAGATCTGAGGAAAGAAAGGGAGAAAATGTTGTGACTGTGGGGATGAAGAGAGGCGAGAATGCTAAAGGCCAGGAGGTTGGTAAGGCTGCAATCCAGCACATGAGAGATGATTAAGACAGTTAAGCCATGCAGGGGCTAGAGCACTGGTCCTGGAGTCAGAAAGACTTGACTTCAAATCCAGCTTCAGACACTAAATAACTGTGTGAGCCTGGGCCAATCGCTTAACTGCTGTCTACCTCAGTTCCTCCTCTGTAAAATTGGGATAATAATAGCAACTGCTTCCCACAGTGGTTGTGAGAATAAAATGAGATAATATTTGTAAATCACTTTGCAAACCTTAAAGGGCTGTATAAATGCCAGCTATTATTACATAGAGTATATTATCTAAGACATTTTTTGAATGGAACATTTTCTAGTCATCTTGAAAGAATAGTTATTTGATGGGCACTTTTCCCAGTTCCCATTCGCATTTTCTCCACGTTTTCCCACTTATACTATTAGTCTTTCAAAGTAGCCATGAGAACTCCCACAAGGTGATTCTAAAACAGATGCTGTTTTAGAATAGGAGGAAGCTTTTTTAAAATTCACGTGGATTTTTAACTTTCTAAAGAAACTTATTTAGGGAAAATCAACTGAGCTATACCCCAAATCCCCCCCAAAGAAAATAAAAACGCTACAATAAAAACGAAATTTACATTTAATATGTCCATAATAATCTTCATGGATTAAAAAGGCATATTCCATCATGAACAGGAAAAGCAAAATTATGACAAAACATTTTCTTCTTGCAATGACACTCAATTCAACAATCACTTATTAAATAAGAAATTCAGAGAAACGTGGGAAAATTTGTAAGAGAGAGAGAGAGAGAGAGAGAGAGACAAAGACAGAGAGAGAGACAAAGACAGAGAGACAGAGACACATAGATAGACAGACAGACAGATAGAGAGAGAGAGAGAGATATTGTCCATGTTCCAACCATTTCTGGACTGAAGTTGAAAACATGAACTTTTAAATGTTCTTTCATCTTTCTCACTCACTTGCCCCTATCCAGATACGGGGGAAATAGCAATACATGAAATTAACTCAGGTCTAAGTTTCAGTGGTCCCCCAAGCTAGAAGCTTAAAGTAAAGAATGGTATTGAAACTGTAAAACACTTAATAGAGCCTAAAATTAGTACTAAATAAGAAAACATCAGCCCATTCCAACAATCTCACCCTTTCTCCTCCCCAGAGGAGTTTGAAAAATATGCTTCTCCAAGACTGATAGTTCCAGAATGGGAAAAAGGTATAGGAAAAGTATCAGCAGCCTGATTGTATTCCTGGAAAAAATTCCAGCTTGACTTAGTCCTAGTAAAGAGCCAACCCAGAATCTAAACACTCAGCTGATTTCTGGTTACCGCCATTTCCGCTGTAGCACTAGCCTACATCAATGGATTCAACATCTTTTCCACAGTCAGGATGAACACATTGTTCATGATAAATACAACAACAAAAACCACTGCCATCCTTGCCCATTTTCAGAAGCTTTTCTTGCTCTTCATGTTCATGCATTCAGGTATTCATCTACATTTTCTCTATCTCCTTCTTCAAACTCCAGCCCACTTCACCCCCACTATGCTCCAAGTCAATCAAGCCACGTTGAAAGTACACATGCTGGGGCAGCTAGGTGGCGCAGTGAGTAGAGCACCGGCCCTGGAGTCAGGAGGACCTGAATTCAAATCCGACCTCAGACATTTGACACGTGTACTAGCTGTGTGACCTTGGGCAAGTCACTTAACCCCAATTGCCCTGCCAAAAAAAAAAAGAAAGAAAGTACACATGTTTTGTATGTGAGTATGATAGAATACCTTTATACTATAAGAAATGATGAAGGGAATAGTTTCAGAAAAACTTGGGAAGACTTATTTGAATTGATGCAAAGTGAAAGAGAAAAATATATGCAGTAACAGCAATATCATAAAGGTAGTCGATTTCAAAATACTTTGTAACTCTGATCAACACAATGACTAACCACAATTCCAAAGGATTCATGATGAAACATGCTACCCATCTCTCCAGGCAGGAAGCAGATGGACTCAGAATGCGGATTGAAGTATATTTTCTTCTCTTTCTTCTTTCTTTTTTTTGGGGGTGGGGGACATGGCTACTGTTAAAATCGTGTGTGTGTGTGTGTGTCTGTGTGTGTGTGTGTCTGTGTCTGTGTGTCTGTGTGTGTGTGTATTGTTGTTCTTGCCTTCTCAATGAGTAAGGGAGGAGAAAGGGGAGGAGAAAGGGGAGGGAAATAACCCAGAACTGAAAATAAAATAGAAGTGAATTTAAAAAAAAAATATTCATGGTTTTATGAGAGTTCTTGGTCATGCTTTTGACTCAGACCTCCTGGGAAATGTAGTCCTTTCCCCTGCCTCAGCCATGCCTCATACATACATGGGAATAATAGCGTTCACACTATTTACTTCACAAGACTGTTATGAAGAGCCAACAAATCATATATAGAAAGCACTTTGTAATAGAAATGTAATCTCTCATTGTTCTTCTTCGGAGTGATGAACAACTAGATTCCCTGGAATGTGTAGACATGTAATCTGAATACTTCACTTGATGTCCTCAGTCAGTCACTTAACATTTTCTCCATCTAGTTTTTTCTTACATCATATACCTACTTCACATAGGGAGCTTTGGCACATAACAGCTGTGTCCTTGGCATTGAGTGATTGACTTTTCCATGAAATAAATGCTTGCATGCTTCCTCAAAAGCATCTCTAAAATTCTTGTCTCCTTGTGTAATGTTTGGATGTTTCTGATCTCTGGGCCTGTACTAGATCTATGACACGTCCACAGATGCTCTAAACATGGTGTCATTGATCAAGAAAAGTGCTCAGAAACAACCGAGCTGTAATAGATTGAAACCTTTCCCAGGCACTACTTCTTGTGTCCTTGCCTCCTATCTGTCATCTAAATGAAAATCCTCTGAGTGGGAACATAGATTTCCATAAGGATTGGAAAATCAAGTAATGGCTCTTAATAATGTGTGCTTTCCTCAAAGCTAGCTCGTTTCTCAAATGAGGGAAGTTGCAAGTATCCCCTCAGTGTTTGTGCCAAATTTCTATCCTCCTTAACATAGAAACCCTAACAGCAAGGCACCCCTTCTACCACTTGCATCATTATTAAATTTTAAAACTAAGATTTTTTTTTCAAAACAAGAAATTTCTGTGCCTTCTCACTTGCAGTTTATTATATCACCCATCCACATGTACTCACTGACTTATGGGTACATTCAATCTGGGACAGGGCCCAGCTAGCAATTTATTTCTCTTTCTTTCCTTCCTTCTTTCATTTTTTCTTTCTTTCTTTCGCTTAAAATAATCAGTATGGTGTAGGAGAAAGAACACTTGATTTGGAATCAAAGGAGCTGGGTCTGAATCCCAACTCTTCCATTTACAAAATGTATAACCTTGGGAAAGACATTTCACCTTCTCTGAACCTCTATTAATTCATCTGCAAAATGGGAACTAAATTAGACCTCAACAGTCCCTTCAAGCTCTAAATTCTAGATCTTACTGCTCAACTCACCCCTGCTTTTCCTGAGAATGCTACTATCTTTGTTACCTACCCAGTCCCCAGACTGCCCACTAGGATCTGGCTAAATTTGCTTGGTCCTTCTGCTTTCTGCAAGACCTGAATGCGGGAAAGAATCACCTGTCCTTGTCATGTTGCATGAGGGTCCAGGGACCGTAGAGAACAGGACAGTGATGAGAACTATTAACCAATATCATGGCTCCATCTCTCACCCAGCCTACAGAAAGGCAACATGTTATAGTGTAATGAGAGTCCTGATTTTAACACTTAGAGCCACATGCCCGGGGACAGTGCCTTAACCTCTCTGATTCTCAGATCACCCTTTCTATAAAATAAGGATGATAGTATTTGCACTACCTACTTTTTTTTTCTCAAAGGTGGAAAGGTATGGTACCCTTTGAGATAAATCAGTACTGGAAGAAAACAGTCATTATGATTTCTATCTTGCAAATAAGAAAGTTAAGTTACAGTGGAATGCATTAGTATGCCTAGAGTCACTGCATAGCAAGCAAAAGATGGAGCTGGGAAGAAAGCCCAGCTTTCCTGGCTGGCAGTCCAGGGCTCTGTACACTGGACCAAGTTACTTCCCCTTAATGAAAAATATAAAGCAGACTCTAGGTCTCCCTTAGAACAAGGAAATCAAATGTACAGTTATTTTCCAGGATGGAGGCAAAAAAAGATTTCAGGTCAAAATAGAGACATAGGGCACAAAATACCAAAGGGGAAAGTACGGTAACTCACAGAGCAGAGCACGTAAAAGAAAAACAATGGAGGAAAATGGAGCGAACAATATCTCATTGACAATCTGCCATTTCCTTTTTTTTTCCCAGCTGCTTTCTTCCCACCCACCCTTCCCTCCCCCCACAAACCAATATTTCATTGGGGAAACTGGCATCCACATCAGTCCTGGCCAAGACTGAAACATGTAGGAACAAGGACTTAAACAGTTCTGTCTAATGAGGCACTAATGTTATTTGACTACAGAACTGAGAATTTAATGGTCTTGAGCAAGGTGTAGCAGAGAGCCTTGTCTGTAGCCTTGCAAATATTGTTCCACCTGTTTTGAAAGCTATTTATTGACACTTAGCAATTTAGACAAGGCCATGGACTTTAAAACTGGCCCTTTGCTTGAATTTTATTGCCCAGTTCCAAACTGTTTGACTAAAAATAATTAACTTTCCACAGCATTACTTAAACTTTTCTGTCATCTAGCAAAAACAAAGTTGAAAGGAGAGCTCAGCACTCAGGAGAAAAAGATGGAAAAAAGGAAAACCTTCCTCTAGGTCAGTCACCTTTCTATCGAGTTAGAAGAAAAAACTTTCTCCAAACTGCTGAATAAGCGCTCCCACCTCTAGTCCTCTGATAAGACCATTTTTTTTTTCAATTCTAACATTGGAGGAATCCATGTTATTTTCATGTTTCCTTTCTCAATGGCTGCGATTCCACTCATCCTACCTTTGAGTCCAGCATTGATGAGCTGCTGGGTTTGTTTCATCTGACACCAGAGCAGATTCTGGAGGTCCACATGGCTGAAATGGGCCAGGGCATCAACATATTGTTATTGGGGTTTTTTGTTTGTTTTTTTAATTGCTTTATATTTATTATAAACTTTCTAGTTTTTTTTTCTTTTTGCTTTAAACACTCTTACCCTCACATACTTATATCTGCCCCAGGTTAAGTCAATTTGCTTCCCCACCCTGGCCTCCCAGGGTTCTGAGGCAGAGCTTGGGCTTTGTTAATAGCTACTGTCACCTCTCTCCTAAAAGGAATTGTCCCAACAGAGAACTTCTCTGCTCTTCTCTTCATGCCCTAAATGAGATCTGGGGAGGTGATTTTTAAAGGTTTTCATCTATAAGTTTCTCTCTGCCCCAGTAGTAAAGCTCCCTCAGAACGTTATGCTTTAAATACTTACTGTAAATAAATTTCTTTTTTCTCACGATTACAAATCAAGAAAATTTTTAGCATTCATTTTTACAAGATTTTGAGTTACAAATTTTTCTCCTTCCCTCCCTCTCCTCCCCTGTTCTGAAAACGGTAGGCGGTTTGATATAGTTTATACATGTGCTATCATATAAAACATATTTCTATATTCATCACAGTGGTGGCAGAAGAAACAGATCAAAAGTTAAAAAAAAACACAAGGAAGAATAAAGTAAGTGAAGGAAATATGCTTGGATCTGCACTCAGAGTCCATCAGTTCTTTGTCTGGGTATGGAGAGCATTTCCCTTAATGAGTCCTTTGTACTTGTCTTGGATCACTGGCATCAACATGTTGTTGGCTAATGTGTTGCTGTTGTTCATCCTTCATTCTCAAAGAGGACCGATGGTGGCTGCAGGGTAAATAATGATCAATGTTTTCAACCGCTCAGAGGAGAGGAATCAATTAATCAGCAAGCATTTATTAAGTGCTTACTGTGTTCTTAATAGGGCAGTGGATAGAATGGCAGACTTGGAATCAGGAAGACTCATCTTCTTGAGTTCAAATCTGGCCTCAGACACTTCCTAGCTGTGCAACCCTAGGCAAGTCACTTAACCCCGTTTGCCTCAGTTTCTTCATCTGTAAAATGATCTGGAGAAGGAAATGGAAAACCATTCCACTAAAATTCAAATGGGGTCACAAAGAGTTGAACATGGATAATTGACTAAACAACAATGTTCTTCATAAATACAGGCCCAATCTGGATGGTCATTCTTTCTTTTAAAGAGGTATGAAACACAACCTGTCTTATGATTGGTGAGCCCCTTGCCCACACCACCATTTCATGCTGAGGTACCCCGGCTATGCTCTCTTCACTACTGGCTCTACTGCTCACTCTCTGGACTTCCACTTCCTTGACAGTAATCATGCCCCTGGGCAAGTACTAAGGCTCCCCTGCCCCCCATCCCACTTTCTAGCTCCCTTTCGTATGTTGTGCTCTCAGATTAGAATGTGAGCTCCTTGAGGGTAGGGACTATCTTTTTTATTTATATTTGTATCTTCAAGCACGGTGCCTGGTACATAGTAAACTAATGTTTTTTTTCTATCTATCTAGAGATCTTAACTACAAAAGTCGAACTTACACTAGTTTTAAGACAAGCTGGTGAACTTTATGAGGAATAAATGTTTTTGCTCCTGACCAGTGGGTCCAAACTTTTATCTGCGAATTTTGGGAGGCAGCATGATGTAGTGGAATTGGAGTTCTGATTACGGCATTTACTAGCCTTTTGCCTGGGAGCAAGTCAGTTAATCCTGATTCTCAGACCACCTCTTCTATAAAATGGGGATGATGATATTTGGACTTCTATGCTTTTTTATTCCTCAGAAGTGGATGGGTATGGTGTACTCTGAGCTAAACCAGTGCCAGAAGAAAACAACCATTAAGATAGTCGTCTTGCAGATAAAGAAAGCAAAGCCATGGTGGGATTCAATAGTGTGCCTGGAGTCACTGCATAACTAACACAGGATGGAGCTAGGAAGAAAGCCTGTGGGATAAGACAGGTACAGATTGCAGTGTGAGGCAAAAGAAAAAAAAAAACGCTGCATTTTGCAGACAACCTCTATAGAATGCTGAGGGGTTGCCCATTCAGTTGTTCCTACCCAAGAACCCCACCACCATGACTCTGCTCCATTTTCTGTCCCTTTAATCAAACAATCAATAAACACTTATTAAGTTCCTCATACATACTTTGAGACACAGAGACAAAGAATGAAACAACTCCTTCTCTTGAGGAATTTTTGTTGTTCCTCAGTCATTTTCAGTCATGTCTGATATCATCCTCATGACTCCATTTGGGGTTTTCTTGGCAAAGATACTGGAGTGGTTTGCCATTCCTTTCTCCA
Organism: Trichosurus vulpecula; assembly: GCF_011100635.1. NCBI lineage: Eukaryota > Metazoa > Chordata > Mammalia > Diprotodontia > Phalangeridae > Trichosurus > Trichosurus vulpecula. The sequence continues at coordinate 242,064,639 of NC_050573.1, read as the reverse complement.
GCTCATTTAACAAATGAGGAGACTAAGACAAACACAATCAAGTGACTTGCCCAGGGTCACACAGCTAGTAAGTGTCTGAGGCAGGATTTGATCTCAAGTCTCTCTGACTCCAGGCCCTGTGTTGCTCTTGGTACTTAGCACATAGTAAGTGCTTAAAAAATGCTAGTTGGCTGACTCCCACATATTTCAGTGCTCCCTTAACCAAGTACTCTCACATACTTATATTTACCCCAGGTTAAGTCAATTGGCTTTCCCGCTGGCCTCCCAGGGTTCTGAGGCAGAGCCTGGGCTTTATTAATAGCTACTCTTAGGGCAGCTAGGTGGCACAGTGAATAGGGCACTGGCCCTGGAGTCAGGAGGACCTGAGTTCAAAACTGACCTCAGACACATGACACACTAGCTATGTGACCTTGGGCACACAAAAGGAATTCTCCCAATAGAGAACTTCTCTGTTCTTCTCTTCATGCCCCAAATGAGATCTAAGGAGTTGATTTTTTGTATTCTTTTTTTTTTTTTGCCTTTTTTTTTGAAGGGGGGACAGCAACTGGAGGAATTGGGGTTAAGTGACTTGCCCAAGGTCAAACAGCTAGTAAGCGTTTCAAGTGTCTGAGGCCAGATTTGAACTCAGGTCCCCCTGACTCCAAAGCCAGTGCTCTACTCACTGTGCCATCCAGCTGCCCCCTGGGGAGTTGATTTTTAAAGGTTTTCATTGATAAGTTTCTCTCTACTCCCTCAGACCACTACACTTATGGGGGTAATGGTCAGCTCTATCTTTATTCTTGACCTCATGCAAGTCTTGTTCCTTCACAGGCTCTTACCCTGGAGAGAAACAATTAAGAAAAATCATAACTGACACCTACAAAGAGCTTTCGCTTAGCGCTTTACATACATTATATACTACTTTATCCACCCCTATCCCCAACAACTTCAAGAGGGACAGACAGCTGGGCATAGTGGCTAGAGAGCCAGCCTTGAAGCCAGGAAGACCTAGTATTCCATCTCTGACACATACTACTGCCTGACCTAGACAAGTGATTTAACTCCAATGCTCTCAAGCGAGGCTTTAAGATTACAAATTGCAGAAAAGGTGTTGACTTGTATTGGTGGAAGGAGATTCCTCATCTAAGAGTTCCCTTAAACAATGCCAAGAGGCTCAGCGTTAGAGTCAGGAGGATCTGAATTCAAATCTGGCCTTGGACTAGCTCCGTGACCCTGGGCAAGTCACTTAACCCCAACTGCTTCCAAAAAAAGAAAAAGAGAAGAGAAGGAAAAAAAAAAGAAATCACAGATAAAGTCCATATCCCAGTCTCCTAACGACCTATGGACATATGTGATATTATTACACCCTTTTTAGAGATAACAAAAATTAGAATCCTAGAGGTTAAGTGACTTGCTCTTTGTCACACAGCTAGTACATGGCTGACACAGGATTCAAACCCAGGCTTCTACTGACTGCAAGTATATGACTTTATCCATTTATGGCACAGTACCTCCATTTGTGAAGTGGAATTTCAGTTGGGGTGGGAGGGAGTGAATAAAAGATTCACTTTCCCCTTCAACCTGTGCAGTTAGTAGGATGTAGTCTTTAGAGCCCACTGACTCTCAGAGATCAGACTTTCAGCATAATTATCTGTCATAGGCTAGTCTTCTGTCAAAATGACAGCCCCACTCTCATGGCTAAGCCAAGTGATACAGCTCCTTGAGTTTCAGAATCATTAAAGACCTCTGTCTGTCCTTTCCATGCTCAACCTTGGTCCTAGTTGATTGAAGAGTGATAATGATGGATACTTAATTCAGGGCTCAGAGTTCTTCCCTTATTCTTTTAACAGGCCTTCGTTCCTTAGTAGATCGTTACTTGCCTTCCAGGCCAGATGGTTGGGAGTCTCATACCAGAAATATTGGCCATAGATTATCTTGTATTGACATAGGCTGAAAAACTGAAGCCTTCCACCTGACCACCAACTTCAGGAATCTCAGAAGTGCCCAAAGGCTCTTCTCCAGCACACACACACACACACACACACACACACACACACACACACACACACACTTGCCCTTTAGTTCTAAGCACCTTTTTGTCCAGTGCTTGAACTACCTGAATTATATACCCTCTAGAGTCAAAGCAGGAAGGGGTGTAGTTATATCTTATTCATGCTGTTGTTAGACCTGTGGACCCAATGATCCTAAAATTCTCTAAGCCATTCAAGCTTGTGCTACTGTATGGGAGAAGCGATCTCAAGAGGCAAGCATCAGGGACACAGTCTCTGCTGGCTCCAGAACATGGAATTATCACCAAGTATTCCCTAATTGTGAGCAAACCTCAGACAGCTCAGCAGTAGGTCAGGATGCTTTAGGGAAACCCTCAAGGGACCAGGAAAACACACAAAGACACAAAAGGGAAGACAACATCCAAACACATCTACCCCCTAGAGCTATGCTGTTTAAATGCAACAAGGTCCTTGTCTATTTCTCTACCATTCTCAAGACCTCCTGTGTTATTGGGGCTAATTTCCAAAGATCAGCAGCAGAATTCCTGCTCTATGAAGGGCATCTCTAAGAGTGAGCAGGAGGTTGGCACATTCCTAGAGCTATTGATTACAGCAATTACTATCCTACCCCAGGCCCCCCAAATCTTCTTTCTTCCCTAGTGTGCTATCAAAAAAATATTTTAATCATATGAGACAAACAACATGCTGGATTTCTTTTATATCTCTACACACAAACATATACATAGAATCTAGTACAATGCTGATCACTTAATAAGTGTTTAGTGAATATTTTTAATTACTTGAGTTAAAATGAAATTGGAAGAAGAGAGAGTTATAGGAAGCCTTTAGTGAGTATTATGAAGTTAAAAATTTTAAGAATCACCTTCCTATATGCAAGAACTCTTACTAGCTCAAGTGGAGGAAGGAGAGTAAATTTATTACTTGAAATCAGACAACTCAATAATCTGCAAATAAATACGTGTATTATTTGAATTCAGACAACTCAATAATTTGCAAACCCTTGTTGAAAACTCTCATTTACCCAGCTAGATTGAGATGGGTAGCAAGAAAAACTGTTATATCATAAGATCATAGTCCTAGCTCAATTGGGCAACAGCATAAGGATAAAATAAATAGATTTTTAAAATATACCAATTAACTGCAATACAGATAATCCCTTCATGAAAATCTTGAATTGGTAATATTATCCTGCAAAGGGGATTATTTTTTGGGTTTTTTTTTAACCTCAATCCAAGAATGACTCTTCTAAATCAATTAAATCATTTTGATTACCAGCCAAGAAACAAGACTAAGAAAGGTCTCTCCTTCTTACATTCCATTGTCTCCTTTCCTTTCCTCCCCACACATGAGCAAAATCCACCAAGATAACCAACCCTACATCCAAAGTTATTTGCTATACTTTTCTGACCTTGGTAGCTGAAGCCCAATTCAGCCTCTAAAGACCACCAAATATTGTTCATAGCCAAGAAAAGCAGCATCAGTCTGAAAGATTTTCCATTGTCCGGACTACAAGTAACAAACAATGTAATCATCTCATGGCATTTCTATGAGCTGATTTGCCCAACTGCTAGATCATCTTTCATTTCTTTTCAGAATACTTAATTGAAAGAAACAGAAGACCTAGATTCATGTCATACATAAGGAAATGCAGCTATTGAAGGACCCATCCGAGATCGCACAGAGAATCAGTTATGATACCTAAAAGAAAATCTCTGAGATGCCACAACACGAGGATTACAGGACCCCACAAGAAAGCTGTGTGAGAAAGTGCTCAAAGGATTTGGAAGCAGCCAGGGACAGTACCCAGGTCCACACAAGCCTATCCCTTCATTCCCATGTTTTATAAGCTATCTGATCAGATGAGACCTGCGTACCCTGCAAAATCTGTCCCTTTGGGAGCCTGTGCCAAATGGTTAGCTAAGAGATAAAGGAAGACCTCTTTCATTTGAGGATCGAATAGGTCAAAACTTCCCAGACCTGGAACTGTGATTGAGTCTTGGGGTCCAACAGGGCAGTGGGAGATATTGGATCTGTCTCTGCCTTTGTCCCTTGGACAGTTTGATAAAAATTACAAAGACTACCATTGATTTGTCTCCAGCGTTATGGGGAGTTTAGAGCCATGGGTAATATTTTTTCAGTCTCTTTAATGCCATTTGGGGAAGCCACAGACAAAGCTTATTAAAAGGAAAGAGTATTATGGAGTTTGGTTCTATTTAGAGATATGGTGAAAGCAGGCACCCAGGCCTCTAGGACACATGTACTTAGAGCAGGAGTGAGGCTCTCTCTCAGGATAAGGTAAATCACTCCAGAAGTTCATGAGGTCACCGGTGACAGCTCATGGTACACAGACCCTGAAATAACTGATTAAGAGGTGGATGCTATTTCTAAAAAAGTACAGCCTGTCCTGTTATTGACGCCAGCAGGATTATGTCACCTTGTCTTATGTGCATCTCAGGGCAATGGCAAGTGTTTCCTCCATTCTCAGGAGCCCTGCAATTCCCGTAATCTCCCCCCTTTCCTGCTCCCCACACCAGAACTACTCCCAGTTACCAGATAATTGGTTAGAAACTCTGGGTGAGCTTCATAGGACTTTAGCATTTAGAAATGGAAGGAACCTAACTCCCATAGAACAAAAAGTGGAGACTGCCTTCAAATCCCAAATGGGTGAAATTCAAAAACATCCCCAACCAGCCTATGCACTGCCCTGATGGTGGCTCAGAGAGAGTGATTCTCATATGACAGAAGTACCCTGGGAAGGTTCCCATGTAGAAACACACAGGAAGGAAGACTCAAAACCAAGAAGTCAAGCTCCTCCCAAAAGAAGGAAGGGAATTTCACCATAGATCACCAAATAATAGAACAGAAAGGTATCCTGAGAGATCATTTAATTTATTCCCTTGTTTTCAGGAAGGTTGGCATTTCAGTGATCCTAATTTTTTAATCCTTTTTATTGTAATGACCTTGACAAATATGGACATTTCCCTATACAAAGAAGAATAGGAAAAGATTACCATATATGAAATTATAAATCTCTACCATATATGTCTTAGGTTTTTTTAAAGGATATTTCACATTTAACATGGTAGCTCTGACACTATCTTATTTGTCTGGGCCCCTTTCTCAACTTCCTTCTCTCTCTTCTGTGTATTTTTTTTATTCTGCCAATCTTTATTTTTTTAAAACTTAAGAGAGAGAGGAAGATTTGATTTCTTCCTAATAGAAGCCTTGACTTTCTGGAAACAGTAACCTCCCAGACTTTCTTCACTACAGCATCATAGGACTAAAAATGCTATGAGTGAAGCAAGACTGAAGGAACAAAAAATTATAAAAAAGAAAGAGTTAGATGAAGGAGGAGACTCTGGCATGGGGGCAAGATCTTTGGCTCTAAGACCCATTGGAGACTTAGACACACCTATCACTCTCCCCAGTCAAAACCCCCTCCCCCAGAAATCTAAAAATGAGGAAAAAAGAGGTAGAATGATGTAGTGGAAAAAGCACTGACCTTGGAGTCAGGAGACCTGGGTTCAGATCCTAACTCCGCCATTTACTAAATGTGTGACTTTGAGAAAGTCACACCCTCTCTATGCCTCAATTTCCACTTCAACTGTACAATAAATGGCCTCTATGGTCCCTTCCAGCTCTAAATCCATGGTCCTATGGTCTTTCACCCACGTGTTAGACAAAAAGGGATTTCCGAGCCTCTTCTTTCCATGACTATCAGAGAATATGGGGAAATGTGCCCATGACCTGATGAGGTCATTCTCAAAGTAAGATTTGGTATGGACAGAAGAGCCCCTATTTCTCCTTCACAATTTTTTAAGTCATCAAAGAAGAAGATTGGAGAAATATTAGCTAACATAATAGTTAACTTTACACAATGCTTTAAGGTTTGCAAAGCACATCACATAGAAAAGAACTCTGTGACAGTGGAGGCCAGGACCAGGTGTGTGACCAATACTAAACTCAGCCCAGTCTGTTTTATTAGTTAATACAAAAGAAAATTGATAACCAATAATGCCATTTACACAAGAAATCAAGTTTTTTTAAAAAAATTTTGGGTCACAACTGGAGCCAAATTCTCAACCACGGGCTGCAAGGATACACCTGTGAAAACAGACTCACCCACCTGTGCCTGCCAAGGCCTGGAGCCTTTACCTCTGAAGAGCATCCCATGGGAGGGAGTGTGGGGGAGTATGGGGGGGTGTGGGCAAGCCTGTGGTTGAAAATTTGCCCAGGAGTTTGTGTTTCTGTTGGTTTCACTAGTGGCTAGAAGTCAATATGAAAGATCTCAGTGGCTTTGACCCGAAAGCTCCCAAATGCTAACATTTTAAAAATAAGTATGTAAGACAAGCATTCTAAAGCTGAGTCCAGCCTCAGAAATGCTTTCTGCTATGTTAAATATCTTTAGAATTTAAGAGTTAAATCTGATATTGGTGCTAAGACACACCTTTCCTTACCTTTCGAAGAATTAGGTTATATTTTTCTTTTTGGTCTAGGCATACAATTTTGTGGTAAGGAACTTCCCTCCACCAATGCAATGCTGGGTTTTGTTTTTTTTATTTTCGCATAAGCTATTTTGCTTACTCATTTCTTTTTTGCTTTTTCTTAGAAAAGGTTGGACCTGTAATCTAATTAGTATCAAGAACTTCTATCTTGGAAACTCCCTCTACCAATGCAAGTTAACAACTCATCTGTTACTTAGAGTCTTGGAGACCTGCCTGAGGCATGGAGAGGTTTGGTGATTTGTCCCTAGTCACACAAGCTAGTATGTGTCAGAAGCAGCATTTGGACTCAGATATTCCTGACTCTATGGCCAAGTTTCTGTCCACTATGCCATGCTGATATGTGGCATATTAGAATATATGAGATAGGGACAATGGAGCAATCATTTATTTTTTAATTAACAAGCATTTATATTTTTCCCCCTGCCCCGTGAAAGAAAGAGATGAAAAAAAGAAAGGAAAAAAGGAAAGAAAGAAAGAAAGAAAGAAAGAAAGAAAGAAAGAAAGAAAGAAAGAAAGAAAGGAAGGAAGAAAAGAAAGGAAAGAAGGAAGGAAAGAAAGAAAGAAAGAAAGAAAGAAAGAAAGAAAGAAAGAAAGAAAGAAAGAAAGAAAGAAAGAAAGGAAAAAAAGACAGGAAAGAAAGGAAGGAAGAAAAAAAGAGAAAGAAAGGAAAAAAGAAAGAAGGAAAGGAAGAAAGAAAGGAGGGAGGGAGGAAGGAAGTCCTTGTAAATATATGTGTGATTAAGCAAACAAATCCCCACTTTGACCACATTCAAAAAATGTATGTCTCATTCTGCATTTTATGGAGAAAATGGGTAGCATTCATCTATCTCTGGAACTGTGGTTGGGTGTACATCGTGTTGATCTCTCGAAGTTGTTTGTTTTTGCAGTGTTGTTGTTATACAAATTTTTCTGACTGCTCACTTCATTCTGCATCCATTCATATAGGTCTTCCTAGGTTTCTCTGAAATCATCTCTTTCATTATTTCTCATGGCACGATAGTATTTCACTGTAGTCATATAGCATAATTTTTCGTCTGTTCCCACTTAATTTTTTTCCTTAAATGACCATAACAATTGTACAGGACTTCAATTTAGTTTATAAAGCACTTAGCCTATTACAGCCCTGTGAGGTGGGTAGTATAGTATCATTATCCCATTTTAAAGATAAAAACACAGGGTAAGGCAGTTGAAAGGACTTACCCACAACCACACAGATGTCTAATCATTGAAGCAGGGGCTTCAAACTCAGATCCCCCTTGATGTCATATACAGTATTCCATTCAGCACACCATGCTATCACACTATTTCTCCTGGGGCAGTAAAAAACAGACACACATGTATGTTGCATGATCAATGACTTAGGCTTCCAGAAATCAAAATTAACACAAACAACAATGAATAAATCCCAGAGGATAAGACAATGCTGAGGCTTCTAGCAGGTATGACTGAGGCTTTCCTCATCTGGAAGAACAGAGCAAACACTGCAAAACACCTCTCCAACACCTCTCTTCCTCCATGCCCTTACCTTCCTGTATCATAGAATAAGGGAGTCAAGATGCTTTTGTTGTGGTTGGTATTCAGTCATGTCTGATCCTTCATGACCCCATTTGAGGTTTTCTTGGAAAATATATTAGAGTGGTTTACCATTTCCTTCTCCAACTTATTTTACAGAAGAGGAAACTGAGGCAAAAAGGATTAAGTGATTTACCCAGGATCACATAGCTAGTAAATGTCTGAGGCCAGATTTGAACTCAGGAAGATGAGTCTTGCTGACTCCAGGCCTGGCACTCTATCCACTACGCCACCTACCTGCCCTAGCTGTCAAGATGCTACCTGAATACCGAAATATGAGCAGAGGTACCCATGAAGATATGACCAATTGAGAAACTTAGTAGACAAATCCTAAGGAGTTGCTAAAGGCTTAGAGAAACTAAATCAGGTTCACATTCCTGGTATCAGACATAGGATTTGAACTCCTCTCATCCTGACCCAGCATTCTATTTACTCAGCTATACTGTTTAAACTGAATACCATCCATTTCAAATGCTTTAAAAAGAAATGCAACCTCACATGATATCACAAACCACAGTATGGCATGAAATTATATCAAAGAATTACTGGTTGAAAGGATGGTTAATCTGGATGAGTACATTCAGGTTAACATAAGGGTCCCTTAATGTAATTGTTTCCTCTATTATGAGACTATCAAAAACTATTCTTTGGTAGGGTTGGACCAAGTTGTAAAGATTTCATCTCCCACCCTAGAATCAGACATAATTCTGAAATCTGAGGGCATTAGAAGACTGGATGATTCTTCTATCTGTTCCATTCTGAAGATTTTTGCTTTTTTAAATAGCATGGTCATGTTTCAGTTGGAAAGGTGAGGGGTGGGAGGGGGAGAAGATCCGCAATCTAATGAAGCAAATATCCAAGACAGACAAGTAAGTGTTAGAAACGTTATGTCAAACTATGCCCAAAGGGCTATAAAATTTGCATACCCTTTGACCCAGCAATACCACTTCTTGGTCTGTATCCCAAAAGATCACAAAAATGGGCAAAGGACCCACACATACAAAAATATTTATAGCAATTCTTTTTGTGGTGGCCAAGAATTAGAAATTGAGGGCATGCCCATCAACTGGGAATGGCTGAACAAGCTGTGGTATATGAATGTAATGGAATACTATTGTTCCATAAGAAATGATGAGCCTGTAGACTTCAGAAAAACCTGGAAAGACTTACATGAACTAATGCTGAGTGAAGTAAGCAGAACCAGAAGAACACTGTGCACAGTAACAGCAACAGTGCAATGACCAACTTTGATAGAATTAACTCTTCTCAGCAACACAAGGATCTAAGACAACTCCAAAAGACTCATGATAGAAAATGCTGTCCACATCCAGAGAAAGAACTATGGAGTCTGAATGCAGATCAAAGCATACTATTTTCTCTTTTTTTAATTTCTTCTTTCTTGTGGTTTTTCCTTTTGGTTCCAATTCCTGTTTACAACATGACTAATGTGGAAATATGTTTAATATGATTGTACATGTATAGCCTATATCAGATTGCATGCTGTCTTGGGGAGGGGGGAGCAGAGGGAGAAGGAAAAAATTTAGAACTCAAAATCTTATAGACGTGAGTATTAAAAACTAAAAACAAACAAACAATTAATAAATAAATTTTTAAAAAGAAATGTTATGTTATTGTGTGGTCCTGGAGAGGAAAGAGGTTGGCATCTTGGTGGGATGGATGCCCATCAATAAATATTTACAGGCCACCCAATAATGGGGGCAAGTCTAAATAGTATGGTTTTATTACCAACTACCGTTCTCTTTCTTGAACCAGTGATCAATTTAAATTTGTTCTGAACACAATATTAAGAAACAATGTTTTTCTATGTACTTTTCAATTTAAGGAAAGTTAGTACAATCAGCAATGAGGATGCATATTTGGTGGTGCCCGATCTCCCCTAAAAATCAACCAGTGGAAAATAAGAGCTATTGGGGTGGGAAAGAGTAGCTGTGGAATGCTCCTCTCCATTTCTGCTTCCTGGTTTCCTTCAAATCCAGCTAAAATCTCTCTTTCTGTAAGAAGCCTTTCCCAGCTCCCCTCGGTACTAGTGTCCTTCCCTTTGCAGTTACCTCCAATTTATCCTGTATGTATCTTGTATGTACGTAGTCATTTACGTGTTGACTCTCCCATTAGAGTGTGAGCAGCTTGAGCAGAGGGACTGGTTTTGCCTTTCTTTTTAATCCCAAACTTAGCACTGTGCTTGGTGCATAATAAGAGCATAATAAATGCTTGTTAACTTGAATTGACTTGGAAAGGATTTGGGTGGGATGTTGAAGCAAGAGGTCATGGCAAATCAACAAAAAAAGAGGCAATTCTATGGCCTGGGAGTCAGGAAAACCTGAATTTAAATCCTGCCTCAGATAAATATTATCTCATTTGATCCTCACAAGAACGCTGCTAAGTAGGTACTCTTATGTTGCCCATTTTACATTTGAGGAAACAGAGGCAATCAGAGGTTAAAGGACTTGCCCAGAGTCACACAGCTAGTAAGGCCAAATTTGCACTCAGATCTTCCTGACTCCAAGCCCAAGATGACTCCTGACTCCAAGCTGCCTCACAGCAAAAACATTAGTTTCTGTTCCTGGCAATTCCCTCCAGCCCATACCCACCATCTAGAATTCTACAATACTTCAGGCTGTAAGATGACAATCTCCCTTGACTCCAGTTAAAAGCCAAGAGTTAGAACAAGACAGATAGCAGGGCATTGTCAAGGAGCAAAATGGAGAACAGGGTCCCAGAAATGGAGGAGAAAAGTGAAATACTTCCCTGTTCACCTTAGCATAAGGTTAAGGAATCCTAATAGTCTCATCAGAGGAACAGAGATCAGAGATGCAGTTAGAGGAGATCTCAGAGGCCATCTAGTCAAATGCCCTCATTATACAGATGAAGAAAGGTTAAGAGAGGTTAAATGACTTGTAGGCCAAGAAGTGAGGTACAGCTTTGTTGTGTAGGCTTTTTTTTTTCTTTTAAACTTATTTTCTTTTTAATTCACAGAACAAAACAAGCATTTCCATAACAGTACATAAAAAAGATGATTGTACATGAAACTGTTAATCTACCATGTACAACTTGTTATTCCCTCCAAATATACAACAGAGTTATCATGTAAATTTATTTTTTTTCTTCCCTCCCCCCCTTTTCTTCCTAGGGTATGAATAGCAAAGGTTTATGAAGGAAGAGGAGGAGCCGATGTCACTAAAAACACTAACATGTTTTCTTCCAGGTATGTAGGTGGACAGCTCCTTTTTTTTCTTCTAAAGAAATGAGCACCTTTATTTACGATCTTAAATGTAAAGATGGCAAAGATACTGGTGATTCACTGTTGCTTACCCATGTGTAGCAGGTCTACCCTGTCCTGATATATCCTCATAATCAACAGGCTAAGCAGAGTGTGTGAAAGGATACTCTCATCTTCGCGATGGGGTAATTGTAAGTTTGGGAGAACAGTCTGGAATGCTTTGTGTTCCAATATAAATACAGTTTCTTATGTACAGTAGAAGTATAATAATGGCCTCTCTGCACAGTATTTTCCTTGGACTTCCAGACAGAAGTGTGGCAAAGTAGTGGGAAGGGGTAAATTTTTCTTTTCCCCAACCCTAGATGAAAAAGGTGACTGACAGGTGAAGCCTGTGCTTGCCTAGATAGTCCAAAAATTGGTAAGAAAGTTTCTGAGCTAGAGCTACAGAAAAAGTTACTCTCTTGTAATTTCTAGATCCAAAGAGATCAAGCCTTCCTGGTTTTGATCAGATTCCATCTTCTTAGGGAATAGTCTTCAATGGAATATCACCCTGCAGTTTAAGGACTAGGATGCAAGGGAAGGAAAGAAATCTGGACCTTGCCAATCCCAATATTGAGTTGCTCAGATGGTACAGGTTTTAGTAGAATGGAGAGTATTATTCACCTGTTCCCCCAAAGTGTCTTTACCTTCAGGGGGTGAGTCTAATAGACTATTGTCCCCTCCAATGGAATGTGATAGTAAAAATAGGTAACATTTATTTAACCCTTCAGTGTTTGCAATGTGCTTTGCATATATTATCTCCTTTGATTTTTATCCTCACAACCACCGTGTAAGGGAGGTGATTTATTATCCCCATTTTACAGTTAGAGAACTAAGGAGGAGGCTAAGTGACTTACCCAAGGCTCATACAGCATCTGAGGGAAGAAATGAATTCAGATCTTGCTGATTCCAAGTCAGGCCCTCCATTCACCACACCATAACTGAGCTCCTGGAGAGAAGGAATTATTTCATTCTTCATTTCACATCCCCAACACCTTCTTCAGTTCCTAGCACATAGTAGGTGCATGTTGTCTACTTATCGGTTGACTGATTCATTTATCGATTAGGTATTCTGTGAAGCCTCTCCCCATCACACTGGAGGCTCCCCTTGAAGTTTTGTAACATTTTGTGCATACCAGCACGGGACTCAGGCCACCCGTCTGTTATTGCTCACTCTCACTACGTGATCGGCCAACCTCCATTGTCAATCATACATTTCCTGGATAACATCTCTCACACTACAACTTGTGCTCCAGTCATTGGTATTAATGTGCTTGTGGCTACTTCCACTCACCATACATCTTCTCCATTGCCCTTTGGGTCACCTACAATTTTGGTTCTTCAGACATTGTAATGTTTCATAATCTGTAGTGTCACTAGACTATTGATGTTAAAAAATACGTGCTTTGGGTCAGGTTGCAGCATGGGGTCATTGCAAGCACTGATTAGTTTCCCAAATTCAATCCAACCTATTACATTCTGACTCAATACAGGGCTCAGCTCACCATCCACTTACAGTTACATCCCAAACTAAATGCACTAATAAATCCATTAACTAGGGCATTCATCTAATTGCAGATCATAGTAAATATCCTCCAATTATCTGGTGTTCCTGTATACATTGGTATACCAACATCTATTGAATACTTGTGGATCTTATGGAAGAGGCTTTATATCAGAGGCCTATCTAGCAATTTTGGCAGCCAGGACAACCCAACTATTGCAGGGGCAAGCAGCAACTATTGGGAGAAATAGAACAAAATTCTGTCCCTCCTCCACCAAAGCATTTGTCATTAGAAATGTGAAAGTGATACAAGTAATTATAAATAAATTTGTTTGGATGGGAAGGAGAATTATTTACTCTGGTGGTTTAGCGGGGAGAATTCTAGAGTTGGAAGGGACTTAAGTTAACATCCAATCCAACCCATAAGATCTGAGGTCCCAAGACCTTACTCTTACACATAAAGGCCTTTTCAAGTCTCCCTCACCCACAACATGGGGAGAGAAGGTAGTGTTAGGACACTTAATGACCCATAAAGTGAAGAAGGGTTCATGCTTGCTGAGGGAGGGCAGGCATGAGACTGGTCAACATGGAAAAGAGGGAGGGAAATGGAACTGATGGGAAAGGAAAAAGGAGGAGTGAGTTGGGGATTTCTTTATGGAATGGAATAGAAAAGAGAGGGAATTCATTAGTAAAAGGGGAAAGAGAGTTCATGTTCCCCTCATGGCCCTCTACTCTGCTGAAGGAGTAAATGTGTTAAATGTTGGTGTCTTCTAAAATTCCCACCTTTGAGTAAGCCCCAGTGGCCACAGGCTAGTCGAACTTTTGTTTTGTGATGTCCTGGAACCTGAAGAAATCAACATAGTGTCATCTGAATACAGGAGCATCTGGAGGACTGCCTCCATTATTGGGAGTATCAGATTAGCACTGCATAGTACACTCTCCATGACAGCAATGAACACCTTTGGCAAGCAAACATCTCTCTGTTTCATGCTTTACTTGATAGAGATCACCAAGGAATTATGGAACAAAGGCATCTCTGTTATTGCATCTATCAAGGGATCTGATATCATCTTAATGTCTGCATGGGAGACACCTGGTTGGAGGTGCCTCCAACAAGATAGTCATAAAGAAGGAAGGAAATGTGATCATACCCAGAATTCCTAAACATCAGAGCAGGGAGTTGCTGCCTGAGCAAAGACATGGATAGTTGCTACCCAAGGAATGGAATACTAGAGAAAGAGAGAAAAACAGAGGAAGAAAATGGGAAAGGGGCAATGAAATAAAAAGTGGGACAATGAAAAATATGCCAAAGGAAGGGTAGGAAAAAGAGCCAGAAAATAATAGGGCAAAGACAGCCTGCAAAAGACTCCTTCTGAAAAGGACCTAGAGAGAGGAGTTAGTGAGACCAGAGGTTCATCATTGTAGAGCTGGAAGGGACTTAGAGGTTATCTAGCCCATCGAGTGAGCAGCTACATGGTGTAGTGGATAAACTGCCAGGTCTGGAAGCAGGAAGACTCCTCTTGCTGAGTTCAAATCCAGCCTAGCTGCGTGATCCCAGGCAAGTCACTTAACCCTGTTTGCCTTAGTTCTTCATCTGTAAAATGAGCTGGAGAAGGAAATGGCAAACCACTCTGATATCTTTGCCAAGAAAATCCCTAATGGGGTCATGAAGACTCAGACACAACTGAAAAATGACTCAACAACAACAAAGTCCATCTAGTCCCTCATCTTACAGAGAAGGAAACTGAGGTCTGGCTAAGTTAAATGCCTTACCATAGGTTACACAAGTAATAGAAGCAGAGTTTGAACCCCGGATATCTTAGTGTCAGAGCCAGTGACACCAACAAAGTTAGTAAGGGAGATAACCCTGACATCAAAGTGCTTCAGACCAAAAGCCAGATGACAGACTTGGAGCCCAAATAGAAAAGATGCTAAGAAGTGATCACAGTTGGCAACTAACAAGGACAGGTGAGTACTTTCAAACCTGAGTCTTCACCTGCATTAAGGATAAATGAGGTAATTGACTTTAAAAAAAAACAACTCAGCCAAGGTGATTAACCAAGATGAGACTATAATTTGTGAGATAACCTCAGCTATATATAGTTGATGTCCCAGAATTTCCTCAAATTCTAGCAAAGGTGCCATCACAATTGTTTCTATATGCTAGTTGGCAATGGCTAAGGTGGGAACCAGGGACCTAGTGCAGTAGCTGCAGGGAAGTAGGAGGGAAGGCTAAGACCAAGGGATTTTGCTTTTGCAAAAAGAAAATGTCTCTCTTTTACCATCTTTGTTCAGGGACAGAAAAGTGAGACTACAAAACCATCTAGCAACTCCTTTTTTGCCATATGTTTACTTTCTATCTTCTAGACTATTTTTTTACATTTAAATTGCTAACATGTTCTAGCCCTGTTATACTCACCATGCCCCTTTTCATAATTTCAGTTGTTTTAATTGCCTTCAGATCAGAGGTGTGGTAAATGTTTAACAACCAGATCTTCAAAAAAAAATTCATATGACACACTTTTAAGTTTAATCTTCATTATTAACATTTTCTTTATCATTTTCTTAAATCTAGGCAATCAATAAAACAATAAAGTAAGCCCTGGTTTATAGTATTTTATGATTCCCATAGTGTAAAACTTACACTGAAAATTTAACAATCAGTTCTTAAAAACCAGTATAAGTATACTACAGTATGCCCCTGCCTCAGATGATGGTAGTCCATGATTTATAACCACTGCACGACTAGCAGAAGAATATTTTTTTTTGGCAGGGCAATCGGGGTTAAGTGACTTGCCCAAGGTCACACAGCTAGTACATGTGTCAAGTGTCTGAGGCCGGATTTGAACTCAGGTCCTCCTGACTCCAGGGCCAGTGCTCTACTCACTGCACTACCTAGCTGCCCCCAACAGAAGAATATTAATGTTAAAGATAGACCTTTGACAACAACAAGCAGTTCAATACCATTTGCCAAATTATGCTGCAAAATTTTCCAAATTCAATCCAGATAAATCTCCTTCTGTCATCCAATTCTTGATCTAGCTTGTTATTCAAGGCCCAGAATCTATCCAAGACAGACTTGCTGATAGACTAACTCAACAGGAGGCTACCTGTCTAGAAGACTATCATAATCTGAATGATGTGCATTTTTTTATCTACTTTGTTTTCAGCATTTATTGAGTAACCACTCTCATTCTAATCCTGGTGGATTTCATGGGGATGCTTTGCACACTTTGCAGGATAGAAGTAATGATTACACTATCGTCTGTTAATAGGCACTTTTGGAGAAAACTGGCATCAATAAGGAATCTTTTTGTATAGACTTGGAACCTTCTGTCTTCTAAGACATGGTGGGGGCGGTGGGGGGCACATATCAGGGAAACACAGCTCTTCCAATATTCTTAGTCTTCAATACAGCTCTGGCCCAGGTAGTTTTGAAAGCAGACTAACCAGTTTAGTTTCAGCAGCATATATCCTAAATCTGCAAAAATGAAAAGACTAGGCTGGAACAGAATCTATTATACTTCAGCTAAAGTTTAAAAAAAACAAACAGGGGCAGCAGTCCTGATCTCACACAAAGCAAAAGCAAAAGTAGACCTAATTAAAAGATATAAGGAAAGAAACTACATCTTGCCAAAGGGTACTATAGACAATGAAGTAATATTTATACTATTACATTAAATTAAAAAGCTTTTGCACAAACAAAACCAATGCAACCAAGATTAGAAGTAAAGAAGAAAACTGGGAAACAATCTTTACAGCAAGTGTTTCTGATAAAGGCCTCATTTCTCAAATATATAGAGAACTGAGTCAAATTTATAAGACTACAAGCTATTCCCCAATTGATAAATGGCCAAAGGATATGAGCAGGTAGTTTTCAGATGAAGAAATCAAAGCTATCTATAAGCATATGAAGAAGCGCTCTGAATCACTTTTGATTAGGGAAATGCAAATTCAAGCAACTCTGAGGAACCACTTCACACCTATCAGATTAGCTAATATGACAAAAAAAAGGAAAATGATAAATGTTGAAAAGGATGTGGGAAAATTGGGACACTAATGCACTGTTGGTGGAGTTGTGAACTGATCCAATCATTCTGGAGAGCCACCTTTGCTAAAAGGTGCAAAATCTAATCAAAGGAAAGTGATAATGAATAGACTAGGGATCCTACTGTACCATAAGCATCAATAGACATCAATCTTTTTTAAAAAGTTACACTTCCTTTATATCATACAAAATGTGGTTTGCCCATTCAGCAACCCCCTTGGAACAGCTAGGTCAGTATCAACCATTCTGTTGACATAAAATTTAAAGAAAAATAATGATTTTAATCAAAAGGTAGAAAGATTTAGTAGAAGCATTTTACTTGGGGGTGTTTTTATTTTATTTCTCATTTGTAATTGATTTTCATGTCTATTCATAGAGTCTTTAGGGAAAAGTGGCTTTACCTAAAACTAAGAACTTTAAAAGTAGTCCATTCTTTCCACATTCTTCCCATGTGACTACCAGCATACAGCTGATGAGGATCTGGCACTGGAGACTATCCCTAACATGCTGGGTCTGCTCAGTAAGGGAGTGTCTCAGAATATTCCTGCTTTCTACAACCATATTCATTCCAAAGCCATTGACATGCGTGCAGTATCTGGAAATTAGTCAAGCAACCATTTCCCATGAAAAAAAATGCTATTTTAGTATGTGCCAGTGCCCAAACTAGAGACCTGCCTTCCTTATCACTTCTTTTTCATCTGTAGTTTAAAAAGTGGAAAGAAGAAAAAAAAAGAGAAAGAAATATCCCAGATTGTTTTCCAAACGAGTAGTGTCCTTTGACTTTGCCCAGCTATGGCCAGGTCTTAGAACAGACGAGGTTAGTGAGAAAATTAAGTTCTGACCAGCATAGGACACAAAACACTATGATTCTGGAGCCAAGATGTCAAATGATTGCCTAAATAGAGGATGAGACCTCTTGTCTATCAGATTCTTCAATAATCAGAGCAAAGGTGACATCATAAAGAGCCTAGTGCAGAAGAGCTGAAAGGTTCTAGCCCCAGCCAGCGATCTCCTTGCAACAGGGAGTTGGGAATTGAGGACCTAAGGAGTGATCACTTCCATTAGTTACCAAGAGCTCGAGGAATGCCCTACAATACTCTGCATTGGGAAATTTTTGTGGGAACTCAACGCTATTGGGGGGGGGGTGGCAAATGGAGAGAGAAGGGGAGGATACTTGTAGACTGTTAGAATTCAAAGCAACCATAGAAATCTATTCTAACTCCCTAGTCTTACAAAGGGGAAACTAAAGCCCAGAAACAAATGACTCATAGAAAGTCACACATAAATGTTAGTAGTCCGTGTTTCTAGTAAGAACAAATCAGCCCAAGGGAATTTGGGCTTGAGGGTGCTTTCAGAAATAAAAAGCACCAGTGTGGGCAAACCATTGTGGGGAGGGAAGAAGGAAGGAAGAGAAAGCGCATCATATTAGATATAAAGCCCTGAAGTGAATTAGCCAACCCTTTAGTGGTCTGTTATATCCAACCTTCCTCAAGAGCATAATATAATTTGAAAGAGTGGAAGATGGTAATGAAGGAGGTGTGCATGTGTGTGTGTGTGTGTTTTCCTTTAAGATGAGAGAGAAGACAAAAAAAAAAAAAAAAGACTTTGCAGCCAGCAGATTCAAACACAACTCTCCACTGTTCCGCCTTCACAAAAGAAAAGGCTTTTGTGTTCCATATCATCTTGTGCTCTGTTTTTGTTTTCCTAAAGGACCCCATGCTGACCAGAAAAGTTGGTAAGGGTTAGTGAGCTCTGACCTGACACCTTCCACTTCCTGCTCATCCTCCTATTACCAGGATGTGAATACGGCTGAAGAGGATGAGAGGCACTTCCTGTCCCTACATAGCCAAGGGCCAGACTCTCTGTGACAAGAGGAGAGTGTCTTTGGCACAACCTGGGAAGGAGGAAATCTTGTTTCCTCTGCTAAATTATCCAGGAGGTGGTACAGAGGGTTGTATAGGAAGTAGGTTAATTGTTGGAGAAGTCACAGGCTGTTTCTTAGACATGGAAATCATAACTCCATTTGGATTAGGTTGGGGGGAGAGGAATGAAATCAGAGGAGCTGTTTCCTGCAATAACCAGCCCACGGAGGCAATATGAGTCTATATCTTCGAGTGAATCATTTGCCTTGCCATTGGCTCAAGAGGTCCATGTGATCTGCACAGTTTGACTTAGATACTAAGTCATAGAAAACAGGGAATGTAAATGTCTTGACCTTCCCATAATCAAGGGCTAATGGAAGTCCCACTTATCATTCTACCCTGCCAGAAATAGAAAGAGAAATCGAATTTTCAAAGCTGTTCCTCTAATAGTACAAACAGGATTATTAAACATTTTGGGGAGGGGCTTTGGGAGGGAGAAGAAAAAAGGCATTTGGGAACAATTGTTAACTGAAGGGGGGTGGGGGTGGCATCCGCACATTGTAAACACATTTAAAATGATCCGGGTAACTCAGTTGCCTGAGATGGTGTTAAAAACTTTTACTCATTACTCTTGTCATGGTTATTATCAGAGACACTCACTCCTACACATCCTTCCTTGCTTCTGGCGGGAGACTCGTCTTGATCAAAAGCAAAGAATATTCATTCTCTCCTTCCAACTATCAAAGAAGGCTCTTAAGAATAGGGGGATGGGAAATATGTAATCAGAGCCATTTTTCCACCATTCATAATGAAAATAGATTCTTCCTGGGTGTTCACCTAGGCAATATAACTTCCATATGAGAATGGTTGCTTCTAAATTAGAGAGAAAAGAAGAAATAAGCCAGAATATTTATATAATGGTGGTAAGCAAATTTAGGAACAACCACAATGAAAGAGAGAACATCTTTCTGAACTGATTTCACATTACTCTCCCTTCACCACAACCCCCAGCCACATAAACTGCTTTATAGAAAAACTAGCTTACTTGTTCCCATGCAAGGCATTTCCATTTCCCACCTCATTGCCTTTGGGAAAAGATGATCCCCATACTAAAAATGCTCTCCCCCCTCACCTGAACTTCTTGGAATTCCTAGCCCCCTAAAAAGTCGGTCCAAGTGCCATATTCTATGTGAGGCCTTTTCTCATCTCCCCAGCTCAACATACAATGCCTACACTGAAAATGATTATTTTTTTACTATCCTCTCTGGGGTACCCCCAACTTATACTTCAGGGTTGGGGTACCCAGAGGGCAATTGACTACTCACCCTCAAGGATCTAGGAATAAAACCAATAGCCTATGCTTCTAAAACTGTATATCCTACAGCTCCCTGGTATGTACCATCTTAGCAAAGAGCCAGTTGACTCAGCTTTAAGAAAAGAAATATATTGTAAGAAGAAATCAGCACTTAGCACAATGCCTGGCACATAGTAGGTGCTTAATAAATTTTTATTAAATTCACTAAGAACAATTGGTATACAACATTCCCAATATGTAGGGCACACTCTCTCACAGCCACATACAAAGTCCATAAAAAGAGTAGCATGATAATGAGGCCCATGCATAGAAAACACTAGCAGCAAAATGGTAATTCATCATTTTAAGGCTGAAAGTCCTTTTCTCCCATTGTAAGGTCCTTAGGAAGGTCCCCTTAGGTTTACCTCTCTGCTGGGATCTGAGGGTCTGCTTTTCTAGAGGACATCTTCTCTCCAGAGGAGGGCTCATGCTCTCTGAAGCTCACTTTCCTTAGGTGACTATTGTTCCATATCCCCTTCTTCCATGGTGTGTTCCTCCATTCCCAATACATGTTTCCTCCGCTCTTGGCCACTCCTGCTTTGGTGGACACTGCTGCTATTGCCATTCAGCTCCACCTGCCATTGGGCCCTCCTGAACTCATCATGTCACCTAGACAGACATATCAGTCCTTGAATACTCATTCACCTAAAATCAAAAAAGAACAAATGCAAAGAGAAAGAGGTGGCCACATGCTCATAATCACCATGACTGGGTGGGAACAGCCACCTTCTTCCCACCTGGCTATCAGAGTCAACTCAGAGTAACTCCTCATAGTCACAAAGGAACGAGTGCTGGCTCAGAAAATCCTAATTCTTCAGCTCTTCTAGCTCCACAGCCAATCATTCTTCCTCACGCAATACAAACCCCCAAGTCTTCATGACCAGAAGTAGGTTCAATCTAAACTTCCATGTGGTCTCTTGGACTAAAACCAGACAGAGAATATCTGTGCATCCTTCAAGAACTCGTCTCCATAAATAAGTATTTCTGTCCTATAGATTTATATTTCTTTATCTGTTGATATATTGCTTTCTCCCCTAGAAGAGTATAAGTTCCTTGAGGACAGGAATTGTTCTGCTTTTTTTTTCCTTTGTATCCCCAGTACCTAGAACATGGCTTGTTCAATTGAATATATGTGTTCTGCCATACCCATCTGGAACACCTACCATATATATGTGTGCACAGGTATTGGCACTCAGAAGTAGGCATGTCCTAGAGAAGGAATTTTAGCAAAAGAATTCGTAATATAATCCAGACTAAAGACTGCATTTATTTGCTTAAACTAGGCCCTATATCAACCTTGTTTTGCTAACCATGCAGATCGTAGACAGACAGCAAAGACATAAGATGTAAGCTAGACTTTCAAGCCAACAGGAGAGTACCTGTAATTTGCTCTAGGAAGGATCATAGAAAATAGTAGCTTAATCCTACAGCCCTGAGAAGTATTGCTTGGATCTCTGATTCCATATTTGTTCTGAGGTATATGTGGACGTGAGGTAAGAGGAAATGTCCCCTCATAGGTCATGAAGGAATAAGGGACCTGAAAATTTGTATATTTATACTTCCAATCTCCTGCCTGATTCCGAATCTCATTTCCTAAGAGGGCCCCACTTCCACCTACACCTGAACATATACAAGTCTCACATCATCATAGTGTATTTAAATGCCTCATAACAGGTGTGCTTAACCATTTTGGTTTCATGCACTCCTTTGGCAGTCAGTCTAGTGAAGCCTATGAACCCCTTCTCAGAATAATGATTTTTAATGCATGAAATAAAATACCTATATTACAAAGGAAACCAATGATATTGAAATACAGTTATCAAATTTAAAAAAAAAAGACATGTCCATGCATTCCAGGTTGAGACCTCCTCTTAGAAATCTCATCTGTTACCCTTAATTCCAGTTATCAAGCAGCAAAAGCTTAGATTTCTTCCTTCCCTCCCTCTTTCTTTCCCTCCCCATACCAGCACCCCTCCCCACCCACAAAGTCCTACTTAGTAGATGAGCTACACAGAATTGTTTGTGCAGGGAGTGGTTCAGTCTTCTCTTTCTGTCCCCACTGCCTCCCCCACTCTCATCCTCTTCCTTTGATAGCTAACACTAAATTCCCAGCAGCTGGTTTTGTTGCTGCAATGCAGGGGAATGCTTTCTTAATGCAGTACAGAGGTGTCTACATGGGGCAAGTCAGAGGATCCCATTGGCCACAGCTGGATAGATGTGGTTTTAGAGTATTGTTTGTGCACTTGTGTGACTAATAATTACCTACCTGCCTGGCCCAGGATGAAACCTCTCTCCTACTCACCTGGCACTTGGAAAGCAATCTGTTGGCTTTCTACTGCAAATTGTGTTCATAGGAAAGGCTGAGAGATCAGGTCAGGGGAAAATTAGCTGGAGGGCCTCTAGGAACACTGTTGAATCCTGGAATTGAGGATATGGTTTTACCTATTTTTTTCCGGAAGGAGGATTTCAAAATAACAGTCTCAGCTGTTAGAACGTAAGTGTAGTCATGAAGAAAAGTAAAGACGAAAAGCCCATCTTAGATCCCATCTCATATGAGGTTTATATCAATCATATGAGTCTCAGAGGGCTATGTACAGAATGACTTTTGTTGACTGATTGACTGAATGAATGACTTCGATATGATAAAGAGGATGGAAAGAAAAGAGGAAATAAACAATAAGCCAGGCTGATAACAGCAGGATTGCCTCCGAGGATCACAAATTTCAATTTGGAACAGATTTTAGAGGTTATGTGGTCCAACACTCATTTTACAGATGAGGAAACTGAGGCCCAGAGAGATTAGGTAAAATGACAGTGAGAAACGGAAGAGACAGAATTTGAACCAAAAGCCTTTGACTTTATATGCTTTTGCCCCTGCACCATTTTAAAACCTTTTTTAAAAAAATAAGAAAAAAAAGAAGCCTTAGGAAAAACTAGGTGGTGTATTTTCTTTGTATGAGTACACGATTCTCATTCTGTAACACAGTTGATGTTTCCACAGGAGCTGTTACATCCCAGGCACGCACAGTAACACCCCCTCAGAAGATCAGAAAGCCACCGACTGGAGCTAGCCTTTCCTCAGCCATCATCCATCCCCTAAGGTGTGGCTGGGGCTCCACCCTTTGTAAAGCAATACAAAGAGAAGTCTGAGCTCAAACTGTCACAACATTTTCTCTAAGCTAATTGTGCCCTTGGATCCTTCATTCAAGAAAAACTCCCAGAGCAACTAATGAGTAAGACATGGTGCCAAGGCCCTGCTATTCCTCAGTGACAGACACTGAGATGTATCACCTTGCAGGTGCCTGCTATTATGTAAACTGACCAGAGCTATTATGTAGACCCCATATTGCTATTCAACTTTGCGGAGTGTGTGTGTCTTCTCTCCCTAACTAGATTGTACCTAGATCCAGATTGTAACTAGACTAACTTTGGGGGCAAGAATCTTGACCTGTACAATCTTTATGTCCTGTTCTTTTATACACCTAGGGTGGTAAGCAGTGAATATGTGTTTATTTGATTGGACAAATAGGCCAATGAATTATGAAGGAAGGGAAATAAGCATTTATTAAGTGCCTACTCTATGTGCCCCCCCCCGCCCCATATAAGGGCAGCTAGGTGGAGAAGTGGATAGAGTACTGGGTTCAGAAGCAGGAAGACTCCTCTACAATTCAAATCTAGCCTCAGACATTTACTAGCTGTTAGGACTTAAACCTGTTTGCCTCAGTTTCCTCATCTGTAAAATGAACTGGAGAAGGAAATGGCAAATCACTCTAGTATCTTTGCCAAGAAAACTCCAAATGGAATCACAAAGAATCATACATGACTAAATAACCATATGTCAAGCACTGCACTAAGCACTTTACAAATATTATCTCAT
Source organism: Trichosurus vulpecula (assembly GCF_011100635.1). NCBI lineage: Eukaryota > Metazoa > Chordata > Mammalia > Diprotodontia > Phalangeridae > Trichosurus > Trichosurus vulpecula. The sequence continues at coordinate 242,040,631 of NC_050573.1, read as the reverse complement.
TTAATCCTGGAGGTAAGGGCTATTACTATCTCCATCTTACAGCAAATGAAGACAGGCAGAGATTAGGTGACTTGTCAGGGGGTCAGATGGCTAGTATCTGAGGTCAAATTTGAACTCAGGTCTTCTTGACTCTAGGCCCAGGACTCTATCCACTGCACCACCTAGCTGCATCTGGACAACCTGGACAGATTCCAGAGTTTTGTTTTGTTTTTAATCAACAAAGTGAGAACTATAAATGTAAATAAATGAGATTACAGATCATCATAATTCCTCTATCTAGTAAGGAAGGGAGGGACATGGAGAGGATTCATTAAAAAAAAAAAAAGGCCTTCAGGTTAATCGGATTTAATTAAACCTTATAATGAGACACTTCCCATTTGGGGTTTGGATAGTTCACTTCCTTCAATCACTTTTTCTTACATGATAGGTCAGGTAAGAATTTTTACAAGAATGTTCTTTGCACTCTTATAAAAACAAGTGAACACTTTATTTTCTCCATTGTAAGGAAATAGAATCTGTAATATAAAATTAAGTTCAAAGGATATTATGAGTTCAACTTTTAAAAAGAAAGATTTCTTTTTTGGTTTGGTTTTGTTATTTAAAAAAAAATCAAGGAAGCTGGTACAGTGGAAAGATCCCTGGATGTGATACCAGAAGACTTAGATTTGGGTTTAAATCCCCATTTGTTTTGTGTCATTAGTCAATTTGTCTATCTGGGTCCTCGGTTCCCTCTGCTGTAAAATAAGGAGGCTGGACCAAATGACCTCTAAGGTGCTTTCTGGCTCTTGGTCCTATAAATGGTCATTGACTTATCCGATGCTTGTATGTGGAGAAACTTTAACTTGAAAGTAGTTATTTGAGGTTTTGACCAGAGTGGTTTCATATAACAACTTACTAAGAAGCTTGCTGAAATATTTATGCCTCCATAAAAAATTATTGGTCCATAACCACCAATAAAAATGAAAATAAAGCACCTTTGTATTTTCTGAATTGGCTCCCAAGGACCTGATTCTTTGCTTTGTGTCTCTCTTAATTTCCTATGGGAATTGTACGCACAAGGATTAAGTACCAGGCAGGATCTGAAGTGAAAGAAAATAAACTAGATTCACTCATTCTTTTCTCTTCCCTCCAACCGTCATCCCTTTGTTTTTCTACCCTTGCCTCCCACTAGAGAGGAATGATGAAGTCAGGAAAAGGAAGGAAAAGGAAAGGAAAAGGGAGAAGGTAAAAAGGAAGGCAATGAGACTGTATAATGGGTAAACTTGGCATCAGGAAGACCTAAATTCAAATCCTTCCTCAGGCACTTACTAGCTGTGGGACCCTGAGAAAGTCAATTAGTCATTCTCAGACTCAGTTTTCTCATCTGCAAAATGGAGATGACAATAATAGTACAGTTATGAGATGATATATATATATATATGATACCATATAATGAGAAAATATATGATAAATGAAATAATGTGTGATAATGTACTAAGTAAATGTGAGCTATCATTGAAGGATCATGGTACAGTCAAAAAGAATCCCAGCTTTTGAACCTGAGGCCCAAACCCCACCTCAGCCATTTACTAGCTATGTGAGCTTGAGCAAGTAATAACTTCTTCTGAGTTTGTTTTCTCATTTGTAAAGTGGAGACGGGGTGTGGGCTAAATTGTCTCTAAGTCTCTTCCAGCTTTCAGTTCTAAAGGTATGATCCTATAAGAATCGTAGGGTAAGGGTAATCCCCCATTCCCCTCAATGCAATGGAATTTTATGATAAGGCCTGGAATTCAGTTTCAAGTGGCTCTATCTATCCCACAAGGGAAGTCTGAATAGAGCTGATTTGGGGTCACTTGTAGAGAAATAGTGTCACTATTTCTTATTAACATACTGGACTTGGGTGATGCCTTAGTGAAGTTGTCAGGCTCATAAAAGCCTGATTGCCTATCTGCCAAAACAGTGTTTCAGATTAGAGAAAATATATCAATTTAAAAACCCTTCTAGCCCTGGTTTGGGATTTCCATACACACAACACAAGCAGAACAAGCCCCATTTTATGAGCTTGACATACATGGAGACACCCCCTGTTTAAACACATTTAGGCTTTTCTGGGTTTTATTTATTTACCCTGGACTTGGTAGCATATGGACAGAAGAGTCCTTCACTTCTGTAATAAGTACTCATCAGTCATAACACCTCCCTCTAATCAGTCTCTCTACTATGCTCTGCAATTTATTACATTTCCAATAAAAAGTTCATTCCTAAGGTTTGCTGGCCCTTCATTGGATTCCATCCGCAGCCAGTACCATGAACTTGTCAGTTCTCACCAAGCTTTCTTCGGGTCATCCCTCATTTGCTGGTTGGAATGGGGGCGGGGGGGGGGGGGCGGGGCAGGGAGAGCTAGAGACTGAGAGAGACAGAGAAACAGAGAGACATAGAGAGAGTCAGAGACAAAGAAACAGAGAAAGGAAGAGACAGCAGAGAGACAGAGGGAAAGACAAAGACAGGAGACAGACAGAAGGAGAGACAGACAGAAGGAGCAACAGAGGAAAAGACAGAGATAGAGGGAGAGACAGACAGATGGACAGAGACAAAAAGAGAGACAGAGACAGAGAGCAGTCAAGCTGAAACTGTGGGAAATGGCCACAAAGAAATTGAAGATAAGCTATTTGTCCTGGGCAACTCAGAACATGATGCTTCTTCAGTCTAAAGAAGGAGACAGAACAAGCACACATGAAAAATGTGTACAGAAGGAACATAAACAAAGCACGTAACTAATTACAGCTGGATAGACATAAGTGCTGAGGGGATGCTGTGGTGAGCCCAGCGATAGGGGCCAGGTGGGACTAATTTAGGAGAGAGCTGGGGGTGGGAGGGAGGTCACCAAAGCCTGGCTTTCACTGTTGTAGACTGCTAATTGGAAACAAAAGGGAAAGGTAAATGTTGCTTTCAGATCCTCTTGCCAAGGCAGATGATTGAGATGGTGATGAGGAGTCTTCTTAATTTCTTATTTAATTGGGTGGAGTTTCCCCATGGAATCTAAACATTTCAGTCACTCCCCCAGTTCCCAGGTAAAGATGTCCTCTGGTAGAACACAGTTGTTCATTCTTACAATGGATTAGGACCCGGAATTGGGTCATCAAGCATCTCCTATCCCCAGCTTCATGTTTTTAAGACAGTTGTTCAAATGGGGAAGGAAGTGAACTTTCTGGTCAATACTAAGCACTCTCTCCCATCCATGGACAGATTCTTTGAAATACAGTGTTAGAGGTGAGGAAAGGTAAAGAAGGCTCTCATTTGCAAATAAGACTTTAAAGGTGGCAAAGCACTTTACAGGCATCTAGGTGCTGGAGTGGATAAAGCACTGATCTGAGTTCAAATCCAGCATCAGACATTTATTATCTGTGAAACTCTGGTAGGTCTCAGCCTCAGTTTACTCATCTATAAAGTGGGAATAATAACATATCTCACGGGATTGTTGTGAGGATTAAAAATATGTATAACATTTTGCAAACTGAAGTCTCATGTAAATGCTAGTTAGATATTAGAAATTTATTTCATTTGAGCCCTGTGAGATAAGTACTATTATTATCCCCATTTACAGTGAGAAAGGTGAGGCACAGAGAGTTTAAGAAAGTTGGTGCTTAATAAATACTTGCAGATCAGTGGATGGATTGACTTGCCCAGGGCCACACAGCTAACAGAATGTCAAATTCGAATCCAGCTCTTCTCCACATTCCAGGTTAGAATGCCATGCTATCTCTCAAATACCTCTGACTGATTTCCTGGAATGCCCAGAAGCCATCCTGTGTCCTTGAAACACTTACCTGCCCAGTACCCCAGATTGTGGGCAGTTCTCCTAAACAAATACCAAGCTACCTTCACCTAGATGGTTGACGTCATCAGGCGAATACCAGCTTATGTATCCTCCCCAGGTTTGAGGATGATGGGTGAAAAGGGAGATTTTTTTTTCCTTCTTATTTTGTTCCATCTTGGGCAAAGTTGACTTTTGGGAACTCAGCCCTGAGCTGTAAACACAGCCTCTGAGACCTTTGCTCTGCTTTACTCCAGAATTTATGATTTGTTTACATTGGAGGTGAGGATCAGGCAAGAGGTATAATCCTAGAGACTTTGGGCAGACTTTGCTCAAAAGGGAAAAAAAAAAAGGGAATCTGGGACCAGAGAATTAAAACATTTCCTTGTTCTACGCATGATTTGTGGACACTTTCAAGAAGAGAGGTCATGCCCTGAGGAAATTGGACCAACTGGCCAACTGGCGAGCATCGGATCTGCCCCTGGGAGCTTGAGACAAATTTCACAGAATCCATTCAGAAGCCTGGGATTGGGGAAATTCCTTTTCTCCACAGAAGATCAATGTTAGTGGCTGTGACAACCTAAAAGACTGGCCTCAGATTTTATCATGGACAATTGCTGGGATTCAACTGACGTTTCTTTAAATAGTGGCTAAGGACACAGGTGATTTTTAACCAGTAGAGGACCCTTAGAGATAATTTCCAGAAAGAACTGCCCTGAGAAGAATACACATGCAAACACATCCCTCAGTGAAAGAAAACCTTCCAAATGAGACAGAGATTCCAAAACCCCTCTTAGTAGCCTGTCAAGAACTGAATTTCAATTCAAATCAATAAATGCCTAATGTATACAAGGCATGTTTTATTGGTTCGATTGTACTTTCCCCCTCAAAATCTGACTTGCACAAAATCTGAGTGAGGCCTCTAACTGGCTCTCATCCGCCTTGCCTCTTGTCTGCTAGGATAAGCTAATGGGAACTTGTGCACCCTGGTCTCTCGTGTGTGTGTGTGTGTGTGTGTGTGCGCGCCTTTGTTTCTCAGAGTATGCAGAGACTACAGGTTGGTCCCCATTTCTCAGTATCTAGGCAAGGGTCACATAGCCAGTATGTGTCAGATGCAGATCTTGAATCTTGGTCTTACTTGAAAGTCACCTTGCTAATAAATGCTAAATACTAATTAATAAATAATATTCTTAATAAATAAATAATAATATTAATAAATATCTAATAAATAGTATGATATGATATTATATAATACATATTTTACATATCATATGTAATAAGCATATAATATATAATAAATTCATACTGCCCTAGAAACATGTATATGTATATATATATATATATATATATATATATATATATATATATATATATATATGAGAATGCCCTGACATACACGTTCATACACAAACACATACACATATATGAGAGACAACAGGGGATAGCTGGCAGGCCTCAGTAAGGAGTAACTGGATTCAAGACCCACCTCTGACACATATTCTCAAGCCATTTAATTTCTTAGGGGCCCAGGCAATCTCTGTGATTCTCTTATGTTAAGGCAGAGTTTTCGATCTCTGTAAGTTGAGGGAGAGTTGAGGTAGATGGTGTATAAAGTGCTGAGCCTGCAGTCAGGAAGACCTGAGTTCAAATCTACCCTCAGATACTTACTAGTTGTGTGACCCTGGGCAAGTCACAACCTCTACCTGCCTCAGTTTCTTCAGGTGTAAAATGGGGATAATAATAGCACCTACCTTGCAGGATTATTGTGAGGATCAAATGAGTTAATATTTCTAAAAAAGAGCTTAGCTCAGTGCCTAACACATAACAGGCATGATATAAAGCTTGTCTTCATTGGCAAAGAGAAATTCCTTACCAACCAGGAGTTATCATAGGTCTAATTAAAAATATATACATATTATTTTAATGTGGTAATTTTGTGTTGAGAGGTTGTATAAACAGTGAACAGAGAGCTGGACCTAGACTTGGAAATAGCCAGGTTCAAATCCCTGCCTCTGACCTTTACTATGTGATCCTGGTCATACCACTTAAGCTCTCTGAACCTCAGGTAACTCCTAAGACTTAGCTACTAATAAAATGATAGCATTTCCATCCTAGCAATAGTGAATGTAAGAAATTCAGAGAGGGTAAATGAGATCAGGGGAGAGCTAACTATCTATATTAGCCCCCTGGCCTCAGCCCAGAAGAGTACTTGGCCCTCTCTCCAAAGGGGGTAGTCTTAGGGAACTTTCCATTGGACCATGTGGCAGAGAAATTTAGAATCCGTTGTTGGTCCCTAGAAAGGCTGGAATCAGTCTGAGCAATGATGAGACCGGGTTGGAACTTCTATTTGTTCTCAGGACTGAGGTGTGTGAAGAGCCAATTTAGAAACAGCTCTGTGAAGGTGACAAAGAAGGATGGAAGGACGGGTGCTCTGGGGCTGTGAAAGAGAGGGCAAGAAAAGAAGGGGGAAAATGGAATCTTCCATCTGTTTCATCATCATCAGGTGTAGGGGCCATGGGGTAGCATGGTACATTGGTGCACTGGGGACAAACTGAAATAGAAATGGATCCCTGTGAGCACATATTGTCTTAGATAATCACAAATTAACATTATCTATGTTGCATTTTTATTTATTTTGTTAAACATTTTTTAATTACATTTTAACTTGTTCTGGCTACACTTGGTAGTTTTTCAAGCTGCTTATGGAAGAAGAGAGAAGGAAGTTTGGTTCTTCTGATGGAGTAAGTAGAGGATGAGCAGCCCTGAAAAGAACTCAGCAAACCCTCACACCAGAGGTGCTAGTCCTCCCTGAACACCCCACACAACAAACACCTTTGGTGTCCACCTGTCACCCAACTCTCACCCATGCTCCAAGAAGCTGTAGCATGCTCAGCCACCACACTCCAGTAAAACTGTCTAGGCAAACGGGCTAAACCAGTTTGAAGATAACCAATAGTCCTCAAATCCGTCAGTGAGTTAGAGGGCTGTCTACCCCATGCATGGAAAGACTTCCCCAACAGAATGGGCAGATGGGAATAATTTGATCCAACAGCCATGAAGGCAGCTGCCTGTAGAGTGCTTAGAGCTTGGTCAGATATCAAAGACACCAAGGTCGTCCACTGCATCCCGAGCCATTGCCAGTCATCTTGATGTTTGTCCTTCCACTGGACTTTGATGACTCTGGAAAAGAGAGTGAGGCTGATGACTTTGGGTAACTCTGCCTCACTTAAATCCAATTCCCTAGCAAGTCAAGATGTCACCTGTGATGTCACTGGTCTTCTATGAACAGCAGTAGATAGAGAGTGGGTCACAGACTCAGAAAGACCCAGGATCAAGTCCTATCTCTGATACCTAATGGTTGCTTGATCCTTGGCAAATCACTTAACTTACCATTGCCACAGGCAACTCTCTAAAACTATAAATCGCAAAGCTTGAGTCAATCTGCCTATCTAGAGTTCCCTACCCTGAATAAATCACTGGTGATGCACTGGGCCTGGAGTCAGAAAGACTTGAGATCAAATCCACCCTCAGACACTTAGTAGCTGTGTAAGCCTTGGCAAATCACTTAATCTTTGCCTGCCTCAGCGTCTTCACCTGTAAAATGGGAATAATTGCACCTAAATCACAAGGTTGTTGTGATTAACTAAGGAGATAATATTTGTAAAGCACTTGGCACAGTGCCTGGCACATAGTAGGTGCTATACAAAAACTTATTCTCTGCCACCCAAAAAAATCATTCTTCAGGATGGAGGAAAAATATCATAAAGCATTTGTTTCATAACTTTCCAATGTACTAATACACTTTGGATGTAATATTGCATATTATAATTATCTCTGTTGGTGTCTTATTCCCATTAACACTTATAAGCACCACAAAGCTAGAAATTGTGTCATATATGACCTTTCTTCTCTCTCAAGTACTAGTGTAGATTTCTACACATAGTAGGTGCTTAAGGAATGTTTGCTTAATTTAATTGAATGGAATTGAATCTCCCAAAGCTCATCTGTCCAGCATTTCCCATTATTTTATGTAACCCAATTTTTCCACCTAATTTCTATAATTGTCCATGTTTTTTTTAACTTACCAAAATGCCTTACATTTTTATGTGGCAGGCAATTATTTATTTCCAGAAAATATGGCAAATTTCTCCCAAACAGGGGATTGGTTTCATGCAATAATTTTACATAATGATTTTTCGATGGATATACCACAAAACAGTGAGCCAACACACAGGTCTCCTGAAAACAGTGAAGTCATAGAACTGACACTATTACGTATATTTATACATTTTTTTCCTTTCAAATATACTTCATTTTAGGTTGTAGCCTTCAGTCAGATGCAGGCAACATTCATCACACTGTTATAGGGATTCTGAAAATGCTAGGCCTAAAAGAATTCTATAGGTTTTGTTATGTTTATTTTCTTCAAGACATTGAGGAGCAAAAGACTTTTTTCTATTTAAATCACAGACGATTTAAAGACAGTGTAAAAAGGGTGCTAACTGGGGAGTAAGGAAACCTAGATTCCAGTCCCAATTTTGCTATCAAAAGTTGAGCCAGTGTTGTTACACTCTAAGGTAGGATAAAGATTGGAGCCCTCAGCCAATTGACCCTAGGGTCTATGTGTCAACTAAGGTTGCTCAATTACTGGTAAGTTAGGTTGGGGCCATAATGAGAGTCAGGGTCATACCTAGAACAGAAGTTCACCTTGGAAGAGAGACAACAGTATGGAGACTATGGAGACCAGTCCGAAAAAGGGCTGTTGGCCTATACCACAATTTTGAAGCCTACATAGAAAGAAACAATTTCGCCATTGAAGGAAGAACTGGAGATCAATCAAAAGGGGGGTGTGAGTCAAATTGAGAAACAGAAAAAAATAGAGAGCCTGAGCCCTCAAAGGAAACTAACTGTGCCACTTTTAGAGCCTAGAGCACAGAGATGCACCCCCCACTCTAGTTGTTATCATCATCATCATTGGTCCTTCATTCTCCAAGAGGACCAATGACATCATGAGGTGATGTTTTGACTTGCAAGTGAATTGGATTTTAAATGAGGCAGAGCTGTGCCCAGTCATCAGCCTCACCCTCTCCTCCAGACTCATCAAAGTCCAGTGGCAAGACAAAAGTCAAGATGACTCGTCTTTCCTAGGCCTCAATTTGTCTGAGGCAACACCCATTCAATGACTAAGGGCTAGGTCAAAGCCTGAAAGGATGAGAAAGCTTAAGTAGAGTAATCTTTTTCATTGAAAGTCAAGGTAGCAAGTGGAACTTTCCTTGTCTTTTGTGGGTGGGTCAAGGTAAGTTATCCTGAGAATGACCAAGTCGTACAACTATAGAAGGAAAAAGAATACCTGGGCCCTAGATGCCTACATCCATGATTTAGGACTAAAAAAGCAAATTCCAGAGGTGTGAGATATTGCAGCTCTGGCCAGCCAAATCCATGGGAAGGAATTGGATTAATATCAATTCCAAGAACAGGTAGGAGGTTAGGTTAGGTAAGAGAGAATCCCAGCAGAGTGGGCCTAATGCCAGAATTAAACTAAGAACATTGAAACAGTTACCCCTTTCATCAGTCAGGTTTAACACACTCTGCCTCATCACTTTGCATGTTTCCCTGAAGCATGTTTTGTGTAAGTCCTTTTGTAAAAAGCAAAAAGGAAGGAAGGAAGGAAGGAAGAATATATCAAGTACTTACTATGTGCAAAACACTGTGTTAAACTAGAAATGTAAACAAAAAAGCAAGACAGTCTTTGCTCTCAAGGAGCATATTCTAATGGGAGAGACAACACATGTGGAAGGTTTCAGACTAAGTCAGATAGAAAAGTCCCATAGTCTTTTGGGTACAGTGGCAAAGTAGATGTTGATGCCTCTTCTTTAATTTCATTCCCACTGATAAAATCATATCATTTTCTGATATTGAACCATGTTGATGGTAAATACATTCCTTTCTAGGTCTTCAGTAGGTAGCTAGAGGATAGTACACTACTTCTAGGAAGTAGAAGGTGTGTGAGGTAGTAAGAGAATAAAGTGTGAAGACTTCACAGGGTGTATGTATGTATATATATATATATATACATATATATATATATATATTATTAATGGCTAAGAATCAATATTTAGAGAAAAGGGAAATGGGATACATTTGAGTCTGTGGGAATCTGATTATTTAGCCTTTAGGAATGTCTTTCTACCCCTTCTTCTTTAGATTTGTAGATGTGACCTCAGCTGTGAATGGAATACAAGATTGTGAAAGCTTCCCTATGAATAACTCAGGCAAGGTGATACTCAAATAGTACAAATTTAGTTAGGATGTGGACCTCACTAGGCCTAAGTTTCGTTTTCCTGTAAATCATATGATTTCAGAGAAATCAGGTGGTATTCCCCTCTCCCCCTCCCCTAACCTACTCACAAACCGCCGTCTTAACATTAAAGTTTCCTTATAAGGTAATTCTGTAGTTTCTGTGCTGGTATTGGGAAAACTTATTCTTGGATAGATTGTGAGGCCACCTGTCCCCGCAAATGGGGACAGAGGTCCAGCCTCTGGGGTGGGATTTCTTGGAATTGTTTGTACAAGGATATATATCCCCTTGCTTGCCTTCTCCCCCTTGCCTCTCTTCACTACCTTCTCCACCCTGGTAGTGGGAGATGCCCAATTCTCATGAGACTTGCTCAAATAAAGCTTCTGTTTTGTTTCTACCTTGAGAAAGCCAAGTCACCTCTGTTTTTTTATTTGAGTCAGTGGTCTGTTGTCCCACACAAAGGGAACAGCTAGGTGGTGTAGTGTATAGAGCTCTAGAGTGGGGAAAACCTGAATTCAAATCTGACCTCAGATACTAGCTGTGTGACTTTTGCCTGCCTCAGTTTCCTCAACTGTGAAATGGGGATGATAATAATAGCACCTATCTCACAGGGTTATTGTGAGGGTCAAATAAGATGATATTTGTAGGTATTTAGCACAATGCCTGGCACATAGTAAGCCCTTAAATAAATTTTTATTCTCTACCTTTCCCTAAAAGATAAGATGGGGAAAGAAGGAAGCCTGTCAGCCTTCCCCCAAGGGATTCTGGTAGTAGGAAATCCATTAGGTGGAGGTAGATGGCTAGAGTGGTCCTTCTAGTACAAAATAAAGTGACTTCACACAACAGCAGTGGTGGGAGGAGACTGGGGCAGCTCTCCTCTCCCTGCCTTGTTAGTCTCTCCATTAAAGCTATAGAACACCACAGTCTTCATAGTCAATCCCTTGGGGCTTCAGCTTAATCATCAACAATGGAAACGAAAATTTCACTAAAAGAGAGCTAGAATATTCTTTCTTCCCTGTTGCCACGTTCACACTCACTTTACCCTCATCATTCAGTGAACCCTCTGCCTTTGAAGTCCGCTCCGTGAAAATTTCCCACCCATTCGAAATCCAGGTATAGCAGCTATGGTATACCAGCTCCCAGATCATTCTTCATCCTTTCTCATTTGGCTCATAATCTTCCTCTCTTCTCCAGCTCCGGCCCTTGTTTTAGGAGACATCGATATCCACGCTGATGTTCCCTCAAACTCCGAAAACTCCCAGTTCCTTAGGCTCCTTAAATCCTATGATCTATTTCTTCAATCCCTCTCAACCATTCATAGGGATGGGCGCACAATGGCTCTCAATGTTACTCACCTTGATCCACTTCCCTAATTAAGAACTTTGACTTTCATCTATCTGACTATAACTTCCTGTCATTCTACTTCTCCCTATGAATTACCCTTCAACCTATTCTTTGTCTTCACTGAAACCCCAATCCTTCCATCTTTCATCCTTTTTTTCAGATCCTGTTCTAACTTCACTTGTGTTTTTGTTGTTCAGTTATTTTCAGTCATGTCTGACTCTTCATAACCCCGTTTGGGGTTTTCTTAGCAAAGATACTAGAGTGATATGCCATTTCCTTCTCCAACTCACTTTTAAAATGAAGAAACTGAGGCAAATAGGGTTAAGCGACTTACCCAGGGTCACACAGCTAGTAAGTGTCAGACCAGATTTGAACTCAGGTCTTCCTGACTCCAGACCTGGCACTCTATCCACCGTACTACCTAACTGCCTTTGATTTCACTTTGGTCCCTTTAGGGGATGTGATATGGATTATGAGTTTCCTAAAACAAGGGCAGGAGCTGGGGAGGACAGGAAGTACAGAATCTTGGAAATACCCACAATTAGAGGCTGTGATATGGATTATGAGCCAGCCCCTGCTTGTTGATTTTACCAAGGTTCTGTCCTAGACCCTCTTCTTTTCTCTCTCTATGCTTTCTCAGTAAACTCATCATCTCCCGTGAGTTTAACTACCATTTCTATGCTGATGACTCAGAGATATAGATAGATGTTAGATGGATGGATAGATAGTTAGATAGATAATTAGATAGATAGATGGATGGATGCATAGGTACTCAGTCCCAAACTCTGCCTTGGATTTCAGTCCCATATAACCATTTACCTATTGGACAGTTCAAGCTAGATGACCTGGAAACAAATCAAATTGATCATGTTTGGAAATAATTATGTTCTCCTCCCACAAAAGGCATCCCCCTTCCCGACTTCTCTACTTCTGTCAAAGGTAACACCATATTTCCAATCTCCCAGGTTCACAACTATAGCATTAGCCTCAATTTCTCACTCTCCCTCATCCCACATATCCAATCAGTTGCCAAATCTTGCTCTTTCTCTTTCTATAACATCTCTTATATTCAACTCTTTATACACATAGCTATCACTTAGTTCAGATCTTTATTATTTCTTGCCTAGATTATTGCAACAAATTCCTAATTGATCCCTCTGCCTTAAGTTCCTCCAGTATTCAGTCCATTCTATTTGAAAGAATTCCCTGATAGTCCCCCATGAATGGGATTGTCTCAAAGATCCAAAGATCATTGACAACTGAGAGCCAAGAATTAGGAACTCTTGTCACAACTTCCCTGTTGTCTATAAAAGTGATTTGCAAAATAGCTCACCTTTTCTTTTGACTTGGAGACCAGGATATAGCAAGGGAGAGGGAAGGCAATCTCTCCCTTTTCTATCTCTTCCCAAAGGAGCTAAAAATGGTGCCTTATAGAAGATGCTCATGGTAAGTGACCTGTACATATCAGGTTAGTTCATGGACTGGCTACCTTCTTCTTTTGTATCCCTTTTTCTGAGCATGAGTGAGAGACAAAAGTTCTTGAGTACGGTCTGTTTATGTAAATTCTGTTGTTGTTCAATCTGTCAGTCACACCCAACTCTGGTCATGACCCCATGGACCATAGCATGCCAGGCCCTTCTATCCTCCACTATCTCTCCAAGTCTACCCAAGTTCATGTTCATTGTTTCCATGACAATATCTATCCATCTTATTTTATTCTGTCCCTTTTTCTTCTGCCTTCAATCCTTCACAACACCAAGGTCTTTTCCATGAGTCCTATTTTCTCATTACACAGAGGAAGGGGGGGAAAAAACAAAGTGAAAAGCACACATCAGAGAAAAAAGGAAAAGTCACAAGGAAGCAAAGGAAAGATGGACAGCTCTCAATGTAGTGTGTAGTATTTATTATACAGGCTTTCTTGGAATGAAAATGTATTGCTGCACATTTTGAATACTCTCTTATGTTTTGTTATGCACAGAACACCTTTTCTTACTTTGTATTTGTTTCAGTGCTTAAGTTTATGATTTTTTTCTTTTCTCTAGTCTGTATTTTTGTTCTGGTGTTTGAGTCTAAAATTAAAAGAAATATATTTTTAAAAACTTAAGAGGAAGGACAAGTTTAATACAAATAACATAAGAAATTCCATTATCAACATTTTCAAAAATAGCCAACTTATACCTTCTCAATATACTCAGCTCCCATTATCTAATTCTCCCTTCCTCTTTTGCTATATGCAGAGATGGTCATACCCCTGATCTTATCATCAACCATAAGGGTTTTTTCCATGTTTATGAACTATGAAATTTCTCTATTTGATCAATTTTTTTAATCATTCCATCTTTCCCTTTGCATTACAGTTCCCAAACAAGCCCTTTATCTTTACCATCATCTCTAAACTCCCCAATTATTTTCCAGGCCAACACTACTTTATTCACTGTTGTAAATTTTTTTCTGTTCCACACCTTAACTCTTTGGCGAAACAGTTCAAATCTACTTTATCATCAGCACTCTAATCACTTAATCTCATTCTATCACAAATCTTACCTTGCTAAACACCAGTTTTCTGTTACTTCAACATCCATTGTTCAGCTTCAGCTTCAGTATTTGATCTTCCAATGAATAAATAGTCTGAGTTCATTTAAGTATTGACTGATTTGATCTCCATGCTGTCTGAGGAATTTTCAAAGTCTTCTCCAGCACCACAATTCAAAAGCATCGATCCTATGGCACTCAGCTTTCCTTATAGTCCAACTCTCACAGCCATACATTGCTTCTGGAAAAACCATTGCTTTCACTATAGAGACCCTTGTGGGCAAGGTGATGTCTCCTCTTTTTAGTATGTTCTCCAGATACACCACAGTTTTCCTTCCAAAGAACAAGCATCTTTTAATTTCATGGCTATAGTCGGCATCTGCAGTGATCTCTGAGCCCATTTACATTTAAAAAATGTAAAATCTGACACTGCCTTTATTTCTTCTCCCTCTATTTGCCAAGAAGTGATGGGACCAGTTGCCAAGATTTGAGCTGTTTGTTTGTTTGTTTTTTATGTTAAGCTTCAAGACAGCTTTTACATTCTCCTCTTTCCCCTTCATCAAGAGGCTTCTTAATTCTTCCTCACTTTCTACCATCAGAGTGGTATTGTCTACACATGTGAGATTGCTGATATTCCTTTCAGCAATCTTAATTCCGTCATACAGACTGACATTTTGCATGATGTACTCTGTATATAAGTTAAATAAATAAGGTGACAATATACAGCCTTGTCACATTCCTTTTCCAATCTTAATCAGTTGTTTCACATTTAGTTCCAAATGTTGCTTCTTGGCCCACATACAGGTTCTTCAGGAGACAAGTAAGATAATCTGATACTCCTGTCTCTTTGAGGACTTGACACATTTTGTTGTGTTTTACATGGAAAAAGACTTTAGTGTAGTCAATGAAGCACAAGTAAATGTTTTTTTGGAACTCCCTTGCTTTCTCCATAATTCAGTGAATGTTGGCAATTTGGTCTCTAGTTCCTCTGTCTCTTCAAAAACCAGACAGCTCTTCTGGTAATTCTCAGTTCACATATTGCTGAAGCCTAGCTTGCAGAATCTCAAGTATAGCTTTCTTGGCATGTGAAATGAGTGAAATTGTTTGGTAATTTGAACATTCCTTGGCATTGCCCTACTTTAGGATTGGGACATAAACTGATCCTTTCCAATCCAGTAGCCACTGTTCAGTTTTCCAAATTTGCTGGCATATTGAATGCACCAACTTTAACAACACCATCTTTTAGGATTTTAAATAACTTAACTGGGATTCCATTACCTATACTAGCCTTATTGTTAGCATTGGTTCCTAAGGTCCACTTGACTTTATTCTCTAAGAATAGATCAGTAGATCTAGATCAGTAACCACATCATTATGGCTATCAGTGATGTTAAGATCTTTCTTGTTTACTTCTTTTGTATATTCTTGCCACCTCTTTTTAACCTCTTCTACTTAAGTTTAGTCCCTACCATTTGTGTCTTTTATCATGCCCATCTTTAAATGAAGCATTCACTTGATGTCTCTAATTTTCTTGAAGAGATCTCCTGTCTTTCTATTCTGTTGCCTTATTCTATTTCTTTGCATTGCTCATTTAAGAAAGCCTTTTTATATAAATCTTTCCTTGATATTCTCTGGAATTCTGCATTCAGTTGGGTATATCTTTCCCTTTTACCTTCCTTCTTTCCTCAGCTATTTGTAAAACCTCATCAGATAGCCATTTTGCTTTCTTGCTCTTCTTTTTCTTTGTAATATTTTTGTTGTTGTCCCCTGTACAATATTGCAAATCTCTGTACAAAGTTCTTTAGGCACTCTCTCTACCAGATCTAATCCATTAAATTTATTCATCACTTCCACTTCGTATTCATGAGGGATGTTATCTAGGTCTTATTTATATTGTCTGATGGTTTTAACTTGTTTAAACTGACTGTATAGAACTTCACGACTTTTGGTTGCAACGTATATAACCAATCTGATTTCCATATTGACCATATGGTGACATCCATGTAAAGAGTCAGTGCGTTGTTGAAAAAGAGTGTTTCTATGAACTGTGAGTTATCTGAACAAAACTCTATTAGTCTCTGCCCTGCTTCAATTTGTACCCCAAAGCCAAACTTGCCTGTTATTCCAATTATTTTTTGATTTCCTACTTTAGCATTCCAATCCCCTATGATGAATGTAACATCTTTTTTTTTTTTGGTGTTACTTCTAAAAGATGCTGTAGGACTTCATAGAACTGATCAGTGTTGACCTCTTCAGGATCAGTGGTTGGGACATAGACTTATATTACTGTGATATTGAATAGTTTGCCTTGGATTCAAACAGATATCATTCTGTCATTTTTGAGATTTTACCCCAGTACTACTTTTCTCACCCTTTTATTGACTATAATGGCTATTCCATTTCTTCTAAAGGATTCTTGCCAGCAGCAGTATATGTAATGATCATATGAATTAAACTCTGCCATTCCTATCCATGTAAGTTCACTGACACCTAAGATGTCAATGTGTAATCTTCCTATTTCCTCTTTGATCACATCTAGTTTACCTTAGTTCATAGATCTTACATTCCAGGTTCCTATGCAATACTGATCTTAACAGCATTGGACTCCTTTTGTCACCAGATACATCTACAGCCGGGCTTCCTTTCGGCTTTGGCCCAGCCACATCATTAGTACTGGAGATACTTGGACTTGTCCTCCACTCTTCCTCAGTAGCATATTGGACACCTTCCAACCTGAGTGGCTCATCTCTTTTATCATTTTAATACTGTCCTTGGGTTTTCTTGGCAAAGATACTGAAGTAGTTGCCCATGTTCTTCTCCAATGGATCATCTTTAGTCAGAACTTTCCACTATGACCTGTCCATCTTGCTTGTACATAGTTGTTCACATGTTGTCTCTCCCCATTATATTGTGACAGTGTGTGAACAGCTATATAGAAGCAAGATATATACAGAATGAATTGGAGATAATTAGTGAAGGAACATACTAATCTTATGAAGGATTGAGAAAGGCCTCTTTTAGGAGATTTTAGCTGAGAGATGATAAAAATTTTGATGGAAATAAAGATCTTAGGAAATTATCTTTAAGACTGCAATATAAGGGGATATGCCTCTCATAGGCCTTAAACCACACACCATTTGTGATGCTTACACTGTTTACAGATTAAGAGCAAAGACCAGCCCTGTGCCACATAATGACAAATCCTTTTCAAAAGACCTGTAACTATGATGATGAGCCCCAGGGGAAGTAAGCGGGACTACAAAATGGAGTATCTTTAAAATGGATTACTTAACTTTAAATGAGACTAATTCTAAAATGAGCTGCCATGAATCATACAGGAAAATCAAGTCTTACAAGCAGAGGTACAGAAACAAAACAAAGAGAGTTCTGACAAATATAGGAAAATTGTTATTTTCTCCATAGGCCTATAATTCCAGTTAGCCAGGAAATGAATTGTAGCCATTTTGGTCTTATTTACTGTCATGTATTTTAGGTACCTTGACTATCTCCAGGGCATATGAGTGAAAGAGGAGTGGTTATTTCCTCCTGCTAAGAAGCCTGATTGCAGAGCAAGCAGCATGTCAGGAAGCACTGCCTTTCAATAAGGGTAATCTATGATACCCTTTGGCCCTCAAGGAACATGTGCAGGGAGATGGCTTTCTTGACCTCCACGTGCATTTCTGGTAGGGAAAGATGAAGGCCAAGGACACAAGTAAGTTTTGGCATCCAAGGAGTCTAGACCCAATCTAAAACATAATGGAGTTTATCCCCAGGATGCATGCATCTTGTCACAAATATATCCCACCATGTAGTAGAGGATACAGCAGTGTGTTCTACAGGCCTGCTTAAACGACAGTGGGGAATACTACTCTCAAAGCATTCAGAGATAGAAATTCTCTGTTTACTATATATTACTTACAAGTGGGAGCTAGCTGGGAGAAGAGTAAATCAATCTGATTCTGGGGCCTTGACTAAGATGTACAATCCCAAGTGAAATACGAGGGGCCATGTGGCTATGGACCACAATTGCCAAGTTTGAATTTGTTGTTTAATAGAAAAAGTTGAATTTGTTGTTGTGTAATGGGAAAAGTTTAATAAAAGGGAGATATTTTCGCTGTAAACTTTTGAACCAAGATAAAACAACATTCTCCCTCAGAGGAAATAGAGGACTTTACAACTCAGAACTCAGGAGTTAACTTTAAATTTTCCAGCGTAACACTTTTGATAATGCCCATCAAGTTATAAGGAATATAGAAGAGCATCACCAGTCCATTCTTCCTTCTCCAGCTTAGATTTCTTTGAGGCATACTCATCATCTTCATAACCTTCCACTTCCTTTACATTTATATTAAATACAAATTCAGCATTATGATTCAACTCTAGTTTCTATTTTAGGGCATCAAGTTCCTTGGACCTTGGTGGTTCATACTTCTTTACTAAGATTTTCACACATTTCATTGTATCTACTAACTGTGACAAACATGTTCAATTCTCTTTTAGCATAAGACTCTTTGATAAGTAACTTTCCATATTGATTCCAGCCTTGGAGGCACTAGACAAGAGCAATCTCTGAAGGTGAATATAAAAGGTAAGCATCTGTCAAAGTAATTCTACTAAGAAAGTCATCATTGAGAGCCAAGATGGCAGAGTATAGCGGGGACCTAGCTGCATTTTCCTAACATTTCCTTCCAAACAATGTTAAAATAATGCCTCAAATCAAATTTTGGAGCAGCAGAGCCAATAAAAGTTCAGAGGGAGACATTTTTTCCAGTAAAAGACAACTTAGGAAGTCAGCAGGAGAGGTGACACTGGGGTGGAGGCCAGCTCAGAGCATGTCAGCAGCACAAGCAGTAGGTTTTAGAGGCAGTCACAACAGTAGCAGTAATAGCAGCTGTGGGAGCTCTCAGCCCCAAAATGGTAAGCTGGTCAGATAATTGATCAGAAAGAGATTATGAGGGACCCTTTACTGGCCCTGGGTACAGCTGGGGCTGACTGACAGCTCTATTGCCCACAAGAAGTTCTAGGTTGCAGTCCCCAGGCAGAGAGGAGAACTTACGATCAGTCACAAGGGAGCAGGGGCTGTGGTCACAGTTGTGGGGCCAAGAGAAGAGCTAGTACTTATGGCTGCATGTGAACAGGAGACCTGGTCACAATTCCATTAACAAAAGGAGCACTAGTACCTGTGGCTACAAGGGAACACGATCCCTTCCTAGATAAAAACCAGAGTGCAGACCTGGAGAGCAGTAACCACATCTCTCCCAGGATAATACCACCTCAGAAGCACTAAAAACTTTCAGACCCCCAAAAAACAGCTCTGAAAACAGCAGCATGAAAAAGCCTGAAGCTTGACACATTGTCTCCCCACCCCCAGGTGAGCAGAGCACAACTTTAGCATAAAGTTCAAAATGAAGAAATAGGCTGGGAAAATGAGAAACTACAAAAAAAGAACCTGACCATAAAAAGCTACTACGGCTGCAGGGAAGACCAAGACAAACTTAGAAGAAGACAATAATGTGAAAACAGCTACAAGCAAAGCCTAAAAGAAAAGTGTTAATTAAACTCTGAGCCAACAACAATTTCTGGAAGAATTAAAGAAAAAGATAAGACTGGTAAAGGAAAAATTGGGAAAAGAATGAGAGTAATGCAAGAAAATTATGAAAAAAGAATTAGCAGGCTGGTAAAAGAGGCACAAAAAAATACTGAAGAAAATAACACCTTAAAAAATGGAATTGGCCTAATGGTAAGGGAAACACAAAAAGACACTGAAGAAAAGAATTCCTTAAAATGCAGAATTGGCCAAATGTAAAAAGAGGTTTTAAAAAAAACTGACTGAAGGAAATAATTCCTTAAAAATTAGAAGTAAACACGTGGGCAAGCGCAGTTCAGTCCTGTGCAGTTCAGTCCCGCAGGAGACGCCAGCCTGTTGGAAAGATGCAGCTTTGCATCCCAGGGCTTCCATTGATCCACCTTCCACCCTAGTCGGAGAGATGGAATCCTCATTGATGGAGGAGGCTATGGAAGAGCTGACCAGGGTGGCTGCTCCGAGGCCCAAGAAAACGTCTGGAAACAAAGATAGCTTTCAGAGTTCTGGGACTCCTAGCTTTGCTCAGATGTTGAAAAAGAACTTGCCAGTGCAGCCTTCCCCAACAACAGTGGATCTTCCTCTAGGATATGTATCAGCAGAGGGGTATAATATATCAAATTTAGCTTCCAGAGTTACAGAAATCACAAAAACATTGCTTGCCAAAGGACGCCTGTCTAAGCCAAATACTGTCCGTCCATAGAAGATTCCCAAGAAATTCATCATGAAGTACAAATATGGAAAGATCAATCCGGTGTCAGCCCTCCATCAATTTGTGCAAATGAAGCGTATGATACTTGACCTTAAGGAAACTGTAACAATAGGTAATGTTAAGGGCTATTTTGCCTTTCGTGCTGTGGTGAATGGTATTCAGTATAAGACTGGACTGGGACAAAATAAAAAAAGAGTCTCACTCCAACGCGGCCAAGTTTGCCCTTGATGAGCTTTTGCAGTTGGAGGATCCTGAACCAAGTGATGTAGGAACCTCAGCTCACTTGGCTTGACCATTTTGGCCTGAAGTCCCTAATGAGATCTCCTAGACAGAAATCCCAAAGCAACTGTTTTCTCCTTCTTGAATTATTCCCTATAATGGCCTATATTGACCTGATTCTCCAAAATAGTGACATCATCAGCTATGAAGAACAACAATGGAGAGCTAGAAATTATAGAGAAGCAACTAGAAAGCTAGAAAAGTAGGCCCAACTGTTTTCCCACCAAAGTCTTGTTGTAATAAATGAATATACACATGTATTACTGTTTTTTCATGTGTATATACATGTTACATGGTTAATAAACTTGCAAATGAAAAAGACAAAAAAAGAAGTAAACACGTAGAAGCTAATGACTCCATGAGACTTCAAGATACAAAGTCAAAAGAATGAAAAAAAACAGAAGAAAATATGAAATATCTTATTGGAAAAACAACTGACTTGGAAAATAGGTCAGAAAGAGATAATTTAAGATTTATTGGACTACTTGGACGCCACAATTTTAAAAAGAGCTGAGACATCATATTTCAAGAAATTGTCAGGGAAAACTGTCCCATATCTTAAATCCAGAGGGCAAAATAGGAATTGAAGGAATCCACTGATCATATCCTGAAAGAGATCCCAAAATGGAAACTCCTAGGAATATTATCGCCAAATTCCAGAGCTCCCAAGTCAAGGAGAAAATATTGCAAGCATCCAGAAAGAAACCATTCAAATATTGTGGAGCCACAGTCAGGATCACACAAGATTTAGCACCTTCCACATTAAAAAAATTAGAGGACTTGGAATATGATATTCTGGAAGGCAAAGAAGCTTGGATTACAACCAAGAATAACCTACCAAGCAAAAGTCAGTATGATCCTTTGGGTGGAAGCAGATATTTAATGAAATAGAGGACTTGCAAGCATTCCTGATGAGAAGACCAGAGCCAAATAGAAAATTTGACATTCAAACAGAAGACTCAAAAGAATCATAAGAAAGTAAACATGAAATAGTAATCATAAGGGACTCAATAAAATTAAAATGTGTATGTTCTGATGTAGGGAAATGATTCATGTAACTCCTAAGAATTTTGTCATTATTAGGGTAGTTAGAAGGAGTCTACATAAACAGAAGGCATGGGGGTAAGTTGATTATGTTGAGCTAATCTCCCAAAAAATGAAGGAGTGAGAAAGAGAGATTCACTGGTAGAAGTAGGAAAGGAGAAGTAGAATGGGGAAATTTTTCTCACATAAAAGGGACATGCAAGAAAGAGCTTTTACAGTGAAAGGGAAATGGGGGAGGAGGTAGCAGGCAATGCTTGAACCTCACTTTCATCAGAATTGGTTCAAAGAAGAGTATACATGCTCAGTTGGTATGGAAATCATTACACAATAGGGAAATAGGAAGGGAAGGGGATAAGAGATATGGGAGCATGGGGTTGATAAAAGAGAGGGTGGATTAAGGGAGGCCATGGTCAGAAGCAAAACAGACTTTTGAGGAAGAACAGGATGAAAAGAGAGACGGAGAAACAAAACAAAATAGGATGGAGGGAAATATACAGAAGTAATCATAACTATGAATATGAATAGAATGAGATAGCCTATAAAACAGAAGCAGATGGCATAATGGATTAGAAACCAGAATAAAACAATATGTTGTATACAAGAGAAACATTTGAAACAGAAAGATACAAAGTTAAAATAAAGGGCTGGAGAAAAATCTATTATGCTTCAGCTGAAGTAAGAAAATGCAGGGGTAGCAATCATGATCTCTGATAAAGCAAAAGCAAAAATAGACCTAATTAAAAGAGATGATCAAGGAAACTATATTTTGCTAAAAGGTACCACAGGGAATTAAGTAATATAAAAAAACTTTACAATAAGTTTTTTCTGATAAAGGCCTCATTTCTCAAATATGTAGGGAACTGAGTAAAATTTATTTTTTTTAAAAAAATGAGCCATTCTCCAATTGATAATTGGTCAAAGAATAAGTAACAGGCAGTTTTCAGAAGAAGAAATCAAAGCTATTTATAGTCATATGAAAAAATGCTCTAAATCACTAGTGATTAGAGAAAGGCAAATTAAAACAATTCTGAGACCACCTCACACCTAAAAGAAATGACAAATGCTGGAGGGGATGAGAGAGAATAGGTACAATAATGAACTGTTGGTGGAGAACAACTTGGAATTGTGCCTAAAAGACTACACATTTTGACCCAGCAATACCACTACCAGGTCAATACTGCAAAGAGATCAGAGAAAAAGGTTTTCCTTTTTCTACATGTACAAAAATGTTTGTAGCAGCTCTTTTTGTGGTGGCAAAGAATTGGAAATCGAGGGATGCTCATCCATTGGGGAATGGCTGAACAAGTTGTGGAATATGATTGTGATGGAATACTATTGTGCTATAACAAATGATGAGGGGGCTGATTTCAGAAAAACACTGCAAGACCTATATGAACTGATGCAAAGTGAAGTGAGGACTGAAATATCATTGTGCGCAGCAACAGTGTTGTGATGATGATCAACTCTGAAAGACTCAGCTACTTTGATTAATACAACAATCCAAGACAGTTCCAAAGAACTCATAACAAAAAAAAAATGCTATCCACCTTCAGAGAGAGAACTGATGAACTCTCAGTGCAAATTGAAGTATAATTTTCTTGCCTGTTTCATTTTTGCTGCTTTGTTTTATGATATGACTACAATGGAAATAAGTTTCGCATGATTTCAGCGGTATACTTGATATATGGTTTGCCTTCTCAGTAAGCAGAGGAGGGTTGGAAAGGAGAGAGAATCTGAAACTCAAAATTTAAAAAGAAAAGAATGTTTAAAAAATAAATAATTTTTTAAAAAAGAAAGCCATCAGCTGTTTTCCTTAAAACTTCTGCGTTCTAGACAGACTTCATTACAACCTGGAAAGATTTATATGAACTGATGCTGAGTGAGGGGAGCAGAACCAGGAGATCATCATACACGATTACAGACACACAGTATCTGTAAGGACTAACTTTGATAGACTTGACTCCTCTCATCAATGCCAGGTTCAAAGACAGCTCCAAAAGACTCATGATGGAAAAAGCTATGCACGTCCAGAGAAAGAATTATGGAGCCTGAATGCAGATTGAGGCAAACTATTTGCTCTCTTTTTTTTTCCTCTTTTTTGGTTTCAGTTTTCCTCTCTCATGATTCATTCCACTGGTTATAATTCTTCTTTACAACTGTACTATTATGTAAATAAGTCCAATGTGAAGGCAAATGTAGAACCTACATTGGATTACACGCCATCTTGGGGGGAAGGGGGGAAGAGAGGGAGGGAGAAGAAATTTGGAACCCAGAAACCCATAGAACTAAATGTTGTAAACTAAAAATAAAATTTAAAATTAAAATTAAAAATAAAAACTTCTGGGTTCTCCAGCAACGGATAACAAATCTTCAATCAATGAGAAAATCCTCAGATGACTGGCAAAAATGATAGACTAGGTGGATGTTAAACTAACAAATAAGTAAGAGTTCATATTCCAAAATTTGTTCAAGTTCCTTTTCCTGTCAAAGAGGACTCTCTTGAAGATTTCCAACAAACCACACACTGGACACATTAAATTTAGATGCCCAAAATGTACAAGTGACATTGAGAATGATACAGATCATTGAGTTATTGAGGTAACTACACTTGAAATACATATATGCTCTGCCCACAACAGACCTTGGCATTGTAGGCTTAGATATGAAAAAGAAGTTTAACTTTCTTCTATCATAATATTTGCAAAACATAAATTCTTCATGAGGTTCAAGAAAGACTGGATCGTTTGACAGAACCTTCCCATTGGCCACCATTTTGCACTTGAACTTTCAGTTGGCATTTACTCAGAGGCGCCCTAGCTGCTCCTTCCTGGAGAATATCCAGTGCCACTTCTGGCTGTTGTTATGATGCATTCTGGGCAGCTACAGAGGGTGAGGGAGGAATAGTCAACTGCCCAGGCACCAGAGACAAGATAGAAGAAATGGAAAAACCAATGATGGGCACAGACATCTGTATTTGCTTGAATAGTAATCAGTTAACAAGCATTTATTTAAGCACCTGTGCCAAGCACTGTACTAAGTGCTGAAGATACAAAGAAAGGCAAAAAAAAAAAAAAACCCAGTCCTGCTCTCAAGAAGCTCATAGTATGATAAGGAGATGAAAATATGAACAACTGTATACAAATAATATATACATCATGTATTTATATATATATTTACATTTACATAAGGGAAAGTACTAGCATTATGAAAAATTAAGAAAGGTTTCTTATAGAAGTTGGGATTTTAACTGGTACTTGAAGAAAGCCAGGAGGGGTAGGTGAGTAGGGAGAGCAATCTAGGTATGAGGTATAGCCAGTGAAAATGCAAGAAGTTTGGGGATAGAGCATCTTACAGAAGGAACAGCAAAGAGGCCAATGGAGTTTCGAGAAGGCTTAATGGATATAGAGCTCTAGGCCTGGAATCAGGAAAATCCAAGTTCATAATCTGGCTTCAGACACTTACTACTTGTGTGACCCTGAGACCCTGGGCAAGTCACTTACCTTTGTATGTCTTAGTTTACTCATCAGTAAAATGGATATAATGAGCATCTACATCACAGGGTTGTTATGAGATTCAAATGAAATAATATTTGTAAAAACATTTAGTACAGTGCCTGGCACAAAGAAGGCACTATACAAGTGTTAGTTGTTATTTACTGTTATTATTACTTAATGTCACTGGATCAAAGAGTATGTGGGAGGAGTAACATGTAAGAAGATTGGCAATGTAGAAAGGGGCCAAGATACAAAAGCCTTTGAGTGTCAAATGGGATTTTCCATTTAATTCTGAAGGTAATAGGTAGCCACTTACATAAGGAAGTGACATAGCCAGACCTTTTTATAAAGATCAATTTGACCATGAATGGAGCATGAATTGAGTAGGCTGGGATTTGAGACAAAGAGACTGAATAGCAATCTGTGGCAATATCCCAGAAGTGAGGTGATGGGGGGGGGGGGGCGGGGTGTGGCGGTGGGGGGGTGAGGGGAGGAACATGAGTACATTATTGGAGGTCTATGGGACATCTACTTTAAGATATCTGATAGGTAATTGGAAATGCAAGTCTAGAGATTAGGAGAAAGGTGGATAAGTGATCTGAGAATCACTGCCACAGAGATGATAACTGAATCTACGGGAGCCAATAAGATCACAAAATAAAATAATGTGGAGAAGAGAAGATGGCCCAGCACCAAGTCTCAAGGGACATTCACACTTAGTGGGAGTGACATAGAGCAGGACATTGTAATGGGGGAGGGGAGGAAAGGATAACAAGGAAATAATTAGGTACATACAGAATAAAGAGAGATTAGAAGGAAGGTACTTTTGAAGAGCAAATTCATGACTTTTTTGTACTTTGAAACCAAATTAACCCTAAAAAATGTAAGTAACATACCTAGGATCTCACAGAAAGCCAACTAATAAATCCTCTATTGCCTTATTTAAGCTATTCCTGTGGAGAAGATAATATCTAACCAGTTCATTTCAAACTGTTGTCCTGTGGCTTAACTTTTCAGACCTGTGTTGAGTAACTGTGTTTTTGCTGTTCTTTCTTATACCCAACAGCACTATACTGATGTTGAAGAAAATGCTTCGTAAGCCTTAACGCACCGTATAAATGCGAGTCATTACAATGATTTCCCATGTAGCTTGTTTCCTATCATGTGTTAGCATTACCATTGTTACCATTATCATTATTATAGCGCGTCTTGAGTCAGGGAGGGCAGTTAGGTGGCACAGTGGATCAGCCCTGGAGGCAGGAGGACCTGAGTTCGAATCCTGCCTCAAATACTTACTAATTGTGTGTGACCCTGAATAAGTCACTTATCCCCATTTGCCTCAGTTTCTCATCTGTAAAATGAGCTGGAAAAGGAAATGGAAAACTACTCCAGTACCTTTACCAAGAAAACCCCAAAAGGGGTCATGGAGAGTCAGACATAACTGAAATGCATCAACAAGATTTCAGGAAACATGAACCTGAAGAAATGCAATCTAAGAGAGCTAAGGTCTAGATGTTTTACTTTCATGAAAAGTTGGTGGGAGAAGGTCCCCAGGCTCATTATTTCTGGGCCAAGAATCTTAGGGCAGAAAGGGGAGGTGAGCGTATATCCATGATTCCTGACAATCACTGATTTCAGCTTCACGGACGAGCTAAAAATAGGTTTGATTCACTGAATGCCTGATGCATCAGAATAGCTCCTTGAGAGAATTCTGACTCCTGTACATGAGTAGTGTGGGACAGAGAAAAAAGGCAATGGACTAGGTGTCAAGAGACATGGGTATGAGTTCCAAATTTGCCACTAGTTGTATGACTTTGCCAAAGTCACTTAACATGGCTTTACTCCTGCCATCTTGCCATCTTCATCTACTGCTGCCATCTCCAACACTGTTCTCCCCAAACAGAGCTCCAGAGACCATTCCCTAAAGAAGCTAAGTCTCTCAGCTTTGGATCTCTTGCCCTAGAGTTATTCTGTCTCAATTGGTGAGAGCCTACTATATCTAGCCAGCCTCAGACCTGACCATGCCACACCCCAGCTATATTGTCTTTTGCCTTTTTACTGTAGGAGTTCTGGATTTCCCCTTTTTCCTGACCTGCTTTCCACTTCAGGCTCCGGGAACCAAAAGCAAATCGACACTACCGTTACCTGGAAATGGCACATCGATAATGTCAGTCACCTGCCCTATTGCTCCTCTCACCATCTCTGACTTCCCAAACCAAAATACCTCTCCCATAAGCCATCATTCCACACTGTGTTGTATCCATCCCCCCCACCAAAATGTAGCCTCCTTGAGAAGAGGAGTTCACATTTGTGTTTATACCCACCAAGCATAACATAATACCTGGCACATAATAAGTGCTTAAGAAAAACTATTCATGCATTCATTAATATATGCAGTTATTCATTTCTATACTTCAGTTTCCTCAACTGTAAAATAAAGAAATTGTATTAAATAACTTCTTTTTTAATTTTTAATTTTATTTCTTTGATTTGGAACTTAAGAAATAATTTCTGAGGTCTCTTTCATTCCTCAACCTATGATCCTATAATCTGTAAAACTAAGGTGGTCTCTAAGATGTCTTCCAGCCCTAACAAGCCAGGAATCTAGGAAAGATTTTGAATAGCTACCCCAATTACTGCTTTCCTCATCTTTTACATCATAGGCACCTAGAGTTCATTTACAGTCAACAAATATATGTGATGCTTTTAGGGGAAAAAAAAAGGTAGAACAGATGGCACAAAGTAGGTTTTCCAATCTAAATCTCTTATATCCCTTTCTGTAATGTCACTCAAGCAAGTTCCCAGCCCTCCTGACTAGGTCCATCATCTTATTTCCCCATGATGGCAGCAATCAACCTGAAACAGGAATTTAGACTAAAAAATCGAATATGTTCCATCCAGCAGTCATATCAGCCACTTTACTAGGGATTCAATTTTATTCAAGAAACATTTATTAAGTCCCTACCATGGGCTAGGTGCAGAAAACAAGAAGACAGAAAGAAAACAGTACCTACCTTCAAGAGACTTATATTCTCTAGGATTATAATAATCCATTTAAAGACATATTTCATTACCAAATAGAGTCCTGCCTAGATACAAATCCTATGTCTCTTGTGTACCTTACATAATGAACTGAAATTTATAGGGAGCTTTAAGGCTTATAAATTATTCTATGTACAGCATTTCACCATCAGAATAGTTCTATTAGATACATATTATTTCTATTTTATGGGTCGGCTAGGTGATACAGTAAATAGAGCACTGGGCTTCTAATCAGAAAGATCTGAATTCAAAACCAGCCTCAGACAATTCCAGCTATGTGACCCTGAGCAAGTCATTTAATCTCTATTTGCCTCAGTTCTCCCACTGTAAAATGGGGACACTCTGGAGAAGGAAATGGCAAACCATTCCTGTATCTTTGCCAAAACAGCCCCAAGGGCAAGTCCATAGGTTACAAAGAGTTGGACACCACTAAACAACCACCACCACCACCAATAACAACAACAACCACCTCTATTTTACACACGAGAGACAGCATGGTGAAATAGGGACTTGTCCTTGAAGACCAAGGATCAAGTCTTGCATGGTGAAATAGATAGAGACTTGTCCCTGAAGACCAAGGATCAAGTCTTGCTTCTGACATGAACTGGCTACGTGACTTTGGACAAGTCAATATCTCAGTACTGACAGCTCCCTAAGATTGTCATTTGAAGAAAAGGTACCAATCTACATAGCTAGAAGCAATTTGCTTATTTGGGAGCTCCCTACATTAAGGTAATCATAAGTGCAGTTAATTTCTATCTCTATTTTACAGGAGAAGAAAGTGAATCTCTGGAGCAGGTGAGGGTCTGAGAGTCTCAGAGGCAAGATTCAAGCTTGAGTCTCCTCTGACTCAGAGTTCAGTGGACTTTTTCTGCTGCTTCTATCATGAAGTCACATAGGGTGAGCAGATGCTCTTAGTTGTTTATTTAATCAGCCAGTCAATCAGTCAGTTAATTGTTTTAATATTTATCCCTTTCTACACTGGCCTAGCAAATGGGTCTTTTGTTAAGGTCCAGATGTATCTTGTGTTAGCGTTTACTAGACAGAACATTGAAGTCAATGTCAGAAGGTCTGTATTCTTATCACAGCTCTACCTACAGCAAGTCACATAGCCTGTGTGAAGCTGTTTCTCCATCTATAAAGCAAGGAGAATAGCACCTCAAAGGACAATCACAAGAATTCAATGAGATCATGTAAATGTGAAATTACATAGCAAGGAGCAGCAAGGAGCAACTCAGTGGATGGAGCACCAGCCCTGGAATCAGAAGGACCTGAATTCAAATGTGATCTCAGACTTCTTGTTGTTTGTCCTTTGCTCTTGAAAAGGACCGTGACATCAAGAAGATGATGCCATAACTTGCAAGTGAATGGGATTTAAGTGAGGGAGGTCTGTGCAAGGTCACTGGCCTCATTTTTTCCTCCAGAGTCATCTGGGTCCAGTGGCCAGCTATAGTTCAGGACGACTGGAGATGACCCCCTGACCTCTGATCTTAATTTGACCTCAGACACTTACTACCTATGTGACCCTGGCCAAGTCACTTAACTCCAATTGTCTCCAAAAGAAAGAGATAAAAGAAAATCCATAACAAGCATTTAATAAATGTTGGTTGAATGGATGAATGAATGAACAAATTCAATCTCTGTGCCTTTGAATAAACAGGCTATCCCCCATGCCTGGAATGTACTTCTTCCTTACCTCCCACTCCTTACATCCCTGGTTTTCTTCACACCCCATATCCTACAGGAATCCTTTCCTGATCCCCACCTATGGTACTCTTCCCCTCCTGAAATTATTTCGTAAATACTTAATATTTAATTTCCTGAGCACGTATTATATCTCTGAATAAAATGAAAGCTCCTTGAAGGCAGGCACTACTTCTTTTTGTCTTCACGTGCCTAGACAGTATCCTATAGTAAATGCCTTATTATAGGAGGCATTTATTGTATGCTATGTAAGGCATATAGTCCATGCCATATTATATGCCTCACATATAGTATATAAGCCATTTTTTGTTGTTCATTTGTTTTTCAGTCATGTCCAACTCTTCATGACCCCATCTGAGGTTTTCTTGGCAAAGATACTGGAGTAGTTTTCACCATTTCCTTCTCCAGTTCATTTTACAGATGAGGAAACTGAGGCAAACAGGGTTAAATGACTTGCCAAGGATCACACAGCTAGTATATGTCTGAGGCCAGATTTGAACTCAGGAAGCTGGGTGTTCCTGACTCCAGGCCCAGCACTCACTGCATGGTGTCCATACCATGCCCTACGCCTTACATACAGTGTATATGCCATACTATATGCCTTACATATAGTGCGTATGTTATACCACATGCTGTTGCTGTTTGGTCATTTCAGTCTCGCCTGACTCTTCATCACCCCATATCAAGGTTTTCTTGGCAAAGATACTGGAGTGGTTTGCCATTTCCTTCTCCAGCTCACTTTACAAACGAGAAAACTGAGGCAAACAGGGTTAAGTGACTTGTCTAGGGTCACAAAGCTAGGAAGTGTCTAAGGTTAGATTTGCACTCAGGTCTTCCTGATTCTAGGTCCCATGCTCTATCCACTGTGCCACCTAGCTTCCTGCCATGCCATATGCCTTACATAAAGTAAATGCTTGTTGGATCGAATTGAACTGAATTGGGAAATAGTACCCCAAAATTTTTTGTCTTCTAACTTTTCCTTCAACTCATAAAGTCAAGAAATTCCTAGGTCTTTAGTATTTTGCATGTTTCTCATTGCTCAAATGGCTTAGTGTACTCTGTCTTCTCATCTCTTCATCAACCATCCCATTTGCATCCATGTTTACCACAAATATCTAAGACTATCTTTTTGGGCCTCAATGATTGACCTCCTCCCCTCATCCAAAATTACCTGGGAACTTTCACAACATAAAAATGGTATCTTCAAGACAAGCAAAAAGAATGAGGAGTTATGGGGACAGCTCAAACCAGCTCTGGGAAGGCTAATTGTTCATTTTTTGGTATGTGCATTTACACCTTAGAAATTGGCAAAGGCTTAAAGAAGGGCTTAAATTAATTAATTAAAGGCCTAAATAAATAAATAAAATTAATTGAATATCAATCAATAATTAAATAAATCAAATCTTGATTTACCATTTTGTTAATTGTCTATCTAGGCTTAAGAAAGTGATAGGGAAAATGTTGATTACACTTAAAAGTGCATTATATGTAGATCATTTCTTTCAGAGCTGGTTCTTAAGCATTTATCAGCACACTCCTGCACTCAGACATACCATTTCAGTAATGTCTTCCTATTCCCAGTGCCAAGCACAGTGCCTCACGCATAAAGTAATAGGCACTAAATAATTGCTCTTCAATTGATTAAGATCAAAGCTAGACAGTATTTCAGTC
The DNA here is from genome assembly GCF_011100635.1 of Trichosurus vulpecula. Classification (NCBI taxonomy): domain Eukaryota; kingdom Metazoa; phylum Chordata; class Mammalia; order Diprotodontia; family Phalangeridae; genus Trichosurus; species Trichosurus vulpecula. The sequence goes on along the minus strand of NC_050573.1, from coordinate 242,009,137 downwards.
CCAAATAAAGAGGAGAATTATGAAGTACAAGGAAATTTGTCAAATCACAAGATAAGTAAAGGGCAAAATCTACATTTCAGATTACCAGTGAAAGAGAGGGGAGATGTGATCCTACCCTCACCCATCCCCACTACCACCATCTCACATGATAAAGTCACAAAAGGTTCTTGCAGTAGCTGCTGGTCGGTCCTCCTGCCTCAAGTCTCTTCCCCCACTAATCCATCCTCCCCTCAGCCCCTAAAGTGATTTTCCTAAAGTGCAGGTCTGACTATGTCAACCTACCCTCCTACTCAATAAACTCCAGTGGCTCCCTATCACCCCATCCAGGATCAAATACAAAATGCTCTGGTTGTCCTTCAAAGCCCTTCATAACCTAACCTCCTCCTACTTTTCCAGCCTCTTTACACCTTACTACCCAACATGTACTCTTTGATCTATTAACATATTAACACTGGTCTCCTTACAGTGCCTCACACAAGACACTGCATCTCTCGGTTCCAGGAATATTCTCTGCCTCTCCCCCATGCCTGGGATACTCTCCTTTCTCAATTCCAGCTACTGACTTTCCTGGATCACTTTAAGTCCCAACTGAAATCTCATCTTTTACAGTAAGCCTTGTAAGAAATGGGAGGAGAAGTTTTGTTTCCACAGAACTAAAGGTGTACTTCCCCTCCTCCCCCACCCCAGCTTTAGCAGAAACCAGGCCTCAAGGTCGGTCAGATGAGAGGTCAGAGGCTTGTAGGAATGCGAATGCTTTTTGAGAAGGCAGTCAGGGGAATTAGAGAGGCCAAACCGCTTGAACCAGTTCAAGCTTATATCAGGTCTGGTCTTGGTCAAGAATCCAGGCCTACTGATTTGCATAATTTGCATATGTTAAAGAGGGAAAGTAGGGGAAGTAAAAGAATGTAGTTTAATCCTAAACTAAGACAAGGAAAATCTAATTAACTTCACTTTTGCTTCTGTATCCTTATTATCCTACCTTTATAAACTGTATAACCCAGGAAAACCATGTAAAAATTAAAGATTGTAAACTAACCATAACTCTAGCAGGAGTGGAGGGAATGGTTACCCCTGTTCCTGCAGCTGTATCAGTGTGAGTGTTCCAGTGAGCACTACACCTGCTATACCCGCTCTCTAGGAGCATAATAATATGCTTTCCCCTGCCCACTCTGGTCCTGAGTTCTTTGGGTGAGAATAGGCAAATCACATGGATTTTCCTAAGGTTAAGGAAAGGAAAGCAATGAGCATCAGAAGCTCGTCTTGGGCTTACTTCCTGTTCCTGCCTTGGGGAGTCCTGTGATCCCCACTGCAGTGTTAAGAGGGCAACCACTCAAGGATTTCTGTGGGGAACCCTGTGGTCTGCACAGCCTTCTTAAGGGGACATCACTTGGGACTTCTGGCCCTGTCTTGGGAGCCTTGTGATCTTACTGCTCTTCCAAGGAGCCATCACTTGGGTCCTCCTTAGGGTCTGACCCCTAGGAGGCCCTGTGATCCCCACAGATTAAGAGGTGCTTACCACTTGGTCTTCCTCTGGAAGTCCTGTGGTCTGTACAGCCTTCCCTAAGGATTATCACAGGGTTCTTCCTCAGGACTATGGCCCTGCCTAGGAAGTCCAGTGATCCCCAAAGCCATGTTTTCTCACAATTTGGGGAAGTCCAGTGATCCCCAAAACCACGTTTCTCACAGCCTTTACTAATTCCTCTTATTCTAGTGCCTTTCCTCTGTTAATTATTTTCTATTTATCCCCTATACAGCTTGTTTGTATATATTTGTTTGCATGTTGTCTCCCTCATTAGATTATGGGAGAGAGCTGGGGTGGTCTTTTGTCCTTTTTTTTTCCCCAGCATTTAGCACAGTGCCTGGCACATAATAGGGACTTAATAAATGTTTATTGACTATTTGGTTGTATTCAAGATGAACCCTTTTCCCTTTATGGGATGTGGAACAAAACTTACTATGCTTTAAATAATTCCAGAAAAACAGTAGTTACAATCATGATTTCAAGTAGGACATAAAAAACAGATCATGCCAAGTAGAAAAACAAGAAACTACATTTTACATAAAGGCATCACAGAAACTGAAATAAATCTCTATTAAATATATGTGAACCAAGTGGCATAGTATCTAATTTCTTAAAGGAAAAACTCACTGAAATGCAGGAAAAAAAATAATTGATGGTAAAACAAAAGAGATTTCAATATTCCTCCTTCTGACCTGTATAAATGTAACAGGAAGATAAACAGAAACTGGAGAACCAAACAGATATTTGTTAAAAAAAAAAGATTTGAAAAAACTATGAATATTTCTAAACACAAAATTAAGAAATATAAATATATCTCAACAACATGATACCCTTACAAAAATAATTAATCATTCAAAAGCATAAAAAGTTATAAATAACTGTAAAGTGGAAGAAATATTAAACATACCCTTCCTTAACAAGCCTAAAAAATCAAGAGAAATAAGTGTTTAAAATAAGCACAAAAGTAGTCAAGCATTACAAGATCTCAAACTACATTATAAATCAGAAATCATCAAAACTATTTGCTACTGGTTAAAAATTAGAAAGATAGAACAGACTGAAGAAGCAAGACCTAGAAGCAAATGAGCATCGTAACCCAGTGTTCAATAAATCCAAGAACACTAACTACTGGGAGTGGAAGGTGGGGAGAGATTCATTTGTAGTGGGGGAACAGAGAAGTTGATGGGAAATAAATTTAGACATGCATCTAACACCATACACTACAACAAACTCCAAGTAAAGAAGTGGACTAAATATAAAAGGACACATTATTAAAAAATTTGGAAGAAAACAGAAGGAAAGACCTTTTACAGCTATGGTTGGGAAAGAATTCATAAAAAGATAAAGAATAAAGATGATTATGAAAGACAAAATAGACACTTTTAATTACATTAAAAAAATTTAAACTATTGCCCAAATAAAATCAATGCAAAAAGAATAAGGAGAAAAACTGGCAATTGGGGGAAAAATCTTTCCATCAAATATCTCTGTTAAAAATAAAATTAACATAGCTGTGTGACCTTGGGCAAGTCACTTAACCCCAATTGCCTTCCCTTCCCCCCTCAAAAAAAAATAAAATAAAATGAACATCCAAGATATATGAGGATGTATGTAAGAGATAGAGATATAAGATGTATAGAGGCAGTTCCAGTCCAGTGACACTGACCTCCTTGTTATTCCTCTATCTGGCCTCCATCTTCAGATTCCTGGCCTTTTCTCTGGCTGTCCCTGATGCCTAGAATACTCTCTCCTTCCTCATCTCTGCCCCCTCACTTCCCTTACTTCCTTCACATCCCAGATAAAATTTTATCTTCTATAAGATACATTTCTTGACCCCTCAATGCTAGTGCCTTCCCTCTATTGATCATTTCCAATTTATCCCATATCTATCTTATTTATACACACTTTTTTTGATGTTGTCTCTCCCCTATCAGATTGTGAATTCTCTGAGAGCCTTGCTGATATTCTATGCTTAGCAGTTCCTGGAATACAGTGGGTATTTAATAAATACTGACTGATAGTGTAGATGGAGTTCTGGATTTGGAATCAGAAAGATGTGCATTTGAGTCTTACCTCACACTCTTTACTAACTGTATGACCCTGGATGAGTCACTTAACTTTCCATCTTCCACAGTTTCCTCATTTGCAAAATGGGGATACTTTATAGGGCTGGTGCCAGGATCAAATGAAATAATATGTGTAAAGTGCTGTTGCAAGCCATAAAGCACTATCTTAGCTATTATCATTATTACAGGGAATTGGCATAAATGTTAAGGCTAATTAATACCTTCTCCCTAATAGATAAATGGCCAAAGGATATGAACAAATAATTTCCCCCCAATATGTAAACTATCAACAACCATAGGGAAAAAATACAAATTAAGTAAATTGTGAAGTATTACTTTGCATTCATAAAATTGTCAAAGATGAAAAAATGCCATACTGAAATAGAGTGACTGTGGAAGACAAGCAGACTTATGCATTACTGGCAGAGCTGTGAATTGTTCCAACTCTTCTGGAAATCAGTCTGAAATTATGTGAGAAAAATTACTAAAGGCTTTAAACCCTTTGTCCCAGGTGACCACACTATGGGCACACATCCCTAGGAAGACAGAGACAGAAAGAAAATCCCATATATGCAGAAAATATTCATAGCAGCACTTCTAATAGCAAAATAATGGTGGGGAAAGTGTCCATTAATTGTGGAATAATTGAATAAATTATGGTATATAAATGTGATAATGTGTCATCGATATGTAGAATTCAGAGAAACCCAGGAAGAGCTATGTAAACTGATGTCGAACAAAAACAGAACTAGGAGAATAAAGTAAACCGGGTCTAAAATAATGAAAATGAAAACACTGAAAGACAATAGAACTATTTACACTGTATACATTTTGTATGTGCATAGTTATTTGCACATAATCTGCTCCCTTCATTAGAATGTGAACATCCTGAGGGCAGGGACCAAGTTTTTGCCTTTCTTTCTATCCCCAGTGTTTAGCACAATATCTGGCACGTAGTATCTAATAAATGCATGCTGACTAACCAACAAATGTAACAATTAATATTGTTTCCTACTGACTGACATTGGAATACATTTTCTTCCTCAGTAGAGGTGGTAAATTACTGTTACAAAATGTTGCAAACTTTGTCCAGTGCTTGCGTAACTACTGTTGTTGTCATTATGAGAAAAAAATACTATGATAGGGAGCTTGGGAAAGTGATTATGGTGTGAGAAACGAAATAAATAAAGTTTTAAAAGTCCTACAAGCACATATATCTAAGCACAATTCAGCTCTTTCACCTGATTTTGAAGTTTACTGAGTCCTAAGGGACTGGCAGAAGTAGAAATGCTTGTTCTAGTCCTACTGGTAGTGCAGTAATTCCTAATTAACACAAATTTGCACTATGCAAAGTTATTATGCATTATTTAGATTCACACTAAATATTCCCAATGGGCTGGAACTAATTACCATATTTCATTCCAGCCCATTGGAAACAGTCAGTATGAATCCAAATGATGTCACTACTTAATGGGATTCCTTATTCTCACTAGTTGGGACCTTTTTTAAAAAAAAAAATAGTATTTTTTTCCCAATTATATGTCAAGACAATTTTTAGCATTCATTTTTACAAGATTTTGAGTTTCAAATTTTTTCCCTCCCTTCCCTCCCCTCTTCCTAAAATGGTAGGCAATTTCATATAGGTTATATATGTGCAATTATGTAAAACATATTTCCATATTTAGTCATAGTTGTGAAAGAAGAAATAGATCTAAAGGGGGGAAAAAACACACCAAAATTAAGTAAGTGAAAAAAGTATGCTTTGATCTGCATTCAGAATCCATCAGTTCTTTATCAGGACGTAGATAGCATTTTCCTTTGTGAGTTCTAAGTATTTGTCTTGATCATTGTGTTGCTGGGAAGAGCTGAGCCTTTCATAGTTGATCATCACACAATGTTGCTGATACTGTGTACAATGTTTTTCCGGTTCTGCTCATTTCACCTTGCATCAATTCTTACAAGTCCAGTTTTTTTCTGAAATCTGCCTGTTTATCATTTCTTATTGCACGATAGTGTTGCATTACATTCATATACTGCAGCTTGTTTAGCCATTCCTCAATTGATGGACATCACCTCAATTTCTAATATTTTGCCACCACAAAAAGGGCTGCTATAAATATTTTTGCACATGTAGGTCCTTTTTCCCTTTTTTATGATCTCTTTGGGATATAGACCTACTAGTGGTATTGCTGGATCTAAGGATATGCACAATTTGGTTGCCCTTCAGGCACAGTTCCAAATTGCTCTCCAGGATGGTTGGATCAGTTCACAACTCCACCAACAGTGCATTTTACTGAATCCTCTCTAACATTTATCACTTTCCTTTTTTGTCATACTAGCCAATTTGATAGGTGTGGGGTGGTACCTCAGAGCACTTCTTCATATGCCTAAATATAGCTTTGATTTCTTCTTTTAAAAACTGCCTATTCATATCCTTTGGCCATTTATCAGTTGGAGAATAGCTTGTATTCTTATAGATTTGGGACCTTGTTTATTTGGCTCTGTAACAATGGACAAGTTATTTCTCTGGGCCTCAGTTTCCTCAACTGCTAAATTAAGGTTTTGGACTAGATGATGTCAAAGTCCCCTTTCTATCTCTAAATCTACGACCTACACATAGCTTCTAAGGTCATTTCTAGCTCCAACATTCTACAGATCTATTTCCATTATTAAGGGAAATTTTGAGTGTTTTCTGTGTATCTCTAGGCTCTGAGCGTGGTAGCCAAATATTCCACTTTTTCACAGTCTCTTGATATAACAATCAGGGAGAATGGTGGACCTGCAGATATTTCACTGGTCTGACCCAGCATATATTTAAACAAAAATTCTCTCTAAAGGACAGACTGGGCCCCAGCCTGCAAATGCTAATAATTATAATCATTGTGATTTTTTTTCAAGGCATTCCATTTATCAATTTCTTTGTCCTTATGTCACTGCAGGATTGTTCCAGAGCTGTTTACTTGCTATCGCCATCTATGTGGCCCCAGATTTCACTTGGCAGGACTCAAAGTTCTCAAAGAGGTTTTGTTTAACTGTTTATCATAGCATCCACTCACCCACTCATATATAAACATCCCCTAGTGTCAAAAGTCATGGATATTTTGCTGAAAGCAGCGATGTAAATCTCAGGACTCATGATTCTCTTGTCAAGACTCCTACTGTTGCTCCTGGGAAATGCATTTCTAGCTAAAGTTTCCTGCCCCTTAAAAAATATACCTACATCCTCCAATTATTAATATTTTGAAACTACATTATTGCTAATTTGTCAAGCACCAACGGTGTTTTCTGTTCTGTGCCATGCATGTGGAGGCATGGCCCATGCCTAAAGGGTTTACCATCTAAGTAGGACAAGAAATAATATTTAAACAGTATACTAGATGAAAAGACTGATAAGATTTTAAATGTGTGTATTTCCCTTCCCCAACTCCACCCTTTAGGGGCAGGGACTCTTTGCAAGGAACAACTTTGAATGAGGCTCTTTACTTCAGACAGAGAGCATATCCTTGCAGAAGTTTTAGGGACTTATGGAAGAAATGCAATTTCAGGTGGCAGCTTTGAATTCAGGGAAGATAGTGAGAAGTCAAGTAGTAGAAAGTAAGGGAAGAGAGCTGGGTAGGAGCCAAGGAGGGGGAAGTCTTAAATAAGACTAGGAAGAGGCTTATCATGGGACTGAGATGATGCGGCCTGAATATCAGTAAAGGATATCTGTCCTCCACTTAAGGTATCTAAGTGGCAAGTGGATAGAGCACAGAGCCTGGAGTTAGGAAGACCCAAATTCAAATCTGGCCTTCCACACTTACTAGCTTAGGACCCCAAGGACCCACTTAACATCTGTGTGCCTCAGTTTCCCTAATTGTGAAGTGGGTATAATAACAACACCTACCTTGAAGGGTTGTTGTGAAGATCAAACAAGATAACATTCGCAAAGTGCCTGGCACATAGTAGGTGCTATATAAATGTTTATTCCCTTCACCTCCCTTCCTTCCCCTCTCTCCAGCAGGGGACAGGACCAAAAGGCAATAGAACTAAGATTCTTTTTTTGTTTTGGTTTTTAAGCAACCTTCCCTTAGTTCTCCTGAGGTGGCAATGAGTGGCAATGGGAAATGGAAGAGAGACAAGGGTATGCTACTTAGGGAGTCAGTCGTTAAATTTTCAGTGTAAGCATTTACAACCTAGAAATTGATTTATTATTTTTTAATTGTCTAAACTTAAGAAAGTTATGGAGAAAATGTTAATAATTCAGATTAAATTTAAAATATGTCTTGGAAATTGTTTCTTTCTATCTTTCTTTTTTTTTTTTTTTGGAGAGCCAATTGTTGTTAAACATTTACCAGCCCTTCAGGGAAATAATAATAATAAAAATTAGGATAGTTTACATTTGTAGAACACCTACTATGTTCCAGGCACTTTGCAAATATTATTTCCTTTGAGCCTCACAACAACTCTGCAAGGTAAGTGTTATTATTAGCATCCTTATTTCTTGACAGATGAGGAAACTGAGGCAAATAGAAGTTAAGTGACTTGCCCAAGGTCACAAAGCTAGTAAGTGTCTGAGGCTGAATTTGGACTCAGGTCCTCCTGACTCTAAGCCCAACACTCTACCACTGCACCACCTTGTTGTTGTTCAATTGTTTTGTTCATCATTCAGATTCTTCATGACCCCATTTGGGGTTTTCTTAGCAAAGATACTGGAGTGGTTTGTCATTTCCCTCTCCAGCTCATTTTACAGATGAGGAAACTGAGGCAAACAGGGTTAAGTGACTTGTCCAGGGTGACCCAGCTAGTAAATATCAGAGACTAGATTTGAACTCAGGAAGATGAGTCTTGGCACTCTAGCCGCTATGCCACCTAGCTGCCCCCAAAGCTGCCAATAATAGCTAATATTTATATAGTGCTTTAAGGTTTGCTATGTCTTAATGTATGCAATCTTACTTTATCCTCACAACAATCCTGGGAGGTATCATAACCACCTTACATGTGGGGAAACTGAGTGAGACAGCCCTATTGAAGGAAATAAGAGTCATTTTCCTCTAAAAGTGGCAGGGGAATTGTTTCATTTTTTAAACAACTATTAGGATGTTTTAAACACAATATAAGTATGTCAATTTGTTATTTTTCAGCCGAAATAGCAAAGCTGAACAAAAATTATTTCAGGGATCCGATAGTTGACCTCAAAGATCTTCATTTTGCTTCTATCCCAAAAACTATAATTAGGTGGCCCCCAAGGGAGTCATAAGCTTCTTAGTATTGATCTGCAGCCAAGACAAAAGTCAAAGTATGCATAGCCTCTTGGAGTGTTTAGGAGAAAGCATAGTAGGGAGTGGTCCAGGATGGACCCTCAGGGCTCAAGCTGCTTAATTTGTAATAGGCCACTCAGGAAATCACATGAAAGTCAGGAATATTTCAGTGAAGGCATTCTAAATCTTTTGTCGGTGTTAGTCCAATGAATAAAAGAATGAATAAAAAGAAAAATTGCAAAGGGACTACATTAAAATAGAAGTCACCAAAATATACATGTTTTTAAACAAGTTCACAGACCTCAGGTTAAGAACCCTGAGTTTAGTGAAACACTGGCATTTGCTGGATAAAATACCAGCGAGACTTCTCTATGCTTTCCCAGGATTGTTCAACACTTTCCGTAACCAGAAATTTTATCTAACTAGTATTATATTTAGAAACATCAGCATTAATTTAAAAAAAAGAATTGTTTGAGAGCCTGGCAACAACGGCACAGTGCCAAATGGTGAGTTGTCCATTAGAAGTTATTTTTTCCACACCGTTTTCCACCTTGGCACTCCATTTCCTGTACTGTGGCACTAATGACTCTGGGGAAATGCAACAAATAGAAAACATACACAGGTTGAGTTTCCTTCATCAATGCCTGACAAACAGATTTCCACCTTACTTACCTGGCACAACCACAGGTAACAAAAGTTCAACAAAAGGATTTGTTTGGTAAACTGACTCTTCGGGATATATGGAGGCAGCCAGAGTCACTGAGGTGAATGGCCCCAAATTTCCAGTTATCATAATACCACGATTGCTGTAGCCTGGCACAGTGGAGAAAGCATTGGGAATGGGGTCAGAGGAACCCATTCCAAACCCATCTCTGATACTTGGGCAAGTGACAACTTCTCTGGGTCTCAGTTTCTTTTTCTGCAAAATGAGAAGATTGGACTGGATGACTTCTGAGATGTGACCTCCTGTTTCTTCATCAACAATTCTAAGATGACTCACTTCTATTTGCTTCCCTAGGACTAAGTGCCCTTTTCCATCAAATGGAAATTGTAACCATTATCCTACCTACTTTACAGGATTATTGTGAAGCAAAGACAAGTCGATCAAGAAAACAAAGCATCCTAAAAGTATAAAACATTGTTATTATTCATTTTATTAAATAAGACAAAAACGTGCTTTTGTTTGTCAAATAAGCTAGAAACATCCAATTATCAGGGAAAGCTGGTGTTTGTCTTTCATTCCTGAAGAGGACCACGACATCAGGAAGATGATGCCATGACTTGTAAATGAATTGGATTTAAGAAAGGGAGGGCTGTGCAAGGTCACCAGCCTCATTTTCTCCTATGGGGCCACCTGGATCCAATGACAAGATATAGATCAGGATCACTGGAGGTGCCCCCCACCCCCAACTCCCATCACTGGAAGTGAGGAGGGTTTGGAGAGTAAAAGCCCCTGGAGGCTGGAGGAGAATCCCATACACGTTCATTGCACTGGCATCCAAAGTTAAAAAACAACAAAAGTCCTGGCCTTGAGTAACCACTATCCCACTGAGGGTCAGAATTTGGTGGGTGTTAATGAAATTTTAGCTACAACCACCTTAAGGAAGCCACAGTAAACTCTGATAAGGGATGTGCAGAAAGGGGCAGAGCTGGGGGGCTGGGAGGAAAGAAGCAGGGGAGGGATGGCTGGAAGCGAAGTTCACAAGAATCAGCAAAAACCCAGCCAGAGGAAGACTTCCTTTAGCAGTAAAGCCACAGAGAAAAGAGAGTTCTTTTAAATTACCTGGAGAAGGGGGGAGAAACATCCACTTATAGGATTAGAGACTCAGAGCCAGAAGATACCTTTGACATCCTCTAGTCCTGATCTTTCATTTCACAGATGAGGAAATTGAAACCCAAACAGGGGAATTGATTGCAAAAGGGAGAAAAGCTACAGGGCAGCATGGTTGCGAAGTAGAGTACCAAGCCTGGAGTCAGGAAGATTCATCTTCCTGAGTTCAATCTGTCCTCAGACACTTACTAGCTGGGTCATACTGGGCAAGTCACTTAACCCATTTGCCTCAGTTTCCTCATCTGTAAAATGAGCTGAAGAAGGAAATGGCAAACCACTCCAGTATCTTTGCCAAGAAAACCCCAATTGGGATCATGGAGTCATGACTGAAAAGAAAAGGTAGTGAGTGGTGGAACTGTTAGTAGGGTCAAACTCTGGTTTCTCCACCCCTCTCCCTCCCCAAAGAGAACTTGATCTACTGCAAGATTCCCATCTCTCCCATTAGACTGTGGGCTCTTCCAAGGCAAGGACTGTGTTTTGCCTTTCTGTGTATCCCCAGCAATCAGCATAGCGGCTGGTACATAGCAGGCACTAAATAAATGCTTACTAATTGACTCATGCCCCACCTCTCAAGCATGGCTCAACAACTCCTGGTTTCCAGCCTGTCTTAAATGAAGTCCAAGATAGACTAGCAACAAAGTTACCCAGTGAAGCATTATCTCAATGCTAGAAGACCACGCAACTGGGTCACCTCCACCTCCACTCTGTAAGTTTTCTTTGGACTGTTCCCATACAGGTGTTGACAGACAGAAGCCAGATCATAACACAAGGTGAGATCATAACATAAGAAGCCCTAGATTTATTTTTTTATTTCTTTACTTATTTATATATTTATAAAGCACCTTTTAATCAAAGGGATTGGAGACAACATAGTACAAGGGGGAAGAGCACTGCATTTGGAGTTACACACCCTGGGTTCAAATCTTGGCTCTGTTATATAGGTCCCTCCCTTAGAGGGACCAGGGAAGAAATACTGAGGAAAACTATGGTGATCTAAAAAACTAATTATGTCAATAAAAGCTTATTTTAAAAAAAACAGAGAAATGTAAATCAAAACAACTTTGAGGTACCACAGCACACCTATCAGATTGGCTAATATAACCAAACAAGAAAATGATAGATGTTGGAGAATATATGGGAAAATTGGAACACTAATACAGTGTTGGTGGCGTTGTGAACTGATCCAACCACTCTGGAGAGCAATTTGGAACTATGCCCAAAGGGCTATAAAACTGTGCATACCCTTTGATCCAGGAATACCACTTCTAGGTCTGTATCCCAAAGACATCATAAAAATGGGAAAAGGACCCACACATACAAAAATATTTTGTGGTGGCCAAGAATTGGAAATTGAAGGGAAACCCATCAGTTGGGGAATGGCTGAACAAGTTGCGGTATGTGAATGTAATGGAATACTATTGTGTTATAAGAAATGATAAGCAAGCAGAAAAAAATTGGAAGGACTTATGTGAACTGATGCTGAGTGAAGTGAGCAGAACCAGGAGAACATTGTACACAGTAACAGCCACATTATGTGATGATGAACTTTGATAGACTTGGCTCTTCTCAGCAATACAATATTCTAAGACAGCTCCAAAAGGCTTGTGATGGAAAATGCTGTCCACATCCAGAGAAAGAATTGTGGCGTCTAAATGCAGATCGAAGCATACTATTTGCTCTCTCTCTCTTTTTCTTTTGATTTTGTTTGTTTCTTCTTTCTCATGGATCCCCCCCATTGGTTCTAATTCTTCTTTACACATGACTAACAAGAAAATATGTTTAATATGAATGTCTATGTAGAGTCTATGTAAGATTACACCCTGTCTTGGGGAGGGTGGAGGGGAAAGAGGGGGAGAAAATTTAGAACTCAAAATCTTATGAAAGTGAATGTTGACAACTAAAAATAAATTAATTAATTTTTTTTAAAAAAAGGCCAGGCAGAGGCTTTTGATTCTTAAGGCAATAGGGAGTCATTGGAGTTTATTGAGTGGTAGAGTAACATGGTTAGATCTGCATTTTATGAAATTAGCTTTGGTAATGTGAAGGATGGAGGAAACTTTGTGACAGTGTGACTTAGCAATTACTAGTATATGGGGAAAATAAATAAGTCATTTTTTTTCTATCCCACTTTCAAAGGCAAAAGCACCATCTTAATCCCAGCCTGTGAAAACTCTTTGAAATGTTCCACTTCACTTCATCACTAAGCCTGCACATTTTGTGCAGCTGCCTAAATCTGACATCCTTGAACTTGAAAAGCACCCCAAAGTTTCCCTTCCTGCTCTTTCAAAGAGTCAAAGCAATTGGAGGATTTCTCTTGCCAGTATCTTCCAAAGCTGAAAATTTAGATAACTTTTACTCACTCTTTCTCACCTGCTTTTCCTGTTCTCATGCTCAAACAATATTTTAAGACCTTGACAAGCTTTGTGAAATTCAGAAGGTTTCAGTGAGTCAAGAGATAAGCCCAATTTTTCAGGGTTACATCACTTCATTCACAAAAGTTTATTAAGTACCTACTATGTGCACGGAATTTATCACTTTTCCCCAGGGCTATTTCAATTAGCCTCCCTAATGCTGATTTTTCCCTCCTCCAGAAGCAGAATAGAATATTTGAATTGGAATCAGAAAAACAAAGGCTGTCTCATTGTAACCATGTTTTTTTCTCTCTCTCTTAGTTTTGCCTTCTGGAGCCAAACAGAACAAATCTATCTCTTCGAAGTGAAGTCTTCAAATACTTGAAAATGGATCTTCAAGAAGCCTCTTCTCCAGAAATCCAAATGGGTGCCTGCCCCAAGCTGCCCCCATGAAGCTCCACCTAGTGGCCTCGAGACTCCTGGGAAATGGTGTAAGCAGATAGGTTTCCCCACTGATAGCAACATTCCTCCTATCTTAATAATGTTTCAGAGAAGAAACCTTCTGAGGATGGAGGGACCCGAGTCCACACTCTCCAGCTCCAATTCATAGGATCTACATTCATCACAGATTTAAAGCTGGAATGAATCTTAATTCAGTCCCTTCATTTTACAGATGAGACCTCAACTCCCTCATTTTACAGAGGAGGAAACCAAGCCTAGACAGGCTAACTCACCGGCCGAATATCACAAAGCTGGTAAATGTCAGAAGCATAATTTAAACCTTGGTCTTTCTAATTCCTAGTCCAGACCCTATCTACCACAACATACTGCTTCTCAATTTGTTCAATTTAATTCAATCCAACAAATATTTATGAAGGTCTTATTTATGAAGGGACTTAATCATAGTGCATGTGACTTAACATAGTAATTACTTAATAGCACAAATAACCAATATTTATATAGTGGTTACTATGTGATAGGCACTGTGCTAAGCACTTTACAAATATTAATTAATTAGATCCTTATAACAATCCTGAGAGGTGGGTGCTATTATTACTCCCATTTTACAGATGAGGAAACTGAGGCAAACAGGTTAAGTGACTCTCTCAAGGTGACGTAGCTAGTAAGCATCCGAGACTAGATTTGAATTCAGGTTTTCCTGACTCCAGACCCAACACTATATGCTTATATATGTTGTTCCCTAAAATAGAATGCATGCTTTTTTAGGGCAGGAACTATTTCATTTTTATCTCATATCTATAGCACATAGCATAGTGCCATGTATATAAAAGTATTTAATAAAAGTTTATAGATGGATGGATGGATGGATGGATGGATGGATGGATGGATGGGAGTACGAGAGCAGATATTTATCACACTGGCTCTATGCATGGCCCTAGGAAACCTTCTGGGAATTTGAGATGAGAAGGCAGATACCAGTCTCTCCTGAGATAGATTGGGGCTGCCAGACACATTGATAATAGCAAATTATTGGAAAACAGTAATAGGAAATGGGTGCATAGTCCCTGGAGGGAGAAGGCCTGGGAATGTGGTAGATGTTTTACTAGTCCTGGCCATAGGCTCTGTTGCAAATGAGGAGAAATCTTTGGTAAGCACTTCTATGTCAGTGTGTGTACGTGTACATCTCCTGTGTATACTAATATTATTACTTCCTGATTCTGAGTCATTAGTCCCCCATCCCACCTCTCTAACTCCAGCCTGACACTCAGCACTTCCCAGACCTCTCAGCACCTGCAGTATGAGACTACCCTACACACCACCACCACACCCACTACACCCACCTGGGCCTGCTGGCGAGGCACCTGGGATAAGTGCAGGGCAGAAAGGCAGCATTTTACAGTGAGAAGTGACTCCTCTGAAAGTCAGAGGATCTGGATTCAAATTACAGCTTTACTACCTATGTGACCTTGGGCAAGTCATTTCACTTAATCTAGGCTTGGGTTTTCTCATTTGTTTAAAAAAAAGGGGAAAAAAAGAGGGGTGGTGGTGGCTGATATTTAATGTCCCTTCTTGCTCTAAACCAACGATCCCATGACCTCTGACCATACATATTCTACAATTTTCAGGGCTGTGAAATGAAGGAAAATGCATGAGTTAAATGTTTCATAAAGAAAAATGAAGTTAATTTGTCTGTCTCTTGGCCCCTTTATCTTGTAGAGGAAATGAATAGTACCCACCACTTTCCCAACAGCAAAAATATTACAAGACTAGTGTTGCAAGTGGAAATATATGTCTTTCTCTGCTCAGTAGAGAGAAGGGGGACCTCTGGGGCAGAAGATTGCATTCGTTGTCAATGTAGTCACCATATTGAATATTTTTGTTTAACTGGGATGTTTTTTGTTTGTTTGTTTTACTATGATAGAGGATTTAATTTCAAGGGGAAAGGAGAAAGGATTTCCAGAAATGATTGTGGTAGAAGAGCAAAATGCATCAAAAATACTTTTTTTTTAAGAAAGAATTTATTTCCCTGTGTTTGTGAATTGCAAATGATGAATATATCAAGGATCTGTGACATTGTTGGGGAAGGGTGGAAACTGTCTCCACATCTTCTTATTGCCAATCAAAACACATCAACGACATAGTAGAATTATAGAATTTGACCTGGAAGAGAACTTGGAAGTCATTTCTTCCAACCCTTTCCTTGCTAGTTGAAGAAACTAAGGCCCAGAATATTTAAATGATTTAGCCAAGGTCACACAATTAGCCAAGCCAGGACTCAAACTCAGGTCCTCTGGCCTCTAATCTAGTGGCTCCAAGCCCCTACCTTACACTGGCTCTAAAATAGCACATATTGAGACTGAAAGGATTGTGTTGCCACTGGGAACAGGGCAGCAGATCGTTATAATGAAATTCATAGTTGTTCAGTTATTTGAGTCATGTCCATCACTTCTTGACCCCATTTGGGGTTTTCTTGGCAAAGATACTGGAGTAGTTTGCCATTTCCTTCTTTGGCTCATTTTACAGATGAGGAACTGAGGTAAACAGGGTTAAGTGATTTGCTCAGGGTCACATAGCTAGTAAACATCTGAAACCAGATTTGAACTCAGGAAGATAAGGCTTCCTGACTCTAGCACTCTATCCACTGTGCCACCTAGCTGCGCCATTATCACTAAAAAATAATTGGTCACCGTAACTCCATAAATTGTTCTCCAAAATAATTATTCTCCATAACCAGGTCAATTAAATTCAACAAACCTTTATTAAGCATTTCTTATGTGCAAGATAATGTGTAAGAAGCTGAAAATAAAAACACAAAATGAAAAATGGTCCCTGTCTCAAGGGCTAGGTACAACTCACATCCATTCCTCCACTTATAAATAAAGCTTTCATTCTATTGGAGTGATATAACATGGTCACAGATAAATCAATACAAAATGATGTGAAAACAGGACACTAATATCTGGGGGAATTAGAAAAGGGGTTGAGGAGGAGGTGGCACCCATACTGAGCCTTGCAGGAAGCTACACATCCCAAGTGGCAGAATACAGGAGAGAAGGCATGCAAGGCATGAAGAACAGCTGATGTGCAAAGATATGGAAAGACAAGGTAAATAGGATGTCAAGTTTGAAAAACAGCACATTTTGGAATAATATGAAATAAAAGCAACTTATGAAAAGATGGAGGAGAAGATACCTCTGAACATAGCTCCCCCTAAGTCAAACACTAGGCTACTATAAGGGCAGTTGGGTGACACAGTGGATAAAGTGTTGAGCCGGGAGTCAGGAAGACTCATCTCCCTGAGTTCAAATTTGGTCTCAGATCCTAACTAGCTATGTGACCTTGGGTGAGTCACTTAGCCCTGTTTGCTTCAGTTCCTCATCTGTAAAACGAGCTGGAGAAGGAAATGGCAAACCACTCCAGTATCTTTGCCAAGAAAATCCCAAATGGGGTCATGAAGAGTCAGACACGACTGAAAAACAACTGAACAGCAATAAAATACCAACCTGCATCAAAGTAGAATCCTTTGGGAGTTCCCTAGATGGATGAAATCACAGGTCCAGTGCCATACGTACATGCATACATACATGTGTGAATATGTACATGTATACATACAGTATCTGACACATAGGTAGGTGCTATTTAAATGTTAGTCATTATTATTAATTATGGCGATCTTTTGTATAGAAATAATAATGAAACTGGGAGCTGATGAGATCGTTAAGTAGTGAAGAAAGAGACCAGGGCCCAGGACAAACTTTGGAGGTGATCCAGTTTTAGAGAGTTTACTGGTGACTCAGTAAAGGAGGCAGAGGAGTAGTCAGAAAGGTAGCAATAGAACCAAGGCAATCAGGAGGATTTTTCTTAGAAACCAAAGGGAGAATAGGACATCTGTGAGTGTAGGAACAGTTGCGAGTGTCAGTGTTGCCAAGAAATCAAGTACAACAAAAACTGAGAAAAACCATCCAACTCGGCAATGAAGATTATGGGTGATCATGGAGAAATTAGGTTGAGTCAAGCCATAGAATGAGAATTCAGATTGAAAGAGGATAAGAAATGGAATGGAGATGAGGAAATGAAAGTAATGTATGCGGGTAGTGGTTTGTTTGTTTTTTTTCTTAGAGTTTGGCTATAAATGGAAAAGGAGATAAAAGATGATTGCTTATTCCAATGGCAGAGCCAAATATTTTAAGAAATGGGGAGACCTGGGCAAGTTTGTAGTTCTAGATAAGGAGAAATGGAAAAGAAAAGGATGAAGATAAGAGAAGAGTTGTTAAGAAGGCACAGGAGGTAATGAGATCGACAGTAAGTAAGAGGGTTGGTGTTGGCAAGAAGAGTCACTTCTTCCTCAGAGACTGAAGCAAAAAAAAGAACATGAAGGGAGAGGAAAAGAAAGTTCAAAATGGATGTTTTTGCTTAGTCATTTTTCAGTTGTGTCTGACTCTTTGTGACCCTATTTGGGGTTTTCTTGGCAAAGATACTGGAGGGGTTTGCCATTTCCTTCTCCAGCTCATTTTACAGATGAGGAAACTGAGTCAAATAGGGTTAAGTGACTTGCCCAGATTCACACAGCCAGTAAGGGTCTGAGGCCAGATTTGAACTCAGGAAGAGGAATCTACCTGAGTCCAGGCCTGGCCCTCTATCCACTGTGCCCATAGAGGACTGTGTTCCTTAGGGGTGAAAAAGAAAAAAAAATACAGGCTCCTCACCTAGCTAAGAATGAAGGAAAGTCATTGACGATGGAGAATCTAGTGGCCCCACACTCTGGAGGTCAAAGGACTGGCCCTTAGGAAATTAAGCTTAAAGTTACTAAACTTTTGTTGTTCATATGCAGATTTCCCTGTGCTGGGCCTAATAATTCCATTACCTAATCTCTCAGTAAAGGAGATGAGGTCCTCCACTAAAAGGGAAGAAGGATAAATGAAGTAGAGGATCTTAATAAAAGAGATTATATTTAGAAGAGCCATTATGAAGAATATGACTCAATATGAGTCAAGGAAACACTGAAAGGATTTCCATGCAGTGGTGAAGGTCCAATTGAAATTAGACATTTCTAGTAGACTCAGTCATCCCTGCTGCATGACTTTCTCCAGCAATCTTGAGAAGCACATGGCCAGGATCATAGAAGGCAGATTGTTGGGGTAACTTAGAGTTCAGATTTAATAAAGTGTGGCTGGTAACAAGATAAGGAGACAAGGAATTCAAGGAAAAAGAATGAATTGGTCAACAATAAAGTGAAAGTTATGAAAGAAAGAAAACAAGACCAGAGGAATGGTGACAGATTGGAACAGCAAAGAGAAAGACTATGGATTAAATGGAAACAAAGAATAGGTTTGGGAGTGAAGAAGATGGGCAGATGGAAGGATGGGAGGTTATACATCAGGTAGGCATGCAGTCAACAAGCATTGATTAAGCACTTACTTTTTGTCAGGTGCTGCACTAAGTATTGGGGGTACATAGGAAAAACATGACCCCCACCCTCAAGAAGCTCACCTTTTAATGGGGGAGACAACACACACACACAAAAAAATTCAACCGAGATATATTGAGTATAGATGGAAAGTAACTTCAGTGGAAAAGCACTAGCAGTACAGCAGAGAAGGGGAAGGAAAGAGAGGTAAGAAAGACCTCCTGAAGAAGGGTAAGATTTGAGCTGCATCTTAAAGGAAGCCAGGGAAGCCGTGAGGAAGGAGAGCCTTCTAGGCATTGGGAAGAGCCAGAGAAAAGGCTCAAAATCAGGAAATGGAGTACCATGTCCAAGCAACAGTGAGAGGACTACCAGGACCAGAGAGCAATTTCAGAACTCTGTATTGTAGACATAGCCATAGATAGAGGTGATGGAGGGCTGATGTGGAGTGACAGCACTGGTCATAAGACTTGAGGCTATTGTTCAGTTATGTTCAAAAGTCTCAAAGCTTTAATAATGATTTGATAAAGAGAAACCTGTGATGGAGTTTAGAATTTGGCTATAGACATTCTAACCAGCCAAGATTAACTAAAAACTGTCCCTTTTCATACCATCCCCTATTCTACTCAAAGTCAGCTGGGGGAGCTAATTATTAGGAAATCAGATTTGAAAGAGAATCCTTTCCTGTTTCTATCTCTTCTGGGTTTTCTCTCTGTGTTTCTTTCCTTTGTTTTGCTTCCTGTTTCCTGTCCCTAGTGGAATGTGAGCAGTCATCCTTCATGGACCGAGAATAGATTTCTTGACCAGCATGTATCTGTTGCAAGAATCTAATGGGGAAATCTTATGGGAGTGATACTGAGTTTGGACTGTTTAGGGCTTGAAATAAGATGTAGATTGAAAGACCAAGGACAGACCACAGAGTCTCACCCGCCCACCCTCTAGATCATCTCACACAGACAGACAGAGATAACACTCTTGTTATACCATATAAGTACACACATCTTACAGAAGGACAAAATCATTTTTGCCCTATTGTTCAACAGTTTCGGTCCTGTCCAACTCTTTGTGACCTCATTTGAAGTTTTCTTGACAAAGATCCTGCAGTGGATTGCCATTTCCTTCTCTGGTTCATTTTATGGATGAAGAAACTCAGACAAACAGGGCAAATTGACTTGTCCAGTAAGTGTCTGAGGCCAGACTTGAATGAACTCAAGAAGATGAGTCTTCCTGACTCCAGGCCCAACACTGTACCCACTGTGCCACCTAGCTGCCCTTCACCCTGTTAAAATGATTTTAAAAAAAGATTTTTAAAAACTTTTCTCTAATTTACATTTATTCTGTATATTGCCTTACTTCAGTGATGTGCTAGATATATATACAGAGATGGAAAGATAGAAATAAGCTAGAGACAGAGACATCTCTGCTCCATCTAATCTTGTACCTCCTACCATCAGTTTCTTCATGAAATTTGCATGCCTGAAGCTGATTTTCAATTTTTAGAAAACCAAATCATTGTTGCTGTTCAGTCACTCAGTCATGCCTGACTCTTCATGACCCCGTGGACCATACATACTCTCAGAGGGGTTTTCTTAGCAAAGAGACTAGGCAAAGAGGCTTGCCATTTCCTTCTCCAGTGGATTAAGGCAAACAGAGGTTAGCACACAACTAGTTAAATGTCTGAGGCCACATTTGAACTCAGATCTTCCTGACTCCAGGCCCAGAGTTCTATCCACTAGGTAAAGGTTAAGTGACTTGCCCAGGGTCACACAGCTAGTTAAATGTCTGAGGCCACATTTGAACTCAGGTCTTCCTGACTCCAGGCCCAGGGCTCTATCCACTGAACCACCTAGCTGCCTCCTGAATCATTAGCTGAACTCTAACTTCCCGGAGTCATATGTAAGTAAATGATACTTAAATGATATAGCCAAAAGATAAGTGAACAGAGAGATGGCTTCGGTGTGAGATAGATCTAGGGTCAAGTCCTACCTTTGATGTTTGCTGGCTGTGTGTCCCTGGATAAGTCACTTAACCTCCCAGTGCCCCCAGGGCACTCTCTAGGTTGCTGAACTGTTGTCTCCTTGCATTAATAAAGGGACTTTCCCATACCAGTGAGGACAAGGATTAGGACAAGATAGATTGCAACACATACATATATACATACATGATAGCATAGACAGATACATATATATGCTAGACAAAGACAGAGACAAGCAGGTTGATTGATAGATTAAACAGAGATACATATATAATGCATGTATACATGATAGACATGGGTATGTACTACATACACGCAGACATACATGTCAGAGAAAGACAGAAAGCTAAATCTACATGTATATGCATACAGGCAAATAGACATGATAGACACATGTACATACATGCATGTATGTTAGAGATAGGTTCATTGATTCCTAGACAGATATATAGATAAACAGATTTACAGATAGATGATAGATTCCTAGATAAATGATAGATTCTCAGGTAGATTCATTAACTCATAAATTCATAGATAGGTGATAGATTCATAGACAGCTGATAGATCCACTGACAGATTCATTAATTGATAAATTCATATATAGGTGATAGATTCATAAACAGATTCATTAATTCATAGATTCATAGATAGGTGATAGATTCATAGACAGATAGATTCATCATTATAGATTCATAGATAGATTCAAAGCTAGATGATAGACTGATTCATAGATAGATAATATGCTTGTTCAAGCCTTTGCTGCTCACTGACACTAGATATATCTTCTCAGTGGCCTTTGTTAAGTATGAGGAGAATTGAGGGCCATTTGTGGGGATAATAGTTCACTTTTGTTCACACAGTCTACACAGTATTTTTTCCCACAACAACCCTTTGAGACAGGCAGTACAAATACTATTGCCTCCATTTGACAAGCCAGGACAAGAGAGGACACATTTTCTTTTTATTTATCTACACCACGACTCCTCCTGTTACTGCCTACAGCTATTCACTTACAGTGAACTAAGAAAAGAGATTTTCCTTGAGCCATCCCACACAGGCTTAGTTTTAGTTCACATTTGTCAGTTTTATATTTGCATAAGGCTTTGTCATTTTTTTATTATCAGTAATATCTGTCAGTTAATCAAAGAGCATTAATTAAGTGCTGACCACATGCCAGACACTGTGCTAAGAACAAAGAAAAGCAAAGAATTGTCCCTTTCCTCAAGGAGCACACATTCTAAAGGGGGAGATGTAAATTATTATGCAAATGGAAGAGAGATACGAGGTAAGGAAGGTCATTTGAACAGGGAAGGGATGGCAATCCATAGAGATAATTTTAATTTTTTTCCTTCTTCTTTTCAGCTGCATCTTCTGAGGCCCAGAGAGTTTGGGTGTCAGGCCCAGAGTCATCGTGGGACAACAGTATCCCCAATATGACAGACTTGGAGAATGATGAAGGCATAGCGCACACAGCCAGTCTGTCCCCCTCTTCTGAAGCTGCTTCTAACTGGAAATTTCTTCTTTTTGAAAATGCTTTCTTTGGCAGCATATTTAAAAAAAGAAAAAGTGTCCTGTAATTTTTTTTGTTTTACCTTCCAAGAATATTGTCAGTTCCTACAATACTATGAATTGTGTTTTTTAAACCAAATTCTAGACTGGCAAAGATCACACCCCTCAGCCTAGCCCTCCTTTTCAGGACCAGCAGAGCTCACACCTTGAGTTCTAGTGCCAAGAAGAAAATAAGGCACCTCTTCCTCTCAACTGAATCTTCTCCTTCAGCTCAAAGCGATAGCAGTGAGAGAGGTGTTACAGATATGGAAGGTTGCATGCATTCTCAGATGAAAGCACTGTATTATTAGTTTTACTTAATTTGTGTAATTGTTTTACAGTTATCCCTTCCATATCATGACTTTCCCCATCCAGGTATTAAAATATCATGGATCAGCATAAGAAATTAAATGGGAATTTTGGGAGAGTTTTGCAGAAGCCGCAGATGACATGAGAAGGCCAGCAGAAGACACAGAGGCTATACTTAGCCAAATACTTAACCCAAATTTTACAATAAGGTACCATAAGTACCACACAAAAGAAAAAGAAAAAAATTCTGATTTCTCTGGTACAAAATGAGGGCCAGAATAATTAATGAGAATTTTCCAGATCAAGGAGTGGGGTGAGAGAGAGGGGTTCCACACCCCTAGCCCTCAAGATATGGAAGGGATACCTGTACTTTGTTACAAGCAACCTCTTATGGAGTGTGGGTAATCTGTAATTATCTTGAAACAAAACACAAAATTTCAAGTTTGGAAAGGAATTGCATCCTAACACAGGTGACCAACTACACAACTAGTAGCTTCATGTTCCTTATTATTTTCCATTTTTCTTACTTCACCTTTATTCAGTCAAGCCATACGTCCATGATTATATAATAAGAACACACATCTCAAGCTGAAAGGAGCTCAGAGATCACCAGGTCCAGGGATAGGCAAACTATACCCCCTCCCCCGCCGGGGCCAAATCTGGCCCAATGCAAATTGTGCATGGCCTGTGAGCTAAAAAATGTTTTTCATATTTTTAGGTCAAGTTTTATTGGACTTTAAAAGGTAAAAACTATTTTTAATAACAATAATAATAATAGCTAACATTTAGGTAGCACTTACTTTGTGCAGGCACTTTAAAATTGTTATACCATTAGATCCTCACAACAATCTGGGAGGTGAGCGTTGTGCAAAAACAGGTGACAAACTGGAGTTGGCCTGTGGGCCACAGTGTACTGATCCTTGATCCCATCCAACCTCCTCATTTTTCACAAGAGGAAACTGAGGTCCAAGTGGATAAGCTATTTACCCAACATCACACAGATAGTACATGTCTGAACCAGGATTTAAACTCAGGTCACATTTGCAATGTTTTTAATAGATTCAGAAATGTCAGATTCTGATTTTCTCTCATTTGCCATTTTACCCTGGCAGCCTTCATAAATAGAGACTGTTGTTCTTTGCTGTTGTGTCGTTTCAATAGTGTCCAACTCTTTATGACCCCATTTGGGGTTTTCTTGGCAAAGATATTGAAGTGGTTTGCCATTACCTTCTCTACCTCATTTTATGAATGAGGACACTGAGGTAAAAATGTTAGCATGAATAGTTTGATATATATAAATCCTTTATTGCTATTTCTTGGGGTAGAAATAAAGGATTCATATATGTCGAACTATTCATGATGACATTTTTTGTGAGAGCAAAGAACTAGAAATAAAGTGCCATACAATAAACTGTAGTATATGAATATAAAGAATATTATTGTGCAGTAAGAAATAATTAATATAAAGAATTCAGAGAAACCAAGGAAGGCCTATATGAACTAATGCAGAATGAAATAAACAGAACCATAAGAATAATGTGAATGACTAAAATAATGTAAATGAAAAAATACCTAAAGCTGAAACTCTTTGATTAATTATTATAATTAAGGGGAAGGGATAGACTTCAGTTTGATTTTTTTTGTAATTTAAAAATAGAGGTGGGAGTGATGCTACAGAGGTGGAATGTGGCATGCATTTTCAGATGAAGGCATCATATTATTAGCTTTACTTAATTTGGTTAATTGTTTTACTTTGTTATAAGAAACCTCTTAGGGAGTGTGGGTAAATTGTAAAGGTTTGTAGTATAAAAACAAAAGAAATCAACAAAAGAAAAATAATAGGGAGCTAGGAAAGTGGCCAGAGACTAGAAACAGACAAATGTTCTTACCATGTTCAAAAAGAAGGCAGGTTCTTTCATTGATTAGCCAGTAAGTTTGATGCCAATTCCTAGCAATGTTCTCAAACTAGTAAAGAAATGCTTTGTGAGCTGTAAGAAAAGGAATTGGTGGTCACTGCAAACCAGCATGAGCTCATCAAAGACAAATCACAGCATCCTAAAGATTACTACACTGGTAGATCAGGGGAATGCCATAGACGTAGTATGCCTAGATTTCAGTCACCTGATAAAATCTCTCATGATATTAATGTGGAAAATAAAGAGAGATATGGAGTTATGATAGCACAGTTAGAAGAATTTGTATCTGGCTGAACAACTGGACCCAAAAAGGAGTGCTAATGGATCAATGTCAGTGTGGAGGAGAGTTTCTAATGGAATGCTACAGAGTTTTGAGCTTGGTTCTATTCTGTTCTAAATTTTTATCAGTAGCTTGGAAGACAAAGTAGTACATCCTCAGATTTGCAGATAATTTTTTAAAATGCTCTAAATCATTGTTGATCAGAGAAATGATTAAAACAACGTTGAGATATCATTTTACACCTACTAGCTTGGCTAAAATGATAGAAGAGGAAAGTGACAAATACTGGAGGGGATGTGGAAAAATTAGGACACTAATTCGTTGTTGCTGGAATTGCAAACTGATTCAACCATTTTGGAGAATAACCTGGAATTATGCCCAGAGAGTTATTAAACTTCCTATACCCTTCGACCAGCAATACCACTACTAGGTCTGCTTCCAAAGATGGTTAGGGAAAAGGACAAGAACCTATATGTTCTAAAAATATTTATAGTACCTCTCTTTGTGGTGGCAAAGAACTGGAAACTGCAAGGATGTCCATCAATTGGGGAATGGCTGAACTTGGCATGGTGTATGATTGTGATGGAATACTACTATGCTGTAAGAAATTATGAGTTCAAAGATTTTAGAAAAACATGAAAAAATTTGCATGAAATAATGGAGTCAAGTGAGCAGAACCAGGAGAACATTATATACAGTAATAGCAATATTGTTTTAAGAATGACTTTGAGGAGCAGCTAGGTGGTGCAGTGAGTAGAGCACCAGCCCTGGAGTCAGGAGGACCTGAGTTCAAATCCAACTTCAGACACTTGACACCCTTACTAACTGTGTGACCTTGGGCAAGTCACTTAACCCCAATTGCCCTGCCTTCCCCCCCTTGAAAAAAATTAAATTAAATTTTAAAAAAAGAATGACTTTGAGCAAATAAGTTATTTTGACTGTTACAAATAAGTTACTTTGACTATTAAAAATACCCAAATTAACTATAAAAGACATATGAACAAACACTCTATCTGCAGCCGGAGAAAGGAATGATAAATAGAAGTATGTATAGAATAATTTTACATGTATATGCAGAGATGGTAGAGGTGAACCAGATCAGAGGCAGAGTGGTGGAGGGAGGCCCCTGACCTTGCCCCAACCCAGTACTTTCAGGATCTGATTGTCATACTCTCCTTTGAGGCCCAAGAGCTCTGTCGAGGGGCTTAGAAATGACCCTTTTAAACCTCATCACAGGTGCCAGAGGGCACCCTTCCAAGTAAAGCCTAGCCCCTACAAGTTCCTACTTACCAGAGCAAGAGAGGATTGAGCCATGGCTGACAAAGGTGAAGAGGAGGGTGTGCAAAGGAAGGCTGGGCAATGGAAGGAGCAAGAGATAACGGGGACTTGAGAAAAGCAAGTTTCCCAGTGACTGCTTTTCAAGAAGAAAAGTTCCCCAGATCAAATTCCCATTGTCTCAGATTTTGGTGCCAGGGCAGACAGGCAAAGAAGGATTTTAGATATGCCACTAAATATATATATGTATATATATATATATATATATATATATATATATATATATATATATATATATATAATATATATAGTAGCCATCTTTAGGGGGAGGGGGAAGAGAAAAAAAGAAATTTACATGATAATTTTGTTATATATTTGAAAGGAATAGCAAATTGTGCATAGTAGATTTACAATTTCATGTGCAATCATCTTTTTTATATTACTTTGTTACAAAAATACTTGTTTTATTCCATAAATTAAAAATAAAATTTTTTAAAAAGATTTGCAGATAATATAAAGATGGAGGGGTAGATAATATGGCAGATGAAAGAATCAGGATTCCAAAATGATCTTGACAACTAAAAAAATGGGACAAATTTAATAAGGTAAAACAATGTAGATCCATGTAAGTCTGAGATACCTGGCTTCAAAAAGCCAAGTAAAAAGATGCTGTAAGGGGGAAAAATGACCGAACTCAATATTCATGTGAAAAAAGACATTTTAGTAAACCTTGAGTTCAATAGTCAACTCACTATGAAGCTTCTCTTTTTCCTTCACACTCTTGTTGACAAAATAAGGAAGCGGCAGTTCACTTTTCTGGGGGTGTTTGCTTCTTAGAAAAGTAGTTGCTAAATTGTCTGCCTTTATAGTTCACTCATCTTGACCTTAGGTCTGCTCAAAGCTGTAAGAGAAACAGTTAAAGTATTCTCGTTCAGAGTTCTGAAATAGTAGTTGTTCATTTTGAATATGTCAAGCTAAATATACTGGATCAAACTGGGAACCTAATATGCTTCAGTGATATGTATATGAAGAATTGAAGAACCATAGAACTTTTTTGATTAACAAAATTAAATGGTGAATTGTAGACGCCAGATCTGTTCAATGAGTTGGGACAAATGTAATTTGTTTTTGTTGTTGTTCTGTCATTTTCAGTCCTGTCTGACTCTTTTTGACCCCATTTAGGTGTTCTTGGCAAAGATACTGGAGTGGTTTGCTATTTCCTTCTCCAGCTCATTTTATAGATGAGGAACTAAGATGAACAGGGTTAAGTGACTTGCTCAGGGTCACACAGCTAGTAAAAGTCTGAAACCAGATTTAAATTCAGGAAGATAAGTCTTCCTAACTCCAAACCCAGCACTCTGTCTACTGTGCCACCTAGCTGCCCAGATGTAATTTACCCGATCATAAACCAAAATTGAGAATTTGGTTGCTAACTTTAAGCTAAGATGGAGTTGTTCGCAGAGGGGATTCGGAGTCTGAATCTAGCACAATACAAAAGAAGTGAAAGGTTAAATTTCAGAACTGTGTTAAAGAAAGACCTCTACAGAAAGAATGTTTCTCTTTATTGTTTCTTGTTGCTGAGAGGAGGAAGTTAAGCCTAGCAAAAGAACAGCTTGAAAGCAGAGAATTCACCCAGGATGTTAACTAGTTTGGTTAAAGTATTAGTTAACACAGTATGAGTCACGTCAACTTAGTAGTAGAAGCATCCATTCAACACAAAGGATGCATTCATCAAGGAACTTTTATGGACAGCTCCTGAGACAGAAAAAGGACACTAAGGATTATAGTTACAGACTTGTCTGTCACCTCTACTACATGCATTTTCTTCATTCATGTTTTCCTGGCCAGGTTGTATCACTGTGTACTTACTTTTATCTACAGATGCTAAATCACATGATTTTGATATGTGTATTATTCATTCACTTGCTTTAATCCAAAAGCACTTATGATATTATTTCTTTTGTCTTATTGCTAAGCAAATGGTTACGCTTAAGATCTAAATGCATCATCGTTATGAATGGTCGGTTTTGTTTAAATGGGAGTACATTGGTGGGGATCCGAGTGTTAAAGTGATGAGCAGGGAGAGTGCATTCCCCCAAAACAGTTGCCCCCTAGGACCCTGAGAGTTTGAGTATAACCATGTGGTTACCTAAATCTTCTTTGGGAATCTTAACCTTTGTGTACGAGGGTAAATTAGAGCATGTGAGCCAGACTAGAGAAATGAATTGATGTCTACATGTCCTGTGTAAGAGGTGTGAGGCATTACAGTATAGATGACCAGCCAATGTCATGTGTGACACAAGGAAAAACTTTCCAATAATTAGGGCTGTCCCAGAGGGGCATGGGCTGTCTCCAGTAGTGAGTTCCCCATTCCTGGAGGAATCTAAACACAAGGTGAAAACTACTTAACAGGGATGTTTTACAAAGGAAAAAAAATATGAGTTGGCCTACATGACATCTGAAGTTTCCCCCAACTCTGAGATTCTGTGATACCCAGTTGACCAATTTTATTTTTATTTGTTTGTTGTGGAAATAAGGAGTTGGGCTATGATTTCATAGCTTTAGGGAGCTCCCAGTGAGGAACTACTACTACTACTAGTAAAGATCAGTAATTAATCTGCAACTTTCAGACTTATTGAGTTACATGTAACACCAAGAAATTATATAACTTGCCCAGTATCATATAGCAGCCACCACACATCAGAATCAGGATTTTGAACCCAATTCGTCACAGCTCCAAGTTGTACCTTCCATCCACTATTCAAGGATTCATCTTCATCCAATTAATAAGAGGGAAGGAAAAAAAAAAAGGAGTGCAAACCCATTTCTTGGATTCCTTCCTAGGGCTCTTTCACCACATATAAACCCCAGCTACCTCTCCTAAGGAAAACTAATTGATCATATGACTCTACCCTGTACTAGAAAGTGGGAATCAATCAATCCACAAATATCTACTGAACATCTATTATATGCCAAGCACTGTACTAAGCAATAAGGGAGAATACAAAGAACTCTAAAGAGCTTACAATTTAACAGGAGGAAATGACATTTGCATGAATCAGTAGGACACAGGATAGAAGGTCACAATGAATCAGCATGGCATAGTGCCCTGGTGTCAAACTCAAGGGGGACACTAAATAAGGATTCCTGCAGGCTTAACTTAAGAAAACCACATATTAACATTATTTATGATCTATTGTACTTTTATTTATTTTGTTAAATATGTCCCAATTAGATTTTAATCTGCTTCCAGACATCGAGTCCAACAGCTTCTGGATGGAGAGCTGTGATCATATCCCCCTTCTAACATACACTAGCTGGGTGGGCTCTGACAAATCCCATAGCCTCTCAGTGCTCTCAGACCCATTGCTGAATTGCATCGAAGGGGGAAATTCCTCTCCGAGCCTTCCCATCACATACTAGAATGTCATACAGGTTTTATTCAGCTTACAGGAGTGGGGAACCTGGAGGCCACATGTGGCCCTCTAGGTCCTCAAGTGCAACCCTGATAGGAGCTCAGGCATGACGTCCTAAGGCCTGGCCACTAGCCTCAACAAAGTTACAAGTTATTCTGAAAACTCACAATGGCATGTATGTAGCAGTTCAAGGTGAACAAAATACTTTATATCCATCCTTTTACTTAACCCTTACAACTACCCTGTGAGGTGGTTGTTATTATTCTGATTTTCCAGAAGACACTTAGTTTTTACACAGAAGCTTAGACAAGTTTACTGAATTTTCCATAAGCTAAAAAGTATCAGAAAAATTCAAACCTAGGTCTCTACTGATACCACATTGTACTTCTGCATTGTACCACACTTCCTCAAAGGACACATGTCTCATGAGAGACAGTATAATGGGTACCGTGCTGGACTTGTAGATGACCACGAACACTTACTTGTTGTAGAACCATAAGCGAGTCATTTAAACTCTCTGAGCTTCAATTTCCTTATATGTAAATGAAGATAGTGGTGACTATACTACCTCCAGGGCAGCTATGAGGCTTAAACAAGATAATATACATAAAGAACTTTTCAAACAAAATCCAACGGTACCAAAAAGATGGGAATTTGGGGAATGGGGCTGGTGACAGAAATAAGGAAGGTTCTTAATGTGAATTCCACAAACTCCACCCCCTCCCAAGAGGTCTATGGGTAAATGTCATGGAGGCTGTGAAGTTGGAGAGGAAAAAAATCATATCATTACTTTCACTCACCACTGACTGAAATTTAGCATTTCCTCTACTTATGACTACAGGAAGAGAATATCACTCTAAGAAGGGGTTCATAGGCTTCACCAATCTATCAAAGGGATTCACAACACAAAAAGGTCAAGGACCCCTGTTTGGCAGGAAAATACCTGAATACCCTGCCTCATGAAAATTAGCCTGGTTTTTCCTCAGGAAAAAAAAATATTGAGAACATTTTCAAAACGTGGTTGACATGGGAGACTAAGGGCTGAGATCAAGCCTGCACAACATATGGCCTGCAAGTGGCTAGCGGCCTGCCAAAGGATTTTGGGCAGCCCATGAAAAATATAGGGTTGCCACTGGGCACTCTCTCCTGTTTGTCACAAGGCAACCAACCATCATCAGTCTGTCTCTAGTCTAACCTATCTGCAGCCCGAAGAAGTTTAGCCTATTTTAATTTTGGCCCCTACCTACTGCCAAGTTGTGCAAGATCGTTTACTTCCTCATTGCTTGGGAATAAGGCAGCCTCTAGGACCTGGGGAAAGAACATGAGAAGAGGACCTGGGGGAGGCTCTCAGGGGTTTGCCTGATGGATCACAATGAGAAGTGGTAAAACAGGCAAGGGAACTTTGATCAGCTGTATCAACTCAAGGTATCCTCAATGCCTATCCTTATTGAACGTAGCTTAGCTAGATGGCAAAGATGCTAGAGTGTGGAACTTGGAAGTCAGAAGAAATTGAGTTAAAATCCTGCCTAAGACACTTACTAGCTGTGTGACTCCAGGCAAGTCACTTAACCTCTGTCTGTCTCAGTTTTCTCATCTGTAAAATGGGTGCAGTAATAGCACCTACCTCCTAGGGTTATTGTGAGTATAAAATGAGATATTTGTAATGCCTAATGTTTTGTAACATAAAATGTTTTGCAAATTTTCAGGAGCTATATAAATGTGAGATTATTGTGTCCTCTTTCTGAGACTTAAGTCAAGGGTGAACGAACTATGGTGTGCAGGTCAAATCTGCCTGACATCTATTTTTGTTAACAAGAATTCTGTGCAAATTATGAATGATTTTTATATTTTAAAATCATTGAAAAGCCAAAAGAAGAATATTTTGTGACATGTAAAAATTATACAAAATTCAAATCTCAGTGTCCATAAACAAAGTTTTATTGGAACGTAGCCCTGCTCATTCTTTTACTTGTCTATGGCAGTTTTTGCGTGAAAACATTAGAAGTAAGTAAAGTGACAAAGACCACCAGTGGCACTTTCATCGCTTTGTACTGCTGTTCAGTGAATTACAAATTATAGTGATGCAGCTATAATGGTAAAGCATTTCCGATGGATTGCTTTTTTTTTATTACCAGTGCAGACTAATCATGTTAAAACAAGAAAATAAACGGTGGGGAAAGCTTTATCATAATTTTTTAAGCTCAGATTGAAATTTTTCCAAATAACAGAACCACACTCAACCAACCCAGAAACTCCTAAAGGAGCCCAAGAAAATGCAGGGCCTGGAAGGGAATCTAATGGATTGAGGAAAGAGAATGATACTGACTAATAATCTAACCGAGTGAATTTCATGTGACTCCTTTTCTGCTGGAGAAAATGGAGGTCTGCGGAGATTTCTCTCAGGCGGGAAGGGGGGTACAATTAACAAAACTTTAAAATGGGTTTCTGACCATAAATTAGATGATGATTGAATTGAGAGACCCAGGAGAGAGGGATAAAGTTCAGTGAAAACTGAAAAAAAATTGAGTAAAAAGAGGTTCCATTCACAGGAGAGTTCTAAGAGCCCCGTCTATGCCTCTGCACCTCCCTAGTGCAGCCTGCAGAGAAGACTGCAAAGTACTTTATAACTATTGAGTAAGATTCCTTGCAGAGAGCTGAAAAGTATTCTTCATAGCTATTGGCAGAGAATGTTGCTTGAAGCAGTCTTTCCCATAGGGAAAAGGATGACTGCATGCATTTTTTGTAGACAGAAGACTAAGTTAGAGGTGGCTCTGAAAATAGTCCTTCACCTGATGTCTTATCTCACATTCCATTTCCCAATTCTGACATTTTGACTAGCTGTCCCCCATGCCTGGAATTCTCTCCCTCCTCATCTAAGTTTCCTGGCTTCCTTCAAGGCTCAGCTAAAATTCCTTCAAATCCCACCTTCTCAAAGAAGCCTTTTCCAATCCACCTTAATCCTAGTACTAACAAAGGTTGATTATTTCCAATTTTTCCTGTGGGTAGGTATGGTTTGTATACAGTTGTTTGTATGTTGTCTCTCTGTTAGACTATGTGCTCCTTGAGAGAGAACTGTCTTTTGCCTTTCTTTGTAAGCCTAGAACTTAGTACAGCGCCTGACACATAGTAGGCACTGAATAAGTACTTTTTGACTGTCTTCATAGCTGAGACACACTCACCAGAAAATGAATGAACTATGATCTCCTCTTTATCACAGACAGTAACACAATGACATCACTAGAAGGTATTCCCACCTTTTTAGCATAAGAAGCATGGGTCTGTCCCTCCACGTGTGTGCCCTGACACAGGTATTCTTCATATACACATTCATATACACATCCTTTCACACAGGTACACTCCTAGTAGAGAAATAGAGGTGGTTAAAGAGTTGGTGAAAGAGCCATAACTACAGTATCCCTAATGGTTGTTTTTCCATAGTATTGGGTAACCCTGAGGAAAGAGGGCAAGGGAACAAGCATTTGTGTATTAAGTGCCTACACTGTGCTAAGTGCAATCTAATTGCACAACAATCTTGTGAGATAGATGCTATGATGATTCTCATTTTACAGTTGAGGAAACTGAGGCAAACAGCAGTTAAGTGATTTACCCGGGGTGACACAGCTAGTAAATGTCTGAGGCTGGATTTGAACTCAGGTCTCCCTAAATCTAGGGCCAGTGTGCTATCTACTGTGCCACTTAGCTGCCTCTTGGTTAAAGTAGCTAGAGCTGAGTATGAGCTGGAACAGAGTGCAATGCCTAGCATAGACTGGAACAGACTATAACACTTGGCCAGGAATGGATCAAACAGACAGTAACACAATGACATCACTAGAAGGTATTCCCACCTTTTTAGCATAAGAAGCATGGGTCTGTCCCTCCACGTGTGTGCCCTGACACAGGTATTCTTCATATACACATCCTTTCACACAGGTACACTAGCTATTTGAGTTTCTCGCATTTTGATACCCCTGATGGCAGCTAGGCAGCTCAGTGGATAGAGCTCAGGTCTGGAGTCTGCAAGACACATCTTCCTGAGTTCAAATCTGGCCTCAGACACTTCCTAGCTATACAACCCTAGGCAAGTCACTTAACCCTGTTTGCCTCAGTTTCTTCTTCTGTAAGATGAGCTGAAGAAGGAAATGGCAAACTACTCCAGTACCTTTGCCAAGAAAACCCCAAATAGAGTCACAAAGAGTCAGACACAACTGAAAGAACTGAACAACAACAACGTAATTTCTACAAAGGTCCACCCTTCCCACTGAATGTGTACATATTTCTGAGAGAAATAAGTTTATGGGAGAAGGGGAAATATTATAACTTTATTTACATTGCTACTTAATTTAAATGTCTTTATTATTAAATAAATATCATCTGGCTGACTAATAAAGAAGTAAAACATATCAGAGGGACCATTTGGAGAGGACTCTGACCCACAAAAGATCTAGAGCATAGGCTAGCTAACTAGGGACCCAGAATAAGGGGCCTTTCGGAGTAACAGAGACAAAAGACCAATCTCATTACTTTATAGTCACATCAGTCACTCAACGAGCATTTATCATCACATTTTGTAAATGATCTGATGGCTGGTATACTATAGAAGCTTCCAACATACACTTCTAGAAATATTAACTCTAATATTTTCAAACTACATAGTGTAGTACAGACACGGTGAGATGTAGTAGAAAAAACATCATGGGAAAGGTTAGAAGGACTGGGTTCAAAAACAACAAAATTTTAAACATTCATTGAGCACCTTTTATGTGCAAGGCACTGGGGGAGATAAAAATATTAAGAAGACTCATCCTTCAACAGATGATGAAACACATATCCCTCTTTTGGTAGAGGTGACAGACTATGAGTACAAAACGTTGGAATATCTGTTCAATCCGTCTTGTATAATTTTTTTCTTTGTTACACAGGTGGAGTCAATGAGAGTAGAAAGGAAGATATGGGTAAATGACTGACATTTTTTTAAAGGCATCAATTTTTTAAATAAGAGGAAAAAAGCTTAGAGAATAGATTAAAAGTGGGAAGACCAGTTAGAAGGTTCTTACCAGGCCAGAAAAGATGAGGCTCTAAATTCCAGAAGACCAGTAATAAAGCATGATGTTGTTATATTCAGCCATTTTCAGTCATCTCTGACTCTTTGTGACCCCATTTGAGGTTTCTTGGCACAGATAGTGGTATGGTGTGCCACTTCCTTCTCCAGATCATTTGAGAGATGAGGAAACTGAGGCAAACAGGGTTAAGTGAGTTGCCCAGGAAAACACAGCTAATAAGTGTATGAGGCAAGATTTAAACTCAGGAAGATGAGTATTCCTGACTCTGGACCCAGTCCTCTATCCACTGAGGCACCTAGTATGATACCCACCTCCTAGTATTGTGGTGAAAAACTCAAGATGCAGAATGAAATTTACATTCTTTGAACATAGCAAATTTGTTATGAGAGTTTTAGGGTTTTTTCTTTTTTTTAATGGGGGGAGAGAAAATAAAGGCTGATTCATAAAAAAAAAAAAAGATTTTTTTTAAAAGACATTATCCTTGCCCCCAAGAAGTTTACAGTATAGTTAGGAAGACCAGCATACAAATTACTATAATTCAGTAGAATACTATAAGCACATAGGAAAGGTCCAAAGTGTTATAAGAGACTAGAAGGAGAAATTACTTTTTATCTGGAGGGGACTTCAAGATTGCATGGAGTATATGGACTTGAGTTTGGCCTCAAATGTCAGAATACGATGCCAACAGGTGAAAATAGGGTTCTTTATAGGTATCAGGACATTATTTGAGCAAAGTTATGGAGGCAGAAAGAATTCGCAAAATTATTGGTAAGAATTTAGTGAATTTGAAGGGGGGATGTAAGATAAAGGTATAAAAGTGGGGGAAATGCAGGTTGTAGAGAGCTTCAAATGGTTTTGGCTTTTTATTTGTTTTGTTTTGTTTTAGAAAGTGGGAGCTGTTGAAGATTTTTTTAGTTAGTAGGAAAATGATATAGCAGTAGTATACAGGATAAGTTGGCTCAAAGAGAAATCCTTCCTGGAAATATAAGTTTGGGAGTCATCTCTGTAAAGTTAAAATCCCAGTAGATGAGGTTGTTGAAGGAAGGTTCATATTAAAAAATAAACAACAAACAAATGGGGTGAGAAGAGAGCCTTAAGAACAGCTACATTTAGGGGCCAGGAAAGAGGAGCCAGTAACAAACACAAAAGTCAGAATGACAAGAGGAAAATCAAAACAATTTAATGTCGCACAAACTTAGAGAGAGAGAGAGAGAGAGAGAGAGAGAGAGAGAGAGAACATCACAAAGTGTTCCATCACTAATTAGCTTTGCAGCCTTAGGCAAGTCATTTAACTTGTCTCTGGGCCAACAGTTTCCTCATCTACAAAATCAAAGGGTTAGGTAAGATTACCACTAAGAACTTTTTTAGACAGCTAGGTGGTGCAGTGGATAGAGTGATGCATCTAGGTTGAGTTCAAATCTGACCTCAGACACTAGTTATGTGACCCTGGGCAAGTCACGCAACCTTGTTTGCCTCGGTTTCCTCATCTGTCAAATGTGCCAGAGAAGGAAATGGCAAATTGCTCCAGTATCTTTGCCAAGAAAACCCCAAATGGGGTCACAAATAATCAGACACAACTAAAAGAAATAACTAAACAACAACAAAAGACTTTTTAAGCTATCTGAAATTCCAATTCTTTTATTCCCAATGTGAAAAGTAACAGATTCTGGGATTTATCAAACCTAGGTTCTAGTCCCAGCCCAATATTTATTAATGATGTAATCACTGGCAAATCAGTTAACCCCTCTGAGCCTCTGTTTTCTCATCTGTAAAATGGACATTGTACTACTGGAATTGCCTATCTCAAAGGTTTGTTTTAAAGAAAGGGCCTCTTAACCTCCAAGGTTCTACATAAACGTGTTATTAATAGTAATAACAACAAATACGTGATCAGTTTACATCATTCGATTGAATAATGATCACTGATTCTGACCCTGATTAAAGCCAATCAGCCAGAGGTTTCCCCTGTGCCAGTTTCAACAAGAAACCATGAAGAATGTAACCTCTTGTTTACAAACTGGGAAGCCTGTGAAAACTTTGCAGAATATTTCTGTCCTTTTAGTGATAACTGATCTCCAGGGGCTTAGAAAGACAAGCTGTTTTTGGTTTGCAAGTGTAGGTGTTTTCCCTGAATTTCCTACTCTTACAAAGCTTTCATTTATTCCAGCAACATAGAGCCTGATAGTTTCCTGGAGACCAGTGATGATTCTTGCTTGGGACCTGCGGCCAATGCTGCGTGCACAAGCGTTGCTTAAGGCTCAGGGAATTCTAATTCCTAACACTGGTGAGTGAAGCAATACTTAAGTCAGCTGGATCATAGGATCATGACCTAGGACTGGAAAGGACCTAAGAAACTATATGGTGGAACCCTCTTGTTTTAAAGATGAAGAAATTGGGGCCTCAGAGAAGTTAAGGATCTTAGTAAATGTCAAAGAGGTATCAAGCATCAGAGGCAGGAAAATACAAGAAGGCAATCTGGCATTTCCACTAAAGGGCAAACCTTGGAGTCAGAAAGATATGGGTTCAAATCCTGCCTTAAACCCAGACTAGCTGTGCTGAGAGAAAACCTTTTGGTGCCGCAGGCAACCAAAACTACAAATAACAGATGAATTGCCAATCTGCCCCAGTGAAAGAAGTCCCCATACCAAGAGTTATCTACACCTATGAAATCATAGGTCTGGAAGAACCAAAAGTTACTCATGGGTACCAAAAGCTAATATATTGCTTGTGTCATTTTGACCTCAAGGGTCACATACAACTGATTTAAGTGAAGCAATGGATTTCAGTTTTGATGAGAGTACATTTTTCTGTATTTACATGGCATCTAAAGCATCCCTGGCAACAAATCTTCCTTGTTATCATTATAACTATTTTTAACAAAAATAATCGTGCAAACCATAATAACCATGTGTTGAGAATGATAAAGCCAAAACATCATTGCCAAAATCTGGTGCATGTTATCTTGGGGGGGGAAACCCTTTGGCACAGTGAACCGTGGAGAGATTACACAACACAGCATGGCTTCAAGGACACTCATCTATTGGTCTTTCTCCTGTTCCTGTTTTTGGCAACTCTGCATTATTCCACTAGCATATTATATGACTCTGGGTTTTACCTTTAGTTTTGCATGCTGCATATTTGTATCAGCACTGCCAGGGTGGCATCCTATTTTGGAGGGACAGAGAAAACCCAGAGGAGAAGGCAATTGTTTCCAAGTCAGAACCACCTAGTTTTCTATTTGGTTCAGTCACTACACACTACTTGCACACTGTCAAGACCTGTATTTCCCATGTTTATGAATGTACATGTAGAGTCCATATCAAATTGCATGCTGTCTTTGGGAGTGGGGAGGGGAAAAAGAGAGGGGGAGAAAATTTAAAACTCAAAAGCTTGTGGAAGTAAATGTTGAAAACTAAAAATAAATTAATTAATTTTTTAAAAAGAAGATCTATTTTTCCCTCAGTTTGGGAATACCCCATTAAGAGAACTCTCTCCACTGACACAGAGAGCAACCTGTCTTTACCTTATAGTTCTAAAGATTGGCTAAGGCTCAGAGAGTTTTAGTAATTTGCCTAAGATAACATAGCTAGTCAAAGAAGCATGAATTGATCCCAGGTCTTCCTGGGCTTGTCACTAGTACAAACTTCTTCAACTATCTGAATTCATACCACATAAGTACATAGGCAGAAGCCTCCTTCTCTGAGGTCTACCAATGTTAATTAATAACAAAAGCAGCTTATGAAGTATACTAGGATTCTCCTATTGATGCCTTCCTATGTCTCTCAACACTATTGTACACTTTCTTAAACTTAAAATGAGAATTCAATCTGAGTAATTAATTTCCTTCTGTGCCTTTGTCCAGTTCTCTCATATTTGGGACTCAATGATTCAGGCTGCTGAATATAATGAACGTGTGTGAATATATATCACATATATCATATATAACATTATATATCACATAATAAATGAAAATTCATGGGAGCTACTGAAAAGTTTTACATACTTCTACTCTGTGTAGAAACTGAGGAAATAGAAAATGTTGGTAGTAGAATAATGAACAGAGGCCAACACTGAAGACAAGATAGACCTCAGGATCATGAAAGGTTAGTTATTTCTAAGAAATAAAAAATGAACTGCAAGATATTTTAGCTATGGGCCAAACAAAGCAAAGCTGTTTTTTCCTTGTTCTGTGGAAGGTTCTATTGCTAGATTTTTCCATCTTCCGGTCTCAGCTCCTAATCTCTGTATATATTTTACATCGGGGGTGCTTTAATACATGGGGCTCTGAGATGAGTGGCTGTGAGGCTTCTGATCTCAACCTTTTGTTTTCTTTCAAATGACCAGGGCTCCTCATTCATAGTGGTTTTGGCCTCTAGGGAAATCAACTCACTTTTGAGGATAGGCAGATATAGGGAGATCATTCCACCAGGTTCCCCTAGAATAAGGGTTTTTAGCCTAGTGCCCATGAACTTTTAAATATCTTGATATAAAATTGTCTCCTTCACATTTTATTTTATGCGTTTGAAAGCATTATACTGAGAAAGGGTTCACGGGCTTCACCAGACTGCCAAAGGGGTCCATGATACAATAAAGGTTAAGAATGATGTCAACAGAAGCCACCAGAACCTTTGAGGGATCCAAAAATCATCCTATTAGCCCATGTTATGGTTCTAATCCTGGTGTTAAAGAACCTATGTAGAAATCCAGCTTCTGATGCTTACTATTCCTTATGTTGACCTTGGACAAGTCACTTGACTTTCATGGGCCTCAGCTGATCCCAGAACATGCATTACATTCATCCAGCCCAGAAACCTTGCCATATGCCCTAACATACGCTCATCCCCTTCCCACCTAGAGGTAGGAACTCTAGGTACAGCAATCAAATCAGCACTGTAATTGCTTCTGGAAAGGAAATGACAATTCATTGATGTACTTACTGTTCCTGTAACTCCCTAAATCAAAATTCCCTTCCCTGATCACCATTCCCCAATATGTGTGCTCCTCTCCTTCCCCCTTACTAGAATGTAAGCTCCTTGAAGCCAGGGACTACCTCATTTGTATAGTTGTAGTACCACCATCTAAGCAGCACATGGTACATTAAGCAATTCATAAATGCTTTTTTTTCATTCATTCATTCATTTAATTTCCTCATCAGTAAAATGAGAAAATTGGATTACTTGGCCTTTAAGGTTCTTTCTGATTCTAGCTCAAGGACTCTTATCCAGAGATGAGCATCCACTTATCTATGGTACTTCTTTTAACATTAAAAGCTCCCGTAAGTTTGTAATTTTCCGGGTTTGAAATGTAGTATTTAGCCTAAAAAGAATAAAGTAGGTAATCCTAAGAAGATATTTCATTAACTAAAATTGTGTCTGAGAATAGTCAAATGTTATTGTAGTCTAGTACAGTAGAATGATTCATTTGGTATCAAAGGACCTGGGTTCAAATGTGAGTCCTGCCACTTATCTGTGTGATCTTACTACCAATGCCTCAGTTTCCTCATCTTTAAGGAGGTTGAACCAGATGGTCCCTTAGGTCCCTTCAGGCTCTAGACCTGTGATCCTCTGAACAAAAATGTGATCCTTAGTTCCCCAAAAGCCCATTACAGATGATCGCCCAGAGGGGACACATTGGGTCAGACCCAGGCAGTTATCTAGCTCAGAGCTGTGTCTAATAAACTTGGATTGTCATGACTCTCGCACTTCAAGTTCCCTTAATAAGAAACTTATACACACGCATATATATAAACACTTATCTGAATCCTTTTTTTTACCCTAGGTATCATTAAGTTTAGCAAACAGGAACACTACAGAAGCAAGATAGCAGGAACAATGGAGAAAGTGCCAGCCTCTCTTTCCCAAATCAATCTTCAGCTGGATAACAACGATGTCCCCACTGAGCTCAGGGGATGAAAGGGAAGAGGAAAAGGACCTCTTTTAAGCCCCAAAGGTTTAGCACTTAACCTTTAACTGGACTAGGAAGCAGACTGAAAGTCAGGATTGATACTAACAGCCCCTGTAATGTATTCCCAAACTGCTCACTTGTCTAGGATTTTACATTGCTTCAAATTTCCAAGCCTGGGAAAAACAAATCCCAAGAGGGAGAAATTAATTTTATCTGCAGGGAAAAATAAATGTGCTCCCACTACTTTGCTGATCCTTGCCCCTCCTCACTTCCCCAGGTATCAGGAAACAATACTAAGTGACTCTAAAGAGAGACATGGAGCTCTCTGGTGCAACACTGCTTAAAATCCACACACAGCTTAACAAATCTCATTAAAGCTGGACTCTGGGATAAGAAAAATTCCAAAATAACAGACCTGATGGACAGGTACAATAGAGGAGACTTTAGCACCTCTATTTTAGAGTTTATTTAAAAATACATATAAGAAATATTTTTAAATGATGTTTGTTTAGACTGAATGGAAAAATGGTTGCTGGGGGAAAATCTTAAGAACTCTTGCTTGACATGAGCATAGATAAAGGAAGTAATCATGTAAAGGTCTCCCTACGTGCAATTTACTTTCAGAGTAAAGTCAGGCTAAAAGGGGCCCCCAGGTCCCTCCATCCCTTCTTTTCTCTTTTAATTCATTCCCAGATACCTGGTGATCCTTTGGCTTAAATATCAGCAAACCTAGCTCAGTTCTAGGACTGGAAGGGGAAAGGAAAGCTCGAGAGCATTCACAGGAAAAGGGTCATTTGGAAGCCCCTTCAACACAAGTTCATTTTTCAATCAAAGCACATTAACTGTAACAATTCCCAACCCACCAGGAAGCAAGCAGACTAACTAATGAGAACCGTAAGAGAGACATCAGTTCATGGGAAAAAATAATTTTCTTCGGCTGTCAGCCCATCCCCCTCTTCCCAATCCTGAGCAGGCATATGACCATTTCTTTCATGAATATTCCCTAGATACGTACACCAGTGGCCAGGGTCTACATGCTGCACTGGGTGGCATAGCCTGTTCTACTATCCATCCCCACCATTGCTTTACTTTTGAGCAGAAAGAATAAGTGAACTAGAAATATGATCTAAGATCAAATTTCTACAAAACTTCAAATAATCTAAACCCAGGCCCAGGCACTGTTTCAAAAACCCCATGCCCTCTGTGGCAACCATAGCTCCACCCTTTCCTGAACCCAAAATCCCAATAGATTGAGAGATGGTGTGTACTGAAAAGGATGACTAGGCTCATACCAAGTCCCACAGTGGCCACCTGTACTTCAAGGAAATACATAATGGACTGATTGAAATGTACCACCTGTATTGCTAAAGCAGGAGTTCTTAATCTTTTTTTTTTTTAGTCTATCAATGTCTAGGGAAGCCAATGGACACCTCTCCTCAGAATAATGGTCTTAAATGCATATTAAAGGGAACCGATTATACTGAAATATAGTTATCAAAATATTTTTTAAAATTAAAGTTCACCAATCCTAGTTTAAAAAGTCTTATGGTAAAGGGAACTTTTTCCTGTAGAAAAACATAAAACCTAAACCCCGAATCCATATCTAATTACTCAGAAGTCATACTGAAGAATACTGCCATTGCAATTCCCTGATGGAACATGTAGAGCAGGGATATATAAAGAAAGAAAAAACCTAAGATATTAAAGGGGTGAGAATTAACTGATTCACAGTTTCAGCTTTTGAGGTAACTCCTAGCTTGCTTAGATCTCCAAATATTCAAGAAAACAAAAAGATTCCATTTTTAAATGTCTCCTAAATACCAACCTAGGCATAGGCACAGTTTACTAGATCCCAGGTGATATGGATGTGATCCTAATAGCTAAGGACCGGAAAGAGGAAGGAAACTCATCTTTGGGTTGTCTGTGGGGTTTATTTCATTCACTCAATTAAGAAAACTCTCAGGGGGCAGCTAGGTGGCCCAGTGAAGAGAGCACCAGCCCTGGAGTCAGGAGGACCTGAGTTCAAATCCAGCCTCAGACACTTGACACTTACTAGCTGTGTGACCTTGGGCAAGTCACTTAACTCCAACTTTCTTGCCTTTCCCCTTGGAAAAAAAAAACTCTCAGATTTCTAAAATGTTTTGAGTTGGTCCTCATCTGAATGGCAAGCATTTCTGGCAATGAGGTATAATATTGGGTACTTCTGATTTATCAAAGTGGTCCCAATTTTCAGAGCACAAATAGTAGCTACCTAACCATCAAGTCCCCCATGGCATGAAGTGTCAAAAGCACAAAGAAAATCACAAATTTTCAAATCCAAAGACTTCAAGGATTCTTCCCAAAAATCAGATGAGCTTGTGCTGGGCATTAAACTCTGTTTGTAGGCCTCAAAGGAAAACCAGGAAGGAACACATTGTACAGAAAAGCAAACAAACAAACAATACCCTTTTATTTTTAAAGCTCTGGTGAAAGAATAAGCTTCCAAATGACATCCCATTTTTTTTTAAAAATTGTAAACTAACCTACCTCTGGGTTAGTCACACTATACAGACCGCATCCTAACTCTTAAAGATGCCTAAACATTTCATGGAGTATTTACAAATGTATCAGTTAGGTAGTAAAGTTTCATTGCAATCTTTCTAACTTTCTAGCACATGTTCCACAGTAAAATAATGGGGCTATATTTGCATTTTTGTATAAAACTTATTAACAAATGGAGAAAGGCAATTTTCCTGAGAGAAGATTTGTTCTTGAAATATGTTTTGTCTAACAAATAGGAAATACAGAGAGATGGGATGTTCTTGGTTAAAAAAAAAAGAAGAAAGAAAAAAAATGCACAAAGATGTCTAGTTAACTTTTTTAAATTATTTAAAGTACCATTAAGTTAAAATGTTTACATTCATTATAAAAAAATGTTGTTAAATCTTATGCAAATGATTTAACACTGATTGCTGCAACGCAAATTGCACTTCTTAAAAAATTATTGTATACA
This sequence comes from Trichosurus vulpecula, assembly GCF_011100635.1. Lineage (NCBI taxonomy): Eukaryota > Metazoa > Chordata > Mammalia > Diprotodontia > Phalangeridae > Trichosurus > Trichosurus vulpecula. The sequence continues at coordinate 241,965,589 of NC_050573.1, read as the reverse complement.
TGGAAGAAAAATATCTTGTTTGCTACCCTGTTTACAAATTCTGACTGACTTCAATCAGCCATATAGAAGATGAACTTTTAAAAACCTCAGTCACAGTGTACGTTAAGAAGTTAGAATGCAGTCTTAAAACCGAGGAATATTTTTAATGCAAGACGTCAGGAACCAGCTCGACCTTGAGAAACGTGTGCCCAACAGCCTCGTTCTGCTTTCCTCCATGCGTGTACACAGGAGCTCAGATATGAAAAATTAGAAAGAAAGCCTGTGGTCATGAAGGAGCTGTTTGTTGGTTTCAAGGACATCAAACTTCTAGCTCAAACTGTCTGTTAGTTGGGGGCAATAAATGCTCAGAAACCTTTTTTGTTTTCTTAAATCTCTCCAGGCATCCTTTAGAACGAAAGCCCCAGATAAGTCTCTTTATCCGGCGGGTGGAAGCAAGGATGAGGAAGTCACATCGGCATGCATCTTGCATCCCAGAGGCAGGCAGGCAGGCTGGGCTGGCTGACTGACTGACTGTGTTGAAGATGCACGAAGCAGGCCTAACAATAGAGGAGGAAGGACGATATTCTCTTTGGTTGTGTTATCTTTACCCTGGAAGAGATCCGTCTTCTCTCATTTCTCTTGCATAGATGAGGAGTTGGATGGTAAGGCAGAAAGCCTCTTTGGAAAAACACCTCTATCACAATAAAGGCACAAAAAACGACACATCAGAGGAAAGTTCTGCCAGCATCTTCACTGCTGCATAGACTGCTTGAAAAAAAAACATTACAGAAAACGTGGGCGTCTTAAGGTCGAAGCGCCCTCCCTCCCATCCCCCATCCGTGGAGGTCTCCCAACTTCCTTTTTCCACTGAATCAAGCAAGTGCTAAAGCACACCATGAATCCTGTCTCACAGACGCTGTAACTTCAGCCGTGGAGGTCAGGCTGACTCCCGAGTACAGCCCATCTTGACCTGAATACTTGAGAGCGGTGCTTTCAGGGCTAGTGTTCTCTCCTGGACCAGACATCACTGAGGATCCCGCCTAGTGAGAAGGGGGGGAGGGGAGGGAGAAGAGAGAGCAAACAGAGAAACAAAGAAAAAGGAAAGTGATGAATTTGCTATTTATTTAGCACAATTTCGTTACCTGCACAGATCATAACTATCTGGAGGACTGAAAGAAGGGACTGCGGCCTTAAACAGAACTAGAGCACAGGGACTAGGAAAAAGGATGCTGCTACACCTGAAACAGGCAGCCCAAGCTCCTGGCACAACGTTAATCCAACGCTGGCAATTTAAGCTTTTAGAAACACTATCCTGCTATCCTTATTACTCATGGCAGTAGCCTCCCAGGAAGATAAACAACTCCACTAGGCTAGGGCACAAAAAGGAAACTGGAATAATCCTTCTGATAAAAAGTACCAACCAGGAAGGACCTCCTGCTCCATGGAATAAACCTTACGGGGTTGGTAGCCTTCATGTCTACACTCCCAAACTAGCCACTCCAAAAGGGATATAAACAGCAAAAGTGGCACATACACATGGGCATAAACTTACACACGCGCACGCACACACACACACACAAATATAACAAACACATAAAAAAGCACGATAGATGCACATAACCCATGAAGATTGCCAATTCAATACTGCCTGACAAATGAGATTTCTGAGCATAAAAAATTAATCTAGTCATCTGAAATTTAATCTCTTGTACCTAAAATTTGTCCTAGAAAGCTGGCAATAGTTGATCCCCATTTCGTCATAAAAATTTCTACATCCTATCTCTATCATGGCACCATTATCATTTCTTTTAGCCAAATTCATTTTCCCTGCTTAATTTATTCATACTGCACAAAAGAGAAAAGTCAAACAGATGTCTTCCTATAATAAAGTGGAACAAATCACATGCAATTAATAAAATTCATGTATATTTTCAGGGATAGATGAAGGGAAAGGTTCTATTACAAAACTCAAAATGTATTCAGCTACACAACTTTGAGGGACCAGGGTTCAAATACTGCTTCTGAAGTGTTCCTCTTATGTGACCCTGAACTCCCTTACTTAACTTCCCTTAGGTCTATTTCTTCATCTGCAAATTGAGGGTGTTGGACTAGAGTGCCTCGGAGGTCCCTTCCAACTTGAGATCTTCACTCTCTTCTCTTACTTATTTATCTAGCTTCTTTTCCCCCTAGGAACCAAAAAAATTTTGCAAATACCAACTCTAATCCAAGGAGCAAAGGAGTTAATGGTTCACATCTTGAAGGTGTGTCGACTTCTTCAGGCTAATTAACACCTACTATTTCTAGAATACTTTCTATTTTTCCAAAACTTTTTTTGCCCATGTGGTTATATTATTGTAGAGTCTTTTAAAAAAGAATAATGTGAAAATGCTAATGGTGATAAAAGTGAATGATTTTATATGTAAGATAACTTGGAAACACATTCAACTGAATTGATGTCATCTGACTGGTACTAAATTTTGCTTCATGTTTTAAATACGTAATACTGTGTATGTTATAATTACATTTCTAAGTTTTCTTGTATTGTGAATTTGGGAAAGTCATTGAATAAGAACTGTTGTTAAAAGAATAATGCAATTATATCATTGGAAAAGTTAACTTCTTTTAATCTGGAAAAAAAAAGAGGGTGCTCATGCACTCCTCAGCCAGCCAAAGAGACTAAGTAAGGTACAATCGTGTCCATCAAGGACTTGGAGAACAGACTTTCACATTCTTTGCTCCACTCTGAGCAAGATTGGCAGCCAGGACAAGGCCCCTGCATTTGTGGCATTAAATAAAGATAAGCTGAACAACAGCTCTGGGCCACTATAAAATAAAGGGGTTGATGAAAGACTTAAAATATTCTTATCAATGCACTAACCAATCACAATTCCAAAGGACTCATGATGAAACATGCTACCTGCTGCCCAAAACAGAAAGGACAGAATCAAAGTGCAGATTGAGACATAAATTTTAGAAGGAAGTAGGGGCCAATGTGACAGTTTGCTTTGCTGAATTATATGTATTTGTCACAATAGTTTTACTTCCCTTTGTTTTTCAAGGTGGGGGAGGGGGAGGAGAGGAAGGAAAGAAGATGGATTTTCACTAATTAAAAAAAATTAAATTAAATTTTGAAATCATTTAAAATAAAATGAAGGGTTGGGCTAGGTAAAATCAAAGGGCCCTTCTAAGTCTTGTTATTCTATTAAGAGAAAAAGTATCACTCTCAAAGGGGCACAGGAAGTCCCCTTGGTAGAGTCAGGTTTGTTCGTTTGTTTTTTAATGGCACTGTTTCTCAGAACACTACTATGAGGCCAGCAAGAGTGCAGCAATCTGGCATAGACTGTGTCAAGAATAGGTCCAGGACCCCAAGTCTTCTGATTAGACAGCATCAACCTTCAGCTCCTCATTTTGCTGTTCATTTGTTTCGGTAGTGTCTGACTTTGGTGACTCCATTTGTGGTTTTCTTGGCAAAGACCCGGGGGTGGTTTATCATTTCCTTCTCCCTATCATTTTACAGATGAGGAAACTGAGGCAAACAGGTTAAGTGACTTTCCCAGGGTCAAACAGCTAGAAAGTGTCTCAGGACAGATGAATCTTCCAGACTCCAGGCCCAGCACTCTACCCACTGAGCCACCTCCCTGCCCTCTCAGCTCCTCAAGAAGTAGGTTAAAAAAAAAATGATGGGATTTAAAACTTGAAGGGACCTTCAAAAGTCTACACATCAATCAAAAAACATGTATTAAACATCTAATATGTGCCAGGCACTGGGCCAGGCTCTGGATGACCTAGTCTACGACACCTTCCTATTTTAGAGATGAAGAAACTGAGGCCCGAAGAACTTCAGTGACTTGCCCAAGGTCACACAGTTAATAAAATGTAGAATTGGGGCAAGAACCTCTGATTCCAAACCAGTGGATGCCTCACTCCACCATCTTTGCCTCTCCATCTCTTAAGTAATACTTCCTTCTTAGCTAGAAACAGAGGTCTGTAACAACATGTAAAATCCTGACCAGCAACCAAATGTCACCTACTTCTTAAAGAATATAGACTTGAGTACTTTAACTGAATGATTTTGAAAAAAAGATACAATTTATATGATCATATTAGTGAGATATTTAAAATTCTAAATGGATACTTTTCATAAATATGAAGTATCAAATAATTCTGTGAACTATATCCAACAGCTTACTAACTTCACTTAGCCTCACTACGGTCATGGAGATGGTAAAAGCGCTCATCTCACAGAGGTGTTGTGAGTTTCATATGAGAAAATGTATATAAAACCCTTTGCAAACCTCCAAGCACTACATGAATGCTACCTATTGACATTACCATCCTACTACATTGTATAATATACATTCCTTGAATATAGATATGACCCTAATTATGGAAAATTCACTATCGCGTCCTCTCCCAAACAAATTAAGGATCGATATTTATTCCACAAAAGGATTCTTCATTTTGAAATATATCCACCAATAGTATTAGTTGAACTAGAGAGCTCCTTGAGAGTATTTCAAATCATTCTAATTATAAAAATTAAATATATGGAAAACTTTTTATGAATGCATCTATAAGTAAAGATACAAATGATCCATTTAACCTGATTCTTTTTTTCCCCTGAGATTAGGAGTTTTCAGACTCATTAAAAAACCCACAAACCATTATTAGCATTCCCTTTATTTCCAGGAAGTGTTACATTTGGCAAAAGGATTGTCACAATCATCTTCATCAACAACTAACTAATCTTACTTATATTAGTCCCAACATAGACCAAGTTTTTTTTCCCCCCTAATCTGGCTTATCTATAAGATCTGTAGTTGCCTCTGTTCCACTATAATCAGTGTTCTTTCTCAGCATATGCCCATAAAGGATTTTCTTTTCAAAGACCTCTCATTTGCAGACGGGGACCTGTTTTCTGACTAATCCACTATTGTGTGCCATACCTCAGGCACAAGGCACTATGCTAGCACATCAGGAATAGAAAAAAAAAAGTATTAGGCATAGTCCATGCCTTCAAGTTGCTTAGGATTCAGTTCTGAGGACGGTCATATAGCATCAAAAATAATAAAATTTTAACGGGATAAGTGCCAAATGTGTGATGGAAATAATGAGTGGTCTGAAGAAAAACAGGTCACCCTGAGGGCTTGGGGTGGTTGGGAAAGATTTTCACAGAGCAAGTGGAACTTGAACTAGGTATTAAAGGACAGAAGTAACAAAAGTAAGATGAAAAAAAGGTAAAAGGTATTCCAGGGGTAGATAGTAGGGAAAGGAAAGAAGGAGAAAGAGGAGGTAAGGAGGGGACGGGGAAGGGAATCATGAGCAGCCTCTCCAAATGGGGGTAGAAATGGGATTAGATCCCATTAATTAATAGACCAACTTTACCAGAATGGAAAGTTTGTGTAGGGAAATCATAAGAGGTGAAGTCAGGAGAGGAAGGCTAGGGTCAGGATTGTGAGAACTGCCATGCTAAGGAGCTTTAAAAGCTGTCCAAATTCTATCACTCTGTAAAGACAAATCACCACTAACAATGAGCTTAGAAAATAGAAATAGGAAAAAATCCAAGGTGACATAATGTGATAATCATTTTTCTAATTGCTCTTTAGGGAGGGGGAAGGAGAGGAGGGTGTTACTTAGGACAACAAGCAGCCCAAAAGATGAGAAAAAGGTATGGAAAGGAAGGCAGCAGGGCACAAAGACAAACCAGCTCTTTTCGATTTTCCATAAGACCCTAAGGATGGACAAGGGTACTCCCAAAATGTTCTCAGTGCCACCTGGCTGTTGATCCTGGTATTCCCCTGTTCTGTTCCACAGTGCTCACACAGAGTAAAGCATGTATATGTGAAATTAGTGCACACAGGGAGCCTGGAATTAGCAAATGCCAGGGCACTGAACTCCTCTCTTTTACAAATGCTGCCTTTTCACTTTCATATGATATTGCTGCCTTTGTTTGGGCTATTTCTAATGCCTGTAATATCTTCTTTCCCCTCACTTCCACATCCTGGGTTCCCTAGTTTTCCTTTGAGGCTAAACCACGACACCCTGTACTTCCTCCATGAAACCTTTTCCGAGCCCATAGCTGGTAGTGGTCTTCCTCCCAAAAGGAACTTGTATTTATTTAATATTTATCTACTCTGCATATATTGGGACATATTTTCTCCCTCGCAAGAATGGAAGCTCCATAAAGCAAGGAGCACAGTGCCTGACATATACTAGGTTCTTAATAAATACTTATTAATTAACAAATCTTTCCCTTCAATGGCATCAAGAAGTTTCCCACGGGGGAGCACAGAATTTGTGCCCTTGGACTACATTTAATTCATGGATTTCTCCAAATCCAGCATAGCCCTTCAAATGGACGTAATTTGACATTACATATTTCTTATCGTACTAGAGGTGGGCGACTTGTTAGTAGCACTAAATTGTTCAGGTTTTTAATGCACCTCAGAAACACAGAAATTCTTCAGAATGTCAAACCGGCTTCAATCCACTGGCCAGGCCTTCCCTCTCTGTGGGTAGGTCAATGCCCTCCTATATTAGCACAGTCCTGTAACCTGTTTGTTACTTAGCCAGAAAGGGGAACTCATTATTTCCCTGATCAAAGTGCAGTCAGGGTATGAGGGTGGGGCAGAAATCTGTTCTCTGTTTCCATTCATGGCTTATCTGCCCCCACCCTCCCACAGAACACCAAAAATGGAGACATTTCCTGTTGAAAGACTACATTATCAGCACCAGACCTAGCCTGGGCTTAGCTTCTAAAGCAAGGAAGGTTAGGTAGAAGACAGACAGGATAACTGGACTGGAAAGTTCTCCTCTTAAAGGAAAGAAGGCTTCAGGAAAATCCTGGGTTTCTCCCACAGGAAGACATACCACACACACACACACACACACCCTCTGAAGAAGGCACTGGGCTAATCTTTAAATTACCCAGATTTTCTTACATATAAATATTTTTGTTGTTGTTGGGTGATTTCAGTTATGTCCGGGGGGAGGGGGGAGGAGAGGGGTTTCCTTGGCCACGATACTGGAGTGGTTTGCCATATTCTTCTCCAGCTCATTTTACAGATGAGGAGACTGAGGCAAAGAGAGTTGAATGACTTGCCCAAGGTCATACAGATGATCTGAACTCAAGAAGATGGGTCTTCATTAATTTTCTAAGTTGTCCATTTGAACAACCAAAGGTTTTGCATATTTTGAGTAACAGTTTCAGGACAAAGGACAGACTAGGAGTAATATGCCCAGATTGGCAATTCCACACAAGGACAACTTTTTAATGAAATATGAAAATCCTTAGCTTCATTCAACTCAAAATCTGTCTGCTGCCTTCATTACATCTCACTAAGTCTGTGGTTAAGACTTTTTCACTTGTGAGAGGAAGCCAACATGCCCTCACTACCAGGGTTACTTTATCTGCTTTTGTAACCTCTAGGTTAGACTTTCTGAGTGTTTTGTCCATAATCTTTTTTCAAGAAAGACTCAGAAAAAAATGACAATTTATGTATGAATTCAAAAAACTTCCCCCCTGCCCTCAAAAAAACCTCACTATACTAAACTATACCAACTGTGCTAAATGATGCTAATCACAGTGATAAGAGGATCTGATATTTGGGTCAGTAAGTCATGTGGGAAGAACACACTTCAAGTTTATATAAAAGCAACTGCTTCTCCAAGTAGATTGTCTTTGGGATTGCAATTACACAATGAATCCACATAAGTATGTCTTTTAAATTGGTTGTTGTTCAGTCCTGTCTTCATGACCCCATTTGGGGTTTTCTTGGCAGAGATACTGGAGTGGTTTACCATTTCCTTCTCTGGCTCATTTTACAGATGAGGAAACTAAGGCAAAGAGGGTTAAGTGACTTGCCCAGGGCCACACAGGTAGGAAGTGTCTGAAGCCAGACTTGGACTCAGGAAGACAAGTCTTCCTGACTCTGGCCTGGCACTCTATCCACTGTGCTGCCTAGATGCCTATAAAATCTATAAAAGCCAATAAACATAAGACTGTCCCTAGTGAGCATCCTAGTGGCCAATGGACAAAGAAATAAAATCCCAAGACTCACTTCCACCTTACAAGTTCTTGGTACTACGCTTGTGTGGATTGGGGTTATATTCACAGTCAGTGATGCTCTTCTCTTTCCTGTACCATTATTCATTTGTTCATTCAATTAGATATTTATTGAGCAAAGGATCTATGCTAAGCAAAATCCTCTAATAGCACTAATCAGATTTTTAAAAATTCTCCAAATACAAGATCTTTTTATTGTCATAACTTGGGACCAATGAGCACACTAAAAAACAACTTAACTTCTGAGATATATTAAGGTGAATTTCTTCTCTTCCAATTTACCAGATAAACGGCTTCGTGGCCTAAGGTTATAAACAGGATTTAAAATATGCTAACTTTTTCTTCTTTTTTTTTTTTTGCTCTGAATCCAAACTGATATTTGAGGTACCAGTCCTTTTGGACTATTAGTATTTTATTTTAATAGTATTGCATTTTTTTCCAGTTACAAAACATGGTAACTTCTAAGCCTACTTTCACAACTTACTTCTTTTCAAGATAGACAAGTCTCTTATTAATATATTAGGAGAATTCACCCAAACATTATATTTGGAGAATTAACTTCTAAATTTTTGTAATGTACTTGAATCAATATAGAGAATGGGAAAAAAATTACGGGAACCGCTAACATGGGGAAAAAAATGTGACAATCCCTCAGAGAAATAAAATCCTCTGTAAAAGGAAGACACTTTGTTAACACAATAGCTCTAAGTCTCTAAATTCTCCCATTAGCAAAATGGGGATAGTATTCGTAAGTGGCTTCAGGTTCCTGAATGAAAAATGCTATGTAAACCGAAGAGTACCATTATTAACTTCCAAGAACTTATTTAAATAGCACTGTTCTTCCAGGACTTCAAAAGGTTCTGTAGGTATCTCCCACTCAGTATGTGCAACATCCCTGGGAACCAGATGGTAGGAATTATTTTCTTCCCTTAATGGGCAGGGAAAATGGAGATCCAGGAAAGACTCAGTAACTTGCCATGGTCAATGAGATCCGGGACCAGGAGCCCAGTCGGCTGATTCTGCTTTCCCCTCACTCCTAATCTAAGCTATCTTTCAGTTTCAACTTTGAACTACACTAAGGCTTCCTTATGACTCTAGTAATTAAATTAGTGACAGCCTAGAGTTGAAAATACTTGGCCCTTAATAGAATAAAAGTGGCACCAGGGAATACAGGCCTACAGTTCTGTGGCTCTATCCCATATTAACAACCAAATGCAGAGTGCATTCTCTTCATTGTTTAAACATTTAAACATCTTCTAGACATTTGCTTGGAATTTTATTTACTCATAGGAATCAATAGTTTATTCATTTTTTTAAAACTTGTCTATTTATTAAGAGCCGTGCTTAGTAAAAACAATTTCTCTGGGCAAATTCTAGACCATACAATCAGTCCATAAAGAAGCCCTGTAATCTAGACAGGTGAAGTATAACCCTTCTGAGGCATCTTTGCTAAAGGTCCTGGCCATTGCTATATTTCTTTTTCCCTAGAAGGTGATTCTCCTGAAGACCAATATTGTGAACACAGACTGTGTTTGATTTCAGACCCATTAGAGCTTCATATTGCTAGGAACAATCTTGGCAGGCATCCATGAAAGGAATAATAAATTACTTTTGTTCCAGTAAAGGAATTCATTTTCTTCGAAGATTCATTTAGCAATAACATTTCACAGCATTCTAGGCCAGATTTCTAAAACTTCGGTCATGTTTTCCTGTAACATATTTTTTTTCATCTTTGGTGACAATTGTATAAGTTCTTGATGAGGGGCAAGAGGAGAGGAAGGTTGGGTCTTATCATAAAATATTTTAAAACATGCAGCCAGGTTAAAAAGCAAACAACTTCTGTGAACCCTTATCGTTCCTTTACCCAGTACTCTCTGCCTCTCATATCACAACAATGAGTCACCTGCCTAATCAACCATGATTCTGTGATAAACTGGGTGGATTAAATGAAAACTAAATATTAATTTATCGGTTCTGCTTATTAATATCCATGATTGCTACTGCATGCCACATTTTCCAAAGCAAACAAGAGAAAAAGACTGAAAATAAAGTTTTGAAAAAAGTTCCTCACGTAACTGGAGAGCGCCACAAAATTGTACATAGGAGTCATATGCACACGTCATCATGAAATCGTACAGATTCATACGCAAACACCAACTCCTGGACAAGGTGACCCACAATACGCACGGCCATGGCCAGTGTGGTCAGTCACACTGGGAAGTGAGTGAAAGGGAGCCTGGCACATAGGGAGCAAGGAGATAAAATACCAGCAAAATATTTATGTTCATGGTTTATAGCAGCATGTGGTAAGTAGGATATTAATAACTCTGATGACTGGCTGACTCCCTAGGAGGGTTAGACACTGTTTTAGGAGTCAGGAGACATCCGTTTCAGTCCCAGCTTCAGTGTATGACCTCCTGAAGTCATCCAGTTTCCTCATCTTTAAATGGAGTAATCATAAGGCCTGTCCACCTCACCACTCAGAGGCTAGTGGAGATAATGATTCTTTTTATAATTCTAAATGCGTGAAAAGGTTCTTTGGACTTTTTATACCTCAAAAAGTAGGCATGTATGGCATTGTATGTTTCAGTGTCTATCTACACACACAAACAAGTAAATTGTGTTCAATAAGTATTTTTCTAAAACATTTCAAAATGTTTTCATGAGTAGTTTCATAGAAGTAATTTGAGACCCAGTTTACATAGAAGGCAATTTTAAACTCATGTGCCAGACATTGAGTGAGGCTTCAGGGAGACAGACAAAAAAAAAGAAGCAACCCCTTTCCTCAAAGACATTGATAATATTTTTATCATGCATTGATAACAAGTAAATGATTTCTAAAACCAACAAACAACACTACCAAGGCTGCAGATTGATTCATCACTTTTCAAAGGAGCTATGATTTCTAACCACAATACAGTTGATTTTACATACTGACTAATAGGCTTGGCATTTAACTATGCGTAGATTTAAAGCAAACCCTTAATAGGATTTCCACAACACATACGATCTTATATTTAATATTTCATAGAACCTTGTAATAATTACATTCGCTACACCAACAACCACAGCAATTTTTTTGTCCCCTGTTATTATTCTTTTGACCTAACATCACCTCCTAGTTCCACTGTCTTTGTCCTACTATATTTCTGCAAATGGATATCATATTTATATGAAAATATATAGGAAGTGACTTGCATATGTGAATTTAGGAATAACTTTAGGACCTTGGTTTTCCTCATGTAACTGGAGAGTTACAATAAATACTGCTGTTTCACAATTCCCTGTCTCAAGAGGAATGATATAAGGAATATAAACATTATGTTCTGTAATACACTACAAGAAAAGCACTCAACTCTTCGTAACTCCATTTGGAGTCTCTTTGGCAAAGGTACCGGAATGGTTTACCATTTCCTTCTCTAGCTCATTTTACAGATGAGGAAACTGAGGTAAACAGGGTTAAGTGACTTGCCCAGGATCACATTACTAGGAAGTTCTGAGATCAGGTTCAAACTCAAGAAGATGAGTCTTCCTGACTCCTGACCCCGTGCTCTATCCACTGCACTACCTAGCTGGCCTTCACAGTTATTAGTATAAAGTCAAGTTCATCTACTTTATTTAAAATGTTTTCAGAGAACTAAGGATAACAGTGGAAAGGGTCCTATGTTCTAATGATCTGAGTGACTGCCCCAAGTTTAAGTTATTAATGCTGGCTAGTGGAAGAAGTCCTAAAAAAATCCTTTATGAGGAGAGCTGGACTCCACAACCAACTTGCTACGTGACCTTGGGCAAATCACCTTCTCAAGGGACCTCAATTTCCTCATCTATAAAATGAGAAGGTGGGACTACAGGACTTCTAAGATCCTTCCAGACCTAATGTCTTAGGGAAGAGCAAGGAACTTGGAGTCAGAACGCTTGGGTGTGAATTTCATTTTCTATTTCCTACCTGTATGACTGAGAAAATCACCTCTCTCCTCTCGGCCTCCCTCCGTCTCTTCATCTATACAAGGGAACCATTGGACCCCTCAACCTCTAAGGTCTCTTTTCAGACCTGAGGTTATATGAAAGAGGCAGGAACTTGGGAAGTCTGACAATCTGAGTTCAACTTCTGGTTCTGACGCTTACTAGCTAGCTCTGTGGCTTTGTACACCTTCATCGCTAAGGGCCTCGATTTCCTCACCTGAAAAATGAAGGTGCTGGATCTAACAATCTATGAGTCTGTGCTCTATCATGCAACATGAGTCAGCACTCTCTAGGGACATTTTACTTCCACCTATTTTACAGATTAAAAAGAAACTAGGTTTGACGGAGGTGATTTCCTAAAGGTCAAAGAAAATTGGTTAAGCCAAGAATAGGGTTTGCTTTTTACAGCCTGCTGAAAGACTTTGCTCAGAAGATCCAACAACTTGTGAAAAGTGACAACAAAACCTCTTTACTAAACTTCTGACCCTTTAGTCAGCCCTTCTCTTCCTATTCAAGTTCCCTAATCCACATGGTTTCAAAAGGGAAGTGGTTTCTTCCCAAGTGGAAGCAATTAACAATGCTCTTTAGAATCACAGAATCTTCAGTGAGCATCTAACCCAATGCATACCCAATGGGAACCCCAAGCATGACATATCCAATAAATTACTGTCCAGTCTCTGCTCAAAGACCTCCAAGGAGGGGAAACCCATCACCTCTTGAGGCCAGTCATGTCAGTTTGGGACAGCTCTATTGACCTTCTGCTGCTGAACCACTAACACTGAACCACTGACACCTACTCTTTGATTTTGGCTATCCAACCAATCGTTAATCCATTTGACACAACTTTCAGTTGTGTCTGTTGTTGCTATTCAGTCATTTCAGTCACATTCAAAGCTTCATGATCCCGTTTTGAAGTTTTCTTGGCAAAGATACTGGAGTGGTTTGCCATTTTCTTCTCCAGTTCATTTCACAGATGAGGAAACTGAGGCAAACAGGGTTAAGTGACTTGCCCAGGGTCACAGCAAATAAAGTGTCTGAAGCCAGATTTGAACTCATGAAGATAAGACTTCCTGATTCCAAGTCTAGTGTTCCATTCCCTGCCCACCTAACTGCATATATGTATATGTATATATACAGGTATACACACACACACACACACATACACACACACACACACACACACACATACACACATATACATACAAATGTATATACATAAATGGGAGGGAGGGATTACCATCCCACTGGAATAGTTAAGAGTCTAGGTTTTTTTCCCTCACTATCCCCCAACAAAATGTTCGGGGTAATGTAAAGTTAAACTAGTTTACATTAAATACCTTTTACCTGGCTTTCTTTATCTTCTTCAAATGTTTGTGTTAGACGATATCAAAACCAGGAACTACAAGGTAACTAGAAAAGGTAATAAGGCCTCCCTAAGAATCCACCTCTCTTTACTAATTAGTAAAAGCAATCTCTTTTAAATATTCATAACTAGTTTACAAACCATCGTACATCAGCTACTATGCCTGCAAATCAATTTGCAAAGACTGCAAAGTAGGAATTTAAAATTGTTGGCTTACTAGACAATGCCCATCCTTCCCCCCCCCCCACCCCCGCTTTCTTTGCACAGTTGGAGATTCTGGAGATTCTGGACGTGGAACACTATGTATGTTTTGGACTTGGGACTTCTGATCAAGATGGCTGCCTGAACAGAGGCAGACAGCCCAGCTTCCACCTACCTTCTCTAGCAAAAACCTAAAAATAGCAACAGACAGAATGATCAAGAAATCTAATGAGAGAATTCAACTACCCCAGAAATGCACAAAATGTCATAAAAAGTACACAGACAATAGGAAAGGGGTGGTCTGCCAGCACAAGCACAACCAGAGAATGGCCAGAGATACTAATATACTACAGTGTTTTTGATCCAGAAACAAGAGTGGAGAGCGCCCTCTGAGAAAGCCCCGGGGTGCTTGGAAACCCACAGCATGGACTTTGGAAGCAAACACTTCAGGTTCAGCAGCATTGAGACTAAGGCACTCCAGGCCTAGAGACTCTAAGTTCTCCAGCATTCTATGAGGAGATATCATAGAAGGCCTTGAATATACAAAGCTCTAAAACCTCAAAGCTTCAGGGAGTTCTAGGTCAGCACAGGGGCCTGGATGGCCCAGATTAAGACCAACCAGGGGGCCAACCATCTCACACAAAATCATAACAGAGAAAGGCTTCCCCAGGCACAAAATCTCAATCCAGGAACTAAGACAAGAGAGATAAGTAAATGAGACCAACATCCATGAAGAATTATTATATATCTAGATGTAACCAAAGATCCTAACCTAGAAGAAAAATTCTGTAACAACTTGCAAACAGAGGCTCAAAGGAAAACATGAATTTTCTACAAGTACTAAAAGAATATGCAGAAGAAATTGAATGGAAGATGAAAAATGAAATAATTAGAAGGAAAATAAATAACTTAGAACAGAAAGCAATAAGCCTTATCCAAGCCAAAAAAATAGTAAAGTCGTTGAAACATTTGAAAGGGTACGAGAGAAGATCAGAACGATGTTCAGAAGGAAGCACAGACAAGTAGGATAGTTTTGAAACTAACAAGCTGAATTAGATTTTTAAAAGCAAGCAATGCTGAATAGATTCCGTTTCCTACACAATCCTCTTGTGTTCTGTTTTGGTTTTTTTGTTTTGTTTTGTTTTGTTTTTAATTCCCTTGTGTTCTACTTTGCACATGGAAATGTTCCTGTTTTGGGGGATTGTTTGTTTACATACGGAATTTTAAAATTAAATTTTTAAAAATTAAAAGACAGCAATAAAAATATTTGGATCCATCTGATATATCATGGAGAGTTTTGCTCAACTATCTTTGTGTTCCTTTTTTAGTTCTTTGTCAAAAAGGATGGCTCTCTGGTATGGGGAAAGGATATGTTGAGATTATAGTTGAAGTTAAAAAATATCAAAAATACTTAAATAAATGGTTAAAAAAAGTTATCAGTCTTAAGAAAATAGGAAGAGAATATACTTCACCAAGAAGTAAGAAATAACTAGCTACCATCTAGAAAGAAGGGAGCTTGGGACCCTGGCTTGGGTCTGGCTTAACAACTGACTGGATAAGAGATCTGATCCAGAGCTGGCTCAGGTTTCTTTAGCAAGGTGGTAGTGTGCCCTGAAATAAGAGTCAATTCCCGAAAGAGCTGCGTGCCAGCCTAATTATGTTGTGTTACTTTTTATGGCAATAATTTTAATACTACATGTTGGACTTTGTAATTTAATGGGACTATCAAAGAGGTTTCATTAATAATAGAAGTATTTTAAAGAGGCCAAATATTTCTAGAACATTGTATAGTTAAAACAAAAATTAGCTCTGGGAGTCACAAGACTCAGGTTTAAGTTCTAATTCCACCGGCGACTAGCCACGTGACACTGGGGGAAGTCACATAGCCTCTCTGACCTGTTTTTTCATCTCTCAAGGAATAAGGAATGACGCTTGTATTTAGTCTCACAGGATTATTTGTGAGGAAAAGTGCTGGCTCTTTGTGAACCTGAAATCACTCTCAATGTGAGTTATCATCGAGGGTATACTGGTAAATGCTAAATATCCAGCTCTGTGGTGGGTGGGGAGGGTAGGTGGGAATTGTATATCTGCATTATTATCATTTTGTCCATCACTCTCTTTTCTTTTAAAGCCCCCCCCTTTTTTGCAGGGGGGAAGGCAGGGCAATTGGGGTTAAGTGACTTGCCCAAGGTCACACAGCTAGTCTGAGGCTGGATTTGAACTCAGGTCCTCCTGACTCCAGGTCCGGTGCTCTACTCAATGAGCCACCTAGCTGCCCCTGTCCATCACTTTCTTAAACCTAGATAATCAGCAAAACAATAAATCAAGGCTTGATTTGTAGAGTTTGCCAATTTCTGAAGGGTAAGTGCTCACACTGAAAATTTAGTAATTGACCTCTGAAGCAGGTAGGAGCTGACTCCAGCATCATTCCCTACCTTACAGATTTCAAATAAGAATGCATGCAAAAGCACCATGGCATGATATAAACATGTGATTATAGTAGAAGCTAATAGAAGCTAGAATTTACTCATTCACTTCCTTTTTTTGTTATTCAAAATTTAAAATTTCCATTTCTAACCTCATTTTAGTAATTTTTCCACTTTTTTTTAATCTTTAAAATAAGGACAAATAAGAAAAATTCGAAGAAACTTGAAATGGCATATATGAATGGATAGAGAGCAAAGTAAACAGAACCAGGAAAATGACCTACACAATGACTACAACAACGTAAATAGGAAGAATCAAAAAGCAAAATAAAATAAAAAAAAAATATAATGACAAAGTTTGATGACTTTGAAAAATTGAAGAAATGCAACTCCCTTCTTTGCAGAAATGGAGGGCTATGGGTATGGAATAAAGTCATACACCATCAATCATGGCTGACGTGGTAATTAGTTTTGCTGAATGGATTTTTTTTCTCTTTTTTATTCTCTGTTATAGGATGGCTCAATGGGTAGGGGATGGCAAGGGACAAATTTTTAAATGACGTAAAAACAGGAATAAAATAAGACTAAAAAAACAAAATAAATAAAATATGGGTTAGGCTAGATAAACTCCTTCCAGCACTATCATTCTATGACTATTATTAGTTATAGAATGATGAAAGCAATTCTATTTTGGAATCTTATAAATAAAAAAAACACCATTGCTATGTTTTTACACTCCCAAAGAACAATTTGAAAAACTGTTATTAAAGCAAACAGTTATTAGTTATACCGGACATACACTCACATCTGTATGTGAGATTATGTATATCTGATATGTAAGATTACAGAATGTTAGCCATACTGGCTGAAACTTGCCCCCCCAAAAAAACCTTTAAGTACAGAGTCAATCAGCAAGCATTTCTTGAGTGTCTACTGTTTCAGGCACCATGCTAAGCTCTGGAGATACAAAGAAAGGTAAAAAATAATGCCTGCTCTCAAGAAGTTCACAGTCTAAAGGAGGAGACAGAATGCAAACTACTACTATATACAAACAAGACATTTAAAGGGCAAATTCTAAATACCATCAACAGAGGGAAGACACTACCATTGAGGGGACTGAAGTGAACATATCTGGATTAAAAATACTAAAATTAAATAAATTTCATATACTGAAATTAAACTGAATTTAGAGTATTGATATCAATACCTCTGCCCCCCACTCCAAAAAAAAATCTTTTTGCAAAATGAATTGCATACAACTTTACCACATTGAGTGCTGTGATAAACCTCCAAAAGAAGCAAGCCAGGAAAAGGAAAGATGAGAAGTAATGCATCTGTATCAGGCTATATGCTCTAAGTGTTTCATAGGATGCCTATGTTACAGGTAGAGACAATGTGATCAGTGAATCAATGAGAAGTACTTAAAGAAAAGAGACCTGAATTCAAATGCTGAATGAACCACTCACTAGCAGTGTGACTACGGGCAAGTCGGTGCACCTCACAGAGCCTCAGTTTTATCATCTGTGAAATGTGAGTAATAACACATGATCACCTCCCAGTAGTTGTGAGGAAACCACTTTGTTAAGGCTTAAAGCTATAAATTAGGTGTCCTTTTTGCTCAAGACAAGATATAGTAAGTAATTCCCTCTCCTGATACCGTTACCTGCTATAGATCCGGTCATACCTCCTCCAATAGCTAGAGAGAGATAAAGCTATACTTCCCTGAAGACGCTCCAGAGATCAATCTTTTCTCCTCAGAACTTTCTAGCACTGATTAAAAAATTGAAAGGTACTTAAATCAATCAACAAGCATTTATTAAATGTCTACTCTGCCACACACCATCCTAGGCACTAAGTAGTTTGGTTTTTATTTTGCTTTCTCATTAGTTTTTGTTTTGTTTGTTCATTTGTTTGGGGAGAGTTATCTAGATTTGCCTCAATCAATAAGTATTTTTAAGCACAGATCCTATGCCTTAGTTTCCTATCTTTAAAATGGGAATAATAGTAGCACCTACTACCCAGGGTTATTGTAAGAACCAAATGACATGATTGATATACATAAAGCGCTTTGCCAACTTTAAAGCCCCAAATAAATTAATGCTAGTGATGATGGTGATAATGGGGGCAAAGATGACGATGATGATGATGGAGAAACTCCCAAGTAAGGAAAACTCCCTCTATCTCTACAGACTAGCAGCTCACTGGCTACTCAAAGTTTTAGAGAGTTGCACTAAGGAGTGGAATGGCTTGCCACAACCAGCTCAAATGTAAATCGGACATTCCTTGTTCTGAGGCCGGCAGCCTATCCATTAAACAGGAGAGGTACAAAGATAAAATACAAAACAGTCCCTGCCAGCAAAGTAACTTAGGTTCCAGGGGGGAAACAATATATAGAAATGTTAAATAAATATAAAATATGTACGAAATAAATATAAGGTGAGTTTAGTGGTGCCTATTAACAGCTAGAAAGAGGAGGTCTGTGTAGGAGAGAGCATGTGGTTTTCATGAAGGCTGGAAATTCTTATAAGCAGAGGTGAGGGGGCAGTTCATCCCAGGAAAATGGGCTGCTCAAAAGCACTGAATCAAGACATAAAAGGTTGTGTACAAAGGATAACCAGTAGGCCAGTTTGGCAAAAAACCAGAGTGTATATTAAAGACCGTGATCTATGAAAGAATGAATGAATGAATAATGAAAAAGTATTTATTAAACACTCACTACATGTCAGGAACTATGCAAAGTGTTGGGGATACAAATTTAAGCAAAAAGGATATTCACTGCTTTCAATAAGCTTCCACTGTAATAAGTCTAGAAATGTAGGCTGGAGCCATATTTTATAGGTTTTAACAAAATAAACAGCAAACAGCAGACCCGTGTTTTAGGAATATCACTTTGATAACTCCCTCAAGGATGGGTTGGAGAAGGGAAATACTTGGGTGACCAATTAGGAGGCTGGTATAATAGTTTAGGACTTCAGAGGTAGGGAACTTGTGGCCTTGAGGCCACATGTGGCCTTCTAGGTTCTCGGGTTCAGCCTTTTGACTGACTCAGTTTTACGGAACAAATGCTTTCATTAAGGCGATTTGTTCTGTGAAGTTTGGATTCAGTCAAAGGGCTGCACTTGAGGACCTAGAAGGCAGAGTCCCCATATTTGGGCCTACCCTATGGCTAATGAAGGTCTGAACTAGGGTGATAGCCATCTTCTGGTTCATGAGATGTGGCAGAACCATTGATTACAGATGTAGAGTGAAAGTGAATGTAGAGTTGAGGGTGACTGACTCTGATGTTGCAGACATAGGTGATTGGAATGATGGTTTTGCCTTTACTAGAAATAGAGAAGTGAGGAAGAAAGGTTGGTTAAGGCGGAAAAAACGGTAAGTTTGAGTTTGAGGTGCCTACGGAATATCCACTTAGAAATGTCCAGTAGGTAGTCATTGATGTGGACTTGGAGCTAAGGAAAGAAGATAGGACTGGATATATCTTCTAATATTGTATATTAAACTAATTAATTAGGTCCCCCTTTGGGGGACAGCCAGGGAGCACAGTGGATAGAGTACCAGGCCTGAAGTCAGAAAGACTCATCTTCCTGAGTTCAAATCTAGCCTCAGATACGTACTAGCTGTGTGACCCTGGGCAAGCCACTAAACCCTATTTGCCTCAGTTTCTTCATCTGTAAAATGAGCTGGAGAAGGAAACGGCAAACCACTCTAGCATCTTTGCCAAGAAAACCCCAAATAGGGTCACAAAGAGTCAGACACAACTGAAAAACTGATTGAAAAACAACACGAGTCAGGCACTATGCTAAGTTTAAGGGCCCTTCAGATGCCTCCTAGTTCTAAAACTACAAACCTACAATTCCCAACTGAAAGTGAAACTTATACTTTGCTAATCCTGTGACCTATTTTCAGTCCTTGGCCTCTATGTGACTTGAATGCCAACTAGATCTCTATCTAAACACTAGAGAGATTGCCTTTGATTACAGGTCTCGTAGCATCATAGGATGTTAAGGAATACAAAGGAATTTAGAGATAACCTCATCTAACTCCCTCCATTTTCAGGTAAAGAAATAGATCCCAGAGAATGGATGTGATCTGTCCAAGAACATACTGCTAGTTAGTGACCAGGCCAAAACCTAAACCCAGGTCATTGGATTTCACATGGAGCGTCTTTTCTACTAGAACACAACTATCCCTGTATTTGGATAGGATTTGATTTCTCTGCCTGTTACAGATCAGATTGTAGTCTTTTATGCACAAAGACAAAAACAACATCCCTGACAGCATTGCTCTGTGAGTGGCTGATAACCTTAGTGCTGGGAACTGGATATGCAGGAAGACTTGAGTTCAAATCCAGCCTCAGACACTTACTAGCTGTGTGACTCTGAGTGAGTCACTTAACCTCTCTCTGTCTCAGTTTCTTGATCTATAAATTTGGGAATAATAACAGCACCCATCTCCCAGGACCGCTGTGAAGACCCAATGAGATTAAGAGATGTAAAGTGATTGGGGAACCTTAAAACATTATAAAAATGCTAGATGTTACCATCATGACTAAAAGAAGGATAGCTCTGTCACAATTATAACAAATTTCTTTTGCAACCACAGCTGATCACTTCAAACAAAGAAAATGTTCCTCTATTTCCTCACCTCACTAAGATAAGCTCAAGATTGACCAATTATCATAAGACACTTAAACATAAGATTAAAATACTGTCAGTTATGATTATCACCAACATTTATAACTTGCAAAGAGCTTTTCAGACACAATAATGCAATGAGCTACATAATATGCCCGTCACTATCTCTATTTCACAAATAAAAAAACTGAGGCTCAGAGAGGTTAAATGGCTTAGGAAGAAAGCATTACTAAGAATATTTATAAAGCTTTGGGCAAGAAATTGAGAATCATAGGGGCACAAGTAGTAATTTCATCACTGCTGCCTGATGTAGGCAAGGCCTTTGGAAGAGAAAAGCAGATTTGGGGAAATGGTTAATATACAGGGTGTTCCTAAAGTCTGGACACACAGGCAAAAATGCGTATTTTCAAGAAATGAAATGAATGAAATTTTCAACAACATTTTATTTAGTTGGAATATTAACAAATAACATCTTCAATATGATTTCCATCATTTGCGATGCAAAGGTTGATGTGCTTTGCATGATTCATGTGAACTCAATGCAATAGCTCCGCATTGCCATCAATTCCAGCACATTCACTCTTTATGCGTTCAATCCAGTGTATTGCATCTGTGATTTTCATTGAGTACACCTTCTTCTTTAGCATACCCCAGAAAAAGAAGTCAAGGGGGCCAAAATCCGTTAATATTCCAAGTATTTCAAAATATGCATTTTTGCCTATGTGTCCAGACTTTAGGGACACCCTGTAGCATATAAGGACAGGATTGGTAATTCTGGGAAATGGATTAAAAGATAGATATGACAAGCTCCTCTGTCAGGGATAAGGTAATTTGCCTAGTACCTCACAAATCTTTTAACACTTTAAACTGAAAGGGAAACAGAATATCTCCTACATGTATCCTACATAGATAGGCACCACAGAAAGTAATTATAATTTAGGAAGTACAATAACAGTACAAATTGTCTCTCCAGAGGAGATAATAAAACCTGTGGCTTGAAATAGCAATGTACTAATGCAAACATTACAGGTAAGAAGCAAAGTAAACCAGAGAAGCTAATGCAGAGAAGCAAATTTGACCTTACAGACTTGCTGAAAAGGAAACCATGAGGAAGAATATACATTGTGCAGGTGGAAGTGGATGGGCTAGATAAAAGAGTTGGGGGTGGGGAGTGGAATAGGGCTATTTCCCCATGTGGGGAAATCTAGGAGACAGAAGAGAAGAAACATGCTAGGGAACATTTGGGTGAAGATCATACGAGATGGAATCAGAAATAACACGGTCATTAGAGCTTGCTAATGGTCTAACGACCACATTATTGTGACTAATAATGTCATCTAATGACTAATGTGGTCACTAGACCACACTACAAATCACCTGGACAGAAAGATGAAAAAGATGAGGAGCACAGATCTCAAATCTCTCTGCTTTTGTTCCATGTCTCTGTCTTTGTCTGTCTGTCTGTCTCTCTCCCCCTGTCTCTCTGTCTCTCTGTCTCTCTCTCTCAAAAGAGCAGAATAGGTAATAATTTCTTGGCTAGCATTAGTGACAATTTCATCCTTTAAGAGATGGAGGAAAGAATGAGGGAAAATTCTCTCTTGGATCTAATGCTCACCAACAAGGTACTGAATGCTGAAGTAGAAATGATGGGAACCTTGCAGGGGAAATGCCCTCCCCTCCTCCCCCATATTACTGTACGTGACAGAGGAGAAGAAAGCCAGGTCTCATTTAACATGCACTCCAGATTTTGAAAGAACAGATTTCGTAGTGTTCAAAGAAAGCAAAAAGAGGTTCCAATGATTGAAAATTCTACAGGCAAGGTCAGAGAGGTAACTCTGAAGACTGAAATTCTGAAGACACAAAGAAAAACAATTCAAAAGGTGAGGGAGAGAGGGGCATGGCTAAAGAGATTGGTGTAGATGTACAGAAAACTCAGACGAATTAAAAAATTTGTAAAGGCATATGTGGGACGTGGAAGCATGGGTAGGTCATAGAGGATTCTTTTTATTTTTTTTGGAGGGGGGGGAAGGTGGGGCAATTGGGGTTAAGTGACTTGCCCAAGGTCACACAGCTAGTAAGTGTGTCAAGTGCCTAAGGTTGGATTTGAACTCAGGTCCTCCTGAATCCAGGGCCAGTGGTCTACTCACTGCACCACCTAGCTGCCCTAGTCATAGAGGATTAATACCAAAGAATATGTCTGAAGTGCTAAAATTCAGAATGAGCTCAAGTTGGCAAAGAAGGCTAAGACTAATAAAAAATATGGTTTTAGGTATATCAAGGAAAAGAGATTAAAAAACAGGACTATTGCTGAAGGTGAATGGAACAATATCAGATGACAGAGGAATGCTCAGTTTTTACTTTACTTCTATTTTTTTCTGCTAAGGAGAATGATATTTGGGTTGGAAAGGACAGAAGAAAAAATGGATAAAGGGAGTTGAAACCCAAGACAATTAAGCACATAATAAAATACTCAGATGCCCCTGATGAGTTCAAGTTACCTGCCCAGATGTACTACATTACACTCCAGGATACTGAAAGAATTGGCAGATATAACTGTTATGCCACTATCAGTGATCTTTGAAAGAAAAAAGAGAATGGAGCATGGGAGAGGGACTAGAGGACTAGAGAAGAGTATCAATTGTTCTGGTTTCCAAAAGAGGGAAGAGAAGGAAGACTAACGTAATAAGGCTTAAGTTAGTGAGCCAAGATCTTCACAGGCTATAATTAAAGCTAATAAGATGGCTTTCAAAAGACATAAGTAAATGCAAAGTTTTATACTTGGGTTCAAAAAATCAACTTCATGAGTGCAATAGCGAGACATGACTAGAAAGATCATGTCAGAAAAGTGTAGGTGTTTTAGTGTAATAGTTCAGTAGGAGCAAACAGTGAAATATGGCCCCAAAAAAGTGAATGTTTTCCTAGGCTTACATTGCAAGATATAGTTTAGTGTACTCATAGATGTGCTGGTAATGTTTAAGAACAAGATTTCTGGAGAAAATCAGTTTTAATCTGCATTACTAACATTTTCTTCACTATTTTCTAAATCTAGAAAATCAACAAAATAATAAAATCAAGCCCTGATTCATAGCATTTGCCAATTTCTGATATGTACGTGCTCACACGGAAAATTTAACAATCAGCTCAAGATGATACAAGCTGGCTCTAGCAAGCCTCTGCATATATTATTATACTGGGGCCAGGAAGGAGAAAGTGCATTATACTGCACCCTGAAGAGACTACCCTTGAATATTGCGTTCAGTTATGGGCATTATATTGGAAAAGACACTGATAAACTGGGGAGTAACAAAAGGGGGTAACCAGATTGGTGAAGGGCATTCATCCTGATCAGGGCCCTCAAGTTTATGACATTAAAGGATTAAATTGAAGCAACTCAGTATGTCAATCCTGAAAAAGAGAAGGTGGAGGCATGATTATTTCCCTCCAATGTTTAAATGGCTGTCATGTAGAAAAGGAAGTCAATGTATTCTGTGGGGAAATGGGTGGCAATTGCAAAGAGGTATGTTTCAGCATAGCATAAGAATAAAATACCGAAAAATTAGAGTTATCTGAAAATAGAATGGGCTCAGAGGTAATGAGTTCTCCAGCACCAGGGATCTTCTAGGATAAGTCAGATGACACTTCTTGAGCATATTATAGAATGGATTCTTATTCATATACAAGTGAAACAAGATGGCCCCTGCAGTCCTTTCCAGCCCTGAAATTAGTTAATTTCCACAAGATCACACAACAAAATAAGGGCTGGAGGCATGATTTTAACCCAGGATTCTCTTGTCTATAATGCAGTCATCTTTCCACTACACCAATGAAACTTGACTTTCCATGGCACAGTGGAAATAGCACTGGACCAAAAATCAGGACATCTAGACTTGAATTTCAGCTCTTTGTGGCCTTTCCTCAGTCCTTTAGCCTTCTGGGTCTCAACTTCTTCATCTGCAAAATGAGTAGGTATAAGATCCCTTCCTTGAATAATGATTGATGATAGGACAATTTCAAAATCCACAAAAATTAGCCACAAAATTATAAACAGTCCTATAACCCTGCATACCAGGGTCACTTGGGAAAATGACACAAAGGAATACTGCTATTGGCTACCAACTCATCTCCAGCAGACACCGATGACAATGGTATGATGGCCAATGAGGCACCAAAAGAACCATGACCCCTGTTCCAAGACAAGTCTCCCTTCTTGCCTTAAGTAATTTAGACCCTCTGGAATTCCTCAAGCTTCTTCCCCCTCCTCATCTACAGTCACTGATATTCAGGTTGGAGAGAAGAGTTTCAAGGAAACCCTACAATACAGAACCTAAAGTATGCAAAGTTCCCTAAGATGCAAAATGCCCAAAATCTCCTCCTAGAGCTGATGTCAAGGAGGACGATAGTAATGATATTCAGGGATGAGTTTGGGTGAAGGCAGAGGGGAAGGAGAACTTCAGAAGTCTATGGATCACAAAAATTTAATTTCTGAACAACATGTTTTTGGAGTGAAAGCAAGTAGTAGGAAGAGGTTTCTCAATCAGTCAACAAGAATATGAGCTCCTACTATATGCCAGGAATCGTGCCAAACCCTGGGGATACACAGACAAAAATTAGTCTACCTTCAAGGAAATTTCACTCTGAGGGGAGATAACACATATCTAATGTGCATGTAGAGGAAAAAATATATGCAAAATTGAGCAATTGTCTCTCCAAATGGCAGTGGGTAGAGATGAGATAATGACCAAGACCACACTAATTGGAATTATCTGTGCCTCCATTTGTGAAATACTGGTAAAGGAACTTTTTGGGGAGGGGAGAGGCGTGGGGGGAAGGCAGATGGTTAGCCATGCTCTTCCACACTACTCCATGAGCAAACCACTCAGTAACAAGACCCTGCCTAAAGCTAACAGCTACAGGCTCTAGTGGTAGAGTGAGGACCCAGCCCAGCATGGTGGACGTGTGGTTTGCAACAGAAGAGGAACTAGTGGTGAAGCTCATCTCTCCTTCTCCAAACAGCTCCAAACAACTCCAAAAGCCCATATGTTGTTTTGCCTTTCCTGGCCCTTAAACGGGGAACTGACCTTTACTCTGGATAGAAAAGACAACTAAGTAGCCAAAATCCTCTGCAGTCTTCCAAAGTTTGCTCCCTACCAGGTGGGTCATATTCTCTCCTCTCTGGGCTGATAGCAACAATGTGGCTTACTAAAAATAATATTAATAATAACCACCACTGACCAGACCTGTGACAAGAAAACCCCACCCCTGGGACAGACCTGCGAATCCAAATCCAAGGACACCAAACAGAAGCGACTCGAGTCAACATTCCACTGCTTCTTAGGACCACAGATATGTTTACTAAGTATGCTTTTTTCCCCTTGAGGGCAATAGATTTCAATCACTAGTAGCTCATTTTGACATTTTAAAATAGTAACCACAAAAGAATAAACCACTCTTTATCCAAATGGTTTCTATTTCCCACTGCCCATTGTTGGGCAAAATGTGCCTGTTATTATAATACTGGGAGATCCACACTGGGTATGGGGGAGGGGAGTTTACAAAATAAAAACATAAAATAAACTTCGCAATTATCTAATGACTTTGGGCAATATAAGTCTACTGATATAGAATGTCTTGGCTAAAAAAAAAGTTTGTTCAACTATCAATAAAGCTCGAAGCAAACTGGATTTGTATTATTCGATTTATAGAGATAATCATAGCTCTACAGGCCTGGAGTTAGAAGGTTAAAAAATTTTCAGTGTCTTTTTAGTATTTACTTTTCCCATGTTTAATTCGTTCCACTCAAGATCCTTAAAAATTAATGTGCTCTTTGTCTTCCTTGTAAAATCATCATCTCATACCCTCAAGTCCGTCTTCTCTAAAGTCAATCAGCCTTCTTTGAGATGCATCAATAAACAACAAAAGCAAATGAAAAGGGTTCCCTTTTTTCCCCCTTTTTGAAACTTTTACAGTGAAACTGCATATTTCAGTAATGAAACAGCTGGAAGGAATTTGGGTTAGAGAACACTGAGACATACCAAAAAAAATCATTTTAAGCAACAATTTTTGTTTTGAGTTTTGTTTTCCAATAAAGGATAAGCTTAAGTCACATTATCTTAGATTTAGGGTTTTTTAAATATTCTGACAATAAATTATATATTAAATCGATAAAGTAAGATCTTTAATATAAGTTGGCATCTAATAGAGCAGTTAAGAGTTAGAAGCCTTGGGTTCTACTCAGTTAGACCTGTGTGGCTTGGTTTCTCAACAATGACTGCTCCTCCAGCCGACTAGCTACCTACCACCCCACCCTGGCAGTTTTTCTATAAGGCTAAAGTTGGGTGACCTCACTAACATGGTTTGAAAAAAGAAAATCATATAAGAAAGCAAAATATTACACATCTGAGGACAAGACTCTAGGGTAAAAGCAGAAATTGAGTTCATTGTATATGACACATAATAAATTAGAACAGGCTTTGCTTTGAATAGATAATAAAAGCAAGAGTTGATAAGCCAAGGTAACTGGCTTTTTAAATACCATAGGTCCTGGATTCCTGTTGACCTGGTGGTTTGGTTTTTTTGGTTTTTTTTTTTTTTTTGATCTATGTTTGTGGTACACGTGACTAAACTCAGATAAAAACTTGGAAGTAAAACAATTTAAGACTCTTCAAAACAAAACTTCTTGGTTTTACATGGGTTAATTTAACCATAAAAAATGATATGGATCTTAATTAAGAGGTTTGTAAAGTACTTAAGTTTGTCATATGTTTACATTTAAATGTAATTTCCTCAAAAAAAAAAAAACTATTGGAGTATCAACTAACTAAACTAAACTGTTGGTTTAGATTATTGTAACTACTAGATAAGATAAAAGCTGAGATAACAAACTGTAGAGAACCCTACTTTAGAATGAAAGGTACAGTAGTCTTTTTATCACTCACCCCTGAGGCTGTGGTGTGTGTGGTAGGAGAAGCATTTTTGCTGCAATCATCAGAGTTAGAAGATGTGGAAGTTGGAGTCATAGGAACTGCATTGTTACTGTTACCTGAAACAGACAATTAACACCATCACTATACATATTGCTTCCTTTCTTAACTTTGGCAAAGACTTTGCAACCAAATACCCTATTTTCTTATATTTACCAGAGCATGCCTTTGACTTATTTATGTTCTTTGGTTTTCGCTTCCTGGTTTGAATTCCCTCTTTCTTCATAGCAAGTGGCCTCGGGACCTGGGGGAAAAAATTTCCACACATACCATAAAGTTTAGTAAATACTTCATTGAGCAGAAATCAAACTGTAGCTGCAACTGACTTTTGCAGACAGATCTATCAGGTAAAAGAACACCTATAAAAGCTCAGTCCTACCAGTTTTGCAATAGAATTTCATGTGTGCAAAGATAGCATCACTTGCCCTCTTCATCTCAATATTATACAGACTCCTTTCGTTAAAAAAAAAAGTAATAAGTTGCTAAACAGAACACCTCTACCACACTTTAGTGTGTGTGTATTATGTGTGGGTGTGCATGCGTGAGTGCGTGGCCATGTGTGTATGTTTGTGTGTGTGTGTGGTGTGTGTGTGTGTGTGTGTGTGTGTGTGTGTGTGTGTGTAATTTCAATCAGCCCACTTATTGGGAGGAAAAAGCAAGAGATTAATTTTTCATTCTAAAGAAAAATTGGAGGCCCAATTTGAGGTTTCAATGATGGTTTCAATAACTTTTACATAGTTAATCTATCTCCACACTCCCCTTTAAAATAAAGAAACTCCATGTTAATGAATCCATTCATCAAAAAAAAAAAAAAGGAAAGATTTGCTAAACAGAATATCTCTATTTCTTCACTTTAGCTTTTTTTTCCCCACTTTTTGGGGGTGGAGGGGAGAGAAAGGCAATAGATTAAAGTTTTCATTCTAAAGAAAAAATGTAAATCCAATTTACAATTTCAGTAACTTTTACATACTTATTACTATATCCCACACCTCTCCCCCTCTTTAAAATAAAGAGGCTCTCCATGTTTTTATATCATGTTTCAAAATGAAAATGTCTGGAATTGTTAACAAAAACGCTGATACCTTGTACCTATTTAGCACACACACAAAGATTAAAAAGCTATACTGATTTTCTCACACGCATAACAGGTCAGTCTGTATGATTTTGTTAGAGCTTTTTTTTTGTTTGTTTGCTTGCTTGCTTATTCCTACTTTTCTTTATCTTTGTGAGAGGTCTGACATTTTTATCAAGCACAATATCCTGAATGCTTCTCATCTTTTTCTTTTCCTTTTTTTAATATTTCAGTTCATTCAGTTCAATCCTACCAGAGCCACACCACATATCTGATGATGTAAAACCACATTCAATTGTATCAGTGATGTAAAGCCATATTAAACAGCATACCCCATGAAGTTTCATGTAGAGCCCACATGCATTGCAAACAGGTTCACCCTCTGCATTTCTACGCCACAGGGTGGTGGTTGTGGTGTGACAGTTGGCACAGGATAAACCAAGCCGCCGTGTTGAAGGCTAGAAACAAGAACAAATAAATCAAACTTTGGGAGAAATATCCATCTGCTTGTGTCCTTTAGTGTTTAGCGTCCCTGACCCTGGCAAATCGAATCTTTTGGTTTTTGTGAGAACTAAAATACCGGAAAAAGACAAATGCAAAAGCAGGAAACAAAATTAATCAGCTACAATTCTTCCTGGATCAAGACCACATGCTGGAGGCTTATATAGTATGATTTATCTCACAAAGCTGATAAGCAGATTTGCTATGGTGTATTACTCTGTTTTATAAAATAGCCGTTGATAAGTATCCATGCAACATTGAGGTAATTGGTTCTGGCTCAAAGCTATTAGCAGCAGCATTGCCTTGAGAATATGTTTGAAACAGTTTTTTTTTCCTCATAAGAACTTGGAAGTACTTCCTAGCCGTTGATATTGGAGGGTTTTGCTTTTGTTTTTGTTTAAATAGAACAGTCAGGTCTGCAGTTTAAAAGGTTACCAAGTGCATTTTATATTCCAAACTTACAACTGGCTATGACTAGGTAAGGGCACAATAACATATCTCATCCTACCTTTTGTCAATAGTCAATCATTATATCTAGGTGAGGTGTTGGGAAATCCAATCTCCGAGGAGCCACTATTTGATGGATTGCTCAAGGCTGAGGACCTTTGAACTTTTCATGTACATTTTCTCAAATGCAAAATTAAGGTAATTATACTATCTTTCAGAAAGGAACAAACTAATGACTGACAAAAGGAATGTAGGAGCCAAGGAGGGAAGGGACAGGGAGAGAGCTATATTATCTCTATATGTACTGGTCTTAATTGACTTTGGAAAATTTCTACAAAACAGAGCAAAAGACAAGAGTATGTTGTATGCCCTATATTCAACTGTTATCTTAATTATTACCCGCCTAATTTTGTTGTTCTTCTGATGATTAAAGAAAGAATGTAGATGTTTTCACTGTTTCAACACTGTCTTATTTACACTGATAGAAATGAAGATCACTCATCCTGATTCGTATTGACATTCACTGTGGAGGTAAAGTAATAAATGAGCTTTGTGTAAAGATATTATATAGCTTCACCTAGGTAGGACTTCAGAATTGGCCTCCCCACTGTGTTCATGACATCATTAAAAGGAATTGGTTTTACCTAGGTTCTCAGTTGTTTAATTCTCAAATTAAAATGCATGAGCCTTGAAGCTATTAAAATGTCCAAACTTTTAAAATGATTAGATTCCTTACTCTAGAAATTTGGTCTCAAATTGTTTTCCAAGTGGAATCTATCTAGCTGTCCAAAAATACAAATTACTCAATTAAAAAGAAAGGTGGTGGAAAACTAAAGGGTAGAAGTATTTTAACATCCTAAAAAAAAAAAAAAAAAAAAAACCACTTACGGGCAGTAAAGGAACAAAACTTAACTATGCAAATTAAATTAGAAAAAGTCATTGTGAAGACCTGGAGAGTACCTCATAATGTGCAACAAATCTGCCAGCAAAATGGCAAAACTCTTTGAAAGTTATCAGAACACAGAAGCCTAACTCTTCAGAGCCAGCCTGAGGTAGTGGAAAGAATAATCAAACTATTGTAAGGAGATGTGGTTTCCTATACCAGCTCTGGCACTTACTAGCAGCTCTGTGACCCTGAGCAGGTCACCTACCTCTCTGAATCTCAGCTTTCTCATCTATAAAATGAGAAACATTAAATAACAGAGGTACTACCAACCTCCCAAGGTTATTGTGAGGAAAACAGTTAAAGCTCTATAAATGTGAGATTTAATCATCCATATTATTAGATAGAAACATTTAATTCAGAGGGACTACAAAAGATTTCATCTCTTTGTGTACCCTGAGAATACAAGCAGACATAGGACAGAACAAGCCAGACCAATACTAGACTAATTTTTGAAAGACCCTAAACTGTAAAATAAAACTGGGCATCATGTATATCTCTATATCTCGATGTTCTGCCTCTATCAGAGTCCTTTCAAGACTTGATATAAAGAAAAAAATTAAGGAAAACTATGCCACCGGTAGACCTTTCAAGTAGTGCATTGAACTAAAAGTTAAACTAAAATTTAATTAATCAAACATTTAAAGCATTAAAAATGCTTAATTAAACATTAAGAATCAGCTTGACTTTCACAAGTTTAAATTTATGAGCCTGGCTAATCTAATGAATATTTGGAGTGATATTTGATATGATGACAAAAATAAGCATGTGAGAGAATCAGAGGATGCTAAGATGGGAAAAGCACTACTTTTTGTCTTTCCTCCACCTCAAAAAAAAGTGAAGGAGAAGGGGTGAAGAGTAATAATTGCTTCCTCCTTAGGAATATATGAAGTCAGTAAATTAGTGACAGCAAGGTCCATTTTGTAAACAAGCCATTTATGAGTTTTCAGTGGAATTTGAAGCAATGTGAAACAATCCTGTATCAGAAATTGCCACTATTACAAAGAACTTTATGGCTGTCGACCATATATCATAAGTCAAGCCAGTCCTCATAAACATGTGAAATGAAGGTGAATGGGTTATAAAAGTCCCTTGTAACAAGTGATCTCTGTTACATTCATCACTAACAAGGAATTCAAGTTACACCATAAATCTGTTATTTTGCAATGTCAAATTCACTGTGATTGGTTATGTACTGCAGGTTAAACAAACTTAAGTATAGCACTGAGTTTCTATCCATTGTGACCATAAATAAGGAGTCCACAATGACTACTAATTGTTCATGACACACCCTCTTATTGGTTCCATTTATTGCCTATTTGCTAGCTATATTGGTTGACCTTGGTTTCCACTAAGACACCTGTTATATTGAAGGAAAAGAAGTCAACTCTGGGACTTTTTTTTTTCTGTTTTCTTCTTAATTCTTGCCCCTGCATTTCTTCACTGGCTAAAAGCAATCTTAGCTATAGGTACATGTACACAAAACTTGTATAACAAATGGTATTATCAAAACCTGAATCTTCCTTTTGAATAGATCAAACTTATTCAGCAGAGAAGTTTGGGACCTAAATTGGAGAAAATGTTAACCTTCGGAGCTCAGCAAGTATTCAACCAATATGGCTTTTCGAACCATAAATGTAGTTTCATTGTTTTCATCCATTAACTAAATCATCTATTAACTAAAATGTGGAAACATTAAAATTTCCTTGTAACATTTTCCAGGGAGACATACATATAATACATATGGTTATATATAACATATTATTGCCACATCCGTGCTCCCCACCTCATATCCCTGTACTTATTTATTGGGTTCTTAAAAGAGTGCCATTTGGGGGAAGCAATAAATTGTAGGAGGTTTAAATTGTAGGAGGTTATAATTAAGTTTAACCATATACATTCACACTCATTAAATTCACCTTAGCCACTTTATTTTAAATACACTAGAAACAAACCCATAAAACTAATTGCCTCTCTATAAGGTGACAGACTTCCATTGTGATGCAATTTCAATCTAATCTATTTAGCACAATAAAGTGTTGCATTTGCTCCTGCTAATTAGAATATAACAAATAAATTAGCTACAAACTTAAGAAATCTAGCATCCTACAGCAAAATGTTTTACTTTAAAATGCATTAGGGACTAGGGTATTTCTCTAAAATAAATGTTATCCCGTCGTTTTACTAGGACTGTCTGTAATGTGTTTTCTCCAGTAAATACAGCAGTAATAATCTTCTCTCACCAAGAGAGAGACTCAACACAGAGAGGTGAAATTGATCCCTGAAGAAAAATCCAGAGCTTTTCAGCATCATAAACTTAAAAAGACTTGTGATTTCTAGGTTTCAAAGGCCTCAGCTAATAGCAATTCGAAAAACGGTAGCAAACTAACCTAGATTTACCAAAATCCAGCACCCTCTTCCCCTCAAAAAAAAAAAAGAATGCATAGTATTCTACTCATCAAAACTGAAGATGTTTAATTCTATGTGGAATTAGGAACCTAGAAAGGATCTGTCTCTTGGACATAAAAGCAAGCTGGCCTAAGAGAATCTAGGACATGAATAAGAATCTACATGGGGAATCATTCTCAAATCTCTTTCCTCCCTGCTTGAATCCAGGACAACCCAGGAGTCCCAGACCCACACAGCCCCAGGTGGAATTAAACAGCTTTCTAGGTCTGTCCTGTCTCCCCTACTTGTTAACAAGTCTGTGAGAACTGTATGGCTATGTCCGGGCCAAAGAACTCCCCCTCCCTCTCCATGTCATGGCACCACCCAGGGGGCTCGGAATTCTGGAACATCCACAGCCAAGGGAAAAGGTTTAATTCAACCCCATATGGATTCAGTCATATGTATGCAGCTCTGTGCATGCTCCCACTTACCACTCTTTTCTGGGGTTTGATGAGGGGTCGACTCAGCCCATTCATTTTGCTGTAGAGCCCGCAGGCATTGCATAGGTAGTGGCCTGTGCCATCCCTTCTCCACAGGGGCGTCTGGATAGAACCGCAGTTCACACATTCTCGACTGTCCGACAGATCCTCCAGCAGTTCTGGAGGGGGGCCCAGGAGGGAACAAGAAAAAAGACAAGGGTTGATACAAATAACTAGAGACTGAGACGCTAACACTGACTTGATGAAGAACTTGGGGAAAAAAAAAACAAACAACCTTCCTGAGCCTCAGATTCTACATCTATAAATGAAGGAGGCTGAGCTGGTAGGGACCTCTAAGTTTTCAGCTAAACTAACAGTGACTTCTAAGTTTCCAGCTCTACATCGATGATCCTATGATGGAGCCTATTAAAGGCCTAGGGTGGCAGCTGCTGCCCTTATCTGCTTTCCTCCAAATAATCTGGAAATTAAATGGTTCTCCCTACTAAACCAATGGAGTTGTAACGAAATTACCTTGCTCCCTCCGAAATTCGACTGCAGTGTTTCTCTCCACTCTCCCCTCCTCTTTACAATCCAAGGTGGTCTCCGATACAGCAATGATTCAATGTTTACTCTAAAGAAGACCTAGAATTGTCCCATTTTTCTTGCACTTCTCCGTTCCAGTAGGGGACAGAGAGCAACCTCAAAGTCAGGAAGACCTAGGTTTAAGTCTCACTTCTGACAAATTTTGGCTGCATGAACCTGAGTAGTTACAACCTCTCAGCACTCAAAGCCAGGGGCCTCAAACACCTGGCCTACCTCCCAGTGTGGCCTGAACCAAGATTAAAATGTAATTGAGAAATATTTAATAAAATAAATAAAAACACAATTGAATATCACTCTCCACACAGGGATCCTTAAGGTACAGCCCACTTCTATGAGTTTGACCCCTATGCTCTAGTTAACTCTCTAAGACTATAAATTGACAAAGAAAGTACCAATCTTCACAGGAAGAGTGAATTTCCTCACCTGGGAGTTCCCTAAACCAGCAAAATTTAAGGTCTGGTCCCTATCCCTATTTCCCAGTGCTATCTATTCTTGGGCATCTTATTCCACAAGTTTGGTGGAGCCATACCATCCTGGCTTTTGACTAAGTTACATGGGGGCGGGGGGGGGGAGGGCAGGGTCAATGAACTTTTGGTCTTATAGCCACACTGGAAACTGTGCAAAGGGAGGCTGAATTGTTATATAGCTTTTAATTTAAAGGGGGAAAAAACTGTGGTTTTTTGGCATACATATTCCAAAGAAAAGAAGATTCTTTGGTTGTTGAACTTGTTATGTGTATAGTTAATATTATGGATACAATATTCCCCCTCCTCTCTGTCCCATTCTAGTTCTCCCCAAGTTGAGACTGAGCACTTTCAGGAATGAAGCCTGCACAGTTACAATAAGATTATTTGCCAAACCAGAAGATGTCATTAAACATTAACACAGATCTGTTCACCACCACTCCCAAAACCTGGGAAAAGTGCATTAAATAGAGGCAGTGTGGCATTTTTTCTTTTCCTAATTTTACCTTAAACATTTTTGAAGCATAACATGATGGTTTAAAAAAATGTTTCTACTGCTGCCTCCTCTCTTTCAACAATTCAGTAAAAGACTGCTGAAATGAGACTTATTTGTAGAGAATTTTTTTCCTACTCA
This sequence comes from Trichosurus vulpecula, assembly GCF_011100635.1. Taxonomy (NCBI): domain Eukaryota; kingdom Metazoa; phylum Chordata; class Mammalia; order Diprotodontia; family Phalangeridae; genus Trichosurus; species Trichosurus vulpecula. The sequence goes on along the minus strand of NC_050573.1, from coordinate 241,930,447 downwards.
GGTGAGATTCTTTCTAAATTGGGGTCATTTTTCTTGAAACTTTGTCAATTAACTAGAAAAATAAGTAATATCCTTTAGGGAAAAAAAAAGTTATCAGCCAAATAAACATTCATGGGGCAGAGTGTCTAAAAAAATTGCTTAAGAGAAAACAACCTTACTTGAAAACATTTCTTTCTCCTATAAAACAATCACATTTTAAAAAGTGGCTAGAGTAGGACAGCTGCCTCTAACCTCTTTTGTCAGTGACACATTAGCACTTTATGCCCCTTCCAAAACTACTACACCTGACAGCGTTAAATAACCCTCCCCTCAACCTTTCTTTCATTTTAATTTGCCTGGTAAATCTAACTTTATCCAGACTAAAATTTTGATCTATTAAAAATGTGCTTGGAATCCTGATTCACAGATTTGCCTATACTATTGACTCACAGTTAAAATAAACCTGCTAATAAAAATCACTAATTAAGAGCAAATAGTTGTAACATTTTATTACTCTCCCCCACACACAAACAACTGAATGTGAGTGAATGGATAAACAGATTCTTCTTGGAGGAAGACTTTACCAAGAAGATGTAGCCCAATCTTTGTAGCTATTTTTATTATTAAGATTCCTTAGATTATAGATGACACATTTTCTATATCTATCTATCTCTCTCTCTGGAAATTTCTGGACTGCTTCTTTGTACTTTATAAAACTGTCACTTGATCAATTATTATGCCAGCCTTTATTTCCTCTTATTGCTTCATATCCAATAAGAACAAGTTCTCTACTTACTGGTTGCTCATCTAAGGTTAGTTAAATGAGCTTAAGGTTTTCAATTAACAACCGCACTATTTCATCTACAAAACAAACCCTAATAAAATATTCTTTTTTCATCTTTCAGAAACGAAACAAATATCCTGTAGAATAGAGAATACAGTTTAAGGTTGTCACTGGCACGCTAACAAACTGTGAGGTTTTGTTCTCTCCACTAAAAGCTACCATTGAATTCAGTAATCAGTAAAAATGCTTGGTACTTCAAGGACACTGAAGTTAAACAGTTATTTGTCTAGGTTGTTGACTTTAAAATGTTACCTTTCAGAGTACCTATTAGAGGGAGTATTTCACTTTGCCTTGAAAATTCTCCTCTCCCTATGGTTTTTTTTTTTTGCACTGTTCAAATTACATGTCATTTTGAAATTGCAGAAAATATGCAACCTCTTATAGAGAATATGCAGATTAATCAATGCTCCAAATCTGACTGGGAAATCAATGCGTATCTGACTTTTTTTTTTAGACTCAAAAGGAAAACCAAGCACTTGTTGTTTGGTTGGCTGGGTTTTTGGTTTTTTTTTCCCATTATTATCTGGCTTAGATGCATCTACAAATCTAAACTCTACTTTTGATTTAAAATGGGAGGGAGGACTCTTGATTGAATTGGTAATTTCATTCATTTGTTTTAGAACCCAACCTTTGCATAAATCAGTGTCTATTACTCCTCTTTCCCAAGCTTAGAGCCCACACAGTAAAGACTTAAGACAAAGCAGCAGAAACCACCCCAGGTCTTGGGTCCCTTCTGTTTCTTTCAGGCTGTGTCCATTAAACTGTGATCCCTAACTATACACTGTGTTCACCAGAAAAGAATCATTATGTAAAAGGACATGAGTTTAGAATGAATTGTGGCAGATTCGGCAAATTGGCAAATTGAAAGACCAAAGGATCTGAACCGAGTCCTCTACTTATTACCTCACAGGAAACCCAGGAGCCAGGGATGAGGAACACGGGTTAGTTTCCAAAACTAAATTTACAGGTCGAAAGAAAATTTTTCGTTTGTGCTTTAGTTCTTTTGCTTGCACGAATATACTGTATCTGTCAAAGGTGGAGGAAGAAGAAGGTGGTGAGAAGAGATGTGGAAAGCTAGCTAAGAAATGAGTGTAACACTGACATTACCAACACTGGCCCCTCAAAGACATTTGCTATCAAAACACCTGCAATTTAGGGAGCAAAGAATCCAGCGATATTTAGTTTCTCCTTCCTTCTACCCATGGAGTTCTCTCTGCTTTCCTTCTCCCATTCATGGAGAACTTCCCTAAGCCCTATTTCTAATAATCCTACTTTCAACACTCAATTAAAAAAAATTATTTTGTCCACAAATGTTATTTGGTCACATTTGAATAATAAGACCTAAAGGGACGATAAGGGTCCCTTAGGGTGAGAAGAGTAAGTTTGAAATGGATGGACGTGTTACCTGAAATATTTAAAATTAGACCATACCTCTACTACAGATATTGTAGGAATCCTTGGATTTAAAATAATTTGCATATTCAAAGATTTCTTTAGCGCTCTTTAGAAAAATATCTTCACATACACTATCCTATCAAATACCAGAATAATTTGAAAAGGAGGAGAGATAAAGAAATTGCCTTAGCTGCTAAATATTGATCTACAAATATATCCCGTTCACTATTTTCTGGTCTTCCTCTAATACAAGCATAGCCCTACCATCTCCTTTTTAAAAAAGATTCTATATCCTCATTCCTAGAAACAAAGAGGATTTGTCACCATACAGATTAGGGACCCCCATGTCATCTTAAGCGGGGGAGTGGCAAAATTTCATGGCTAGTCAGAGCGATGCAAATCACACATGTACTGAGAGCAAGAGCATGCACGGGCACACACACACTTTTATGCAGGTGATTTTCAAAATACGAACATGAAATGATAGCTGAGAAGAGGGGAGTTTACCAAAAAGACAAATTAAAGCACGAGAAGTGGAAGGGAGCAAGGCAATGCTAATTATCTCCATATTTATCTGCTCCAAATAAAGTAAGAAAACTGATTTTGGAGTGTGGCTACTGAAACTAGTGGTTTTACTTCATACTTAGATTCACTGAGATACCTCAACCCATGCCCGTAGTTACCTCTAAAGGGTTGGGGGCTTGGTATGCCAGAATTTGTTTGTCTCATAACTCTGCTTGCTTTCACACTTCAACTTTTAACACCTGGACCCTAGAAAGTATTTGGAGAAGACCAAGAAGCTGTATAGATGAATGAGAGCCTGACACTAGTTGGTATCTCCTCTGGCCTCAATACTGCTACCTGTGCCTCCTCCAAAAGTGAAAATATATTCCACTGAATCTGTCAGATTGTCAAACATTAGGTCAGAATGGTACTCCTGGGAGGATTGAGAAAGGCTTAGACAGAGATGAAAAATAAACGAGACTGGTGCAGTTTAAATGTCCTAGTAATTACTGTACGGCCCTAAATGCTTAGGAAGGACATGTGAACTGAAAAATGTACAATTTGGACTGAAATGGGAGGTGCCCTTCAGTATCTATCCATGAGTGTGATAGATTTGCCCAAATGGCACCCCCAGACACACAAACTTGGCCTGTCAGTGAATATGAACATTGGAACCCATACCAGGCCTGGCAGATTTCAGCTACCAAGGCCCAGGGGTCCTCACGTATGCCAGCAGGACAGTCTCCCTCAAAATGGCAAGTCATTGATATAGGATTTCAGGGAATCACCCAATTTGCCAACTAATTCTGCAATATCTCTCCTCAGTTGAAAATGGCACCCATAATGCAAGACAACACTGGCTAACCTCTGCTCCTCTACTCTATCTCCAGAAACTCAGGGAGAAGGGAAGTTACATTCAACCCTTTACTACTGTGTATTCCCTTAAAATATTTTTTAAAAGAAAATAAAATCCCTTAGGCAGGAAAGAAAATTGAGGTATTTGTGGAAATTGGAAGGAGAGGACAATTAAAATTCCCAAGCCCTCCTAAATCTCTCAAGGTCCAGTCAGTCAATCAAAAATCTCATCCCCACTGTAGAACTCCAACTTTCATAGCAAACCCCTAAATGCTGGTAAGAGAGTAACAGAATTTTTTGAAGGTGGAGGAGAGAATTTTAGGAAAAGAGTTTGTCTGGCAAGGCGGGTTCCTTCCAAGCACCAAAATAAATTAATGCTCTCCCCCTTTCCACAAGTCACACAACACCCTGCCCTTATATGTATAAAATCCTAGACATTTGGATACAAAGCAAAATGAAAACGCCCCTTTTAAATTAAATATATCAATGCCCCCATTTTACTATAATTTATCTGGGCGCCCTCAAGTACACACGTACACGTGTACACACACACACACACACACACACATTGAAGTGACTGAAAAAGAGGGGACTAGTATGTACATTTTAGAAAAAACCCGTCGCCCCAGACTCTAAGCTAAACATGCCAAGTCCAACTTGCAACTTTCCAACTTCTGTCAATCTCTACCACCCCGATTGCCCCGCTTCAGCTCAGAATGCTGGCTTCCTCTCCCTTCTCCCCCTATCCCCCACCCATCCAAATGGTTGGCTTCCTTCCTAGTCTCACCCCCGCCCCAGCCTTTGGGGTGCTTCGCCGATTTTACCTGCACTTGGACCCCGGGGCACTGTGAGCGGAGGCCCTGATCGGCTTTGAAGGCTATGCAGAACGGAGTTCTCGAAGGGGCCAGCGGGCCAGGCAGGCGTCAGCGGCGCTCCCACATAGGGCGAGTAGGGGCCGGGGTGGTGGTGGTGGTGGTGGTGATGGTGGTAAGATCCATTCAGAGGCCGAGGCCCGGCCAGCGGGCTGTACTGGTGCTCCCGACTGCCCATGGCCCCAAGGCTCCCGCTGCTGCCTCCTCCGCTGCCGCTCCCTGCGCTGCTCCCGCCGGCCCCGTAACTGCTGGATTCCCGGGGTGCGCCGTTGGGCATCGGAGGGCTAGGCGAATAAGGGAAGCGGGCAGAAGTATGCGAACCCCCGGTGCTCGCGCTGCCTCCGCCGCTGCTGCCACCGCCTCCGCTGCCATACGGAGGGCTATCAGCTGAAGGCTGGGGCCAGCCGGGGTGACCGCCACCAGGGTGATTAGGAGGCCCGCTGGCAGCGCCTTGTAAGTAAGGCAAGCCGGGAAGCATGGAGCCCACGCGGGTGGTGGGCACGTAGACAGGAGAACTGGCGGCGGCTGCAGCTGCTGCTGCGGCCGCGGCTGCAGAGTGCACGAAGCCGCCGGCCGCACCGTCGTAAGCCGCTGGTCCCTGGGAGGAGAGGGCCGCGAGGGTCTGGTACATCTCCTCCGGCTGCTCCGCAGCTGCGAAAGGGCTCAGTTTGGTGCCGCGACTGGACCAGAGCAGCTTGCTAGCGGTCGCGGCCTGGTCGAGGTCAGTGAAGAGTAGTAGATCCTCCCAGCCCGACAGGGCGCTCCCCTGGCCCCCGACCCCGGGTGCAGAAGGGCCGTGCGGGGGCCCGAAGTGGTGTGGGGTGTAAGAGCTCAGCAGCAATGATCGAGCCGGAGTCCCGGCCCCGTCTGGGTCTAGCTGGGGCGTCCTGCAGGAGCCGGCGCCGCCGGGGCCCCGCTCGCCCCCCCGAGAGCAGCAAGAGGAGGAAGAAGAGGAAAGGGGGGAAGGAGGAGAAGAAGGCTCTCGCGCTGGGAAGGGACAAGAGTCGCTGGTGTCTGAAGCCCCGGCCCCGCACCGCTTCAACAGGCACCAACTACCGTCAGTCAAGGCCATCCAAGGTCCGGCGCCGCACCTAGCAGCTCCGCTAGCTCCTGGAGGAAGGCAGGGCGGGGATGGAAACCAGGGAGAGAGAGACACCGAGAGAAATGTTACCAACTAAGAAAATGAGGGAGCGCTCCAAACCTCTCTCCTCTTTTTAAAACAATCCTTTGAAAAGCCCCCTTTCCCCTACTACGGGGAGAGGGGGATAATAGAAAGTCTTGGACTGGGCTGCAGTAATCTATTGCACACTCGCACCGCGAGATACCTAATTCCTCTTCGCCGAACCCCCAGCCGCCCCCACCGCGCCTCTTTCCCTCACCTCTTCAGCATCCTTTACTGGGCCCAATACCAGCCCTAGAGGGTCCCTGACACGGTCCAATCTAGTGAAATCTCGCTTAGGCGGCTTTTCTGGCTGGGAGTTAATTCCTCTTGGGGAAGGAGACCAGGAAAACAAAAGCCTTTTTTTTTTAAGAGAATGAGTATGAGTGCATGCACTCGAGGGTCCCTAGTCTCTCTTTTCTATCCATCTTTGCCCTGGGTGACTGTGTCTAAGGTTTCCCCGGGTTAAAACTAGTAGAAACCCTAAAAAAGCAACCTGTCCCTGAAAACGAAACCGCGGACTTTCTCCCCCACTGGATCTCTCCTAGAGTTTTCCTAGCTGCCATGGAGGAGGAGGGTGGGGAAGAGGGAGGGGTTGAGGGGGGAAGAAAAGAGAGAGATCCCGAGATGAGCACCAGTGGTGAGAGGTCGTAGGAGGCTGGGAGGCGGGGGACAAGGGGAGCCCAAATGAAGCCTACTACCTTCTGGTGAGAGGCTGTGCCAGGCCACGCCATCAGCTGCGGGCCTCAAGAGTTACAAGGATCGAGACTCAAGCCCAAACCTTGTTCATCAGTCGCCGCTGCAGCTGCCATTGCACACCTTAGAAATGGCACAGTTCCACGATTAACAAGCCCTGCGGTGCTGACCGCACTCATACACGCGCACACGCACACTCACACGCGAGCACTCATACAGGATTTGTAGCCCTGGCCCCCTACCCCATCTATTCCACAACAAGACCATAGTCACATGTAACAGAAATATCACACAATTCCGGGGGGAAGGGGGAGGAGGGGAGTAAGAAAGAGGGGGAAGAAAAAGGGGACGGGGGAAGAACTCGCCCCAGAGCCGTCCGCCCAAAAGAAGGGAGAAGGAAGAAGTGACAGCGAGCAATGGAAGAAACCAGAAAGTCCCACCTCCTCCGAGGCTGCTTTCCGAAATCTCTTCGGACCGTGGAAGATAACCTTAGTCAAAGTAATAGCACCCACAATCGCCGCTCAGATAGTGTAAAGGGAGTCTGCCTGCCCGCCTGTCTGCTCCCCCTTCCCAGTCTCCCCCACCCCCCACCCCAGTTCTCCCTTTGAGATAACTCGCAGATAAGGCTGTGAGCAGATAAGTATTTCAGGCTCAGAAAAAGAGACGAAGTTCGCCCGCGGGAGGCTCTGTCCTGGGAAAACCCGGCAGCAGCTACAGACATCGAGGAAGAAGGAAGCGAAGGACCCACCCGAAATCCTGGACGTAGCTTTCTGGTGGCGGGAGCGTGTTTGCTTCTTCCCCCACCCCCCTGATCCCCCCCCAAGGGGTTGAGAGAAAGGGAAAGGCCAGAAGCAGGGGACTGAAAAGAGGAAAGAGGGGTGGCAAAGGGAAGAAAAGGGGAGGGAACTGGGGACAGAGGGAGAAAAACGAACCAAACCTAGTGTGGTCGATTTGCATCGAGGCTGGTTGCAGTGCTGTTTAATCCCGAGAGCTAGGAGCTGGAGCGGAGGAAAGCAAGCGAAGATGAGAGTCCCGGGTGTGCGGCGATGAGCTGCTCAAGTATAAAAAGGAGAGAGGAGGCGCCTCTCACAGCCCTGCCGGAAAATTGCAGCCTGCTGCTCCTGATTGGATTCACAGAGCCCTAAACAAACAGCGCTCGCCAGAAGGGTGCCAGCCAGCGGGCCCTCTCGGTTCACTCTGAGCTGCTAGGCTCTGGAGGTGAAGAGGAGGGAGAGAGGCAGGGGAGGGGAGGGATCCCGAGAGGAGGGGAGGGGACCAGTAGAGAGGGGAGGAGAAGGAGGGAGGAGGGGACGTGGGGGCAGGGAAAGCTGTGCATGTTCTAGAGAGAGAGGCTGAGCTCGGACAGAGACTGCAGTGTGTGGGGTAAGGAGAGCAGCCCGCGAAGCCCAGTCCCAGAATTAAGGCTAGTTCCACTAGGCCGAGTCCAGGGGATCGGAGCTGTGCTGCATGCCTAGGAGCGCAGGTCCCAAGCGCCCGAGGGGTACAGGTGGGAGGATTGAAATCAACCGCTAAAGTCTCTATGTCAATAAGCGTCCCACAAGACCCACCCCAACCCTGCCACATTAGAGACACCCGATACTCACACTGTCCTTAAAAAAAAAAAATTAAAAAAAAAAAGTTTTTGGGTTCTTCCGAATCCGCCCCGGCAGAAACAAACATCTCACATAGTGAAAGAGGGAGAGAAATATCCCAAATAAAATATTTCGACTAAAAGAGAAAATTCGATTGGTCTGAGGTCCCTTCTCTCTTCACTCCCTCCACCCCCACAAATTAAACACTACAATGGGGTGGCGGGAGTTTGGTCTTGGGGACTGGTCAGTGGGGTGCGGGGAGTGTGGTTGGTCTAAGTTTGTTTCCAACCTTAGACCTTTAGTACCCGCTTCTCCGGGGTCCCGAGATTGCTAGTCTTGTCGCTAGTGGGGGATTTGGTTTCTAAAACAGCTACAGGATAATTCCACTGCTAAGCTAACTAGCTCTCTCTCACTGTGTCGCATCTTAGTTTCTCTCCCTTTCTCCATCTCTCTTTCTCCCTCTCAGACTCTGTCTCAATCTTTCATCTGGTTCCGTGAAGTTCACGTCCGCCACTCCCTTCTTATTACAATTCGGGCTAGTGGTGAGCATGTAAGTGTAGGGGATCAGACATAAATAATAACCACAAATTTTATCAGGTTGTATATACTCAATTTGGTCTTCTAAATATCCCTTTCCACGCCCACCTCCGCCCCAGTCCAAATTCAGGTAAGTCTCTTCAGGCAGGTCGCGGTGAGAACTGAGTATTCATATTTTCTCCTTTCTTTTCTCTCTCCAAATGGTTATCACAACTGGGCACAAATCAACAAGGTTCTTAGCAGGAAAAGTGATTGGGAATTAAAATAACTCATTCCCCAGGGGTTATCAGCTGGATATCAGTCCGCATCAGTTTGTACAGAGAGAGTCTCATCTGGCGGGAGCTGTGTGAAGTCTGTCTCGCTCCCTCGAGCTAACAAACATCATTCCTTCCGATGGACGTGACCCAAAGACTGGGGACAGAGAATTTAACTGGGGTAGGACGTGCTGTGTTTTGAGGGGGGTTTTTTCTTTCCATTTTCTCCCCAGGTACATGGAAGTAAAAGCATTTCTAATACTCGCTATTCCTGATTGCTTTTTTTTTTTTTTTGGATTCAGATTCTCTGGGATTTCACTTACGCTTCTTGCTAGAGAGAATGAGCGGGGGCAGCTAATTTTCAAATAATATTGGGGTCTAAATGATCAATGTCAAATCTAAACAGAAAATTTGTTTCCTTTCCAATAAAACTGAATTGTGAGCACTATGGTTTACTAGTAGGGAGTGAGGGCGGTCAGAGCGGAAAGAATGAGCTAGGGAGAATTTTCCCTTCCCCCTTCCCCCTTCCACCAGTTCTTCGTTGTAAATTTCTGTTAAACACTTAAGGATTTTAAAATCCTTACTGTGAAGATTCCTAGTTTTGCTTGCTTTCCTCCCAGGTTAAAGTCGCGTATGCCCATTTCACTACAGTCGCGTCTGGAAAGAAAGTTAAATGGAGAAGAGACTAAATATAAACGATTGGGTAGTTTTTAAAATTAATCGAGTGTAATTGTGAAAAGAAAGTAAGGTTTCTGTTCAGTTGCTAAAATGAATGAGTTTTGAGCCCTGCATTACCTTAGAATTCTTCGGCATGTAGTAATTAAATTAAAATCAGGTTGGTTGGTTTGTTCTTAAGGTGGTTCATTGTCAGAACTATCGCTGCCTTAGACTTGTTTTCCGGTTGAATCCAACAATCTTGTTAGTGTTTTTTCCCATCAAAAATACTTACAGCCTCCGCCCCATAAAATTAGTGATTTCTGAAAAGAAATAGCTATTTCACCGAGGTTAGCCTACGAGCTAAGTAATTAACTGTGGAGTCGGAACGCGCAAGTCCATCGAAGTCTCTAAGAGCTTTTTCTCCTGTTTGTTACCTAGTCTAAGGATACCACCTAGAAATTTGCAATTATGAAGGTGGGGCGGGGGTGGGGGTGGGGGGTTCGAAGGGTTGGGCTACTTTCTTTTTTTACAAAGTAACTGAATGCCTTTGGCCAGCTCTTTACCAAGTCTCACGCCGGCTAAGAGAAAACTCCACCAAACTCTGCCTAATCTAGAAGTGTGGGGGAGAGAGAGACACTGGTCCTACAAATTTCAGTCTCTTATGGCTCTAGGGTGACCTGGTTTTACGCTCCAGATTCCCAAACTTTTTTTTTTTTTTGGAAAAAAAAATGCTTTCTAAAACATAGAAGAAAACTGTCTCTATAAGTCTCTGCTGAGCAACACTTTTTTTTTCTTTGGTTTCCAACCAGAGTTGACATTGGGAAGTGTAGGGCTGCCCTGGTTATAAATGTCAGAGAAAGTGAGATTAAAATAATAATATTAATAACAAGAAGTTCTAAATCAAAGACTTACCTCCATTAGGTTGAAGGAGCGCTCAGATCTGCTCCTTTTAACTTGCCCTTTTTCGGCTCTGAGGGATTACTTCGATGGCAAAAAGCAGTACATTTTCAAAGAAACCAAATCAGACTTTGGTCATCTACTAAGCGACTCCCTGGCTTGGAGCGCCCCTAGACTGGCTTCTTTTCTTTCTCTCACTAAAATCATTTTTCGAAATGAGTGGGACGAAGGTGTAGAAAAGAGGATCTTTTTTAAAGAAGAGGGAAAAAATTCGAGAGTTTGAGAGAGCTAAAAAAAAAAGTTTTTTTTTTAAAGTTAAACAGCTCTGGTTTCTTAGGAACCACTCTTCCTCTTTCGTTCCCCCCCCCCCTTTTAAAAAGTTGTTCATCTTAAACTATTTCACTGAGTCAAATTCAAAACACAAAAAAGACAGGAGTCTTCCATGTGATTAGCCGGGAGTAAAGGGGAAAGCCTGGTCCCTGTGAAGATTTCATTAAAATAGTGAGTCGAATGAATTTGGCTTCTCTGGGGTTTTCTCCCCTGTCAGTAGGTGTGATTTATTTTGGCAAAGTTGCATGCATTATTCTTAGTTTTAATTCAATCATACTACGCCAAGTTAATGGGGGGGGGGGGAGGTTGCAAAACTGACCAGATTGTGTTCTTAGCTCCGTCATTAGTTCAGTTCTGTAGGCTGTGAGAGCTAGCTCAAAAGGGGATTAGTGTCATAATATACCCTTAACCCTACAAGTTCAAGCCTATTATAATGTCATTTGACAAAGTTGATGGTTTTCTTTCAGGAAAAAAAAAACCCTGAAATAATACAAATCTTCAATAGAAAGGTTTTTGGACTTAAGGGTGTTTTTTTTTAAAGCTCAGGTTTGTGATGCCTCACCTCATACACCATATCTCTTTTGCCCTGAAGATCTCCTGCTTAAAGACTTGGGTTCAGCTAAATGTTGCTGCCACACTTACTTCTACCTTTATTCCTACTTCGGTAATTCTAGTCTAGTCTACCACAGGGAAATCTCTGACTTTCAGAAAAATGTGGATCGTCAAAGATCCCTTGTGTATTGTCCTTTAAAAAAAAAAAAAAGCAATACAAATGGTTTAAAATCCAAAATTGTTTATTTTTCATTTCAAGGAAAGGTCACCGAATGGTGAAAGCTAGCTCTGCCCAGGTGTCCTCCCCACCCCATCCATCCACCTCCCCAAACGCAATCCCCTACCCAGGTAAGAAAAACTGTGAATGTTGATCTTTTCAGCACATATAAAAACACAATCCTTCGGGAATCAACGAGGCACCATGGCTCCTGTAGCGGAGAGACTTTAGGTTCCTAGGCTTGGATTCCTGCTGGGGATGCAAGCTACAGTCCCCTGGAGGGCGGAGCTGGGTTGGGCCTGGCCGCTGCTGCTGCTGGGAGGTGGGATATACAGTACGAAAGGTCACTGGTAGCATTCTTCTCCTCACCGTGTTTATATAGCTAAATGTACTTCATACCCGGCTGGTAAGCTATGGCAGTCGAGATAAGCAGGCTTGGGTGGGGGGAGGGTGACAGTGGAAAAACTCCTTGCTGGAGGTACCTAAAATTCAATCCTTATCCATTCATTTTTTTCCTTCCTTCCTTTTTTCCTTCCTCCCTTCTTCCTTCAATCCTTTTTTCCTTCCTCCTTTCTCTCCCTTCTTTTTTTTTTCTTACCTTCCTTTGATTTTTCTTTCCTTCTTCAATAGTGTTATCCAGACCACCCAATAATGAAATTAAATTTTTTTCACTTACGGCCTCTCCCAGCCATAGGCACTTTAAATCAAAGTAATTTTGCCATTAAGTAAGTATCAAAACATCAATGATGACAAAAGATTGTCTTCTACAGAAAATTCTTCTTACCTTCCTAACAATAATAAAGAAAGGAATCAAAATTACATTCCTAATAAACCTATTTTTCTTCTCCCTCTACCATGATCCCTAGTATCTCTTAGGACGTATTCTTTCACCCAGACACCTTGAACTACTTTTGGTCAGGTTGATCTCCCACCAGCTTCAGAGTTTGCTCAGCTATAGTCAGACTATCAGGACCCAGCCTAGTTTTGAGGACCTCAGGCCTAAAGGCCAGAGCACAATATAGTGAGCCAAGAAAGTTTCAGGAAAGCCTGGAATTCCTGTGCTTTCAGAAATGTTTCAAAGCTCAGGTGGAACAGTTTTAGATGAAGGGATTTATGGAGCCCACAATGAGGCAGAAGGGTTTCAATCTTTCCCACTAAATGTTTGCCGAATAGACTAAGTCCTTGTCTAAGATGAAGTACATCTCACCATTGCACTTACTGGGTAGATGGAGTTGGAGGTGAGCTAAGTCAAAATGAAGCTCTATTATTTTGTGAAAATAAATCATACAAACAAAATAGCATTTCCATTGACCTCCCCTGGCTCCCTCCACCCAAATAAAGTGGAAGATCTATCAACACCAGACACAGAAGGCAGATCCCCATGTAAGTTGGCAGTAAACAGGACTCAGAATCACAAAGCCCCCTATACATGAGAGTAGATAAAGGAATGAACGTTGAGTACTTCAAGACAGGGAAGAGTCCAACTCTTATAATGACTGAGTTGGATGTAATTAATACTACTTGTTTTCATCATTAATTACCATCCATTTTGACTTACTACAAGATGTTTTGAAGATCCCTTCTAGCTCTAAATTTCCAATACTCAATGAGAGCATGAAAATCCACAGGGACCTTAATTTAGTCCCGTGCCTTACCTTTGACCCAAAGTAGCAAAAGGAATATATATTTCCCATCGTATTTCCTGTCCCCACTTTGGGAAATTAGAAGTTTGAGAGCCCTTGAGGTCCCTGAGGATGCTGTTCTGCCACTGGGAAAGGGAAGGTGGAAAAAGAAAAGAGGAAGAAAAGAAGATTGAGAAAAAGAGGAAGAAAAATCAAGAGGAAATCAAGGATTGTGGAGGAGAGAAACAGAAGACTCCCTGAATTTCATTTCCTTTTCTCCTGCCTCCACCCCTCTCTCCCCTAGACTCCAGACCAAGAAAGAAGTTTGCTGCTTTTTAACAAGGATTCAATAGATGGGGAAAGATTCATCAGCAGTAAACACAATGTGGTTCTGACCCAGTTGACAGCCTTAGCCTCCCTCCCTACTCCCTCTCTACCTAGTCCAGTTACTCAGCTGCCAAGATGTCCGACAGCAGCTGGGATCCTAAACCCCATGAAAATGTGCTGATAGGGCTTTACGCTACCCTGGAAATTATCAATATCTCTTTCTTCGCATCCTACCAAGAAAAAGAAAAAAGAAAAGCTGAAACAGCTTCATTCCCATCTGAAGCACAGCTTAACCTTTACAACTCTGTTCTCCCTGCTCCTAACAGCACAGCCCTCTCCCCTCACACACAGTTAAGCGAAGTATCTTTGGAGGAAGAAGGGGTCCCAACACACGGGGCCAATGGTGATTGTGAATAATGGGCAAATTCTTCAACCCCAAATAAAGGCAACCTGTTCCCCTAAAGTGCTGCCAACACCACTGACCAGTCTCGGGTATTCCTTGGCATACTCGTCTTTTTTATGGGAGGGTGAATGTTGCCTCCTCCAAGGCTATCTCAGCACAAATTCCAATTTATTTTCAAGGAAGCAGGGAGTAATGGAAAATGGTAGCAAATAAAGCCTGAGTGACCCACTTCAAACGCACACAAAGGTCTCCTAAATCTAGGAGGGGCTTTTTTGCATTTGTGTTTAAAGAAGCCCCAACCGATTCCATTACTTACTGGAAATGTCACACTTAACATTCAGCTATTGGGTAAAGACACATAAATTGGAACTGTAGAGATCTCTTTAACCAAAGTTTCTTTTCTGTTCATTTCTCAAGACCATTATACACTGAGACACTGTACTAGAATTTCCAACAAACCAAGAGTCAATGATTCTAATATTTATTGATCACTCATCATATTGACAGAGAATAGGAACTTCAAACCCTGATTTTGAGGCATTTGCAAGTCTTTCGACTGGCACAGTTTTACAAAGAAGACTTGGCAAATTCCAATTAAGCGGAATTTGCAGGAAACATGGGACAGGGCTGCTCCCTTAATATTTTGGGGGAAAAAATTATCCCTCAAGTGTGACTTTTGCTCACATCTCCTCCATGCTTGGGGCTCAGAAAAGAAAGCGATCTCTCTCATATTTAGGGTATTTCTGGGGGCCTTAACTGGTGTTTCTATGTAAAACTTCAATAGACGATGCCCAAATTTAAACATCTTCACTTACCCAACTGTTGCCTGGGAGTAGTCCAGCTTGCACTTTAAAGCCTGCCCTGTGAGTTTTCTCTGGAAGCCACTTCTCTAACAAAATCCCTATGGAGGTTCAACCCCATCCTCCTCCAGGCATGGAGATATGTCCAAAGACATGAAGAAAGAGATGAAATGAGGGGGGAGAAATTAATTCCTTTATTTTGATTCCTTTTAAGAAGGCAAATACTTTACCCGGCTCTCAATGTTCTTATATGAGAAATATCTCATAGGAGACTCCATCTGGACATTGAGGAAAGATGGTGAACTTGAAACTCTTCAGATAAAACTTCTCATAAAGAAATCCATTGTCTCAGCCGCTTTTTCTTCATGCATAGTAAAACATTAGAGATCCAAACCCTGGTGCTTAAGAGTAACAGGGAAGTCCTGATCAAAATGATTAGAAAGTACTAGGTTCTACTCATTCCTGGTTCTGCTTGCTTTAAGTTGTATCAGTTCACATAAGTAGCACCAGGAAAACAAAGTATATAAGGACTCTAACAATGAAAAGGTAAAGAACCAAAAAGCAAAATAATTGAAATGGAATGTTTCTAAATTATAATGACCAAGCTTGCTAAAGAGGAGATAGGAGAGGCACTACCATCTTGCTTTCTCTTCAGAGGCCAAAGACTATAGGTATGTAACACTGAGTATGATGTCAGACTTTTTTTTGATAGGTTCATTTGATTTATTGAATGTTTCCCCTCTTTTTCTTTTTCTTTTCTTTTTTTTTCTTTTCTTTTTTTTAGTACCTTAAGGGCTTCCTCTCTGGAAGGGGAAGGTAGAAGGGATATGTTTGGAAATGTAGAGATATGAAAATAAAATATATCAATTAAAATATATTTTAAATAACCAAAAATAGCTCCAAAGCCCATTGAATCAATAAACCAAAAAGTATTTATAATTGAGAATACAAAGACAAAAGTGAAACAGTCTCTTCCCTCAAGGAGCTTGTATTCTATCAGGGAAGAAAACAGGTACATAGATAAGCATACACCAAAAAGATACAAAATAGATGCAGAGTGATTTGGGGAAGAAACTCCATGGTTACCTAACAACTCATTTCTCTCATTTTTTTATTTCAATTTTTGGTTTTCTGAATGATTTTTATTAGGAAGAAAGGAAGGAAGGAAGGATGGATGGAAGGAAAAAGAAAAGGTGGGATGTGAGGAGAGACCCTTAGAAAATCCAAAGTGACTCTGCAATAGGGGAATGGAAGCCAAGCTGATAGGATTTTCATTTTAGAAAAACTACTCTCAGGAACAAAAAAAAAAAAATGTGGATTCAAAGTATTGAGATTACAACTTTTTTTGTTTTTAATTCTGAGCACGTAGGGAATATAACAAAAGGGAATTAGATGACCTCTAAATAGGTCCTTCTCAGATTTAAAATTCTATGGTTCTGTGGTCTCTAGGTTAGGGTGGTGAGAAAAGAAAGACATTTGCTTTTGAGAAGGAAGATCCTGAAAGAAATGTAAAAGAGCTTCAAATGCCTACGCATTTTTTTCTTTTTAGGTTGTGCTTGTGCCCAGAGCCTGTTTTTCTCCTGTCTTTGACAACCCTGATCTTCTCTGGGTTTGATTTATTGAGTGCTGTCGTTTCTCTGCTCTTTACTTTCACAATCACACATTCAAACCCGATAAAGTTCAAGACCCTGAATGCTTCCAGCTCTCCCAGATTTACAGTCTTGCTGCCTCCCAGAGCAGCTCTGAGGCTGATTGAATCCTCATGCACACAAGAAGTTGGCAAGAATCGTCAAAAAAGCCAGGAGAGACCAGAGATGGTGCTTCCCATGTGAAACATTACCATCCCATGTCTGTTCTGTTATTCAAAAAAAATCTTACAACATTCCCCCCCCCCCCCCCCAGAAAATGACTATTACCATCCTACCCTATGTTAGTTTCAACATTTAGTGCAGTCCACTGGCCAAGTGTTAAATAGCTAACTATATGTGGGCCTGTTATTACATGGTCACTTAAAATTTAGGTTAATGTTAAGGTGGCCCTGATGATTGCAGCCAGAAAAATGGAAAAAGATGCTCGGCTATCGAAAGTCCTGAGTTATGTTCCTAGATTGGACTAAATGGCCTTGGGACCTAGGGCAAAGCATTTAAGTCCTTTCTGCCTCAGTTACTTCAAATGACAGAAATATTAATTTGTACACATTGACACTGAGTGAATTATGTTTGGCAATTTAGACTGACATTCATGGAGGGTTGGATGGGGCTAAATCTGGACTTGTGATTTTATCAGTGTGAAGAATGTCTAGTGTGGAAATTCCCTTCACAGATACAGATGTCAACTCTTCTGAGACAAGAAGCATAGCGTCATGAATAAAGTGCTAGACATGGAATCAGGAAGATCTGGGTTAGAATTCTGTCTAAGACACTTAACTGTGATCCTATATGAGTCACTTAACCTCTGAGCCTCAGTCTTCTCGTCTGTAAAGTATATGGGTTGTTGGGTGCATGGAATTAAATTATTTATGTAAAGTACTTTGTCAACCTTAAGGCTGTATAAATATGAGCTATTATTCTGTAACTTACAGTATTAGATTAGGGCCCTAAGAAGTTAGGTGCCTCTCCCAAGCTCTCATAGTCAGTATGTGAAGCATCAAAATCAGGTACTGAACAGCACTTATTCACAATCTGCTTCCGACACTTACTGGCTGTGTGGCATCAGGCAAATCACATCTCCTCTCCGACATTCAGTTTCCTCATATGTTAAAAAAAAAAAAGATTTTGGATCACATGACCTCTGAGACGCCTTTCAACACTAGATCCAAGAGTCATTTAATCTCCCTCAGAGTCAATCTCCTCATATGTAATAGAGGAGATTGGACTAGATGACCTCTGGGGTGTCTTCCAGCTCCATATCCATGAACTTTCCGACTTCCAAAGCTAGCTCCCTAGACTCTACACCAAGCTGCCGCTCATATAAAAACCTATATATATGCACTAACATAGTGTGAAAGGATTAATGCACCCCTTTAAAATGAAGTATTAATTTGTCCATTGTTATTATATGGACAGCTAGGTGGCCCAGTGGATAGAGCACTGGGCCTGGAGTTAGGAAGATTCATCTTAGTGAGTTCAAATCTGACCTCAGACACTTACTAGCTGTGTGACCCTGGGCAAGTCACTTAACCCTGTTTGCCTCAGTTTCCTCCAACAATGAGCTAAAGAAGGAAATGGCAAACCACTCCAGGATCTCTGCTAAGAAAACCCCAAACGAAGTCACAAAGAGTCAGACATAACTGAAATGCCTGAACAACAGCTATTGTGTTAAGGCCTAGGTCTTTCTAAGCATTGAGATATATTCTAGATATGTATATGATAGCATGCTGTTGAACAGCAGAGCTTGCAAAAGAAAGCATTTATTTCATTCAATATGGCTGATATATGAGTACTTCATATTTGCTACATAAGTTATGTCACTTGCTTTGATTTATTTGCATTCTCTTACAATGGGATATGAGTATTTATTGACCTGAAGGAAGCATCTGAAGCAAAGGTCATTTAAAATAGACCTTTTTTCCCCCATAACTCTACACGACTTCATTGGAAACATGTGTAAATATCCCAAGTCCATAAACCGAAAAATATAAGTATTTTTTCTGTTTTGAAATGAAAATTAAACTCAGAATCTGCACCTGGAGAGAGGGGGCAAACTTCACTAGTCTCTGAAGGCAGGAAGCTGAGGTTTGGATATTATGCCGAACTCCCTCTGCAGTGACAAGTTTTGATAACAGTTGCAACCAGGACCTGTGCCTAACTACTCAACTCTTCTGAAGCAAAAATAAAAAGATAGAGGAGAGATAAGTAGATAGATAGATAGATAGATATTAGATAGATGAGAGATACATGTATTATTTTTCTTTAGTCTCGTCAGTCCTGAATGACTGTTCATGACCCCATTTGGGGTTTTCTTGGCAAAGATGCTGGAGGGATTTGCTATTCCCTTCTCCAGAAGAAACTTACATGTACATACACACACACACACACACACACACACACACATATTTTTAAATGGGGCATCAGTGAAGGGAATTGTACCAGACACCCCCTTTTAGCTCTGGATCTATGATCCTTCTGCAGGAATGGTGCTGTTTTGGTGAGCCCTGAGCCAAGATGACTTGACTCTATTTGTAGTATTGCAAATTGAAGCCATAGAATTAGCTAACCACTGCTGTTGGCTATTATAAAATCCTAGACCAGGGGTAGGGAACCTGCGGCCCTCTAGGTCCTCAAGTGCAGCCCTTTGAATCCAAATTTCACAGAACAAATCCCCTTAATAAAAAGATTTGTTCTGTAAAACTTGGACTGAAAAAAAAAAAACTTGGACTGAGTCAAAAGACCACAATTGAGAACAGGGCCACATGTGGCCTTGGGGTCAAAGGTTCCCCAGCCCTGTCCTAGACTGTTAGAACTAGAAGGGACAAGAAGATTTAATTATCTATCTAGTGCTTGAAATTTTTAGACTGTCAGGTGCCCCTCGTTTTAAAGAAGAGGAAACAGAACCCCAGAGAGGTCACAACATTTAAAGGTTATAGCTGTAAGTCTGCCCCTAGAAGACTCCGGCCACACCCCAAGTATGGATCTACAAAGGAAGTCAGCTTTTGCATTTCAAAAGCATCTTTATCTGAAGATCTTAACGTGCTTTTCTTAACTGTGAATAAGGTTCTGTGAATAAGAAACTGAGGCAAAGGGGAGCTATTGAATGATTTATTTATTTATCTGATTGCTAGTAGCAGAATCATGAATAAATCCCCAGACTGTAAATAGAATAAAGCTTACCATTTTCTGATTATTTCTAACCAGTAATGGGGGAGGAGGGGAAAAGTAGTATTGATTTAAAAAAGAGGGAAGACGAAGAAGAGGTGAAAGTCTATTAGAAAAACTCCGGAAAGGGAAAGACCTCATATTTAATTGCTGAAATTAATTAAACACGGTATACCTACTCTCAAGAGCCCCAAACTTGTCACAGAATAACCAAGTGCAATGAATTAGAGCATCTTCATCCTTCCTGATGATTTCTTCACTCTAAGTTTTTAAATGCATATTGCTTCCTTTCTGAGTCCACAGAGGATCTATCAGTTCTGTCGCTTCCTTTTCACAGGTTTACTTGCTTATTTGCTCAGCTTCAAAAGTGCATCTTTTCCATGACATTTTCAAAATCAAGGATCACCGATTCAGAGCTGGAAATAACCTCAGGCGTCATCTAGTTCACCTACCCTCATTTTGCAGAAACAGAAACTAAGGCCCAAGGAGGTGGAATGATTTACCTGAGGCCCCACAAGGAACAAGTAGGAGACCTGGAATTTGAACCCAGTCCCTCCACCCCAGTCCACAGTTTGCTCTCCTGAACTAGCCTTCCTCTCTGTAAGAAGTCTTCTCTCCCTTATTTATAGCATGGCAAATGAGACATATGTTAGTCTGTTTAAAAAACTCAGCTTTAAAGAATATTGACTAAGTCCTTACTGTCTGTAAAGCATTGTGTCAATGAAGGTCCAACAAAACATAACTATATTTTGTTGTTATTCAGTCGTGTCTGACTCTTCATGAGCCCTTTTTGAGGTTTTCTTGGCAAAGATACTAGAGTGGTTTACCATTTCCTCCTCCAGCTCATTTGACAGACAAGGAAACTGAGGCAAACAGGGTTAAGTAACTTGCCAGGGTCACACAGCTAGTAAGTGTCTGAGACCAGATTTGAACTCAGGAAGATGAGTCATAGATTAGTAAATCTATTAGTAAATTAGTAAATCCAGGCTTATTCTCTGTTACTCATTAATGCTTCTGCATATTCAAAATTGTGCTAAAACTAACTTTTTCTTTTTTACTCCTAGATAATCTTTGTTAGTATTCGAGAGTTGCTTTCCACAAGAAATTGATAGTAACTGGAATACACTGCCAGGATCTGCATAATGCTTCGTAGTGCTTATTCTTTTTTTTTATTCTAGGATTCTTATCCTCTCTATGGTACCATGCTGACTCTCAGCCTCTTAAATAATATTTTTATTGATATCTTTTATTTTTCCATCATCTACATTTCCTAATGTACCCCCACCCTCTTCCTCCTCCCAGAGGGGCTTCTCTTATAACAAAGAATGAAAAAGAGAGGGGGAAAAAAGCAGTAGAGCAAATCTAATCAACATCAAAAAAATCTGTTGTTAAATAGTGTCCCATACCCAAAGTCCACCACCTCTGCAAAGAAGGAGGAGTGGTGCCTTCTCATATCTCTTCTTTGGGGCCAAGCTCTGTCATTTCAAGTTTACATCATTCGCTTTCAATCCTTACTCTTATTCTCTCCAGCTACATTGTTGCGGTCAATGCATTATATTGTTATCCTGGTTCTGCTTGCTTCACTTCACCATCAGATCATCTAAGGCTTCTCTTACTTTTCTGTATTCTTTATAGATAGCATTTCTTATGGAGTAATAGTAATATTCTATTACACTTATGTACCACAATTTATTTCGCTGTTCCCCAATCACTGCTCATGTATTTTGTATCCAGTACTTTGCTATCATGAAAAATTATAGCCCTTTAATAATTAATTTTATTAAACTATTACTATGCTTGCAAAATGCCACTTTTAAAAAATAGGATGTACAAGTGGAGTGGCAAACGTCAATGACTGGGGAAGAAATCATTGAGTCCCTCCCATGTATGCTTGCTGGAGATGAAAGCCTCTTCAGACAACCAGATGGACCACTGTTCCCTTTTATATTCAGGATGTTCCTGAAGAGAACAGGCCACAAAACAATCTGCTGCATGAGATGATACAAAGTTGTCATGTTGCATCGAAGGCTTTTTGATGACATTAGAAACCAAGTAAAGCTCAAGAGCTTTGTACATGTTCTAGAAGAGGCTAAAAATTAGCATCCTTCCATAGCTTAGTCATGCTTTATTTTTAGCAGCACCAAGACACATGATGATGGAAAATCCCATCCCACAAATTTAGATGGCATTATTTTCCTTATGTGTTAAACTTTTATTCTAATATGCATGAACATCAATGGGGCTTATCTAATGAGACACCTTTGTCTCTTAATGAGATTATAATGTGACACTATTGATATTATTGTTCAAATTTTTATGACCCAACTTCCTAAGAACCATTCCATTCAAAAAGTCATAGATGGAAGCCATTGGGTATAAGACAGGACTCCCCTCACCCTGAGCCCCTCTCTGCAGTAGGGAAATAAGCTCATTTATACCCAGCACATGCCAAAGTAGAAAATAACATAAAATCTCCTGAACAAAAAAGTCAGCATAAGGCCCTTTTTCCTACACTGATCTCTCCATGTGGGGGGAATCTAAAGAATCTAAATCGAAATGTCAGCACAGGGATGTCATTTTTCTATTTGGCTCTCAGCTTTTCTTGGCTGAAGGAGAAGATGGGATGGTTTCTTGAGATAATCTAAGATACAGTTCACCTTCTTCACAGGGGTGTGGTAAGGATTAAATCATCATTAAATCACTCTCAGAGAATACCACAGTGAAAGTTTTGGCCTTAAAAAAATGAGTCCCTATGAAGGAAAATGAAAAGAAAATTCAAATGTACTGGGTACCTCTCCTGTCTGTGATACTGAGTCAGCAGAGCTTCCCAAGCCCCATGGGCAAAGCTGTGGTATCATGGCACCGATCTCCTAAGTAAGAAACAACCATCATTCTTCACTAGCATCATAGCCCTTTCCCCTGCACATTGGCTCTGATGCCAAATCCTGTTTTTGTTATCTATTGTTCCATTTACCACATATCTACTCCTCTTCATCCCTAAAGCTATGGTCTTAGTCAAGGCATCTCTGATCTGAAGATATAATATATTACGGTGGGAAAAGATACTAGATTTGGAACTCAGAGAACCTGAGCTCAAATCCATTCTGGCTCTGCCATTCGCAACCTGTGTGACCTTGGACAAGTCATTTAACCTCATTGGGCCTCAGTTTCCCCATCCATAAAATGGAAAGATTGGGCCAAGGTTCCTTTCAGCTTTGTGTCTGTGATCCTGTGAACCAGTAGAAGCTTAACAATTCTTGTTGGATTGTACTTATGTAACTCTCCCAAACAGATTCACTGCTTACAGAGTGGATTGGCTCAGCTTTCTGATCACATTGCCTCCTTTTTTCAGGTGCTTTATTACAGATTCTGTTCCAATCCTAGCCATTGGCATTAATGACCCATCACCAGGCTGCCCCTGACTAAGCCTCCTCTTCTACCACCGTAGCTCATTCTTAATGTCCCTCTTTACCTGATCAAGCCACTTTCCCCTCTGAGCCCTCTCCCAAACTACCTTTGGGCCCCGATAACTCCTTTTCCTTCAATAACTCAACAGCTTGCCAAACGTTCTTGCCAAGTGCTCTCAAAGAGCACCTGGGTGTGAAGTCAGGAGAGACTTAGGTTCAGTTCCCCTAGCCTAAGTTTACTTATCTAGAAACTAGTGCTAATAACGCTGGTACTATCCAGCTAACAAACCAGTGTGAGGAATCCAGCACAATTCCGACAAGCATTTATTAGGGTACTACAGAAGAGAGAAATACGGGATGAAATACAAGCCTGGCCCTCCTCTGCCTGCCTCCAAGAATTAACATTCTACTGGGGAGGGGATTATTAACATTGTGTAATTTTTAAAACTTCGTAGAAATGTTGAGTTATTATTACTAATGCATTGTACCAGAGCTTGAGATCTTACCTTCTCCATAAATGTTCATAACTTTGGTTCGGTTCTACATTAACATTTAATATCCATGACTCCCTTCAGTTAGCACACTAGTACTTTCTCTTTTGATTGTTCAGGTGTACCCTGCTTTATACAATAGCTAGATATGTTGCTGAAAATGTGTATGTAGCATAAATTCAATTTCCCAAAGTACAATTTCATCCCTCCCTAAAATGCAAATTTTATTTTTCAGAAAATTAATTTTTTTCAGAATTTTTTCCAGAAATTTAATTTTAAATTTTCAGAAAATTAATTTTTTCATTTTCATGTCTAATTGAGTTAGCAATTAGCAGTAACTTCCAACACTTTTCTCGGTCCTCCCTGGTTTTTGTCAATCAATTGGTTAATAAGACTTAACTGCACCAAGAAAACTCCCTCTTTTTAAAGCGAATACTTAAACAAAAGACCATTGTCTTTTAAGTAAGTCATCTAACTTCTCTAGGCTGTTTCCTCTTTTGTACTGTCGTTGGACTAGATAAATGATCCCTTTCCTTTCCAGTTTAAGAGTTTTATATTATAAATAATCAGTCAGTTCATCTGATTTGTACATGCAACTTCTCATATATCTAATTTAATTTAACTGCCAAAATGATATTCCTAAAACACAGGGCACTACCTTTGTCCAGGTCTCACATCAATCCCTTCACAGAAATCCCCAGTGGCTCTCTATTGCCTCTAAGATAAAATATAAAGTCCTCTGTTTGGCATTTTATGGTCTTTATAATCTGACTACTTTGCACATTTGGCACCAGCTAACATGGTTTTCTTATGGCTCCTCACACATGAAATTTCACCTCCAATATCTAAGCCTTTGCATGGGCAGTCCCTGATGCCTAGAATACCTTCCCTTCTCACCTCATCTCTTAGAATCCCTACCTACCTTCAAAGTTCACCTCAGGTTTTATCTCCCACATGAGGCTTTTCCTGATATCCCTAGCTGTTAGAGTCTCTCTCTCTCTCTCTCTCTCTCTCTCTCTCTCTCTCTCTTTCTCTCTCTCCCCAAAATTATCCTTCCTTCTCCTCCTTCCAAAATTATCTTGCATGTATTTTGCATTTATATGTATGTGTATATCTTGCTCTCCATCCCCCCAGATTGTAAACTCCTTGAGGACAAAAAGTTTTGTTCTGTTTTCTTTCTCTTTGTACCCCCAATATGCCTGGCACAAAAGTATAGGCTTAATAAATGCTTCTTGAATGATTATTGGGTGCTGGATTGTTGTTGTTGCTGTTTGTTTGGTGGGGTTTTTTTTTTTTTTCAGTTAATGTATCATTAAGTCTGATGGAGAAAGAATAGGATGAGTAAAGGCAAAAAGTCTCTCCACAATTGTGAACAGATCTTTGTCCTTGCCAGCACTTCCTCACCTCTTCCCTCACCCATACCTACCCCTATCCTCACCCTCCACCACCTTTTCCCAAAAGAGAATCAGACTCACCAAAACATTTCTACAAATGCTTGGGAAGGAACGTGTCCAGATGAACAGTAGTAACACTGAAGAAGTTAAAAGATACAGGATGTAACATGAAAGAGGATTATGGTACATTGAAATCAGATGACAGTGGTAAGAAGATGAATGTATATATCATGGTTCCTACCACAGAGAAATAAATGCTGAGGAGAGTCTGAAATATGGTTTTTAAAGTCTTAGCAGAGCATTTTCTGGCCTCAAATCTGTATCCAGTTACTAGTTCTGTGACCATGGCATGAAGGAAGCTTTTCAGATTAGTGATGTTATTAATAAGATTTCCAAAGTCACCCCTGGGGTCCCCCTTTCACATTGTTGAGGTAAAGCATTTCAGTAACTCAGTCCCACCCCACTCTGCTATTCTGGAAGATTGTTTTTATTTATTGATGACTTATTTATTTATTGATGACTCCAAGGTCTCAGAAATATGCTTTTTCCTCCACTGAAAGTACTCAAGATGGAATTTGTTTCGAAGATCTTTATCTAATATAACTTTCTAAATAATCTCTGGAGAGTAGTTATCACCCTTTTTTAGAACAGTTCCCATTTCTAGAATGTGTTATTGTTTGTGATGGACTTGCCTCACAACAGCTCAGTGATGGGGTAGTACAATATTATTCTCATTTTGCACATGAGGAAAAGTGATGCTGACAGAGATGAAATGGTGTGTCCAGTGTCACACCACGAGAAAGCGTCAGAGCCCAGGTCATCTGACTCCAAACTGAAAGCTCTTTCCAGGACACTAAAGTCCTGATCAGAGAATGGCGGTCCTATGTCTAGCAGGCCAAAATGGCTCATAAATTACAGAATTGGAGAATCCTTTAAAAAACCGTTGATGTCTTAGTCTTTACATAGCAATCATTTCACCCCTTCCCTCCTTACATCTTCTCCACTGAATTCCTCTCTCATGATGAATAAAAACTAGCAAAAAAAAAATCAGAGGATCATTAAGTCTTAGCGATGGAAGAGATCTTTGAGGTCATCTGGTGTGACACATTCTACCTGAAATATTTCTCTTCTTGAGACAAACCTATCAGTTATCCCCTAAACAACTGCAGTGCCACCTTGCTCATAAAATTGCCTTACATCCAATTAGCTTCTGGCTGCTCTACATAATGCTAGCACAGCTGAATAAAAAGTGGGAACTGTCATAATGTTAAATGTGCAAATGTCTCCAAACATGGAAATATGTTTCCTAACTTGCACTCCCTGATTGTCTCCATATAACAGTCTAGTATGCAAAAATACAGAGGAACAAGCAACTTGAAGAAGATTTATGTAAAAGAGAAAAACAAAACAAAGCAAAACTCGTGCAAAACACCAAAAGAAGTTAGATATCCCAGATGATGGTCAATATTTCCAAGAGGAAAATATTTGTAAAAACTGGCTATTTTATTTATTACATTTTCTGGGATGAGAAACACATGTTCTTATAACAGCACTATTCCCCACAACCCAGGCTCCTCTTCTTCTTGGTCAGATAGCACATAGAGTTAGGCCTGAAATAAAGTTATAGCCTCTCTTTCATCCAGTGTATCTTGTTTACATTGTAGAAATGACTGAGGCTTTGTAGGACCAATAAAAAGTCTTTCCATGCACAAAGATATTTAATGTTTAACAAATGTAGAAAGTTCTGAAGTCTGCTCTGATTAGGGGCCTCTCCTGGGAGAAAGTATTGCATAATAGGTAAAACGGTGAACTTGGGAATGGGGTGACAGACATCTATGCAGAATCCCATCATGGACTTCCTGAGTCTATATCTTCCAAGCATGACCAGACTGACTATCCAATGATCAACCCAGGCAAAGGTCAGTCATACAATAAATCAGCGATTATCTATTAATGATGATACCTATTATGTGCTAGGCAGTGGGATACAAATACAAAAATGAGACAGTTCCTGCCTTCAGGGATCTTGTATTCTACAAAAACCCAATTGCAGATGCCTCTTCTTCAACCTCTTTGGCCCCCGGTTTTTTTATTTGCACAATGTGTGGATTCTGTAAAGTAGAACAAATACAAGACCACAATATACTCAGTGTTATTAATATAAAAACATACCAGCTGAAGGCAATCATTTCTATATGTAGCTATATATATTTGGCTGGGTTTCCTCCTTATCCCCACCCCCTTTTGCATGTACACTTGAGACACCGAGAAGTGAAATGAGCTTTCTTTGGGACAACTTTAGCACTAAAAATGCACCAAGGGCTGTGTCAAAGCATTAGTTCCAAGGGGAGAGAGTCCTGGATGATATCATGGTTACAGTAAGGTCTGAACCTCCGGCTCTAACATGAACAAACTTCTTAGCGGAGTCAGTGGAAAATTTCCATGCCTGGGCATTATGAGATTGGTCCTTGAATAAGCTATTTTGAGAATATTACTCCAGCGTCATTGTTCTCTCTGGCTATGAGGCTATGTTCAATTGTAGATGCCCCATGCATCACTAGGCTTTGTTGCCTCCATCTTCAAGGTCAAATTATGCCTCTTTGTTTTTTTAAAAAATTAATTGAGAGACAAATTTGTCTTTATAGATCATTTTAGGAGTGAATTCAGATTCTTGTAATAATCAGCAACTTATATTATAACAAGAAAGTCCTTTCATTACACAAATAAATGGCAGCTAATCAACAAGCAACAATTAACTACTTGTATTGAGCAAAAGGTGTCAAGCGAACTTATATTTGGAAGTTAATACGTTGAAAAGTCTTCTCTTATGTGTCTCTCCCTCTCTCTCTTTTTAAATAATATTTTATTATTCCCAATTACATGTAAAGACAATTTTTAACATTCATTTTTAAAAATTTTGAGTTTAAAATTCTCTCCCTCTCTCCTGCCTCCCTGAAAGGGTAAGCAGTTTGATGTAGGTCATATATGTTGCAGGTAGGTCTCTGTTGCTGGATGTAACATACAGAAAGCAGTTTTGTGATTTTGGTATGCACCAAAAATAGAATAGACATGGCTGTCTCAAGGATAAATGAAAAGGAACAATTACATGAGAGAAACAAGTGAGTCTATCAGTAGCTACTAAGGATCTCATTGAAATAAACTTGTGAGTCTCTATTAAATCTCCCGAATGCAATTCAATTTGGAAAAAAAAAAGCTCTTCCTCAGCAACTCTGCTCAAAGCAGTAAGGATTTCTGTTGAAATGGGGTTGGGGAAGGTGGAGAAGGGGAGAGGGGAATTGGAGAGAAGGGAGGGATCACTTCCTGAAAAATAGCCCAGAGTTTGTTACCTATGTGAAGAAACCAGTCATCTGTAGTATAAAAAGAAAGCTCTTCCCTTGCCCTCAACCACTAAACAAACTGAAATTGGATTAAGACATATTGAGGACATAAAAGAGCTTTTTTTAAAAAAAAAAAAAAGTAGGAGACAAAACAAAGCCATTCTAGAAAGTTCTATTATTTTGGTTTGTTTTGGTGGTGGGACTCCTGGTTTTACTGAATTTGGTATTTCACTGGTTTAGGGAACACCCAAATTCCCTGTACCTATGCAGATTATACTTTTAGAGAACTGCCCAAGGAAGGAACTAAAAGGTTAAATAATTTACCCAGAGCAAGTCTGTGACAGAGTCTGGACTTGGAAGCGGATCTTCCAGACTTAAAGGCTTGCTTGATAGTTACCAAGCTGTCTCCTTAGAGATGAGCTACCCATTATAAAAAAGTAAAGGTCTGGAATACTGCTGCTGTGCTGTAAGAAATGATGAGCAGGCTGATCTTAGCAAAACATGGAGAGATTTGCATGAAATAATGAAGAGTGAAACGAGCGGAAGCAAGAGAATGTTGTACTACAGCAATACCATTTGAAGGATAACGGTGAACTACTAAATGACTCTGAGTATTATGAATATTCCAACCAACTATAAAGAACCTATGAAGGAAGATGCTATCCACCTCCAGAGAAGGAACTGGTAAATAGAAGAGTACATAGTAAAGTTTTACATATACATATGTGTATATATATATATATATATATGTGTGTGTATATTTATATATATACATATACGTATATATACACATACATATGTGTGTGTGTATGTGTGTGTGTGTTTGTGTGTGTGTGTGTGTGTATATATATATATATGTATATATATATATATATGTCAAATGGTGGTCTTCGCTAGTACTGGATGGAGAGGGGAAGAGAGAGAGAGAGAGAAACAGTTAGGAACTTGAAATATAACCAAAAAAATTAATTTTTTTAAAAAGTAAAGATCTATGTTTTCCAGAAGAGGAAAGGAAAGGAACAAGCATTTATTAAGTGCCTTCTATATTCCAGTCATTTTGCTAAGCATTTTACAAATATTATCTCATTTGATCAGAATTTCAATGAAAAATAATTTTTAGAATACAAGTATAATCGAACATTTTAGTAATGTAAGCATAATAATATTGTGACCATCTTCCTAGACTCTCTCATCATCTGCCTGCTACCACTGATCTAGCAATTCCCACATCAGACCAGAAACACGGGCCTCCATACCCAGGTCTTTTTAAATCTATGTTTTGTCCATGGGAAAGAACTCTTCTGTAGAGCTCCTATTCTAGAAGAATAGTCAAGCCAGTTGATTGATGACTGACTGTGTATAACCAAGCCCATTTGGCCCACTATATCTACTATTTATTTCTAGACACCAGACCTACTATAAGGCAGACTCTCTTCTAGGGACTGGAAATACCAAGACAAAAATTAAATAGTCCCTGCCTTTACAATCTATCAGAGGAAATGACTTCTATACATATAAGTAAACATAGAACATTTTCACAGTAATTTTGAGTTGAGGGAAGTCATGCTGGGGTCATCAGGAAAGGTCTCTTGTAGGAGACACTTAAGCTGATCCTTGAAGGGAACTAGAGATTTTGAGAGACAAAGGTAAGGAGGAAATGCATACCAGCCATGGGAGACAGGATATGCAAAGACACAGAGATGGGTGATGGAATGTTGTGTAAAAGAAATAGCAAGTTAGTCAGTTTTCCTGGTATACAGGTAACTTATGGAGAGTAATGCTTAATGGAAAGATAGGTTGATACCAGAGCATAGAAGGCTTTGAATGCCAGAGTAGTTTGTATTTTATCCTAGAAGTCACTAAGATGCCAGTGGAGATTTAAGAGCAAGGGAATGACATGGTCTGTCATGTTCCTTAGGAATATCACTTTGGCAGCTGTGTGGAGGATGGATTGCAGAGGGGAGTTGTCTAAGAACTGGGTGATCCTTTTGTTCATGAATTTCTATCTCAGATCTATTTTCCAAATTAAACGCATTCTGATTGTCTCTGAAGCTTTGTTTAAAAAAAAAAACAAAACCCTCACTTCCAAACAAGAGAGTTGGACTAGATGCTTCTCTAAGACCTTACAAGTCTCATAGCCTATAAATCTTTTTTTTTTTTTGATGATTCAGAAAGCACTTTAAGACCTGCCAAGGACTAATAAAGAGTTCTTCTAACACTCAAGGAATAGCTTTCCAATGGATTCCTCCAGTCGACTTGGTTAAAAAAAAAAAGTATCATCAAAATAAATTCCAGTTGCAAATTCATAGCTGCAAGCTTCAAAAATATAAGTTATGTATGACTCAAAAATGCAGGCAATACTTTATAACAATAACTTGCAGATACAAACAAATGACAAAGTATAATTTCACAAAGATTTGTTAACCCTTTACAGGCTTATTAGTCTCCTCTTTTAGGCAAAATGATCTTTTGAAGACAAATAAATTAATGGATGCACAACAAGAGGAAACTACTTCCAGGCAATGTCCTAAAAAGAATTGAATTTTTCTCCTGCTGGCATGGGAAACAACTACAGATAGGAAATCAAATCATACCATCTATTTCTTTAGCTCCTTGTAAATTGGCAAAAAACATTGCCATCTTCATGCAGCTTTTATCACCCGTTATCAGGAGATCTTTATGATCTCAGTTATCTTTAGTACTACAATCTTCTTTTAAAATATTTTCTTTGTATACATCTATGAAGGAATAATTTAAATTGTTGATTATTTTATTTCCCACAATTGTGATGTAGGATATTAATCGATAGCACAGACTAAATATAGTTGAAATATTCAGTGTCTAGCATAGTGCCATGTTTACTAGGTGATCGATTCACATATGTTGTGTTGAACTGATTTGAGCGATAGAAGACTCCAGCCTTGTTTTTGCTGACATGTAATTTTCCTTTATGTGCAACATAGAAGTACTTCAAGGAATGGCAGAAATAATACTGCAGTTAAGAAGTGAGCAGTTCGAATCCTGGTCCTGCCCTTAGTTAGTTACATGGCAATTCACTACTTCTCGGCTCTGTTTTCAACTGTAAAATGAAGGGGTTGGCTTTGAAGGTCCATTTTAACTCTAATACTTCATGATTCTAAGTCATTTAATCTTTCTGTATCTTAGTTTCCTCAGCTGTTAGATGGAAGCAATAGTCCTTTTCTATTTTTGAATGGGTGTTTCAAGGGTAAGGATAGATAGATGGATAGATAGATAGATAGATAGATAGATAGATAGATAGACAAATCGATAGATAGATGGATAGATATAGATATAGTATTTCTAGTGCTAGAAGCAGTGTTGTACTGACTCTGGAGTCAAAGGACTTAGGTTCAAATCCCACCTCTGACACAACTATGACCAGGGGAACCTTTGTTAAGTCACTGGGCCTCAGTTTCCCTATCTGTAAGATGAGAGGTTTGGACTAGTTGGCCTCTACAACTCTAAATCTATGATCTTAAATTAGCTAATAGTGAGCCTATTTAAAATCAAAATGAGGAGAAGGGGCTTGAAGTTGCAGAATAGTTGTAGATATGGATAGGTTGTAACCTGCATTGTTGGATGAAGTACTCATATCAATGAGACCACAAATGTATTGAAAATATTAAAAATATTTAAGTTTTTACAAAAGTGTTTTTTTAATAGCTGGATGAATTTGGCTTTACAGGGTATTGTTATCTCCACTTTAAAGAAGAGGACTAAGGCTGAAAGACTTTAAATGATTTGCCCAAGGTCACATAGTAAAAATTGGAGCTGGAACTCCAACCCAGGTCCCCTGCCTGGAAATGTAACCTCTCCCAACCCTTTGGCCAATTCCACTTAATGATGAAAGAGATTGCATACAGAGAATTTAATCAAATAAGGAAATTTGGGATAAATATCTTGAAGATAGAGACACTTTTATGTCTGTTCTTTTAAGACACCAAAGATGCTAACAATGAGAATTTCTACTCTTACACACAAGAAAGGAGGCTACCACCTTCTCTGTCCACAAACTTTTTCTTTAATGCAAAAAAATTTTCAGAACTAAATGAGCCCATCCAACAGAAATTGTAAAGGATTATCTCATGTTCAAACTGATGCAAAGTGAAAAGAGCAGAACCAGGAGAATATTGTGCACAGTAACAGAAATCCTGTATGATAATCAACTGTGAACGACTTAGCTATTCTCAGCAATACAATAATCTAAGACAATTACAAAGGACTCATGATGAAAAATGATATCCACACCCAGAGAAAGAACTGATGGAAGTCTGAATGCCGGTCAAAGCATATCATTTTTCACTTGATTTTTTGTGGGGGCAGTCTGTGTTTTCTTTCACAGTCTGACAAATATAAAAATATGTTTTACATGATTGCACATGTATAATCTATATCAAATTGCTTACCATCTCAGGGAGGGGGAAATTGAGGGAGAGAAGTTGGAACTCAAAATTTTTCAAAACAAATGTTTAAAAATGTTTTAACATATAATTGGGGAAAAATAAAATATTATTCAAAAGAAAAATTATTTCATGTTCAAAAATGGAGGTTACATGTTTTTGAGCTTCTATAATGTTAAAAGACAGAACAAATAGGAAAAATAAATCACATTTCTATAGTGCTTTAAGATTAATGAAGTATATTCCTCAAAACACCCAGTGAGGGAGAAAATATTATTACCCCCATTTTACAGACAAGAAAACTGGGATTCAGAGAAATTGAGTGATCTGCTTAAGATCTTACACCTATAAATGGCAAAGCTAAGACTCCAGCAGAAATGTTTGAACTCTGAAACCAGTTATCTTCCATATAATGTGACTTCGGTCACCTCCATGTGGAGAATGACAGTTTAAAACTTTCCAGAGCTGTACCAGGCAGCTAAGTGGTACAGCAGATAGAGTGCTGAAACTGGAGTCAGAAAGGCTTGAGTTCAAATCCAGCCTCAGACAATTACTAGCTGTGAGATCTGGACAAGTCATTTAACCCCTCTGTCTGCTTTGGTTTTCTCAACTGCACAATGGGGATAACATTTGCACCTACATCCAGGGGTTATGAGAATTAAATGAGATAGCATTTGTAAAGCAGTTATCACAGAGCCTGGCACATACAAGGTGCTCAATAAATGCATGTATCTTTCTTCCCCAGAGAGGGAGAATTCCAATGGTTTTTGACAGCCATCAAATTTGAGGAATCACTTGGAAAAAACTGTAAGACTCTTTCCAACCCAACCCCTGTCCCTAGTTATAGTGAAGTGAGCTCTGCCCCCTCCAGGAAATACTGGTTCCTTCTCAATCACAGTTGGTTTTTTGGTTTTGTTTTTGTTTTTTACAAATCTTCTTCCTTTTCTTTTGATCCAAGTCTTGCTCTCTCTTGAGTAAATGCCAAGTTGTAACCATTCAGGGATAAATAACTAAAAGTCCCCATTTCTGAGGCAGAGGGAAGCAAAGGAAGAAGTCTTCAGATTTGATAAGGGGCCTGGAGGATGTATCTACAAACAAAAGGCTTCTCAAAGGCACATGTCCTACTTATCCTTAGGAGTCTCAGCTTTGAGAAGCTTTAAGGTTTAAGAAAAAAGTGCTAAGTGGAGAATGAAGAGACCTAGATTTAAGTCTGAGCTCTGTCACTTTCAATAGCTCACAGTTTTAGAGTATTTTATGATTTACAAAGGGCTTTCCTCACAACCTTGTGAGGTAGGTAGTCCAAGTCATATTGTCCCCCCTTTAGAGATGTGGAAACTGAGGCTCAGAGAGATTGAATGACTTGCTCAGATCTGATAACTGGTCAATATCAGAGCAGGAATTTTAATCCACATCCTCCAGCATTCTTCCCACTATTATCTGGCTGCTCATTCCCAAGCCCCAGATCACTAAATGAGGATGATAATACGTTAATTATTTAACTCCCAGGCTTACTGTGAGGATCAAATGAGACTAAACATAAAGCAACTTTCATACCTTAAAATTCTATATGAAACGAGTGATTATTTTCATTACTTTGTCCTGAAGGAAAAGGAAAGGCAATTGTAGGCAGGACCACAAAGCAACTAACCAAACAAGGGAAGTGCCAGAGTTCCCTGATACCAGACGTTGCTGAAAGTATGTGTGAGACTCAAACACCAGTGCTGACCTGTTAGAAGAATGACTCAGAGTAACTTGCCAGCCCACTTAACAAATAGTAAGCAGCGAGCTCACCCTTCAAAAAGCAGGGCCATTGATTTCCAAGATCCATATCCAGGCTCTGACCTTGGCAAATTTCCTTTCTCTTCTTCTACCCCCTGAGCATGAGCAGGCATCTCCCTTACTGTATATTTTTGTGCTTTAAATTTTCTGTATATTTTTGGTCCTCTCCACAGTGGACCAAATTAGGTGCACCTGAGACCTTTCTGAATTGGACATTCATCTCATGCCCTCTGGGCTCTACTTACATTACCAGTTCTTTTTTCAGGAAAGTGGTGAGGTTGCAAATGGGGCTGTAACCATCAGCTCCATTCTTATTCCAAGATGTTCTCTCCAAGATGTAGGACCTTTAGCTGGGTTTCAGTTTCCTTATTTGTAAAAGACCAGGCTAGAAGTAAATTTATTTTTTTCTTCTTAATTTTAATTTTTTTTACATAACCATCATTTTCATTTCTGAATATATCCCTCCTCATCCAACCAGCGAACCACTCATTATAACAAAAAATTAAAAATAAAGAGGAGAAAAAAGCAATTCAACAGAACATTTTAAGATTGTATTTTATTTTATTTTTATTTCCAAATTCTTTTCCTTCTTCCCCCTCCCTACCTATTGATAAAGCAAGAAAATCAAAACCTGTTGCAAATATGTATAGTCAAGCAAAAAAAAAATCATTCATTAGCCAGGTCCAAAAAAACATGCTTCGATCTGCACTATGAGTCCATTACCTCTTTCTGGGGAATAGAATGTTTCATCATGAGTCCTCTGGGATTATGGTTTGTCATTGGATTGAACAGATTTCTTAAGTTTTTCCGAAGTAGTTTGTCTTTACAGTATTGTCATAGAAATTGTTTTCCTGGTTCTGCTCATTTCACTTTGCATCAGTTCATATGAGTTTTCCCAGATTTCTCTAAAACCATACCCTTCATAATTTCTTACAACATATTAGTATTCTATCACATTCATATACTCTAACTTGTTCAGCTATTCCCGAGTAATGGACTCTCCTTCAGGTTCTAATCTTTGCTGATTTGAAAAGAGCTGCTACAAACATGTTTGTGCATATGAGTTCTTTTCTTCTTTGATCTCTGTGGGGTATAGAACTAGTTGTGGTATAGATTGGTCAAAGGTTATACATAGTTTAATAGCTTTTTAGGCATAGTTTGAAATTCCTTTCCAGAATGGCTGGACCAACTCACAGCTCTATTAATAGTGCATTAATATACCTAGTTTTCCACAGCCTTGCCAGCATTTGTCATTTTCCAATTTCTTTCAATTTTGCCAAATTGATGGATGGTGGTACCTCAGAACTGTTCTAATTTGCATTTCCCTAAATATTAGTGACAGGGAATTTTTTCATATGGGTATTGTTTAGATTTCTTCCTCCGAACACTGTCTCCTCATATTCTTTGACCATCTAACAATAGGGGAATGACTCATTCTTTTAAATTTTGACTCAATTCCCTATATGTCTTAGAATTGAAACCTTTATTGGAAAAACTTCAAAGCTTACCAACAACACCAACTAAGTCCAACAGTATATGTAACACTCTACAACCATAATTCTTATCTCCCTAAAGAAGGGAAGAAGGTGGAGCTAAGATTGTAGAGGTATAGAAGGCAGTGTGGTAAGTTTCCATCCACAAACTCCTCCAAACAAATCTAGAAAATACACTAGACTGTATCTTGATGGGGAAATCCAGAAAAAAAAATCACCATGAGTCCTTTGTCTAAACCAGGTGACCAGAGACAGGGAGCTCTGCAGACACTGTGGATAGGAGAGGGTCTGGCCAGAAGCATACGTAGTACATGGAGCACTCCAGTGCCCAGGAAAGGCTGTGCATCAGGACAAGAGGAGGTCCCAGAAGCATACTTGACCACCTTTAATCACATATCAGATCACTGTGATGAGGACAGGTATGAACTGGAAGTTTTGTTGCCACTACACAGTTCAGGTGATAGATCCAGGGCAGAGTAAGAAGGGGACCTGTTCCTGGTGTTGGTGTTCCCAGGGTAGGGAGAAAGGAGCAAGTTCAGAAGCCAGAAGCAGCAGAAGTAATGTTGCTTAGACCTCAGACATAATTCTTGGAATTCTTCAAAGACATGAAGCTAGAGGGTTTTTAAAAAAAAATTTTTTTTAAATAAATGAGATAAGAGTATTTGAGAGGGTTTTAAATTTTTTTTTTAAATAAATGAGATGAGAGCATTTGAGAAAAATGGAAAATAAATGAAAGCTAGGAAAGAAAGAATTAGAAAGGTAATTAATAGCGTGATACAAGAGGTACAAAACCCTGTGCGCACAACAAAATCTCTGAAATTTAGACTGGGCCAATTAGAAGCCAATGATTCCATAAGGAAATAAATAATTAAAACAAAGTCAAAGACCTGAAAAATAGAGGAAAATATAAAGGTATCTATCTCATAACAACTGACCTGGAAAATAGATCAAGGAGAAAATTTTAAGAATCATTGGATTATCTGAATGCCATGTCAAAAAAAGAACCTGGATATTCTATTTCAAGAAATCATAAAATTGTCTAGATATCTCAAAACCAGAAGGCAAAGTAAAACTAGAAAGAATCCACAAGTCATCTCCTGAAAGAAACTCCAAAATAAAAGCTTGCAGAAACATCATAGTCAAAATCCAGAGGTTCCAGGTCAAGGGGGAAAAAAAACTGCAAGCATCCAGTATTGGTCTGATCAGCCACAGCTGAACACACCTACTCTGATGCCAGCATTGTGATGTCATTTGTCTTCTGAAAATGAAGGATAAATAACAACAATATTTAAGATATGATCATCTTTGTGGGTGACTGCTTGGCTAAAGGTTTATTAATTTTATTAGTCTTTTTAAAAAAAACAACTTTTTGTTTTGCTTATAATTTTTGTTTTAATAGTCTTTTTGGTTTCCGGTTTATCTATTTCTTCTCTAACTTTCAATATCTCCTCTTTTGTGATTATTCAGAATTTGTTTCGTTGTGGTGTTGGCTTTCTATTTTTAAAAATGCATTTTCAGTTCACTAATACAATCCTTTTCTAGTTTATTAAGGTTGTTCTTAGAGGTGTTGCTTTAGCAGCACCCTAGGAATTTTGATGTTGTCTCATCATTTTCATTTTCTGTAATTCTGTTGCACTGGCCACTTAGCCCAAATGCCAAACACACATTTACCTAAAAGACTATTTTACAAACAACTTAAACAAGGCTAGTCCTCACGTGGAAGTCAGAAAAAGTGATACAAGAACACTCTCAAGGTCTCACTAAAGAACTTTATTTAGGATTATGATATGTCAGAGACACTGGCACATGACCACCCAACATGGCATGCCCACATCAAAGAAGACACTGTGCTCTAGGCCCAAAGCAGAATTGCAGTAGCAAAAGTAAATAAGAGATATACAAATCTAGAGACATCTCCCACCCAAATGTTCAAGTGGATTATTTGTGCCTGACTTGTCAAAGAGCTATCCAAACTCACATTGGACTGATCAACCACAGATGAACACGTTGGACCCCTATATTGTGATGTCATTTGGTCCTCTTCCGGTAAGAAGGAGGAATGACAACAAAAACCTCACCTACCATCTCATCCTAGAAAGTTCCCTTAAAATTTGAACCTCTTCACTCTGAAACATCCCTCTGCCATGCCAGCCTTCTACCATTGCCTCCGTTGTGGGGAGCAGCCTAGGAAAGCCAACCTTCATTCACCTGCCAGCTCTGCTTCTGACTTTCCAGACTTCTGCACAATGCTCCCCACCCTTATTTTCTCCCCCACCCTTTTCAGCTCACTTTTGTGTGTTACCTCCCTCCATTATAATGTAAGCTCCTTGAGGATTTTCTTTCTGTTTATTTGTATTTATACCAAGAGCTCTGCACATTGTGGTTGTTGTTGTTGTTGAGTTCTGTCTTGTTGGACTCTTCCGGACTTCATGGACCATGCCATCCACGGCATTTTCTTGTCAAAAATTCAGAAGTAGTTTGCCATTTTCTTCTCCAGTGGATTAGGGCAAACGGAGATTAAATGACTTGCCTAGGGTCACTCAGCTAGGAAGTGTCTGAGGTCAGATTTTAGCTCAGGAAGATGGGCCTTCCTGACTCCAGGCCTAGTACTCTATTCACTGAGCCATCTAGCTGTCACATGGTAAGTACTTAGCAAGTCCTCATTTTTTTGCCTTAGTTTCCTTATCTGCAAAATGAGAATAATAATATATGTAGCATTAACATTACTGGGTCATTGTGAGGAAAGTGTTTTGTAAACTCTTAAATGCTATAAAAATGTAGGCTTTTGTTATTAAAGCAATGCCAGGACTACTACAAGAAATCAAGTAAGAATTACTGAATTTTGCAGTGCTATGCCATGAGATCTCCCGACCACATGAACAAAAAGTAGAGAGAGCCACTTAAAGTCTAAGAGGTTCCCAAAGTGGGTAATACCACCCCCTGGGGGGCACTGGAACAATCCAGGGGGGTGGTAGCAGCCTCAGGGGTAACTGGGTGGCATTGAATAAAAATAAGAGGGAGGTGGAAGCATAAAGAAAGAAGAGAAGAAAATTTTGAAAAACTGTTTGAACATGTTTTATCCATTGTATAACAGAGCTAAAGTAGTGATTACATTATTTCCCAAATAAACACACAAAATGTGAGTTATAACTGATCAGTGACTATGTCCACCAACAGGTCTTAATAAGCAAGTATTGGCAGGCAAATATGTCGAACATTATCAGGAAGTCCAGCATGCATCAGCAGGAATGTGTGCCACTAATGATTTGTTTACAATACGATACTGTTTGGTTTCATGCCGCAACATTGCATCATCAAAATTTCAGTGCAGGGAAAAAACCACAAATTTACAATAAATCATTAAATTTAAGATGCACCATTACAAATATTTTATATATTTTTAAAAATTATGCAAATTTTAAAAAACATTAAAGGGTTAAAGAAAGCAGATTTCTAGGGAGGGTACTGAGTAATTTTTTTAAAGGTATGGTAGGCCAAATAAGTTTGGGAACCCTGGGTCTAACAGAAAGTGGCACCATCTAACTATGGGTCCAGGTGTCCAATTATCCAAAACATTTTTGGAGCCAAAGTACTTAGCCATTCCTTCTAAATGGATTGTTCCAAATTTAATTCTATCATGATAAACTCCATATGGCAACTAAAATAATATATCCACTGGCCTTTGGCACTGAAAGGGACCTCAGATATCATCTAGTTCAACCCCATTATGTTCCAGATGAGGAAATTGAGATCCAGATAATGTAGAGACTTATCCAAGATCACAGTTAGTGGCAGGCTCAGTTAGTAGCAGGCAGGACCAAAAGCCTAAACTTGCAAATAAAAAAAAAAGTGTGGAAAAGGTAGATTTCATAAAGTATAAAAGTAATGACCCTGGTGCCAAATCCTGGCAAAGTGCTAGAATGTATTTATCAACATAGAAAGGAAAGCAGTGATCACAAGGAGCCAACATGAGTTCAGTAAAAGTGAGTCATGTCAAGCAAGTAGTCTTATTTCCTTTTTGTTGTTGTTTTTTCATAGTTACTAGACTTGTAGAATAAGGGGGAAGAAGTCTTACTGAAATCCATAAATTCTGTGTCTACATTTTTGACAAAATCTCTCCTGATATCCTTCTGCCCAAAATGGGAAAATATGGGTTTAATCTAATTAGGCAGGTTTATAACTAGTTTAATTGCTGTTCACAAAGAAAAGACCAATATTAACCTGGTTAAAGGCACCCAGAAGTATGCCACAGCATTCTGACCTTGTCCTCATTCAGTTAAGTATTTATAACAACAACTTAGCTGAAGACAGAAAGCATCTTTAATCAAATTTGCAGTTGATACAAAACTAGAAGAGGTAATTAATATATTGGGTGGCAGCTTTGGGATCCAGAAACAATTTGACAGGTTGGAGTAATGGATAAATCTAATAAGCTTAAATTAATTAAGAATACACATAAAGTCCTTCATTGAGCTTCAAATATCAAAACCCCACAAAAGTACAGGATAAGGGACAAATGATTAGCCAGAAATGCATATGAAAAATACTTGGGAGATTTTACTTAAAGCTAAATTCTGAGTCATCCGTGTGAAATGATTAGCAAACGAAAAGCTAATGTGATTTTCAACAACATTAATACATGTATAGTAGCCAAAAAAAAAATGTACAATCCATGGGCAGGTGTAGAGTATGGACTGGTTGGGCCAACACACTCTAGGGAACATTCCAATTGGCCCTGCCCTTTCCTTCATTTCCTTGTTTGGTTGGTCAGCTGGTCCTAACGTCACCTCTCGAACTCAAGTGTCCAAAGGCAATGAACAATGTCAGTATTGCTGGGACAAGAGCACAGCCTCCCAAAGTAACTACCTTTAGGGACAAAATTCTTCTAGATAACCAAGGTCTATTGTGTTCACTAAAGACTCATCACTCATCATTTTGGGGTCTGTATATAATTACATCCCTACACAACAATGATGATGATGCTTCAAAGTTTTCAAATCTAGAAATCACTAAATTTTTTCATTTGAGCAGAGTGATTTTCTACTCATAGCATTTGTACCTATTGGGAAATAAACTTCAAAATTCCAGTTATCTGGAATGGAAAATTCCAACACAATTCCACTTAACGAGCATTTTTAAAACTGTTATATAAATTAGAAAATTATTCAACAAGCAAGAACATTTCCATGTACAAAGAAGGTCAGAATAAGAGGACTGTATTTAAACCCTAAATCTATTTCTTATGATTTGATTTTATATATATAGTAAATGTAACATGGTGGTTTGCCCTGCTTTGCCTATCTTTGCCTTGCTTACCTATTTTGTAAACATTTCATGGATGTTTTTGTATTTATTTTCCTCTCCCTTTTTTGCATCTATCACTATCTCCCAAATGGTCCTGCCTCAACTCTCCTCCCTGCAAGATAAAAACCTTCAATTATAACAAACATGTATAATCAAGCAAAATAAATTTGTGTTGTGTTGGTTGAATCTAAAAGTGCGTGTCTATTTCTGTAGTCTTAAGTATTTATTACATGACTACTGTGTGCAAGGCACTCTTAGGCACTAGGGACACAAAGTTAGAAACAATATAGTCTCTGTCCTAAAGGATAGTATGTCTTATTCAGGGGACACCACATGTACATAGATAAGTAAATCTAAAGTACATACAAAGTCATTTCCAGATGTCAGGAGCACAAATCTCGGGCCCATATAAAATGAGCACAGATTTCACTCATTACCTCTCTCTGAAATAGTAAGAGCCTAAAACCTACTTCCTATCTTACTCTCTCCCTCTTTTTTGCCCTAAGGAAAAACACACAGCTGGCCCATTTCTCAGCTGACCTGAGCTGAGATCTAAAAGCAGTTGTGAATGTTACTGATCCCTTCAAGGGACCAAATGAGAGAGACCTCAACAGATCTGCAAATAAATGGCCCCAGGCTGAGCTGGTGGAGGAAAGGCCTCCTGGAAAAGCATAGAGCAACCAGTCACAATAAAGGATATTAGCTGTCATTTATCCTCAAAGATCAGGCTGATCAGCTGGGCCACTGGACGTGGTAGGAGAAGTAATGAGGCAAGGAGGGACTACCCGCTGAGAAAAAGGGAGAACCAGCATGTCCACTTTCATTTTTCTTTCCTGTAATGAATTAAGAGATCGCTTTTTATCATGGCGGAAACATTATGAAAATGGAAGCTATTTGGATGTTCCTTACTCGGTCTAACACGGCCATTGTGCCCAGTGAAGAATGCTTCATCAGTGCTAATCTAGGGCTGGGATGCTTTGACAGAAGTTGCCGTTTCCTTCCTTTTCTGTTCCTAAAATGCTTTTTTTTCTTTCTAATGGGATTGTTTTACAGGACATTATTATTTTCCTAAATTGCTTCATAACTCTTGGAATAAACTCTTGAACTGGAAAACTCTTTTTTTTTTTAAATGGGCTTTTAATGACATAAATGGATTTGGAAAAATGTGATGCTGACTGCTAAGAACTTGTCCTATAGAGTTGTTTTTCCCCCCTTAAAAATACTTCATACTCATGAAGGGAGAGGTTTGTGTCTTTCCTGGCTGTGTATTTCTCAATTGTTTACATCATTACAGATTTCCTACTGTAATGCAGGTACCCAGAGAGAACTCTGATTGTCCTGGAATTTGGAAAGTGTCTTTTCAGTTGTGAAATTCCTGAAGGTTTTGGGCTCAAAACGACATACAGCAAAGTATAATGTTTTCACTAATACTGTGGTTCATCTTATAAGTAGCCCTTCTAGAGAACTGCAAGACTTCCAGAAAAATTCCAGATCACCCCAGACCCTCCACGTCTCAGGGAACATTAACTTAGCAAGAATTACAGGGCCATTGTGGGGAATACTGGCCCCTGTTCCCATGCATGACCTGCCACAGTTACTGCAGAAAACACAATTGCAATAATGCTGTAGAGACAGACCAAGATCAGGACCTTCATAAATGACTCACCTTCCCCCTTTGATCTCTGGAGGTGCCAGAAATGTCTATCTCCCCCTGACCCCCCACTCTCAGCCCTGGAGGAGGGAATCAACAGCCTCCTTCCACCCCTTTCCTGTATTCTCCTCTCCAGCCTGACCAAACCCTTCCTTCCTACCTAAATATTCACAAAGTAACAGCACACATTTCAGAAACTGGGAAGTCATGTGACAAGCGGTGCTATTGTTACATTCCTTGCTTATACTCACTCCTGATTTACAAAGTTTCTAACAGGTGGAAGATTTAACTGTGTCCAGAGTCATTGGTTATAAGAAATCTTGGAAGACAAGACACTGGGAAAAGTGTCCTCTTAGACCAAGATTTTCTAAAGTCTTTCTACAGATGGGTAAGTGTACCAAAACGGCACTCCCAGATGGCACTGGGTTGAGAGGGAAAACAGAGCCATCTACTAAAAGTATTGAAACCAAGTGTTTGCTCCCAAATGAAAGCCCTCCTTCATGCATGAATTCTTTTTTTTCTAACCTTTTTTTATCGATACCTTTAGTTTTCGTATCATCGTGGCTCCTGATACATCCT
The DNA here is from genome assembly GCF_011100635.1 of Trichosurus vulpecula. Taxonomy (NCBI): domain Eukaryota; kingdom Metazoa; phylum Chordata; class Mammalia; order Diprotodontia; family Phalangeridae; genus Trichosurus; species Trichosurus vulpecula. Next base: position 241,887,284 of record NC_050573.1, on the reverse strand, counting down.
TCACCACCCTCATCCCCACCCCCAGCAAGTCTTCTCATATCAAAGATTTAAAAGAGGAGGGGAAAAGTTCAGCAAAACTAACCAATACATCAACCACATCTGACATCATAAGCAATATCTGCCACCCAAGTCTCCCCACCTCTTCAATGTGAGAAGGAAGGATACTTTCTCACGGATTCTCCCAGACCAAGCGTGGTGATTATAATTCCACAACATTAAGTTTCATTAAAGTGTTCTCTCCATTTGCACTATTGTAGTCACTGCACATATTGTCTTCCTCAATTCTGCCTACTTTACTCCACATCTATTCATGTTTTTTTAGTTCATATTTTTCATTTCTTGCAGGGCAGTCATATTCCTTTACAATCATGCCCTCCAATTTGTTTAGCCATTCTCAATCAGCAGACACCTACTTTCTTCCAGTTCTTTGCTACCACTCTTTCTCTGCTAGAAGGATTGTTTCTAGAAATATTTTGGTTTGAATGGGACCTCTCTGTCTTTACCCACTTTGGGACATATATCTATCAGCTAACCCATATCTTCCCTTTTTTTAGTGTTTAATGTTTTATCGATGTTGTTTTCATTTTTTTTGTATATCATTGTCACTTCCCAGCAACTACCTCCCCACCCATGTTCCTACAGCACCCTCCCTTGTAATAAATAAATATAAATGAGTAAAACAAATCAAAACTTGTAAATACTATGAAAATGGATTGTAAAAATGGTCTGAAGATACATATCTCAGTCTGCATCTTCAGTGCACCACCTCTTCATCAGTCTTCTGAAATCATTTTCTTCCTGAGTGTTATACTACCAGATAGTCAAGGGTCAGGTCAGACTGGGAAGCTCAGAAAACCTAAGGAGTGAGGATCAAAACTCCCATGGTTTTTTGTTTTGTTTTACAGTTTAACCACAAGAGAACCCTGAAACATTAACAATATCAGCATCAACCAAAAGGGAATGTAGAAGTCCCTCTGGTCTCCCTGTCAAATAACTCATAAACACTTCCCTCTTTTTCCTTGAAACACAAACTAAATACATTTTAAAGATCTGTCACTGAGCTAAAGCACCAGCTCCTGGGTTCTCTCTTCTCTCCTGATTTTTTAGTTGTTGATCTAAGACGATCCCTTCCCTGCCAGGATGCTTTCACCTATTTCCTCGAAAAGCAACTTTGCCTCCCTTCTCTGAACCAGCTCAAGATTGGCTCTTAACTTAGTTGCCAAGCATGCTGTGGCATTTCTGTCACCCCACCTGAGCCACAAAGATGCATTGTCCTAAGGTAAAACAAACTGTTTTCCTCCTCTTGACCTCCTCACCATGGATGTGACTGAAAGTATGTGCATTGATTGGGAGAAGCTGTTGAGTTAGAAATGCTATCAGAAGGGGCCAGGAAAAGTCCAAGGCAGGGAGGTGAAGTTTCTGATTAATTAATGTTTCTCAAAGCAGGCAAATTAATTTCATGTGTCAACAGGCCTGCCAGGAAGTCATGCTTCTTCTCTGAGGCAACTTCACAGTAGCAATTTAACCTCACCAATAGCTTCTGGGGCATCCCAGGAGTGAAACCATTTCATGAGTTGGTCCAAATCCTCTCTTCAGTTGTTCTGAACTGTGGATGGTCCTCTTCGAGAATGAAGGATGACAACCAACCAACCAACCACCAACTATCGTGTATGGAAGTAACCTCAGTTTCTCTAAGTCTGGGCTAATAGAATACAAACTCTGGTCCTGCAAACCCGAAGGGCTTTGATTTCCCGTCAGCAATAATAGATTACGTAACCTATTGTCTGAGTACCAGCTTAGCTAAATTCAGAGGTGCTCATCACCAACTTGCCTACCAGTTCAATAATCTGGGAAGAGGGAGAGGGTTGTAGATATAGTAACTCTCCAAGACCATGTAATGAATCCCAAAGAGTTTCTTTCCTGTGCCTCTGGATGGAGCACCCACAAAATCATGTGTCATTTAAGTAGCAGGTAATGTAGAACAGTAGAAAGAGTGTTGACTCTTGAGTCAGAGGATTTGCATTTAAATGCCCCCTCTGAGAAGTACAAATGGAATGACCTTGGGTGAGTCACTTAACTTCTTCTAGGTCTCAGTTTTCTCAACTGTAAAATAAAAAGGTTGGACTAAGTAACCTCTGAGGTCCCTTCCAGTTCTGGATCTATGGTGCACAGGAAGTATTGTTCCAATAAAAGTGAGTGAAAATGAGTTGGAGTTTTCTATTGACAAATCTCAAGATATACCTACACCCTCTGTTAAAGATAGAGGCTATGAGGCACAAGGCTTGGGGCAATTCACCATGGGTTGTCTTCCACCCTCAGCATTTTCATGCAGACAAAATCTGATGAAGGGAACATTGAGGACGGCCTTGAAGGGAAGAATTAATTACCAATGGGTACTATAAAGCCTGAGTAAGGACTGTTTCTAATAAAGATAGTGATGAGTTTTAGTAAGTACATATGGCAGATCTTTTATTATCACATCCCTAAGGATGAGGCAATCATTCCACATCCCTCACTCCATCCCTTTTCCCACATGAAGGTTTCTAGGTCTACACTGAAAAGGTCTCATCCTTCTCTTCCCCTTGCCTTTTTCCCCCTGAACTTAGGACCTTCTGAAAAGCCAAATAATGATCTTATCCAGACCACAGGTAAGCCAAGTGCTACCCCTCTGCAATAGCAACCAGCCACCAAATCCCACAGAAGCCACAAATCTTCCCAGAGTTTCTCTTGTGGAAACAGGCTCCCTGATCTCAGACTCCATGCCCACATAAAGAATATTCCAGCCTGATGACAGACAGGAGGGAAGGTAAATAATCTCTCCAGGCATGACTGCTACCTCCTATGTTTTTCATGACTGGTGGTGCATGCTGGATATTTATAGGTCTTTAGGAATCTGTTCTCACAACAATCAAGCCAGATTATCTCACCCAACATCTTTTTATTGTTTAAATATATTATTCGTTTTCTTTCATTCACTCACATAAATCAGGGAGGCTGGAATGTGCCAGATAACACTGGATAAAATAAGTAGGGCAACGACCCACAGAAAATAACCCATAGTACAATGTAAGAAAAACCCCAGACAAAGTATTAATGCGTCTCAAAAGCTTTTAAAAAGCAATTAACCCTCAAGTGCCAGCGAGTACGTAATACAAAGCATAATAAAACTAATGCCTGACATTAATTAGCCACGGGTGCTGTCTAAATGTCCAGCATGAAGTCAACAAGCGTTTATTAAGCATTTACTATATACCAGGCATTATGCTAAGCACTGAGGAAACGAAGCAAAAAGAAAGACAGCTTCTGTCTTCAAGGGGTTTACATGCTGACAGGGGAGGTTGATGTCAATGAAAGCTAAAAAGAGAGGGAGGAGGGTGACGTGATGGCAAAGTCCAGAGAATCAGAGGTAGAGATGCAAAAGGAATGGAAAATGGCTGCCTTGGCCATTTCTTCAAAATGGAGGTTCCAGTAGAATCTCACCAACAGGAGAAGGGGACTCCACGGGAAGAGGAACGTTCCAGGGCAAGAAGGCAGCTTAGGTATGGGGTCGAAACCCAGAGAGCCAGAAGCAGAGCCTGGAAAAGAATGGGTAAACATTCAATGCAAACAAAATACCAGAAAATGCCCACCTGAAGGTGAACACTTTGTTTAGAAATGCAAATTGCAGGAAAGAGACCATCTGTGCATTCCAATATGCAATAGTGTGGTCATTCAATTTGCTTTCTCCTTGTTTTTCCATTCATTAATTCAACAAATATTTATTTATTTTTTGGCCAGTCCCATGATTTCATAAGGGTAGAGAGTTTCCAGACAGGGACTTTTCCCACCAATACAGATCAACACCTCTGCAGCTTATGTTCCTGGAGCACTGAGACACACTGTGACTTGCCCAGGAACACACAGCCAGAGGTGGGATTCCTTGGAGGGAGGAGATTTGAACCTGGGTCTTTTTGACTCAGGCCAGCATTCTATCTATGCGTAAGGCCCAAGGAGAGACGCAAAGAGAAACAAGGGACAGTTTCTGTTCTCCAGGAACTCTTAGGAGAGTTTAGAGACAAACAGAAAATTATAGTAAAATCCTTTTTCTAACTTGAATTTTCAACAGGTGTCACATCTTCCATGAAACCTTCTCTGATTCCTCCAGAAAGTATTCTCTCTCTCCTCAGATTTTTCTAGTGCACTTTCTCTGGATTTCTCCCTAGCCCCATGAAACACTACTTCCCATTACACTTAAGTGGGTATACATTGAATCCCTCCCTCAGAATATAAGCTTCTTCAGACCAAGAACTGTATCACAGCCCAGTGCCTTGCACCCAGGTAATGTTTAATAAATGTTTGTTGAATTGAATAACTTAGAATATGATTTTAAAAATTGAGAATTACAAAGTGTTATGTGACTGCTTAAGGGAAAGACTTTGTTCTTGAATATTAACTCATATTATATAACAGATTATGAGAGATATTTATCTTAATTAATTTAATTTTGCACAAGATAATAGCCCTTTGAAAGATTATGTAGCTAATAAATTAATCCTATATATTGTAACTATTTGCCATCATATGTATGAAATGGTGCCATTTGCAAATCAGTGTGCTTAAAATATTGTAATATTCACTCACAGAAAACTCAAAGCAGTTAAAGACTACATATGTTTCAGCATACATCCATCAACAATTAATAGTTTAGTAGAAACATAGAAGCATGGGATTTAAAAGCTTAAAGAATTCTCAGAGATCATATAGTCCAATCCTATGTTGCAGATTGGGGAGAGAGAGAGAGAGAGAAAGAGAGAGAGAGAGAGAGATCAATTTTAACACGTAACTGAGAGTTGTCTCTTCTTTTAGGGATTATTAATGTATCAAACTAATATTACTTGAGCCTGATGAGATGATAATTATTTCTTGCTACTCTTTTATCCTCAGTTATTAAGGTGGTTTTTTTTCATGTCTTTCTGAACATCACCATTAATGTAAGTCCCTAATGAAGACTGCTAAATAAGTAAACTGAATTTCAGGTTATTTTGAAACAGATAGATAGGTAGACAGATAGATAAAATGAGTATCTGTCCCTATCTAGGAGAAATGGAATTATCTTTATATATTTAATATATAAGCATGCAACATTAGTATATTATAGGATATATTTAATATATAAATATGTGGCATTTATCTATTATATAGCATATCAAATATGTGATATTAATATATGATATAATATGTATTATGTCATATATAAACACTTTAAATATTATGTTTTATTATGTATATTTTTTCATTTCTTTACTATAGTATTACTATGCTGTTTCATTATGGAATGAAAGTGATTTCTGGTTTTTTAAAAAATTTCAACTCTAGACTTACCAAGCTGGGAAGGACTGAAGTGGTCACCTAGCAATGGACTGTGAGTCTGCTATCTGAGGACAGTAGTTAAGTTTGGAACACTGGAAGTTCAGGCACTAAATGATAAATTGTTTTGGCCACATCAACTCATTAAGTCTATCTACTAGGGTGGCAAGGAGTCAAAATCTGAATAGTGGGAGTAGCCATACTGCTGAAATCATACATATGCTTTCAAAGATTGAAGTATATCATGTAACTACACCAGATAAAAAACAACTCTATTTCACTTACAAACAAGAGTGCAGTGTTATCCTTCCTTTCCCATGGACATGACAAATCAGCTGAATGTATTAAAAAAAAAAAAGTAGAACCAGGATAATGAATGATAGAGCACTGAGCAGCTCTTGAAGTTGTCACAAGTGAGTATCAGATTCTGAAAATTAAGAGAACTATATTTCTCCTCAAAATTTCTAGTAAACATGAACCAAGTAGGAGGGGGAGTAGAATAATTAGCAAATACTATAGACCACTGCTATAAAATAAATTCTACTCATAACTTTATAGAAGCAATTTGAGCTATATCTTCTAGAAGGAAGACTTCTGCAGATCAGCATTCTGCACGTTCATTTGCCGAAGTCTTTGTTGTCCAGAGAAAACTTACTTTTTTCATTCATTAGCCCTGTCATGCAACTTATTTTCAAAGACTCATTAAGCTAAGTTTTCTGTATGCTTGGTGAAATTACCTATAAATTTGTATTTTCAAAACTCAAATCTCCATTCAAGGAATCTATGGAATGGTACAATCAGAGAAAACCCTACCAAGTATCCTTGGTATGTATTCTCAAGTGCTTCTATTTAAATTTAACAATCACCAAAACATTGCTACCTAGCATGTGCATAGAAAGGAAATGTTACTTTCAAGAAATTAGATGAAAGAAATCCAATTCAATTTTTTTAATAGTATTCTGTTTTTTTCCCAATTACATGTCCAATTCAATCTTGAATATTTTCTTATCCACTTATTTGGATTGCCCAAAAAATAACTGGGTAAGCATAAGCATAGACTTACACATGAACAAGCATTCATGGCTTTAATTTGAATGTGAACCTTGAGGTTCTTAATTTAGATAAAAAGATTTAAGAGGGAGAGCAATGTGATGGATTAAGAGAACTTTGAGGAAAGGAAAAAAAAACTGAGGTTATTTATTTTGGAGAAGGCAAGGCTGAGAGGTGTTACCCTATGATGAATGGGCAATCTGATAAGTACGGGTACTCTCTCTACCGCTACAGATCACAGTCCCTCTATTCCTTTCCAACTTGTATGATTTTTTGCCTGTGTCTTTTCATAAATCCTCCATGGAGAATTTGCCCATTGTGATAGTGGCTTTCCTTTGGTTAGTTGGTTATTTAACTATTTCAGGAATATTAATACAGAAAACTGTCTGCCTACCTATTGTCCCTCATTCATCAATTCCTTTTCCAAGTATAAATACCCTTGGTGATGACTTTAATGACACTTCTCCCTACAAAGTCATCATTGGTAATATGGTGTTGTATACTTTCACCCACATGAATGAATGCATTTTTGAATAAACAAATTAATGAAAAAGCGTTTGTTAAACACTATGTGCAAAGCACTAGGTTAAGCCCTAGGGAGATAAATAGAAAAGTCAGTCAGTCCCAGCTCTCAAAGAGCTCACTTTCTAATGGGGAGGGGGAGACAACATATATTGAAGTTTCTGCTACAAGTCAGATGGAAAGGCCTCATGGTCCTGAGGGTGTAGCAGGAAAGCAGATGCTAATGTATCCTCTTTAATGTCATTTCCATTAATAAAACCATATCCATTTCTCATGTTGAACCATTTGACTAGGACTTTGGTGAACTTTTTTTCTTCTTCTGGGTCTTTAGCCACTCTGACTGCTAAAGAAATGCAGCCTACAGCATCTGCAGAGGCAGATACCAAGTTAAACCTCCAGGAGGGTTTCTTCCTTGGGCGATGGCTACAGGAGCTGGGTGGGAAACAGATGATCTGGGAAATCCCATTCCCAGGGCTCTTGGACTCAAGGTTCTAGACTGTTCTCTAGCAGAGAATGAAGGGAGATATATGGTTGAGGTGATTTAGCTTGCCTAGCTTATGCCTCCTGAATCATTGACTTGTCATGGCAGGGAGCCTTGTGTAGCTCAGTGAAACTGTGAGCTATGCCATGCAAGGTTACCCAAGACAGGACAGGTCATAATGGAGAACTCTGAGAAAAGATGACCCACTGGAAAAGAAAATGGCAAACCACTCCAATACGAAGAGACCGCATGGAGGGTATTAAAATGCTAAAAGATATGACATTGGAAGATGAGCCCATCATGTTGGAAGGGCCTGCCATACTATGGTCCACAGGGTCACAAAGAGTTGGACACAAACAACAGTAAATGCCTTCTCCTGACTCATTCTCAAGGTGCCTTAATTCTTCAGTTAGGCTGACAGTTGGATGAGGAAGGTATTGGTGGTGGTTAGGGGATAGGAGGCTGTGTGGAACACTGAGCTAAGTGATGGGGATACAAAAACAAAACAAAGACAGTCCCTGCCCTCAAGGACCTTACATTATAATAGAAGACAAAACATATAAAGGAGTAGTCTCTAGGAAGGCGTATTTTGATTTAGGAAGTTAAGAGATGTTAAGTGGAGTCATAGGAGAGTAGTTTGACTATGCTTTCTAGTAACAATGGTAGTACTGATTTGATTATAATTCCAGAACTAGAAAGAGGCAGGGGTAGGGATTATGGAACCCAGGTCAAGGCAGCCAGGTAGAAGATGGCCAAAGAGAACAGTGAAATATGGCTGAAGCCAAGATATAGAGGACCCTGTTGGGCACACATCAATCAGATGAGCATCTTTCCACTGAAATTTTGGTGACTGTGGTTGTACGGAGGTCATGGGATTTCATGATTTGCAGCCATATAGAGTCTGTGGTTGAATACTAGCATTTAAGAAGTAATCTTCAGTCAGAACATCATTTCCCAAGTGGAATCCATCCCAATATTTTCCTCCTATTCAATCCTAGGCCCAGGTCATCATCTATCTGTGCACCACCCAAGACGTACACTGATTGACTAACTCAATGGACTGCCCATCTGATCACATCATAATATCGGTACTATATTTTTCATCCACTTTGTTTTTCCGAGCAAATGACTAGACTGATCTTTTCCAAATGACTATGGATTTCATTGAAAAGACTCTGCAGGGTTCTTCTACTCCTTTCAATGAGTACAATATTATCTACAAATCCTAGCATTTAAAAGAACCTTACCATCAATAGGAATCTTATGCTGACTCAGCACAGGACATCTTCCACAGTACTGGTGCTTGTTTGATATGGGAATGTCTTGCTGTTTTATACTTTGCTTGTTATTGATATTTACCTCAGTGTTAGATCCTCATGAGTTCTCAACATATGTATAAGAGATAGTTTTTTTTGAAGAGAGCCTTTATGAGAAAAGATTTTTTTAAAATCATCAGATAAAAGACACCAATAAATCTTGGACTCACTGTTATTGTTGTTGTTCAGTCATTTCAGACTCTTCATTGACCCCATTTGGGGTTTTCTTGACAACAATAGTGGAGTAGTTTGCCATTTCCTTCTGCAGCTCATTTGACAGATGAGGAAACTGAGGCAAATAGGGCTATGACTTGTCTAGGGTCGCACACACTTTTCTGAGTCCATATTTGATTCTGACTCCAGGCCTGGTGCTGTATCCACCGCACCACGTAGCTGCACCCTTATGCTCTCTGCATCTCTGTTAATTGCATGAATAATATGCATTGTGATAGCTATTATTTTCAATGTTTTTATACGAAGTGACCAAATGTTCTTTTCTTAGGGTGGGGTCAGGGAAGTGGGGGTGGGGAAGGCTAACGATGCAACAGAACATACATACAGATGGGAATCAGAAAGAACTTTCTACCTGTAAAAAATGGTTATCAGATTATTTGCTTGTCCATAGGGTGCACCCAGACTCTCCTCTTTGCTTGAATGGCTTCCAACCAGTTGCCTAATGGGTTGTGCTTCTTTTCCTGGTTTTGTAGGTGGCCTAATGTAGGCAGCGAATAAAGTCCTTTAACCTTAACATTCTCTGAGCCACAGTGAGGAGGCTGTAGTTCTATAAAATAGTCCCATGTTAACTCCAACCAAAAACACTTGACTCCCCATCAGGATCCTCAGGCTTTATTTCCCTCAGGGTGGTGGTAGAAGAAGAGTTCACTTATACCTTGTGCTAAAGTTAAGGTAAGGATAAAAGAGGAGCTGATATTTTATAATATGCTTTGCTCCACTTTGCAAAACATTTTCCTCACGATACCGGAATGCAGATAGTACAGGTGAGTCTCATTTTGCCAAGTATGAAACCAAGGTTCAGAAAGGTGAAAAGATTTGCCCAGAATCCTACAGCTAGTTAGTGGTAAGGGTAGGTCTCAAACCCAGGGATCCCGACTCCAACTACGCTCACCTTTCTATGGTCCCAAATTGCTCCACTAATGAAAATTAAGTGGAATATCATCTTAATATTGTCTTAAAAGAGTCTAGTTCTACCCATTCACTCTTTTTTTTCTTTTGTTTTCCCTTAGGGGTAACTTTCTCTTTTTTTCCCCACTTATTAATATTTTATTATTTCAAATTACATGTAAAGATAGTTTTCAACATTCACTTCTATAAGATTTTGAGTTTCAAATTTTTTCCTCCCTCCCTCCCCTCTCCCCTCTCTAAGAAGGCAAGCAATCTGATATAGCATATACGTGTACAATCATATTAAACATACTTCCACATTATTCATCATGTGAAAGAAGAATCAGAACAAAAGGAGAAAACCACGAGAAAGAAAAAAAAAACAACAAAAAAGTAAAAGTAGCATGCTTTGATCTGCATTCGGATCCCGTAGTTCTTTTTCTGGATGTGGTTAGAATTTTCCATCTCATGAGTCTTTTGGAATTGTCTTGAATCATTGGATTGCTGAGAAGAGCTAAGTCTATCAAAGTGAGTCATTGCATATTGTTGCTGATACTGTGTACAATGTTCTCCTGGTTCTGTTCACATCACTCAGCATCAGTTCGTGTAGGTCTTTCGAGGTTTTTTCTGAAGTCTGCCTGCTCATCATTTCTCATTGCACAATGGTATTTCATTACATTCATATACCACAATTTGTTCAGCTATTCTGCAACTGATGGGCATCTCTTCAATTTTCAGTTCTTTCCCACCCCAAAATGAACTTCCATAAATATTTTTGTACATGTGGGTCCTTTTTCATTTCTTGTGATCTCTTTGGGATGCAGACCTAGTAGTCCACCCATCCTTTCTTAATGTCCTCAAGGCACCCCAGGGAACACTGTCAAGCTTTGCCTTTTTTCCTCATCATCTCCTCTCTGAACCTCACAAAGCAAAAGTGGAAAAAAATTCCCATGATACCAAAATACAGAGCAGCATTTCCAGGGACACCTCCCTTCTCTGGAGAAATCTGAAGACTTCACGTGACTCCCACAGGTATTAAGTCAATGCATCCTTGTGTTCTGAGGCATTCTAACCTTGCCTTTCATAGTCCATGCCTCTTCCTTATGGGGAAGGAGAACTAAGAGGAAACAAAAAGAAGGCAGATTCACCATAGGTGTCCTCTGGGAAATAATTTTCTCAAGGAGTCTCAATTCCTTTGTCTGAAGAATGTAGATAAAGATTTTGTTACTCAGGGATGTTGTGAGAAGAGATTAGTGAACAAGAAAACATCATTTTAAAAAATGATTAGTGCTAAATGACTAGGAAAGTCTCTGAGCAGTCATGTTCTTAGGTGAGTCTGTTTATGTTAAGGTCAGCTCCAGGAGCACCACCTATTGGTGAACTCCCTGTGTTTAGGCCCTGCTCCAGAGAATTTGTCATTTTGTTTGTTTGTTTGTTTGTTTGAATTTGTTTTGATCTTTTGGTTGGCTGAGTATTTTTCATATAAAGGATTCATCACGTGTTGCCAAACTCAAAGGACATGTAAGAACAAACAAACTGTAGCAACAGGTACCTCTAGTTTGATCTATGGGAAAGGCTATGAGGCCTTGGCAAGTTTCAGGAACTCAGAAGCTTCTAGAGCCCCAGAGAACCCTTTACACCAAAGTGAAGTAAGCCATCCCAGTAAAAACCATATGGAGCTGTATATTTAATGAGACTCTGAATTCTATTCTTCCTATTAGAAAAAAAAATGGCATTAAGATTTAGAAACATTCTATGGTTCACTAGGGCTAAGGGATAGAAATGGAAGCCGTCTCTTTCAGCAGTTAAACAAGGACGGCAAGTTTGTGACACTGGGGTGACATTGGTTACGGCAGTTGGTGGTGGTGTTAGTGGTAGGCTTGACAATGGGGTCACCCAGACCTGTGGTAATGGCTGTTGACGTGTTAACAAAAATGTTGTCACAGGTTGGTGAGGGTCATGGAGGTGGGTGGCAGGGGTAGTGGGGTTGGGGATGGGAGCAATACTGGTGGCAGCGACTGTAGCTGCTGCTGCTGCTGCTGATAGTGATAGTGATGGTGGGAGTTTCAGTGCTGCTGCTCCTGGTGCTAGTGGAGGCTCATCATGTCCATAGCAGAGCTGCTGATGGCAATCGTGAGCTGGAAGTAATTGGGAGAGCAGGACAATTTAGCTTAGAAATGATGTTCGGTTATTACATTTTACACAAATCTGTATTTCCACTTGAGAAAGAAATGGGAACAATCAATAAAATTTTTAGCAAGTGATTACCATGTCCAAGAAGCTCCACAAAGTGAATTTGTACTCTGTATTTTCATTCCCACATCCCTGAAGAAAGATAATTCAATTTATTTTATTTCTTTCAAACTTAGTAACCATTAACAAAAATGAAAAAAAATCATATCATTACAAAAATCTATCTTTATAGCTTATTTTCAAATGTGCATTCAGACTGGAATAATCGAAGGGGAGGCAGACTTGGGTTCACGTCCCACTTCAGATATATACCAGCCGTGTGACCCTGGGCAAGTCACTTTAAAGCCTCAGCACTCTAAGCGATTCTGTAACATTATAAGTTGAAGAAGTGCTGCCAACCTGTATTGGTGGAAGGAGTTTTCTTATTCAGGAGTTCCTTACCAATGAAATGCCAGGTTCAGCACCTAGCAATATAAAAGGTGTCCCAAAAGTCTTAGTGCTGTTTGAAGATTTCTTTTTATAAAGCACTAAGACTTTGGGGACACCCCGTATTAATTCTGACAAAATGATAACAAAAGTATCCTGTTTGTTTCCATGTTCCTTTCCAAATTCTTTTAAATTTTTTCAGATTTTGTTACCATCATTAATGTTATTTACATATAGTGTGGCCATGAATTGTTCTAATTCTGCTTTCTTCCCTCTGCATCCATTTATTGGTCTTCCTATATTTCCCTGATTACTTTATATTTGTCAGGTTTTATAGGGAAATGATGCCCTACTCACACACCACAATTTATTCAGCCAGCTCCCAATCACTGGATACATAGGTTATTTCCAGTATTTTATTCATTTGAATGATACAATTTTAAATAATTTTTTCTACAAATAGATCTTTTTCCCCCTTTTCATAACTACTAGCTTTATAAGAGCAAGGTAACTGGGTCAAAGGACATGAACAGTTTAATACTTGTTAGTGTATTATTAGTGTGCAGTGATAGATTGCTTCCCCAGAGATTGTAGTAGTTCCACCTGCACTATAAGAATGGGCCTATTTTATAGAGCAGGTAGACAGAGAGGCATTTTAAAGATAAAGACTATGGATTTGCTGCAGGGGCTGGAAAAGGTAAATAAACAATAATTATTTACTCATACAGCATTTTGAACTCTTCGGAATACTCATTTGTCTAAGATCAATACAGGTTTTAGGTTGGTTTTTTTTTTTTTTTTGAGGAATTGGTGTTAAATGACTTGCCCAGGGTCACGCAGATACTAAGGGTATGAAGTTAGATTTGAACTCTGGTCTTCCTGACTCCAGGGTCAGTGTCAATATAGGTTTAATGGACCTAACATCAGAGGACCTAAATCTGAATCTTCACTCAATAGCCAAAAAACATTAACTAAACACCTGTTATGTTCCAGGCATCATGCTAAGAAAATGAGATAGCCCCTGCCCTCAAGGACCCTTCAGTCTAATGGGGGAAGACTACACACAAAGAAGTTGGACAGCAGGGGGAAGGGCAACGAGGACATGGTGTTCCTCCTGGAGTTGAAACCAACAAAGTGGTTGGTGGAAAATGAAGAGTTAGAAATTCTCAGCCCTCTATAAAGGGAGGCTTTGGGAGGAGGGGGTTTTGTTGTTGTTTGTTGTTGTTTCTTCTACCCCGACTCAGCCTTCCAGTTAGAGGGGAGATGGTACTGAGGAAATGTTGAGGACCAAAGCTGAGGCAAATGGGTGATGATGAGATTTTTGCGGAGCAATTTTTATCTGGTGTGTGACCTTGGGCAAATCGGTCTCCCAGAAGCCCAATTTTCTTCTTGGTAAAATGGTGGCATCTGCCACCTCCAGAGGATATTCTGAGGACAACACCAATTTGTGGCAAGTCATGCCTGCTCTCTACTAAGAGAGGCGGAGACTTGTGGATCTCTTGAGTCCAGGAGTTCTAAGCTGCAGTGGGGTTAAAGCAGAATGAGTGCCCACACCAAGTCCTGCACCAATGTGGTGAATCCCTAGGGAGTGGACTCTCTAAAGATGAGCAAACCAGCCCAGATCAGCAACAGAAAGAATGCCAGTCAGTATGGTCACTATGAACAAAACACTGCACTTCCAGTCTGGGTGACTTAGGGAGACCCAATCTCAAAGCAAATAAACACCAATGTGAAAGCATTTTTTTAACCCTATTCATATGAAAACAGGCTGGATCTTTGATTTCAATGGTGTAGAGAATTTTCAAATGAGTAAAGTCTCACTACCAATGGAGATAAGCAACTTCTCTTAGAGAGTTGCCTAGAACAGCAAGAGGTTAATGAATTGCCAAGAGCTACACAGGCAGTATGTCAGAGGTGGGCTTTGAACCCAGGTTTTCCCAGCTCTAAGACCAGCACTCTATCCACTATTAGAGCTTCTTAAACCGCTTCAGTGCTTCTTAAATTGTTTAAGAGGCTTTGCACTATACCACACTGCTCCCCATTCATGAGTCATGATTATTACTGGACACTAGGTGACAGAGTGGATGGAGCACAGGACTTTGAGTCTGGACGACTTCAGTTTGAATGCCGCCCCAGATACTACGTAAAGCCTTTTGTAAACCTTAAAGTGTTATATAAATGCTATAGTTACCACCACCATCATCATCATTATCCTTGGTAAGGTGGAAGAGTTTAGGAACATGACTTCTGAGATTTGGGATTCCTGTATTATTTCTAATTTATTTGGCCCCTTAAGTCTCAAATGTCAATGCAGAAAAGTGGTAGCAATAGTATCCATCAACTGTCAAGGCAGCTGTGCCTTTTGACCAGCCCAAAGGATTCTCGATTTAGAAACCTGTTGGAGCTGGAAGAAGACTTAGAAGTCTCATTCCGCCCCCGACAGCTAACGAATGAGAAAAAGAGCTGATGTTCCGAGGTCATGTGGTAAGTAGCGCAGATGGAGCTAAGGCTCAGGCCTCCTGACTTCAAACTTAATACCCTTTCCACTACAGGGAGCTCCCCAGTGCTGACCTCCTTAATGCTAACCTCCCCACTGCTGACCTCCTCAGTGCTGACCTCCCCACTGCTGACCTCCCCACTGCTGACCTCCTCAGTGCTGACCTCCCCAGTGCTGACCTCCCCAGCGCTGACCTCCTCAGTGCTGACCTCCCCAGTGCTGACCTCCCCAGTGCTGACCTCCCCACTGCTGACCTCCCCAGTGCTGACCTCCCCAGTGCTGACCTCCCCAGTACTGACCTCCTCAGTGCTGACCTCCCCAGTACTGACCTCCTCAGTGCTGACCTCCCCAGTGCTGACCTCCCCAGTGCTGACCTCCTTAATGCTGACCTCCCCAGTGCTGACCTCCCCAGTGCTGACCTCCCCAGTACTGACCTCCTCAGTGCTGACCTCCCCAGTGCTGACCTCCCCAGTGCTGACCTCCCCAATGCTGACCTCCCCAGTGCTGATCTCCCCAGTGCTGACCTCCCCAGTGCTGACCTCCTTAATGCTGACCTCCCCAGTGCTGACCTCCCAAGTGCTGACCTCCCCAGTGCTGACCTCCCCAGTGCTGACCTCCCCAGTGCTGACCTCCCCAGTACTGACCTCCTTAATGCTGACCTCCCCATTGCTGACCTCCCCATTGCTGACCTCCCCAGTGCTGACCTCCTTAATGCTGACCTCCTTGGCGCTGACCTCCCCATTGCTGACGTCCTTAGTTCTGACTTCCTCAGAGTTGACCTCCCAGTACTGACCTCTCCAGTGCTGATTCCAGCTTCAGTACTTAATGGTAGAGTTAGTAGAAAGAATACTGGATTTAGAGTTAAAAACCTGGATTCGAGTCCCAACCCTGACACTTTCTACCTGTGTGACCTTGGACAAGTCACTTCCTTTCTCTGGTCCCCAATTTCCTCATCTATAAAATAAGACGATTGGACTAGTTCACGTATAAGGTTCCTCTGAACTCTGACAACTTCTGATCTGAAGTCACTTAACCCCTCTGAGCTGAGCTCAGTTCCTCATGTTTAAAATGTGGTGGGGATGGAGGAGGAGGATAACAATAAATGTATAACTATCTTACCAGGCCATTATACAGAAAGTACTTCATAAATGTGAGTTTACAAGCACTATGAAAATGTGAATTATTATTAGTCTTCTTTTTGTATTTTTTTTTTGCAGGGGGGGAAGGCAGGGCAATTGGAGTTAAGGGACTTGCCCAAGGTCACACAGCTAGTAAATGTGTCGAATGTCTGAGGCCAGATTTGAACTCGGGTACTCCTGACTCCAGGGCCAGTGCTCTACTCACCACACCACCTAGCTACCCCTATTATTACTCTTTTCACTATATTTACCTGGTTTTCATTTCATCTCATTTGTCCTTACATTCCCTATTAATCCTATCTCCATTTTATGGACTAAGAAAACTGAGGCATAGGCAATTTAAATTACTTAGGCAAGATCACATATTAAAGGCAGCATGGAGACCCATGTTCCTCCCCACCCCATTGCCCAATACTTACCCTCTTCAGTGTCATGAATATACTGGACTTTTTCAAGACAACACACCCAGGATCTGCTGGGGAAGAGAAGGTCCCAAGATATGCAATTATTTCCTGTAAGTCTGGAAACTTCATTAGAGCTTTATACAACAAAACTCTGATGTCCA
Organism: Trichosurus vulpecula; assembly: GCF_011100635.1. NCBI lineage: Eukaryota > Metazoa > Chordata > Mammalia > Diprotodontia > Phalangeridae > Trichosurus > Trichosurus vulpecula. The sequence continues at coordinate 241,870,627 of NC_050573.1, read as the reverse complement.
GAGACACTTTGTGAGAAAGAAGACAAGCCCTAGATGACAGCAGTGCTGGGTGGGTGGGCACAAGCAGAGGAAACAGACCACCTTTACACATCTGAGCTAGCTTTCAATGCCTTGTGTTGCTGAATGCGCGTATTTGCTTCTATTTGTTAAATCTTGTCAAACAGGAAGCAGGTTTTTAAGTCAAGGGGTGGGGAGGGGGGTCCCTGAGAGTTCAGACTTCTGCTTTCAAATGTTCTTACAAGATGCACAATTGGCACAGACTGACAGGAAATATTTAATTGGAATCGGAAGGCCCTGGCTCCATGGACCTTGTTTCATATTGTCTCTATACCCTTGCTGCAATGATTCCAGTGTGCAGGCATCGGTCTTCCATTTATTTATATCTGCCAATGGGGGATAAAACCAAGAGCTAGTCTGAAAGTTGGATTGGAGGAGGGAGTGAAGCTCGTTCCAAAGGAAAGAGGAGGAAAAGCTCATAAAGGAATTGTGCTTCTGAAGTAGAAGGGCTGAGAGTGAGCTAGGAGTGACATATTTATGAGTCGGTATGGGTTGCCTGTGCTGATAAGAACTGGTCATTAAAGGAAGGAAAAGTCACCTTTGTGTATATAAAATATACAAAATTCATAGTCTGGAAAGACTGGACAGGAAAACATTAGGTAAATAGAGGATATCCCATAAAGTATAATATGAAAATTCAACTACCTTTGCAAGTAAGGTACTGATGTTTCTCTCTGGGTTGGAATGTGGAAAATGAACAACTCTCTTAATTCCAAGCAAAATGGTGGACTAGGGGCCAGTGGATTGAAATTTATCACCAATTTCATACTACTCACATAAATATTTCAAAAACCTGTGATTCCTCCAGTAAACCCACTTCACTGCCTTATATGAATTGCAGGCCCTCTGCATTTTAAGAGATAGTTTTCAAGTATTGCTGTGGCTGGGAGAAGGGGCAGGGGGAAAGGGAGACATCAACCTTAGACCAACCTGGATTGATGATCCTCTCTGAACTTAATTAGGTTGGTCCTAGGACAACAGAGACAGACGGTTACCAAGCCTGTCCTCCAAACCTTTCCAGCTTGGCAGAACTTGGCAAAGCTTGGTAACCTATGAGAACCCAGAATCTCAGCCAAACCCTTAGGAAGAGGACTTTAGTACAGACAAGTAAGCATTGGAAATCAAAAAATGATGGGGGTAGGTTTTTCATTAACACCAGCAGTTGATCGTTTTTTCCTTGGAGATAATCTAGCCCCTCCCTTATAGAGCTATTATGAGGATCGAGTAAGATAATATATATAAAACACCTTGCAAACCTTAAAATGCTATATGGATGTTGGCTACTATTATTATTACTTACACATATACTATGAGTTTACTTGGTAGTTAGATAACTGGTACCAAGTGGTTTTCAGGGGAAGAATTGTTTTTTTATTTAATTTTTTATTATTTTGAACTTAAATACATGAAGACCAAAAAAAAAAAAAAAGAAAAGAAAACATTTCCATGTACACAGCAAACCTAAAAAGAATATTCACTCTAAGACCTTCACTTTATATTTCATACTGCTTCCTTTTTTAAAAAAGCTATTTAAGTACTGCTTGTCATTTTCCAAGCTACTCTGCTTTGTATGTTTTTTCTACATTTTCTTTTCTTCTCTGCTGTGCACTTTTTATATTTTTTAATGTCCCCTCACTACAATTTGACACAAATTATATATATATATACACATATATATATATATACATTATATATATATTATATGTGTGTATGTATGTATGTATATGTGCATATGCATGTAAAACCATATTATACATAACTTCTATTTATCAGTTCTTTCTCTAGAGGCAGATAGCATCTTCCTTCATATGTCCTTTCTAGTTAATTTGGGTATTTATAACAGTCAAAATGACTTAGTTGCTCAAAGTTGTTCTTAGAACAATATTGCTGTTACTGTGTAGAGTGTTCTTTTGGTTCTGCTCATTTCACTTCATTATTTCATGCAAGTCTTTCCATGTTTTTCTAAATCAACCAGCTCATCATTTCTTATAGCACAGTAATAGTCCATCACAATCACGTACCACAACTTGTTTAGCCTTTCCCCAATTGACAGGCATCCCCTCAATTTCCAGTTCTTTGACGCCATATAGTGGGAAAATTCTTTTTGTTTTGTTTTGTTTTTGTTTGTTTGTTTTGGAGGGGGGAAGGCAGGGCAATTAGGGTTAAGTGACTTGCCCAAAGTCACACAGCTAGTAAGTGTGTCAACTGTCTGAGGCCGGATTCGAATTCAGGTCCTCCTGACTCCAGGGCCAGTGTTCTACTCACTGTGCCACCTAGCTGCCCCAAGGGGAGAATTCTTAATCAATAAAGGAATATTGATTAAAAAACATAAAACAGTCCATTTAGATTCTATAAAATTAAACAGCTCTTGTAGAAACTGAGGCAATTTGGAAAGAAACAAAGCTGCTAATTGGGGGGCACAGAATCATTGCATCAAGTATTCTGATAAAAGTCTGTTATCCAAGATATATAAGTGAATGAACTGACACAAATATGTATGACCAAAGACCATTCCCCAATAGATAAGTAGTAAAATGATGCGAATAATTTTCAAAAGAAGAAATGCAAATGATCAACAACTGTATGAAAAAAATGTTCCATGAAACAAAGAAGAGAAATATGAATTAAAACAACTCAGTTATTTAACTTACAGTGAAGTTCCAGTTTATAGCCATCAAAATGTCATTGTTGGTGAGCTGTAAATAGGTCCTAGTCTTCTGGTACATAATTTGAAATTATATGAGAAAATGATTAAACCATTGAGATTCTTTAACCTGCAGATCCTTATGGGGCAATGACCAAAAGAAAAGTACTCTATATAACCAAAGACTCATAGTAACATTTTTTCTGGTAACGAAATATTTGAAAGGAAAGGGTACACATTGATTAGGGAATGACTGAGGAAATTATGAATGCAACTGAATTTTATTTTGCCATAGGGAATAGCAAATATAAGAATTTTGAAGAAATACTTAGGAAAAGACTCCAATGAAATGATGCAGAGAGGAAAAAAGTAGAGCCAGGAAACTATGTACAGTGCCTATATAATTATAAATAATGATACAAAGGCTATCAAACTCTGACTAATTGGGGAAAAGGAAAAGAATCTTTATGTTCTAAAATATTTATAGCAACTTTTTGTGGTGGCAAAGAACTGGAAATTGAGGGGATGCCCATCAATTGGGAAATGGCTGAATAAATTGTGGTTAATGATTGTGATGAAATGCTGCTATGTGAAGAAATACTACTAAGAAATAATGAGCAGCTTGATTTTAGAAAAAAAAAAAACATGAAAAGATCTGCACGAAATAATAAGAGTGATACGAGCAGAACCAAGAAGTGTTGTATACAGTAAAAGCAATCTTTTGAAGAGTCATTGTAAATGGCTAAGCTATTCTGAGTAATATGAATATTGAAATCAACAATAAGGCCTTATGAAGGAAGATTCCATCCATTTTCAGAGAAAGAATTGATGTATAGAAGTGTGTATTGTGTGGTTACACATATATATCAGTGTAAATGTTGGCCTCTACTTCGAGGTTGGGAGGGAGGGAGACAGCTCCGAACTCATGATGTAACCCAAAAAAAATGCCAGTTAACTGATGATGAAACATACCTCCTGTCTTTCAATAGAGAGGTGGGGGACTTAGGATGTGGAATGCTGTATGCACTATCTGATATACCATCACCCTTCGTTTGTTTTTTTAAATGTTTTTCTTGGTCACAAGGAAAAGTTCGATTGAGAGGGTGGGGGTAAAGGACAAATGACTGTCTTGCATACAATAAGGAACAATAAAACTAGTGGACAGACAGCTAGACTTAGAGTCAGGAAGACTGAATACAAAACCCAACTCGGATACTTAGTAACTGACTAGTAACTGATCCTGGGCAATCTCTTTGGTCCTCATTTTCCTGATCTGTAAAGTTAGGTGGTAGAACTTGATGGTCTCTAAGGTCTCTTCCAGATCTAAATCTAGGATCTTACAGTCCATCAGCTCCCAAACTGGCATTCTCAGTATAAGAAAGGGTGATTTTCTCATCCTCCCTTTCCAACTCCACCACTCCACACCATCCACTCCACCTCCTACCCCTCTCAGGGAGAACTTTTGATATGCTTGTCACTACTGGAAGTCAGTCTTTGCATATCTGAAGACCCACCCTCCCGAGAAGTCCATTCAATTCTATAATCTAGTAACTCCCTCACTCTCAAAGTCATTTTGCCCCACTGGTATGTTACAACGGTAGGTTCCTTCAACAGCGGCCACTAGAAAGATGTTCCTTCTGGCCTATGACCTACTGGTGTATTTTTAGACGTGATGTATCAACCAACAAGCATTAAACAAGTGTCCACCTTGTGCTCAGCTATGCTAGGAACTAGCAATACAAATAGAAAAATTGAGCTAATCTCTGTTCTCAAGGCTCTTGATACCTTAGGTAATTGTTCAGGCTGTATTTTTAGTTTCTCTGCCATATCACTGAGAAGAGTTAGCTATACACAATGTAAATTTGGGTGAAAAAGGCCAGGTTTCTCAAAGGTCCACTTATAGACCTGTCTTGCTGTGATTTCTGAGTATGTAAGACGAGTGCTTGAGATTTGGGTTGCAATGTTAGGTAAAACTCCATTGAAAGACACTGTACTGGAAGACAAAAGATATGGGCCACTGAACCTCTCAGATTCAATTTCCTTATTCAATTTCCCATAAAATAGAAATTAAACTATATATTTACTAAGTTCCTCACAGGGTTGTTGTAAAGATCAAGGGAGAGCACCATATTTCATTTGAAACCATAAAATAGAATATAAATGTGAATTAATATTATAATTCCCTAGAATTCATAGGGATTTGAGGGACCATCTAGGTCTCACCCCCTCATTTGACAGGTGAGGAAACTGAGGCCCAGGAAAGTTAAGAGACTTGCTCAAAGTCACACAGGTAATAAACGGTAGATACTGTTGGTCTTCTGACTTCTGGTCCAGTTGCTTTTTTGAGTTCATCAACAGATGCTTTGGGGTTTGGATTTAAATCATAGCTTTTCCCCTTCTCAGGATAGTCACCTTAAATGAAATATGGCCATTTTCACATTTTAATCCTGTGCAAGGCTGACAAGTCCACACCCTGAAATTTTAAAAAGTAACAAAAGATTCATCCTTCTGCCAAAAGGGAAAAAAAAGGAGAGGGATTCTGTTTGGTTGCATTTGTGCAAACCAAGAATCAAGAGATTGTTGCCTTATTATTATCGCAAAGTAACACCATTGATAACTTTCCTAGACAAAAAGAGAAAAGAAAAGAAACAGCAGGAAGAAGAGAAAGATCTTCCAGCCAGCCACAGATTACAAAATAGACTCAGTACATTAATCAAGTGTTTTCTTCCTCCGGTGTGGTAATCTCAAGTACATGACACAAGATAAACACAGGGCCATGCTCCATTAAATTTATGAAAGGATGTTGTTTATTTTTATCACATTTATTAGACTTGAAAGATATCCTCTAGTTCTCAAATCAACATCAGAGACCATGTTTATTTCTAGGAAGCTGAGTGGTTTAACAAATAATAAAACGCTGATCTTTCACCTCTCGAAATGCGGTCTAGACTTATTCTTGAGTTATCTGGTGAGTTAGCTGTTCCACTAATAAGTCATAGCCCCCTGTCCATAACTGAATCAGAATCACAGATCACAGAGCTTCAAATTTGGGAGGGACCCTCTCAGCCAACTCATTTATTCCAGCAGAACTCAGATACCTCCAAAAAGGGAGAAATCCATTACCTTCCAGCAGTCCTTTCTACTTTTGGATAGCTCTGACTGCCAAGAAGGTTTTTCTGACATCAAGCCAAAATTTCATCTTCCACCCATTCATTACTTCTGGTTCTACCATCAGTTATGGTTGTGTGAGAGAGGCACAAGAACTCTCTCACCCCACCAAGAGCTTCTGCCTCCTTCCAAGAAACTAATTCTGGATTGGATATTAAAAAAAAAAAAACAAACATTACATATAACTTTAGCCTGCACCATGACGCCTTCATGATAATAACAGCTGACATTTACAGAGTCCTTTTGTGTTTGCAAAATGCCTTACACACATTTTTTTTCACTTGAGTCTCACAACAACCCTGAGAGAAGCAACTCTTATCCCCTGTTATGGCAGAGGCTCAGCGAAGTAAATTATTTGCTCAGAGTCATGCAGCCAGGAAATCTCTGAGACAGTATTTGAACCCGGGTCTTCCTGAATCCAAGCCCAGGGTGCTATCTACTATAACATACTGCTTTTCTATGTTTTCAGTCCTCTTAAATTTCCTTTTCAAAATATTCTCAGGATGAACCTAAGATAGGGTCACCCCGGGGGTGGAGGGCAAGGGGGCTGGCTCGGACAGTGAGTTCCAGCCCTTTAGGACAGGTAACCTTACTTCTGTTTGTCAAGGATCTTGATTTCATCAGTCTGGTTCCTCCCTCCATTGACCAGAATCACAAACCCTTCACAACTTAGAAAATATTGTTTGTGAATTGCTATGACTGAAAAAAATGCATCATTTTACGGTCAACTTTCCGGTGATTCTCTGACTTCAAGTCAGCTGGTCCTTAGACAACAGGCAGAATCCATTACGGACTTCCCTATTATTGACATAGGTACCACCTTGCTTCCAGCTTCTCAGGCTTTCTTTCAACCTAGATGTTATCTTTGTATCCTCTCTCTCTCTCTGTCTCTGTCATCTCTGTCTCTTTCTGTCTCTCTGTGTCTCTCTGTCTCTCTCCATCTCCATCTCCATCTCTCTCTCCCACCCTCTCTCTCTCTCTCTCCCTGTCTCTCTCTCCCTCTCCTGAACCATTGTTTAATTGCCTCTTAATGGGTCTCCCTGCCTACACACTCTTCCCTATTTAATCTATTCTTCACACAGCACCAAACTAGTATTCCTAAAGCACAGGTTTGACCATGCCAATACTCTGCTCAAGAAGTCATGGCATCATCTTCCTGATGTCGTGGTCTCCTTCGAGAACTGAGGACAAACAGCTACAACAAATTCCAGTGGTTCCCTATTGTCCTCAGGATCAAATATGAAACACTCTATTTAGCTTTTAAAGCCCTTCAAAACCTGGCCCATTCCTACCTTTCTAGTCTTCTTATACCTTACTCTCTCCATATACTCTCTGATAAAGTGACAATGGCTTCCTCATGGTTCCTTCATTGGTTGTCCCTCAGGCCTACAGTTCCCTCTCTTCTCATCCCTGCCTCCTCACTTCCCTGGCTTCCTTCCCATCTCAGCTAAAACCTCACCTTTATTAAGAAACCTTTCTTAATCCCCCTAAGGGCTGATGTCCTCCCTCTGAGATTATCTCCAAATATATACATATGTGTGTATGTGTGTGTATGTGTGTATATATACACACATTGCACACATATACAAATACACATATATACATATATTTGTGTGTATGTATATGTGTATGCTGTTTGCACATAGTTGATTGTATGTTGTCTCACCCATTACATTGTAAGCCCCCTGAGAGTCAGGCCTTTTTTTTGGCCTTTCTCTGTATTCTCAGCCCTTAGCATAGTGCCTGGTACATAGAAGGCATTAATGAAATGCTTGTTGACTTGACTTAACTATCAGGCCTATACCCACAGTCTCTCTAGTTGGACAGAAGCTTGTATGCTTCCAGCAAAGCCTTTAAGACGTCCACACCCTGATGGGGCTCAGAGTAGGACTTTAATGGAGGAGAGTTACAATTAACAGTCAAAGATCTATTGATGATTACCCAAAAGGGCCCCTGCCATGAGTTTCAAAATTTGGAATTCACTGAGAAAGCCATTTTCCCTAATGAGACCGATGGCCTGCTCTCACCTGGAACATAGGCCCTTTCGTTCAGGGAAAACACTGACAAACACCACTCAAGAAAAGAGCAGGGCTGTATCCAGTCCATTTTATCTTTGATCCCCATCATTTACTCTCTGATGGATGTCATAGGAGAGCCCTGAGAAAGAGGCTCCCACCATTTCCTTGCAGCTGAAAAAGATAATTAGGATGGTGAGCAATTTTAGGTAGGATGGAAGGGACGGAAGTCTCTGAGCCCAGGGTATCATCTAGAAATGATGTTCTCAGGTATTTCCTTGAAAGATCTTATAACCTCTGATTTCCAGGGTCTCACAACTTCTGGTATAGGTACAGGTGAAAAACAGGAAAAGGTTGAGGAGGTATATTCCAGAATCCACAATCAACAAGAATTTTTAAGCACCTGGTACAGCTACTAGGCAAGCAAAGACAAAATTGTTATAGTCCCTGCCATGAAGAAACTTAGGGACATGTATTCATAGATGAATAAATAAAGGATAGATACAAAAGAAATATAGAGTGATTGGGGGGAGGACGCTAGCAATAGCCTTCAAAAGGCAAAGGTAAGCATTCTAGACATGGGAAACAGCTAGTACAAAGACAGAGAGGCAAGGGAGGTCGTGTTGTGTGTGGGAGCTATTGTTGTGTTGTTGTGCAAGTAGGAGAGGATGAAGAGGGAACCATCAGTCTTGAAGACTGGCATCTGCTTGTAAAGGGCTTTTAAACACAAAATAAAGGAGTTTGTACTTTAACCTATGGACAGTAGGGACCTACCGAAGCATATTGAGCGGAGAGGTAATATAGTTAGACCTGCATTTTCAGAACATGAATTTGGCAGCTGCAAGGAGAAGGAGTTGGAGAAGGGAGAGACAGGAAGTGAGGAAATCAATTGGGAAGCTACTGTGATAATCTAAGTGATGAATAAAAAGAGCTTAAAATAAGGTAGTTATGGTATGAATGGGAAAAAGAGAAAATGGGGTGTGGAAATATGTTTAATATCATTGTACATGTACAGCCTATATCAGATTGCTTGCCATTTTGGGGAGGGGGGAGAGAGGGAGAGAGGGAGGAAAAAAATTTGGGACTTAAAATCTTATAAAAGTGAATGATGAAAACTAAAATAAATGAATAATTTTTTTTTTAAAAAAAAGGTAAAGGAAAAGTTGAGTAGGTAGATTCAATAAGAGTTGGCAACTAATCAGACATGCGGGTGAGTGGAAATGAAGGAATAGTAGAGGAGGACATCATCTCTGCTCTGCTTGGTGACTAGAAGGAAGGCTGGAACTGGAGCTGACCTGATGTAGCGTCATGACCATCCCATCCTATGGTTGTGTGCTGTTACTTAAGACCTTTAAGGATTTGCAATTCAGACCACTGTACTAGACTCTCCAGGGGCACACAACGCAAGGGAACACCCCCTACACGATGAGTTTCCATAGAGCTACCCCACTGTTCTCCCCATAAGTCTCATCTGGTCTTCCTTCTATCAACTCAATCAGTTCTGCAACATGAGGGCTATTTTAATAATACTGGTCCAGAATCCAGGGCTAATTTTCTTTTAACAAGCTGGCCTTCCTCTCAGAAAGGAGAAAGAGGTCTCTCCTCAGGGTTATTGACAATGGTTACTGTCTTCTGGGCTTGCCTTTCTGAGGGAATACTATCTTTCCAAAGAAAGGAGAAATCTTGCACCATTAAAGGTCACCACAGAGAAGGTGGGCCTAGGGGGCAGAGAAGGACTTGAAAACATATCTGTGAGTTCTGCTTTGCAGTGACCACACCTGAAACAATTTCCAGGAGCTGGTTGTACTTGGAGCCTCTGAAGGACACAATAATTTAGGCAGCTTGGTTGGGCAGGATTTTTTAGTTTTTCTCTTTTATTTCCTAGAGTCCTCTGGAATTCATAATATTGAGAGTATTGAATCCACATCCCCCTCCCAACTAGCTTCTTGTCCTTGAGTGTGCCCTTCAAAACAGTGGCCTTGCAAATCTAAAAGACTAGCAGAGCAGGAACCAGGAAGCCTGGGTTTACCAACTAGATATGTAAACTATTCACCTCTCATGCCTCTGTTTCCTTATCCATAAGATAGGCAAGAAGAGCTAGATGTCCCTCAACATCCCTCCTAACTCTCAGATTCTTTGGTTCTGCTCTCACTATCTACATTCACCCTGAGTATCCCTAAGCTAACTAGATGGCTCAGTGGATAGAGTGCTGGACCTGGAGTCAGGAAGACTCAAGTTCAAATCTGGCCTCAGAAACTCACTAGCTGTGTGACTCTGGGCAAGTCACTTAACCTAGTATGTCTCAGTTTCCTCATCTGTAAAATGAGCTGGAGAAGGAAATGGCAAACCACTCCAGTATCTTTGCCAAGAAAACCCCATATGAGGTCATGAAAGACTGGCATGCCGGAATGACTGAACAACAATTTCTAAGCCAAAGAGTATTGATGGGTACACATTATAGCAAGTGTCAGGATCTGCTCAGAATCCCCCACAGAGAAGGAGGTAGAATGCTGCTGCAGTACTGATCCCAGTTAATAGGCATCCATTAGAATCCTATACAAACATTACAGAGGCAGTGGATAAAAAGATGGCCTCTGAGTCAAAAAGACTTTGGTTCAAGTCTCCTTTCTGATACTTTCTGGGCAAGTCACCTAAACTCTCATTGTCCCAAGCAACTATCTCAGGTAGGGATTCTTCCCTTGGAGTTTATGGATAGATTTCAAGGGGATGACTAACTTATGTGGGGAAAAAGATTATATCTTCATTTCAATATAATTGGGTTTCCTTGAAATTCTGTGCATTTTTAAAAATATGATTCTTAGAGCACCATCCCTGGAGTCAGGAGGATATGAGTACAAATCTGGCCTCAGACACTTACTAGCTGTGTGACCCTGAGCAAGTCACTCCCCGTCCCCCCAAAATACTAAAAAAAATTCTGAGAAGGGTGCCATAAGTATCACCAGACTGCCAAAGGGGTCCATAACACATAAAAGGTTAAGAATCCCTTCTCAAAAACTGTAATCAGAGAAGCATAAAATAGCATTGAAAGCTACCTTAAAGGTCATCTATTCCAACCCTCTCATTTTACAGAAGAAACTAAGGCTTGGAAAAATTAAGTGACTTGCCCAAGGCAACAGGACTTTACAAGGTTTCTGATTCATGAGCCAGCCCTCTTTTGACTGTACCATGTCGCCTCCTAGGTTGCAGGGTACTCACTGATCTTTATTGGGAGAGGGAATTTCCTCACCTGGAGTTCCCAACATCAATGAAATCATGGGTCCATTGAAATAAAATAAAATAAAAACATGTATACTAGTTTCTTCAATAAAGTAGTCTCCCGAGTGGCCCTTTGATTTTTTTTTCCTCGTTGCTTGGGTGGCTGGTCATTTCATCACACTACATTATTTTATGCAACTGGAAGCTCTTTCCTCAAAACTTAAGGTGAGATGAGGAGTACCCACAGGTCAGGGGCAAGAGAAAAAAGGACACCCTCCCCCTGGAGAGGAAGTGCAGAAAGGATTATCCTTTGCAAAGGTACTCAAATGAAATACTTTCCTTCTCCTGGACAGGCAATTTTATCAGGTTCAGTGGAAGGGGAACGAGATGCTATAGTTTTGATGTAATTGGCATAATATACTTTACCCACCCATCCTCAGTAGAAATGATAATTCAGATATCTGCTAAATGCTATCTGCTTCCAAATGAATTCTGGTTAAACATTGTGCCTTTCTTTCTTCACCTTCTTGTCTAAGACCTTTCACGGGTCTCTAAGTACAACTCATCCCTTTCTTTCTGTGATTATCTCATTCACTGAAACATATAGACTGCTGTTTCCCAGGTTCTGGAATGACACTTGGAAGGCAGCATGATTCTGACCTCTTCTCCCTTTTCAGCCTTCAGGCACAAGGCTCATGAGCTAAGTTGAGATTCAGCCGTACCTGGCACAGTCACATACCTTGGAAACTAAGAGAGCTTCCTTCTTGTAGCACCACCAGACTCTCTGCCAACCCTGTCTGGCAGGTGTGGTTTAGGGTAGAACTTCACAAAAATAATCTATGGTGGAAGAGCTGAGGTGCTGGTGTATTGGACTCCAGGAGAAGAACTCAGTTCAAATCCGACTCTGCTATTAACTGTCTCTGTTATCTTGGGCACTTCGTGGGGTTCAACAATCAGGGGTTCTTAACCTTTTTCATTTTGCAGTCTGGTGAAGCCTATGGACCCTTTCTCAAAATAAAATTCTGTTGCCAACATTAATATGGAAAGAAATGCTAAATTTCAGTTAGAGATTAGTGAAAATAAAGATGTGATTTTTTCTCCCCCATCCAAGTTCATGGACCCCACTGAATTCTATCCAAGGATCTTTTGAGGACGGTCCATGGACCCCAGGTTAACAACCCTTAAACTAGATGACTTTTGAGGTCCTTTCCAGCTCCATGATTCTGTGATCGTGCAAGGGGGTTGGTGGGGGAGGGGGGCAGTTAATTGAAAGAGCTTTCAAGATCTCCTTAATTCACTTCCTATTGTTCTTGCCAGACCATAGCAGCCATCCTTTCTACCACCCACCCATCCTTACACACACACACACACACATACACACATACACACACACACACACAGAATGGGGCCATCCTGCTCCATTAGATAGGGCCCTCAAGGTGGGCACTATCATCACCACTACCTCTCCCCACCCCATTTCAGGGAGAGGGCCTAGAAGCAGACACAGCCAACCTCCTGAAGCCAGGCTGTCCAGACACTATTAGCAGTTTGTCTCTGGAGGAGCCACCTTCCAAGAGGAATTTGAGAGTGGCAAAACTTAAAAGGTGATCGAGTGAATGTGTAATCTATAAAGGAGAACAATGAGAAGCAATCCACCTTGCCTGAATATCAAGTAGGCAAATAGCAGAAGAGATAGATAACTACATAGCAGCATTCGATCCCCTGACTAATATGGGGCTCTCTTGATAAGTCTAGTGACTAATGGTAAGCCATATATAGCCTCCTGCCCACTCACCCTCCATCACCTGACCACCTATCAACCATTCCACTCCTACCAAAAAGGCTTAATGTATATTGCTGAAGAATACATGGAGGTCACCAGTTAGTATAGCCAATCAATTCAAAGTTAATGAATTCCTGAAGGACAGATTAAGCTTCAGTGAGAGAGTCTTTCTGCCACCAACCCTCTCTCCTCCCTTTGCCCTACCCTCCTCCTAGAAGAGATAGGATCAGGATATCTGAAATTTGAGAGTAGGATCTTCTAAAGGTTGTGGAGTTCAGTGTCAGAACTTCCCCAGTCTAGCTGATCTGCCACCACGATTTAGGACTTGGGTAGACAACAGGCTCATATTATAAAGGGAAAAATACATCCCTGAATCAGACAAGTATCCTCTTTACACTCAAGGAAGTGGCAAGTTTAAGTGTTGAGGGTCAAGAGGTTACCAAGTGTTTCCCTTGGGTGGGTGGGGAGTTCTTTTTGAGAGTGAAGTGAGCTCTCTATCTTTTTCAGAAAGTTTCACAGAAGTCAGGCTACTTCTAGCACACTCCCACTTTCCAAGCTTGGGTGGCATCATTCATCAGAAACTGAGAGAAACAATGGAGACAGAAGCCCAGGAGTCTCCCCAGGGTACATTGATTTACTAGCTCCCAGGCTCACTGAGACTTTGAGAAGTGAGCAAAAACAATCCAAAACATTCTGGAAGCTTCTGGCTGAAAGGGAAGCTCCCATTGGGTAGAGCAAAGGCATCTGGTGAGCTTTCCCTTCTTGTATCCGTACCTTGGCATATTTATTCAGCGTGGGAAACTCCAAGAATGAAACCTGGGGGGACTGAATCCACTGCCCCCACCTCTAAATGATTATCTCCAAATCCAGGGTCCAGTGAATCATTTTCAAATTGTCCTCTAGTAGAAATACTGTTTCCCTCTCTTCCCTTAGCCCAAATCACCAACACCAAAAGAAAAAAAATTATCTGTACTTCTTTCAAGATAATAAAACTAAGAGTTGACATGTATATTAAAGTTTTCAAAGTGCTTTACATACATTATATTATTTGATGAGAAAGAATGGGAATGGGGTGGTAGTGGGTGGTGTTGTTAAATAAAGTGGAAAATGGAAAAGAGTTGAGCTTTGCGGAGATTCAAATCCATTACCAATTAATTCAAATCCATTGCCAATTCTTTCCCAGGTAGCAAAGAGAGCAGGAAGGACTACATCTCTTTCCTTGGTTTTAAACCAAACAAGTGTGACCTCTCATCCAGGAGTGCTCTCATATCCATCGGTGTAACCCCAACAAATTGAACACCACTAGTTAAGTAAGGATCAGTGTCCTGCTTCCTAGTCTGGATAGGATGGAGTGCATTAAGCCACCTCATTTTTTCATAACATTTCCCAAAATGATATCTATGGAACCTAGTTTCCCCATCATTCATCACCACCCCTTCTTTTGGCTTCTTATCCCTACCATAGCCACCAATGGGACTAGCTACAATCACATGTGGATATCACTGAGAATAAGACTGGTCCTTAGAAAAGTTAACCCCATTCCCAAAACAACTTGCTTTTTTACTGGCAGGCAACTAGTGGGTCAGGGGTGGAAGGGGAGGAAGGGAGATAGAGAAAGAAAGAGAGAGACAGAGAGAACAGAACCTGGTATAGAGGAATTGAATTTACCAAGAGGAAAAAAAAAAACCTGATTTTCCAATGATAAATAGAATTTTCTCTGCTCCAAACACTAGCCAAGAGTTTATTTGCCCTGCTAATCAAACATATATATATATAAACACACACACACACACACACATATATATATGTGTATATATATATACATATATATATATAAACACACATATATATGTGTATATATATATACATATATATATATAAACACACATATATATGTGTATATATATATATATATATTTAAAAGGTACCATTTCTGAAGGCAGAATAATAACAGCTGATATTTAAAGTTTTCAAAGCTCTTTTCACACATCTGATCCTCCCAACAACCCTGAGAAACGGGTACTACAAGTATTATCCCCATGTTACACCTGAGGGCACCTAAGCTTCCACCCTGTAGCACGTAAGTATCAGAGCTGGCCAGATTTTCATGGGATCTCAAAGCTGCTAAGGACCCTTAGGGGCCATCAAATCAAAGCTGTACCTGAACAGCAATCCCCCTACACTGTAAGGTCTCCTTATAAGTGATCATGCAGTCTCAGCTTGGAGAATGCTTGTCCAAAATTCCCGACCTGGACAGCTCCAAGTGCTAGTTTTCATTATCTCAAGTTGAAATCTGTCCCTCTGCTTTCATTGCTCCTCTTCCTGCCTTCTAGGACAAAGCCAAGCAAGTCCAATCCTATATATTTAAAGATAGTAATCATGTTCTCCCTTCCCCACCCCCTTGGATTTTTCTTCTCTAAGCTAGACATTCCCAGTTCCTTCTACCAATATTAGTTTGGCTCAGTCCCCAAACCCCTCTCCTGTTTGGTTTGGTTTCCTCCTCCTCTTTTGCAGAGGGTGCTTTACCCTACTGAAGAGTTTATCTTCTTTGAAAGGACTGTCTCCTTGATTCTCACAGTAAGCCTAAATACTAGGCAGGTGCCCAAAGTCCATTTTGTAGATGATGAAACTGAGGTACAAGGTGGATAAGTGATACAGTAAACTGAGACCTGGGAAAGTCATTGGCTTGAAAAGGCCAAAGTCTCTCACTGCATCTCTACTTGTCCTGATCCATATCTGGTCATTGGATCCAGATGGCTCCAGAAGAGAAAGTAAGGCTGGTAACTTTGCACAGCCCTCCCTCACTTAAATCCAATTCTCTTGCAAGTCATGGCATTACCTTCCTGATGCCGTGGTCCTATCTGAGAATGAATGACAAACAATAACGAGACGACTGTAATACAAAGCTGATTCTCCTAGGGTTCTTGTCTACACACCAAGCTGGTTTAAAAAACAAAATAGGCAGTAAAAATATATACATATTTATACATGTGTATGTATACGTATATATATATATACACACATTATATATATATATGTATATATATATAATGTGTGTATATATATATCTACATCATAAAGTCCTTCTTGACACTCTAGGTTAACCCTAGAACACTTCAGCTGAGAGACGCAACAAAAGTAATTAATAATTGGCAGTTATCCCTCTCATGGGATCATCTTTTGGAAATTTGAAAAAGAAAAAAAAGGTTACCTCTAGAAAGAAAATCTACTTTGAATGAAATAAAATCAAGGAAATATTGATATGCCTTATGACCACAGTTTACTTTTCTCTCCCTCCCTACTCCCCATCCTATATCATCAGGAAAGGCAGCAAAGTATTGGAAAAACATTTTGGTTTTCTGTTGTTGTTGTTTTAAATGGAGTTCAATTTAATGCAGCAAACACCTACTGTGTGCAGTGCTCTGCTGTAGGTGCTGGAGATAAGCAAAGTTTAGGTAGAACATTTCATAGAGATTACTATCAAATATAGAGAGGCAAGAAACATACAGGGAATATATATATATATATATATATATGTATGTATGTATGTATGTATGTATATAATGATCCATCATAAGTATGTTAGGGGAGGGCAAAAAATCTAAGGGGAAAGATACTTTATAAACTATAGCCTTTCTCCCATCCTATAGTGTCTCAATAGCCATGGGATTTCTTTTCCTATCCCTATAACAAGGCCCAAGAAATTTGTTCTTTGTATATTGATCTTGAAAGCTCTTTCTACCAACTTCCTCATCCTTTGCCAATTCAACCCCTAAGCCTTTCTGGATTGTGCAACAACCCTGTACTGCCTATCTCCCGTGCCCTTTCTCTTTTACAGGTTTTCTTCCACCTCCCTCAACCACTTTCTATTCCCCTTTCCAATTTTTTTTTAAAAGTAGGGGAGAGGAATTGGAATTTAGACAAGAGCCCCAGGAGAATTAGCTCTGTGCTAGAGCTGTCTTGTTATTGTTGTTTGCCATTCATTCTGGAGGAGGACCATAGCATCAGGAGATGATGCTATGACTTGCAAGTGAATTGGATTTAAGTGAGGCAGTGCTGTGCAAAGTAACCAGCCTCACTGTCTCCTTGGAAGCCATCTGAGTCCAGTGTCCAGATACAGATCAGGACAACTGGAGATGGCCCTGGATGCAGTGGGAGACCTTGGCCTTTTCAAGCTAACATCTCTCCCAGGTCTCAGTGTAGTGTATCACTTATCCACCCTGTACCTCAGTTTCATCATCTACAAAATGGACTTTGGGCACCTACCTAGTATTTAGGCCTACTGTGAGAATCAAGAAGGTGGTCCTTCCAAGGAGATGTTTGCAAAAATGTTATATAAAGATGTTATATAAATGCAGGACATTATCGTAGACGAAACATATTTTGAAATCATTTCTGTAGGATCAACCATTAGTGAATTGAATGGACGACATGGCTAGGAGGGGTTCAAATCCTGGAGACATTTACTAGCTGCAGGACCATGAGCCAAAGGATCAATCAATAAGTATTAAGTGCTACATGGTAGATTCTATGCTGGGTACTGTGGATACAAAGGCCAAAACTTAGTCTCTCTGAACCCCAGTTTGCAAATCCATAAATTGGGCATAATAACACTTCAGAATAGAGACTGGACATGTGATTTCCATTGGTATGGGGACTTCCTGAATGAGGAAGCTTCCTTCATTAATGTAGGTTCAATCCTTCTCTGTAAATTAGAGTTTCAGGCTCCAGGACTTAGAGCTACCTCAAGCCCTTTAGGCATTTGTCCAGGGTCACAGAGCCCTCAGAGACAGGACTTGAGCTCAAATCTTCCTGACCTCAAGGCCAGCTCTTTACCTACTATGCCATGTTGTTTCCTAGCATTTACTTTGGGGAGAAAAAAAAATCCACTTGCATTATGTAAATGTATCATGTAACCCTAAGCAAGTCATGTGGTTTCTCTATCCCTCAGTTTTCTTATGAGTAAAATTAAGGAGTTGGATTTAATGGCCTCTGAGGTCCCTTCTGACTCTGAATCTATGGTCCTATGATCCTGTCACAACAGCAGTGTCTCCGGTCATTCATCCATGGGTCTGACCTAGGAAGGAAGTCACAACTTCTCAGGTCACAGACAGGACCAAGACGACTTTGAAAACTCTCTGAGCCTAAAACCAAAAGCCTGGAAAATCAAAGGTCAGACCACCTCCATAGAAGCTTGGGCATTTGTCGTCTGAAATAGATTTGCTTTACAAGGCATTGGTTATACATTTATCCAGAGGGATGGGATGAGGCAGCCATGGCTGACTACAGAGCTCCATTCCAAACTCTCCATCCTGCTCATATTGATGTCATAAACAATGGTAGCTATAATTGACATTAAATACATACTCACCTCAGATGCCTCTCAGCCTTGTGACTTTGAGCAAGGTCGTTTAGTCTTAGTAGTTTCAAACTCCAATAGAACTGGGTCCCTGAACTAGGCTTATTGACTTAGAAAACCACAAATTAACATTATTTATATTGCATTTTTAAATGTTTTGTTGAACATTTTCCAATTACATCCTAATCTGCTTCAGGCCCTGGTTCCCAGAGTTTTTATAGGCCTCTCGTGTCCAAGTTTGACACCTTGGCTCTAGGCAGCTCTCTAACACTATATGTTACAGAGAAAGTGTTGATTTCCATTGGTAGGACTTCCTTCATTGATGAATTCACTATTACATACTTTTTTTATTATTCCATTTTACAGATGAGGAAATTGGGGCTCAGGGAACAATCCACTATGGTCACATAGCTTGTGATCTTTGGAAGAAGGATTTGAACCCAGCTCTTGACTCCCGAGTCCATCCTTCCTTACATTATCCCACTAGACCCATGCCTTTGAAGGATGGATGCCATTAATTGGCACCATTTCCAGTAGTCCTACTTTCTTGCACTAACCCCTAGCACAGTTGAGAAAACTCTATTGAAAACCTTCCTCGATTGTCCCAACTAGAAGTAAGCCCTCTTCCTCTGGACTGCCACAAGCTCTTTGTTCGTACCACTCATGGCAATTACCACACACAGACTTGTATTGTAGCTATTTTTGTACCTGTCTTATCACCTCCCTACCAGCTATTAATAATAACTCACACTTCTGCAACACTTGGAGGTTTTCATAGCACTTTTTTTCCCTTACAGAAACTCTGTGAAGGAGGTGGTGCAAGTACTATTACCCACCATACCCCCACCCCCAACCTGCCCATTTTATAGGTGAATAAACTGAGAGGGGTAAAATGATCAGGCCACACACAGTAGTCAGTGGGTCCAACACATGGACCCATTTCTCCTGATTACAAATCCAGAGCTCATTCTATTACTAGACTGCCTTCCTTATCTGACTGAAAAAGAGTAAACTGTAATTTCTTCCAGGCCGGGGGCCTGATTCACCAAGGGCAGAGACTCCTCAAGGTCTCATACATTTTTCTATCCTTCCTACCCCACGCTCAGTGCCCAGTGCTCCCCACATAGTCAATGATCAAAAAAAAAAAGAAAAGTGGTCTAGAATTTTAAAAATTAGACTGGCCCATTGGAAAAAGAAAGACTTGCTGTAGGCAGCTCCATTTTCATTTGATTTAAAAAACGTTTGTTAAATGCCTGTCACTTAAATGAGCAGCGTACTGTTCAGGATATTACCAGTACACAGAAGAAAATTATCTCATCTTCGCCTTCAGAAAGATTGCAATCTAGTTTGAGGGACACAGCAGGTACAACAGAAGGTACACTCCAATAGGAAAAAATATTTGTTAAGCTCCTACTATACTCTATAAGATACAAGGGAGCACAGTGGGGCAGGGATTTTATTGTTCTTTCATTTGAGTCGTGTCCAATCTTCGTGACCTCATTTGATGTTTTCTTGGCAAAGATACTGGAGTGGTTTGCCATTTCCTTCTCCAGCTTATTTTATAGATGAGGAACAGGGTTAAGTGACTTGTCCAGGGTCTCACAGCTAGTAAGTGTCTGAGGCTGGATTTGAACTCAGTAAGATGAGTCTTCCTGACTCTAGGCCCAGCACTATCCACTCAATAGGCAGTTATTAAGCACTTATTCCATGTGTCCACACTGAAAACAAAAAACAAAACAGTCCCTTTGCTTGAGGAGTATTATATTTAGGGAGGCAGCTGGTACAGTGGAAAGAATACTATCTCAGCATTTAAATCCCACCTCGGCTGGAGCCAGGAGAACCTGAGTTCAAATCTGGCCTCAGACATTTGACATTACTAGCTGTGTGACCTTGATCAAATTATCCAACTTTTCTGGTCCTTAGACTCCATATCCATAAAACAAGATGGCCTCTGGGATCCTTTCCATCTCTAGAACTATGGTCCTACTAATAAAGCATGGTCCCTGCCCTCAAGGAACTTCTAGTCTAGTTGAAGGATAAAGCATAGGAGACAGTTACAATATATAATAAAGAGTGTTCCAAAAGTGTTAGGGGGGAAGAGAATAGGCTTTTATATAGTACCTACTATGTGCCAGGCACAAAAAAAAAGCATTTTTTTAAACTTCCTTTTCTCTTTCTCTTTTTTGATTTTTCTTTCGAATAGTATTTTTCTAATTACATGTATAGACAATTTTAAACACTCATTTTGTTCTAATCGCGTTTATGGTTTTCTTGGCAAGGATACTGGAGTGGTTTGCTTTTCCTTCCCCAATTCATTTCACAGATGAGAAAACTGAGGCAAACAGGGTCATAGAGCAAGTAAGTGTCTGAGGCCAGATTTGAACACAGGTCTTCCTGACTCCTGGCACAGCATTTTAGTCACTATACCACCCATTACGCCATACTGCCCTCTCAAAACAAATCGGAAAACAATAGTCTAATTTGACCGAACCAGTCCAGGGTCCATCCCAAACTGGCAACTCCTAATAGTCTCCCTGAGTGAAAGATTAGCAGATCCTAAGGTTAGCATTGAATGAGGCTGGAAAAGGACCTTAGAAGTCGCCTGGTCCAACCCCAACCTTTTGGGAGGGGGAACTAAATTCCTTCTCTCCTTTTCTGAAAGACTTAGGTTGGAGAGGGTCTTCACAATGGAAGATGGATCGCCCTCTCGTCTCACAATGATGAAGATTTCATTGACTTCAAAGTGACTTGAAGCATAGACAGGACATAGATGACCTCCCTTTACTCCCAAAAAAGGAACGGTAAAATCAAAGGGGGTTGATCAAACATCACTCTGCAAAGAAAACAAGGAAACTGAAATTCAGCCTTCTTGTCCACAGAGAACACTTGGGAAAACAATAGAGAAGAAAACAGTTCTTTTGTTCCTTGTTCCACAGAAACTGCTGAAAACAAGTGAAATGCATCATCTCCCATCTTTTTAGGGATGAGATGGGGAAGGGAGGTGGTGATGCATGAGGGAGGTGCTTAGTGGACAATACTAGTGATATTTTGTTCTCTGTGGAAGCTAAACAACCAGAATCAGAGTTTCCTCTGAAAATGTCAACTAGAATGCAAGCAAGGCTGTGCAGGTGAATGTTTAACAACTGGCACTCTAGGGGAAATATATATGTGCCGTACTTTTCAGTTTAATCTTCATTATTAACATTTCCTCCATTACTTTCTTAAGTCTAGACCAGGGATGGGGAATCTGTGGCCTCCAGGCCACATGTGGCCCCCTAGGTCCTCAAGGTCACCCTTTGACTAAATCCAAACTTCACAGAACAAATCCCCTTGATAAAAAGATTTGTTCCGTAAAACTCGGACTCAGTTAAAAGGTCGCACTCAAGGACCTAGAGGGCCACATATGGCCTCAAGGTGGAAGATTCCCCACCCCTGGTCTAGACAATCAACAAAACAATAAATCAAGCCCTGATTTGTAGGTGTGTAGTTCCTGAGGTGTAAACACTCACAGTGAAAATTTAACAATTGGCAGAACCTGCTCTCCAGCTGGCTTCAATACATCCCTGAGTACAACAGAGGCAATCTGGTGAGAGCTGAAGGCAGGGATTTGAAGCTGGGTGATGATACTGTGTGATCAGTGCCTAAGTCACTTTATTTCATTCAGTCTGTTTCCTCATTTATAAAACAGGGATAATCATTTATACCACCTACCTTGCATGGTTTGAGTTTTTGTTTTTGCAAGGAAAATATTTTGCAAACTAAACCATATATAAATGAGAGTTCATTCACTCACTGAACACTTAAATGCCTACTGCACACATACTAAAGAAGAGACAAGTTTAGGGGAGGCATTATTCCTTCCCCTGCAGATTTTGCAATCTAGCAGGAAGACACTCATGCAGAAAACTGTAATATGTACTCAATTAGTGCCATAGAGTTGCCAAACAAAGTGTTAGGTGAGATCTGAGGGCTGCGTGCAATTGCTCTGGATCAGAGCAGGGCTTAAGACAGAATTTGCATCACTTCTAAAGGGTGAGTGATAGTACTGTAATTTGACTGGCAAAGGTGGGGGGTAGGGGGGAAGGAGAACATTTTGGGCCTAAGGATCCCTGTGAACAAAGGCAAATGAGCAAGAAAGTATATTCAGGGGACAGTCATCCAGTTGAACTACAACATAGATTGCATGAAGGGAAGTAATATAAGATAAGAATAATATCCTTATGAGATAAGGAAATGCAGGGCTGTGCCAATTCTGGAGAGCCCTGAATGGCAGATAAAGGAATTTTCATTTTTGCTCAGAGGGCAATAGGGAGCCACTGAACATTTCTGGGCAGAGAATTGACTTACTTATCAACTACTAAGAAATCTAACCTATAGATCTTGTACATTGTTTTTCACATTTTCCCCCATAATCAAACAAGGAAATCCAGGCTAATTCAGTCAGTCAGCAAACATTTATTAAATGCCTACTGTATACCAGACACTGTGCTGAACGCCGGGAATGAAAAGAGGCAAAAGACAGTCGCTGCCCTCGAGGCACTCACAATCTTCAGGGGGAGACAACAAGTAAGCAACTATGGCCAAATCAGCTCTATACAGGATAAATAGGAAATAATTAAGAGAGAGAAGATGCTAGAATTAAGAAGTGTTGGGAAAGGCTTCCTGTGGAAGGTGGGATTTTATTTGGAACTTAGAGAAGCCTGGAAGGCAGTAAGCAGAGATTAGGAGGGAGAGCGTTCCAGAGACTGGGGGCCCAGAGCAGAGAAATAGCCCGTGAAACATAATGGAAGAGTATGTGGTAGGAGGTAAGATATAAGACTGGAAAATGTAGGAGGAGGCTAGGCTATGAAGGGTTTTGAATGCAAAACTGAGCATTTTGCCTTTGTTGGAGGCAGTAGGGAACCATTGGATTTTATTGAGGGGCCCAGGTGACGTGACCGGTTAGAGCTTTGGGAAAATCACTTTAGTGGTTGAATGGAGGATGGATTGGAGTGAGGGGAGAGTTGCGGTAGAAGGACCCTATAGCAGGCTATTACAATAGTCCAGGCATGACGGAGTGATGGAGTCAGTGGAAGAGACAAGGGGGCATCTTAGAGAGTTGTTGCAATAGTGAAATCAATAGGCCTTGACAACACATTGAATATAGATAATTCCTAAGAGAAGGGTCTTTTAGACTGAGAGCTAGATGGTACCACTAACTCCTTTATTTTGCATTAGAGGAAACTGAGGAAATGAGTCATTTACTCAAAAATCACACAAGCAGTGAAGAGTAGATCTTGAATCGAGGTCCTCTGCCTACAAGTCCAATGCTCTTTCCAAGGTCCCAGTGTTCACGAAGGAAACACAGAAGAAAAATCCAGTTGTTCTTGAGAGGTCTTTTTAAGTGATTCTTTTTCTAATTAAATGTCTAGGCTATAGATTGAGAATAGCTGATGTGTATACGTTGATTTCTACACATGATTGAATCTGATCTTTACAATAGCCCTGTGAAGTAGCTAGTTGGAGACCATTATTCACATTTTACACATGAAGAAGTTAAGGCTCAGAGACGTTAAATGACCCACCCAATGTCACTTATGCAAGATTATAAGTTGAAGAGGCTTGAATTTTCTGATTCCAAATTCAGTGCTTTCTCTGTTAAATCGTGTAGTAAGTTCCTGGAGTGGGGGAGGGGGGAGGAAACTTCCTCCCCTCAAAGAATACAGCCTTGAGTTTAACAGCAAGAGAAAGCTATCAGAGCATCACACCAGAAAATTGACCTGCTCGCTCAGTAAAGTACTCTTGATGAGAACTTTGGAGTCTCACAGAGCAGAGGTTCTTACCTTGGAATCTGGAAACTTTTTTTTAATATATATTTTGATAACTTTTAAAAATTTTGATTGTTATTTTGACTACTGTTTAATTTGCTGGCTATATTTTTGATACTTAAATAGAATTGATTCCCTTTATGATCCTATACCCATATTGTTAGACACGTCAAAGACTGTACAATGACAAAATGATTCCCTACATTCTATTTTATACATTTTAAAACATTATTCTGGGAAGAGGCTTGTAGTTCTCACCATACTGCCAAAGGCTTCCATGACTAAAACAAAAAAAAAAGTTGAGAATTCCTGTAATAAAGGACTTTTTAAAAAATAATAAAATGCTACAAAAAATTATGTAGGATTCACTAACCTGTTAGTCTGTAGTTTCATGAGAAGTAATGGGATTTAGTGGAAAGAGCCCTGGACTTGGGGTTGAGAAAGACCCAAGGTCAAATTTTTCCCCTAGCTGTGTGATCCTAGGTAAATCATTTAACCACTCTGAGCATTAGTATCTTTATGTATAAAATGGAAAAAAAACAATAGCACCTCCCTCACAGGGTTGGTGTGAGGATCAAATTGTAGGTCAAGAACTTTTGCAAACCATGAAGTGCTACCCAAAATGGTAGCTATTATTGTTATCACTTCCTTTGCTCCCAAGTCTTCAGTTTCCACTACCCTCCTCATCCCACCCCTATAGCTTTCTTTTTGGGGGAGGGGGAAGGGAGGAGGCAGGGCATTTGGGGTTAAGTGACTTGCCCAAGGTCACACAGCTAGTAAGTGCCCAGATTTGAACTCCAGTCCTCCTGACTCCAGGGCTGGTGCTCTACTCACTGTGCCACCTAGCTGCCCACTTATAGTCCATGCTCCAGCTAAATTGGACAACTTAACATTCCCAAATGCAATCTTGCTTGCCCTTTCCCACCTCCTAAGCTAAATTCAAAACATCTCCTCCACTATATCCAACTGTCAAAATTCTATCTATCCTTCAAGGCTCCAATCAGTTTCCTGCTACATGGTGATTCTTGCCCAGTACCCTCAGTCAGAAGTTATCCCTTTCTTTTAACTCTCATAGTTCCCTGTCTGTCTTAAATCATTTGCCACATGATATCTTGTATTGTAGCTGGTTGTATATCTGTTTTCTCTTCCCACCCCCAAACCAGCTATTCTTAGCAATACTAACAGTATTGATCATGAACTCCTTGAGGTCAGAGAACCAATCTCATATGTTTCTATAATTC
Organism: Trichosurus vulpecula; assembly: GCF_011100635.1. NCBI lineage: Eukaryota > Metazoa > Chordata > Mammalia > Diprotodontia > Phalangeridae > Trichosurus > Trichosurus vulpecula. The sequence goes on along the minus strand of NC_050573.1, from coordinate 241,845,337 downwards.
CTTGTACAAAGGAGATACTCACAATTGATGGTGGCATAAATCGGTCCAGCCATTCTAGGAAATGGCTTGAAATTATGTCTTAAAAATCACTAACCATACATACGCTTTATCTCAGCAATACCTCTTACTACGCTTATATTCCAAAAATATCAAAGAAAGAGGAAAAAGATTTATATGCACAAAAAATATTTACAGCAGCTCTTTTTGTGGTATCAAAGAACTGAAAACTAAGGGGGTGCCCATCAGTTGGGGAATGGCTGAACAAACTTATATGAAAATTTTATATGAATATTTTCTTTGAAAATTTTACATGAATTTTTATATGAATATGATTTTATACTAATTTTTCTATGAATATGAAGGAATACTGTTGTGCTCTAAGAAATGACAAAAGGGATGGGTTCAGAGAAACCTGGGAAGACTTATATGAATGGATACAGAGTGAATTGGGCAGAACCGGGAAAACAATATATAAAGTAACAACACTGTGAAGACAAACAACTTTGAAAGGCTTAAGTGAAAGTGAAAGTGCAAAGATCATGATTACAGAGGATTGATGATGATCTATACTACCCACCTCCTGACAGAGTTCATAGATTCAAGATGTGAAATGAGATGCCCATTTTTGGACACGGCCAATGTGGGAATTTGTTTTGCTTGATAATATTTGTTAGGGGTTTATTTTTTCCTTTTCATTTGGGGAGAGGGGACAAGGAATGAGGGGAGAGAAAATAAAGGCTTATTAATTGAAAAATAAAATAAAATGAAAAAAGCAGTTGCTCAGAAAGTTGTTGTTCAGTCATATCCCAACTCTTTTTGACCTCATTTGGGGCTTTCTCGGCAAAGATACTGGAGTAGTTTGCTATCTCCTTCTCCAGATTATTTTACAGATGAGGAAACTGAGGCAAAAAGGGTTAAGTGACTTGCCCAGGGTCCACAGCTGTCTGAGGCCAGATTCAAACTCAGGAAGATGAGTTTTCCCAACTCCAGGCCTGGCACTTTAGCCCTTACACCATCTAGCTGCCCTATAATTATGTGCTACTTTGCCTCGCTGGGTCTCAGTTTCCTCATCTGTAAAATATTAAGGTTGGGCTAAATTACCTCTATGGTCCCTTCTGGTTCTTAACTTATGATCCTATACATTTATGCTATTTTCCCCCTCTGGACCTGTCTGTATTTCTCAGCAGTCTCAGGAGTGAATTCACTACTTCCCCAGTCTCGTCTGAACATTCATGGAAACGCCACCTTGCCCATGCCAGCAGTTCTGAGAAGAGCAGTGATGATTGGTTAGGAGCTGGGGGTGTTATCTCCACCGGCGCTGCTTCTGGGCTCTCCTGAGAGTGTCAGTGCCTGCTGACTGTCACCAGTTTGGACATATGGACAGTTCTGTTTTTAGCAAGTACACATTTTGCCATTACCTCATACCATTCTCTCTCCAAGATCCTTCATCATTCTCCCTAATTGTCCTGCACTCCTCTGTTGGGAAGCTCAGTCTGAGAATCAGAGCTCTATCTTCCACATATAGTCCTCAAAAGACTGAAGGTCCAAAGGGGGCCATTTCCACCAGAGCCCAAATCATGCATCTTCTATAGGACTTGCTGGTCCTTACCCTGCGAGTAGGTTTTCCTTCTCTCCCTCAACTCGTCTCTTTCATCAATCCTAGTTTAAAATGTATCTCTGGTACTCACCTACGGAAATGAAAATAAAATTAGGCAAAGCAATAAATAGAAAGTGTAAAGTAAATTTGACTGATCTAAATCCAGAAATAAATGAGTCCTGGTTCCAAATAAAGCAAACAGAAGAGAATGAAGACTTCCAAAAAAAAAAAAATAGAGGGTTTCAACCCAAGCTCTGTAAGCACACACCCACAGGATGAGTTCTGTAATCTTCAGGAGATTAATGTTCTCTGCCATTGACTCACTTCAAGCCAACAAGAACTTGATAGTGACCACTAAGTGTCAGGCACTGTGCTAGATATTGGGAATATGACAATTAAAGAGCCCCTGCCCTCAAAAAGCTTACATTCCTGGGGGGAAGGGGGAGGCACCCAAATATATAAAAAAGTAAATTCAAGGTGGTGGCACATGGACCAACATGTCGGAGAATCAGAACAGGCCTCTTATAGGAGGTGGTCCTCAAGCTGATCTCTGAAGGGAATAAGGGATTCTAAGAGGCAGAGGTAAGGAAGGAGTATTTTAGGCATGGAAGACAGAAACAATCTATAATGGTCTGGAGTTGGGATATGGAGTGTGGTGTATGAGGAACAGCAAGTAGGCTGGCTTGAGTTGAGTAGAATGCATGAGGGCAGCTAAGATAATCAGTCTAGAAAGAAAGGCAAAAGCCAGATCATGAAGGATTCTAAATACCAAATAGAGGAGTTTGTGTTTTATATTAAAGGCAATTGGGAGCCACTGAAGTTTCTTCAGTGTGGTCAGACCCATGCTTTAAGAATATCAATTTAGCACCTGTCTGAAGGATCTACTGGAGGAAGGAGACCTTGGCAGGAAGGAAGCCAATTAGGAAGCATTCCAGGTGAGAAGTGAAAAGGGCCTTAACTAGCTATGGTGGTTATGGTGTGAGTAGATGGTAAGGCAGCTCCAGAACTAATAACTGGGGCAGGGCTTAGGGACATTTGAAATCTAGTTAAAACATTTTTAATGTACCTTTGTGATTGGACAGAAGTTGATACCATGAGTTTTCACCTTCAAAAAAGATTAAAAAGGCCTTTGAAGTTTGTCTACTAAGGAGGTCCAGGGAAACAAAGGTCCTGTGCCTGTTAGGAGGTTATCACCTGTCTTCAATAACACTCTCTCAGTGCATTTTCCTTTGCAAGTGACTTCCTAGACCAGTTTGGTCAAGGGCTTTTAGCACACATAAAGCCCAATGAAAAGATTCCAGGTGACCTCATGGAACAGAAAGGCAAGAGAGATATCTGAGAAACGTAATCTGCATTGGTAAAGTACCTGGAGACAATTCAGTGAAAAGAATAAAATAAAAGATCCCTATTCCTCAGAGAGGCAGCATGGTGGAGTGGTCAGCACTCTAGACTTGGGGTTCCTCTTGTTTCTTGATACAACTTGACAGGGTGACCCTGAACAAGTCACTTCATCTCTTAGTGCTCTAGGCAACTTACTAAGACTATAAGTGGGGGGCCGGGGTGGGGGAGAATTTGCTTTGGTACAAATTCTCCCAACAAGTGAAATCACAACCTCTATTTTCCCTAGGTCCAGTGTCCAGTCCTCAGAAGGAACAATAAGAATCCCCACCACTTTGGTCCTGATCCTCCTTTCTCTCACCTTTCTCTTAGAGGATACTTCAGGACCAGCAACCCCTGAGATATAATAACAAGTATCCTTCCCGTTTCATGATCCCCAGCCCTATAGGATACCTGAGGGACCAGCTAATGCAGGATCAAATGAGTTTCCCGTTGAATAAAGTACTCTGTGGCCTGAAGACATTTGAAGCCAAACTACAGAGGGCACATTTGTCAACCTTTTAAAATATAGAAAGCAAGATCAAAGCAGAAGCACTTTCCAAATATAAACATTTGTCACCTGTTACTTTTGATGTGTTTCATTTTAAATATATTTCTCCTTTAAAAACAGGGGAGGCCTATTCCTTCCCCACACAACTCTTGGGTCCTTCAAAAGGAAACTAGTGACAGTCTTTATTTATTTATTTGGTGGGTGGAGGGTCAGTAAAGGGGTCATGGGGTAGAGAAGGTCCCATCCACCTGACCAAGACAGATGAAAGGAATTTATGAACAGCACAAAGGGGGTAGGGTGGGAGGATGTGGTGGAGGGGAAGTTTACCTTTCCCCCTGACTAGACTGTAAGTTCTTAGAAGGGTATGGTGTTCTTATAGAGTACCTAAAAGTCCCAAGCACATAGTAGGTGTTTAATCGATACTTATCACCAACTGATGGGTTATTTAGCGATCTAAGATACTTCAGAACATCACAGGTCCCATTCAGCAGCTGGCCCTCCTTTTGCTGATATGATCACTATTCCCCCATGCCTTTTCATCCTGTTATATTTGTTCCTGTATTTCCATAAAGCATCTATAAAGAATCTACACAGTATACAGAAGGCCTCTTCTCTCTCTCTTTTTTTTAATCTTTGATGTAGGAAAATTTGGGTCCTTTTGTGTAGCATTAGGACTCAATCTTCTGTTTTCCCTCTACCCACATCATATGCTGAAACCCCATCTCCATTTTCATCACATTTCTTCAATAATGTCTTTCACCAAAAAGTGTGGTATAGGCAGCTTGAACTAGAGCTGGTTGTTAAATTTTCGGTGCAAGCAATTATACCTCAGAAATCAGCAATGCTACACATTGGGGCATGATTTATCATTTTGATGATTGTCTAAGGTTTAAGAAAATGATAGAGAAAACGATGATACAGATTAAACTTAAAAATATGGGTGAACTGTTTCAGAGAGCTGGTTATTAAATATTTACTACCAGACCACTGCCCTTACCCCCAATTTATATAATGTTCAAAGTTTAGAAGCCAGTTTCCTCATACATGCCCTCTGATGTACTGTAAGTATTCCCATTTTACGGACAAAGAAACTGAGGCTCAGAGACACTAGGTGATTTGCATGCTGTGACATAGCTAAGATGTGCCAGTCAACTCTCAGACACTTGCCTTCTGACTCCAAGTCTGATGTTCTTTCCAGTACTAGAGATAGATCTGAGTTTCTTCCCTCGCTGAGGCATTGCTTTTGTTGTAATTGCAAGGTACATAATTACAACAAGAGATCAGGCTTAATTTAGGAAATTCGATAATTGTCGAGCACAGTAAATCATCTTTAAAGCAAACACACTTAAAATCTTAGAGATAAAGTTCATTCCCCTGTGATGAGGTGGTAGTATGGAATGCCATGAGGTCCTGGGCAGGGTTTCAAAGCCGTTAAGTCACTTTAGGTGAGATATAACTGCCATTTGCTGCTGGGATTTATGGGAACGTTGGCACTGGCGACATGCTGCATAATCTTTAACAGGGGAAGTGGGCTTGATGCCTGCTCTTTGTTCCAACTTCACTTTCATATTTGAGAGCCCTTATGATAGACTTTCTATTCACAGCCGTGTTTCTGTCTGTAACAAGCATGGCCCTGACGATGGCTATTGAGCAAATAGAGTCCCCCTCCCTTCCCTCCCCGCTCCTCACTCCAAACCTGACAGGTCTCCTTTGAGAGAAGGAGGAAAAGGGGAAGGGGGTGGGTTATTCCCATTTACAACTCAATCAAATTGTTCATGTCCACAGAGGCTGTAGTCAGAAGTACAGGTTCTCCCCAAATCTCTTTTTTGCCTTCTCTTCTTGTTTCTGTCTTAGAACAAGTTTCACAAGTTTAGTTGCCTGCCTGGCTTGCACAATGTACCTGTTATAAACGCCGCCTATCATTCAGGGTATGAACTCACCACCACCACCACCCTCCCCACTCATGGCATCCTTGTCGGTTTCCTGGCCAACCCATCCAGACAACTTCTTGGAGACAGTTGACACAGAAGGGCTCAAGAGACAGGTGGGCGGTGTAGTTATAACCAACAGAGGAACCCAGGAGATGATGTTTGATGTGCCAAGGGCTTGATTTAAAAAGATGTTTTGAATTCACTTTTTTCCCTTCTAAAAAGATGTTTTGAATTTACTTTTCTCCCTTCTAAAAGGATGTTTTAATTTTATTTTTTTACCTTTGGTGACAAATTCTTTAGAAAGACCTAGAGCAAAATCATGGCTTTTGTATAAACTGTGACTAGAGAGGTAAACCTCGAATGACTATGGTGGCCTTTATAGTCCTTAAGAGTAGGGACCATTTGGTTTTGTTGTTGCTGTCATCGTCATGTTTGCATCCTAATTGCCTAGCACAGGACCTGGAATACAGTTGATATTTAATAAATGATTATTTATTGACTGACTGATCTTCATTTTCTTCAAAATCCACAGCACCTTTCCAACAGCAGACATAGAACCTAAAATTTCATTCTCCAAAGTCACTATGGGTCATAGCCTATAAATTGAAAAACAGGTGCCAGTCTGCCTCAGGAGAGTTAGTTCCTCACTGGGAGCTCCTACACCAATCAAATCACAGTAAAAAAAAAAAAAGTGATATCACAACAAAAGGGAGCATTAACACTTCATGGTTCAAAGATGATCTTGGATTCTGGTCAAGAAACACTGAACTTAATTGGGCTTCTGGCTTCCTGTCTGTGAAAAGAGCAGCGTGCAAACTGACCATGTCTGCAGGTGGCCACTGAATCAACTGTCTTTCAATCACTCCAATTCACCTGCTTCTGTTAATGACTGATTTCTAAGTTAACCCAGATACTGGTTAGTGCATTCAATTCAATTCAGTCTAAGGCATCTGAAAAAGCCATTTTTCAATTTGGAATTTTTCTTTGTGGCTTTTATCTTAGGCAAATCATTTATCTTTACTTTCCTGCCTCGGTTTATCTGTTTTTTCTTCCTTTAACGAATGTCTTTTGCATTGGGTACTGAAAAATACAGGATACCAAGAGTCTTGTCCTAATTTGGCTACTGACTGTGTAAACCTGGGACAGTCATTTAAACTCAGAAGGTCTTGTTAGGTTCCTCATCTGTAAAATGAGAAAGTTGAATTAAGTGAGCTCTTGGTTTCTTTATAGCTCTAAAATTCTACCTTTGTCAGTGCCTCTCTGATTCCAAATGACTCTCCCACTGTCTCTCTTTGAAGATCAAAGTGTTCCATAACCTACTAATTTGTCTCCTAGCCTTAAACTTCTTCAATTGTCCTCCACTCAGGCACTAAAATGATTTGCCTGAAATGCAGGTCGGGCTATGTCTGTCTCCTAATTGATAAACTCTATGGCTCCCTATTGCTTCTAGGATCACATATGAAATACCTTTGGTTGGCATTTAAAGCCATTCACAACCCAATTCTCCCCTACCTTTTCAGATTTACTGTCTACTTCCTTACCTCTCTTCATCCTATGATCCAGCTAAATATGGCTTTTTTGCTCCTTCTCATATATGACATTGTATTAACCATCTCCATGCACATCATAAGCTATCCTCCATGGCTATAATAATATCCCTCCTAAGGTGTCCTCTTAGAATCCTTGGGTAGGGTCAAAATTAAGCTTCTCAGGTCTCCTTCAGCTCTAAATCTATGGCTTTATTAAATGTCCACATGAAGCCTTTCCAGTTGTTTCATGCATCCCTGTGCCTCCAAATTATTTTGTATGTACATTTATATCTTCCCTGATAGAATGGAAATTCCTTGAGGATGAGCACAATTCTAGTGCCTAGCACAAAGTCTGGCATATGGTTGACAGTTAATAAGTGTGTGTTGGTAGATTCATTCATTTTTTGGTACATATCTTGTGTTTATTATCTTTGTACAAATTATTCCCCTCTTCCCTCACTCTCAGGATTCATTTGTTTTTAAAGATAAAGAAAACTCATAAGAATGAAAAAGAAAAGGCCAATAACCTCCTAATTCCAATATTTATCTACCATCTCAGTGTTTTTATGTATAGTGTATTTTTTTTCCTGCGATACTTAGATCACTATGCTCCTGTAAAAGAACCGTCATCTATTCCCCTGTTCCTGTCTTTTACCCTAAGCTCCAAGACCTTCGTCTTGTATTAGAGAAGCTACAAACACCACAAGGGGATGTTTACATTTTTAAAATCCATTTTCCATTTGTGGAAAAATAAAAACCCTTCTGTTGTTAGCATGGCAATTCATCTTGGTCTTTGGGAAAACCTGTTTCCCAAAGAATCTGAATTTTGCCATGAAGCTACCTGGATGAGTGGCTTGCTCATCTGATTCCCAGTTACCTCCTTCTTTCATCAGGGTTCCTCTCCAGTTCCATGTCTCTGGCTTTTCCTCCCAATAAATATTTGCCTCCTTCTTGGAGACAATGAAAATCTGAGTTTCCCAACTTGTCTATTAAAAAAAAAGACTAGTATAGCATGTTTTTGTTTTTGTAACATGAGCAGGTTTGCATGCTCATAGGATTTACTTTCTGTGCCTTTTAGAAAAGTGTGTTTAAATAATTTTGAAAGACCTAAGAGCTCTGGTCCATGCAATAACTAACCAGGGTTCCAGAGAACTGATGATAAAGCATGCTACCCACCTCCTGACAGACACATGATGGACCCAAGATGGAGAAAAAGATACATACGTTTTTAGACATGCAAAATGTGGGAATTTGTTTTGCTTGGTTATGTATAGTTGTTACTAGGGGTTTTTTCTTTCTTCTTTTCAATGGGGGAGATAAGTGAGAAATAGATAAAATAAATACTTGTTAATTGAAAAACAATTTAAATTTGAAAAATATTTTTGAAGGAAAAGTGTGTCTAGCACTCAGGTCTCTTGGCATTCTGTCAGAATGAGGTGACTCACAAATTAGTCATTGGAATTCAGACATCAGAGATCACTTACTCAACAGGTAAACAAATAGCTAACAGCTATGGGACTCAAAGGCCAACAAAGCAGCTTCAGAGGAAAGACTGAAGGGAGAAAGTCAAAGAAGGTGGTCAGAGTGTTGTAGTTTGATTTCAGATGGGTTCCCCTCAATCCTCCAGATAAACTCCAAGAGTCTCTGCAGCCTTGTAGAAAGAGCAGCAGAAGCTCTGCGGGAACTCGAGCTTGTCTTGGTTGGGATGTCTTCATTGTGTACAGGCAGAACACCAGATTTAACCTAAATTCATTAAGCTCATCCAATGTGTAAGGTTCTGGGGTTACAAGAGTTAGATTTAATCTTTGGATTTGTTTCATACTGAGTCATCTACGTACATATTGGGCAGCTAGGTGGTGTGATGGATAGAGTAGCAGGCCTGGAGTCAGAAACACTCACCTTCCAGAGTTCAAATTTGGCCTCAGACACTTCCTAGCTGAGTGATCCTGGGCAAGTCACTTCACCCTATTTGCCTCAGTTTTCTCATCTGTAAAATGAGCTGGAGAAGGAAATGACAAACCACTCCAGCATCTTTGCCAAGAAAACCTCAAACAGGGTCAAGAAAAATCAGACAAGACTGAAAAAAAATGACAGAACAACAACAAATACGCATATCGTTTCTTCCTGGTATATGGAAGCTTCCTGCAGGCAGAAACTCTTTCATTTTGTAGGCTGATGTCTAGCACAATACCTGGCACATTTGTTTTTCTGAAATAGATCTATGATTTCATTCATATAGGGAACTTCCAGTAAAGAAACTACACCTACTGATGCCGGTCAGTACCATTTCTGCAATTAATACAGAGTTGCCTGAGCTCTGCCTTCCTCATGGTCACATGGCCAGTATATACCAGAGGCAGGTCTTGCACTCAGGTCTTCCTGACGCCAGATCAGAAGTCTAACCCTTGCTCTAAGTGTATGGTATAATTTAAATATGCCTGACTCCAGCTGGTGACATCCAAGCCTTAGTGAGATGAAGTGGCTAGCGTAGATGTGAGCAGATATTTGAATAAATCTGGGTTCTTTATGGTATCAAAGATCCAGAGCTCAGAAGCCATCAAATCTAAGCCCTTCTTTTTACAGAGAAGGAAACAGGCGGTTAAGAAATTTGGCCAAGGTTACACATGTAGTAAGCATCAGAAGACAGGATTTGGACCCAGGCCCTCTTACTCCAGCCACTAATTTATCACGTTCCCCCATGCTGTCTCTTACTACTTTGGGAACTCCACTCCCCAATAAAGATAGCCATCTGTCATCTTCTCTAAGCCATCTCATCTTGTGGGATTCTTGTCGGTGCCTTTCTGTAAATCCTCCATACACAGCCCATCTAATTCGCTGGAGGCCTTCTTTTGGTTCCTTACATATTTGCGGAGTTTAGAAGTTTTTAGAACTCAGTTGCCAAATGATTCAGACCCTAAACTGGATGTGAGCTTGAAATGAACATTTTCCACCCATTTCAAATGGACTTAAATAAACTTGGTGGGCAGCACCACTAGCTCCTGACCCTTCCAGAGCATTCTTTTGACTCCCAAATCAATATTTTAATCTTCTGCAGACTGACATGCTGTACTGAGCCTCATTAATCAGAACGAACACCTTGAACGGTATCCAAAAGCAAATGAGTAGCTAGTTCCAAGTGCTTGATGTAAATTTAACAAACAGTATACAACTAGAACATCCCTGAGTCTGTTAATAAATATTTCCTTAGCGGCTCCTATCTGAAAGGCACCGTACACACTGCCTTTTCTCTACATTCAGCGCCAGCCCAAATTACCAAGTGGTTTTCAAAACACTCAATAAATCCTTGCTGATAGACTGACCGGAAGGGACTTTGCCGTACATAGTCAGGCTGAAGATAGGAAGATGTGGATTGTTGTGACAAAATCCACACAGACAAAGAAGGCAACACCTTCCATGGCCAGTGCCAATGGTTGGTGGGCAAGGAGGGTTCAAGATGTTTTCATTGCCTGTGATTTCTTCTTACACTCTAGGTCCTTGTTTCTCCCTGAGCAAACATGACTTATCATACCCATCAGACCTTGAGAGCAGGTCTTTTACCTTTATTTGTATCCCCAGCACTAAGCACAGTTTCTGGCACATAGTAGGCACTTAAAAATGTTTATTGACTGATTATTATTAGGGAGAACAGATTATTTCACATTATTTCTAACAAGGAAGGGGCCTGATTTCTCTGCCTCTTTCCAATGGACTGGGACCACAGAGACTTCAGATCTCTTCAAGGAACCTTGGGAGAAAATAGCAAAGTTCACCCTTTTCTAGTGATTCATTCTCATCAGCATGGAAGCTGGTCCCTGGTCTACAAAGGGATTTTCCCAGTAGGCACAGATTGAGAGAAAAGGAGCTATGAATGGAGAGATAAGGAAGTATCCCTTTCCCATTCCCCAAAATGAAATAGACAAGAAACATTACTGAATTGTTTTCTTAATATTATATTGTCATCTGGTGTTAAAGATCTTGGGTTAAATCAAGATCATAGGATTTAGAGCTGAAATCAACCTTAGAGATTATATGAACCAAGGGTTCTCAATCTGGGATCTACAAACTTTAAAAAAAAAAAACTATTTCAGTATAATTGGTTTTCTTTGTAATCCTTTGTATTTTATTTTATGCATTTAAAAACATTATTCTGAGAAGAGGTACATGGGCTTGACCAAATTGCCAAAGCAATCCACGGCACAAAAGAGATGAAGATCTCCTGATCCAATCTAATCCCCTTACTTTGTATGGGAGGAGAAAGCTAAGTCCCAGAGAGGTTAGTAACCTATCCCAAGGCCACACAGCAGCAGATCCGGAATTCCAATCGTCTGGTCTATGATACCTCTCTCAGTATTGCATCAGACTTTTAAAGTAGGATATTATATTGTATCAGAGCATATAGGTCCATGTCATTATAAAGTATGTTATAACAGTGCCCATGCTGCTGAAGAGCACAACCGACAGCCCTGAAGACCCACCTCCCAGGTGACCCCAGACAAATCATCTGATCTGCCTGGGCCGCGGTCTTTTCATCTGTAAAATGGAGGGATTGGCCCAGATGGTGTCTGAGCTTGCTTTTAGCTCTGCATGTACGATCCTATGATCCTGGTATATGTGCTGGAGACTGAGCTACTCTAGGGATCCTGGCCACCCCAAGCAGACAAAATCAAGATGGTTTCATTCTCTAGATAAAGTCTGACCTGTCTAAGCCTCCATAGGCCAATGAAGTGTTTGAGCCTTTTCCTTCTCCCAACTCCTACTTTGGCCACCACCCTATGCTCTTCTGGGATGACCAGCCAGAAGGATGAGACTGCAAAGAGGGCTGGCACTCTAGGACCTGAGTTCAAATCTGGTCTCAAATACTTATTAGCTCTGTGACGCTGGACAAGTCACTTAAGCTTTGTCTGCTTCCTCAGTTTCCTCATTTATAGTGGGAATAATAAAAGCATCCACTTTCCAGGGTTGTTGGTTGAGGATTAAACGAGCTGATATTTGTCAAATTCTTAGCATAGCACCTGACACATAGATGCTTAATGAAGACTTGTTTCTTCCTTCCTCCCTTGTCACTAGGAAATTGCCTTTGAATTTGAGGGGTTCCAGGAAAGGTGGACATCCCATCCCACACCGATATCTCCTTTAACACCTGTCATGGTCCCTGAAGTTTCTCCATAGACGGGAAGGAGACTTTCTTCCCGTCTTCAAGACTTTTTTGTCTATGAGAAGCAGTGTGGTGGAAGGGAATGAGCATTGTTGTTATTCAGTAGCTTCAGTTGTGTCTGATGTTTCATGGCCCCATGTGGCGTTTTCTTGGCAAAGATCCTGTAGTGGTTTGCCATTTCCTTCTCCAGCTCATTTTACAGATGAGGAAACTGAGGCAAGCAGAGTTAAGTGATTTGCCCAGGGTCACAAAGCTGGTAAGTATCTGAGGCATTGACCTGAGGTCAAATCCTAGCTCTGCTATTTACCTTGGGCAAGTCATACCTCAGAGAGAGAGTATAGAATAGTGGAGAGAGAACATGAGTTCAAATTCCTGACTTTGACACTGAGTAGTTACCACTTGTGTGACCCTGGACAAGTCCATAAGCCTGTTTCCTCCTTTGTAAAATCAGAAAGTTGGCCAAAGTGACCTCAAAGGTCCCTTGCAGCTCTAACTTGATGATTTCAAAAGACTTATACAATCATAGATCATTAGAACTGAAAGGCACCTCATACATCATCTATCTAATCTCTTCATTTTGCCGGTGAGTACAAATTGAGACCCACAAAGGTAAAGGTAAAAGAAGATGGCCAAGTTCACACAGGAAGTTAACTACAGAAGTAGAGACAGAATTGCAAGCCAGGTCCTCAGATACATTTCCAGGATCTCCTTTTTCCTCCACTAAAATGCAAATACCCTTAGGAGCTCCTCCTAACCTAATTCCATCCTCACTGAGATTCTCAAATATTCAGTTCAATTCAGTAAACATTTATTAAGTGTCTGCTATATGCCAGATACTGTGCTAAGCACCAGGGATGCAAAAAGTTGTCCCTGCCCTCAAGGAGTTTATACTCTAATGGGAGAGGCAACACGCAAACGAGTATATACAAAGTAAGTTATTTGCTTTTGTTCAGGCAGTTCAGTCACATCTCTCTCGTGACACTCTTCTGGGATTTTCTTGGCAGAGATACTGGAGTAGTTTGCCATTTCCTTCTCCACCTTATTTTACATATGAGAAACTGAGGCAAACAGCATTCAGTGACTTGCCCAGGGTCACCCAGCTAGAAAATGTCTGAGTCCAGATTGGAACTCAGAAGATGAGTCTTGGTGGCTGCAGACCTGGCACTCTATCCACTGAGCCACCTAGCTGCCTACAAAGCAAGCTATATATAGAATAAATAGGAAATAATTAATAGAGGGAAAGCCCTGGAATCGAGACAGGTCGGGAAGGCTTCCTGCAGGAAATATCTGGAGTCTAGTCTTAAAGCAGTAGAAAAAAGTTTCAAAGCCTCCTCCTGCAAACGGCTGTCACAACACCTAGCCCCAAGAAGCAACCCTAACCCTAAAACCTTGCACTGCATCCCTCAGCTCCTCACTCTGAGCCCAAGCATCTCCTACTTAACATCCAGCTCTTAACAAGGTTTGATTACCTGATTTCCCTGCTCAAAGAAATTCAAAGGAGCAAACCAAAAGGGAAATGGATAGAGAGAGGTTGTTAGAGGCAGGCTTAGAGAGGGAACAGAAATATTTTAATGCTGACATAAAAGTGTATTCCTGCAAAGTACAAGAGTCCTTGTTTCTATCCATGCCCCTAAGCCATTCTTGGGAGAACAGATTGTCATCACTATTCCCCATAGAAGAAAAGCAGGGATCTCAGGATATTTACATTTTTAAAAGATTTCCATCAAAAATAATTAAAATAAAAGTATTCTAGTGCCTTAAGTGGTGACCTTCAGTTTTCTGGAAAGCTCCCTTATGTGGAGATCCCCAGGTCCTCTGATAAAGAATGGTAGGAATAGATCAATTACTCCCAGCATGGGATTCTGGATAGGCCCTGGAGAAAGAATTCCAATGAGATTTTCCAATGGGGTGGGATACATTTCAGGGCAGGGAAGGTCAGTCAAGTCATTATGTAGGCAATTCATAGGATTCCAGATTTAGAGGTGGGAGGAATCTTAGAAGGGAGGTTGAGGAAAGGCCTTAAAAGAGAAAGAAGACCATTAAGCTTAACGGACTTTATAATTTTGCATTATTTTGCCGCCCAGGGTTAGTTTTGGTGTAGTTGTTCCACAGAACAAAAGGCTCCAGAGTCACCAACTCCGCCCACTTCTGACCAAACAAATGGAGTTTTGCCTAAGCAAAAGATAGCAAACCATGCAGTATTTAGAAGAGTTCATTGTTTATGTACCGATTAATTTCGATTCAATCGGTCATCGAGCATTTATGAAGCAACTGCCACATGCCAGACACAGTGCTAGGCTGTGCTGGGGATCTTCTCAAAGGGAAACAGACTCAAAAAACTTATGCAGTTTGGGGTCCTCAACAGAAAACAGCCTCAGGCTTCCTAGGTGTGGGTGCTCCCTCCAATGAAGAGCATAACCCCCTGACAATTTAGACAGCCATTAAGACCTAGCTGGATTGGAAAGCTTATCTATCCCCTTGCAATCTACCTGGTAGTGAGCCTCTCCACATACCATTAGGTGATGGTGATGGTGATGCAGTGGATACAGTACTGGGCCTAGAGTCAGAAGAGACCTGAGTTCAAATCTGGCCTCAGACACTTGGTAGGTATGTCACTCTAGGCAAGTCACTTAACCTCTGTTTGCCTTAGTTTCCTCATATGTAAAGTGGGGATAATAATGGACCCTAAGGATCAAATGAGATAACATTTGTAAAGCACTTGGTAGATAGTAAATGCTATAGAAATGTTAGTTCTTACTATTATGGCAGAAGTACAGTTCATTACTGGGCCCAGAACTAGTTTTTCCAGGTGGGAGAACTTGCCGATGCTTACGCATAACAATAACAACAATAATATAGCGTTATACGTTTACAAATATTGCCTCATTTGGCTCTAACAACAATTCTGTATAGTCATTTTACAGATGAGGAAATCGAAGCCAAAAAGAGTCAAATGACTTGCCCAGGGTAACATAGCTAGTAAATACCTAAGGCAAGATTTGAATTCCGGTCTTTCTGACTCATTGGAAGACCCTGATGTCAGGAAATTTTGAAGGTAAAAGGAAGAGGCAAAAGGAAGAGGGGGTGGCAGAGGATGAGATGGCTGGATAGTGTCACAAAAGCAACCAACATGAGCTTGGGTAGTCTTTGGAAGCTATTGGAGGATTGAAGGGTCTGGTGGTGTGTTAGGGTCTATGGGATCACGAAGAGTCAGACACCATTGAACAACAACTTCCTGACTCCAAGTCTAGATGTGTGACCATCGAGAACTTAGGGTCACTTCCATACCACAATGACTTATCAGAAGAAGACTTCACCTCCTGATCTTATCAAAAAACGCTGAGAAGCAAGAGAAGATGAACATTAGTGGGAAAGAAACCTTGGGGAAAACCCACAGATTTCCATATAAATAGCTCTTTGGACCAGTCTACCTAAAGGGCATTCATGAACTTCAACTATTCATAGATAATATTTTTATACTTTAAAAACCACTACCCTACACTATCTTCTCCTTTCTCTAAGAGATAGTAAGTCTTCAAAGAACTGGAGCTCTGAATTTCCTTCCTACTCCCCACTTAACTTACACACACATACACACACACACACACAGGCACACACAGGCACATTCATGAGGGACTTGTTCCCTGAAGTGGAGGAATGAGCTCACCTTCCAGGTGTGTAATTTAGTACCGTACCAACCAAAAAGGATCATAGGATACCTTCAAGAGCTAGCCAAGCACTTTCCAAGCCAGCCCAGAGAATAACAGAGGCCTGTATTGTAGTTGTCACTCCCCAAAGAATCAATATTACTAGCCAGTCACTGTAAACAGATCCTCCTTTGCTCTGCTGAAGCCACCCAGGAACATCCAAAAGAGCATTAACAACATGCCGTATTGTGAAGTTGCTGGCATGGTGCCATTTAGTTCTTTGCTCCCAGGAGGGCCCTGAAACACTGCCTGCTACATATTTGTGGATAAGCTTCAAGACACATTTGGGGAACATTCACGAGGTTTTGAAGTAGTTCAGTCCAAGCTACAAGTTCCCTGGGGGCTGGGACTAAGACAGATCGTGAGCAGTAGTAGACATTCTTCCTTTCCCCTCTGAAATGACCAGGAATCTCTTTTCTGCCAATGTGCCAACATGAGAGGGTTTCAGGTCGTTTCTGGGGGAGAGGGAAGGAAAGAAGTGAGCTGGTGGGGAGGGTGAGGAGCTGGGATTTAACCTAGAGGCATCATGTGTCCTATTCTACTCCCCTGAGACAAGCCTTCAACTTAGCACAAAGAGCCTTCAGCCAGCCTGTGCCTGGTCGGTTTCTGCTTTCACACCTCTATTTGGAGATAAGAGGTAATGCCTATGAATCACATAACCAAGTTGCGAAATGGATCTGATCAACTAAAATTGATGACTTTAGGTGCCAAAATGAGGCTTGCTCTGTGGGTCTTCAATGAGGTCCCTGTTTTCCTTCCCACTTACTGGAGAATCACATATTATCAGGCTCCAATGGATTGTCATATTTGCTAAAACTGAGACAATTCAACCAACTTTGGCCAGGTAAGTGAACTCAACTTTGCTCAGTCCCTTTCTTAAGGCACTGTGGTTAGTTGGCTAGGTATGGTAATGTGCCTGTGCCCAAAACCCAGCCAACCCTCCATCTTGGCCAACTGGCTACTCAAAAGGAGATGGATGATCCAAATTCTGGAAATTGTTGGAAAATCAAAACTCCAGAGCTGGAGGGGACCTTGGTGACCATCAAGTACAAACCTCTTGTGATGAGAAAATTGAGGTTCAAAGAGGTTAAATGATCTGTACAGAATCATAAGCTACTAAGTATCTGAGATAGGGCTTGAACTCAGATCTTCCCGACTTCACGTCCAGTACTCTATCTACTGCATTAAAGCACAGATGTTAGGAAGCCATTAGACTGCTGGTCTCTTAGAAGCTGGGGAAAGCATCATGAGGAAGAACCCTCCCTTTAGTGACAACTCCTGTAGGTGATCCAGAATCAGAAAAGGGGATGTGGGGAAGAGAGGGTCCATAACCCCCAAAAGCAGACAGATTCTGAGAAAACATGGCCCAAAGACCTGCAGAGCTCCAGTGTATCCTCAGGCTGGCTCTGATTGACCTACCTTTCTGATCCCTAGTCACTGCTTACAGCACTAGGTTCCTCACAACCTGCTGGCAAATCTCTGTGGAATAAACAGCATCACTGTCCAAGCATACTCGACAAAATGAAACAGGAACAAATCAACAAGTTCATTAGTTACTGATCTTATTAATTTATTATTAATATTTAATATTAATATAGTTATTATTAATGGTGTCCACTTTTTATCCAACTTCAAGAAGCTGTAGCATGCACAGCAGCCACACCCTGGTAAATGAGTCTCTGCAGACAGGTTAACCAGGTGGAGAGTAAGCAGCAGGCCTCAAAGCAGTTGGTGAGTTAGAGGATGTCTACCCCAAACATGTGAAAACTTCTCCTGCCAGAGTGGGCAGGAGGCAACGATGAGTTCCAATGGCCATGAAGGCAGCTGAAGCAAGCATTGTGGGGTGCTGAGAGCTTGGTCAGGCATCAATGATGCCAAGGGTGTCCACTGCATCCCAGACTACCACTAGTCATCCTGACTCTTGTCTTGCCATTGGACTTCAGTGACTCTGGAAGAGAGCAAGGCTGATGACTTTGTGCAAACATGCCTTACTCAAATCCAATTCACTTGCAAGTCAAGACATCCATGATGTAATTGGTCCTCTTTGAAAATGAAAAATGAACATTATTAATGTGGCATTGTTATAGTATTATTATCTCCAAAAATTACAAGTTCCTCAGGGCCATAGACTATGTCTTTTCCCCATTCCCCACATAACATATCTAACTCACACTCACATGGTAAGGCAGTGCAGTCTATAGTAGGCTTACAGTCAAAGAACCTGGGTTCAAATCTAAGCTCTGAAATTTACTAGCTGTGTAACCTGGCAAGTCACTGATTTCTTGGGACCTAAGTCAATAAAAAGAAGAGACTGGACTAAATGGTCTCCAAAGATCCTTCCAAGCCTAAATCTATGACTCTCCTTATTTCCATCTCCTGCATAAAGGCAATCAGTCTACAATCATTGTAACTTCTACACCATTCATTTCTTCAGTACCATCCACTGAACACAATCTATATTGTCTTGTGAAACTGCTTATATTCTTGCCCTGGGCAAATCTTTGATTCTTCCATCATTTTTTTTGGAGGGGGGGAAGGCAGGGCAATTGGGGTTAAGTGACTTTCCCAAGGTCACACAGCTAGTAAGTGTATCAAGTGTCTGAGGCTAGATTTGAACTCGGGTCCTCCTGACTCCAGGGCCGGTACGCTACTCACCACTCCACCTAACTGCCTCTCTTCCATCATTCTTACAGGTGTATCTTGTTTCCCCAAGTGGTTTATAAGATCCTTGTGGGAAGCTGCTTTATATTATCTTT
The DNA here is from genome assembly GCF_011100635.1 of Trichosurus vulpecula. Taxonomy (NCBI): domain Eukaryota; kingdom Metazoa; phylum Chordata; class Mammalia; order Diprotodontia; family Phalangeridae; genus Trichosurus; species Trichosurus vulpecula. The sequence goes on along the minus strand of NC_050573.1, from coordinate 241,826,774 downwards.
GTGTTATTTGCACATCTTAGGCTGTTTGATAAATGTTTGTCAGATGAATGAAGAGAACAATAAATAATAAAATTGATAATAGCACCTAGCATTTGCCTAGAACTCTACAATTTACAAAGTACTTTACATAGGTCCTCTCACCTTATCAGATCTCTCGCAGGACTTCCTTTCACTCTGCTTAACTTCCAGCAGGATTCTCCTCCTCTCCTGGCTAACTTCTGGAGGTTCCCCCCACAGGCTAGGCAAACTGGGCATAAGGAGAAGTGGCTGTCCCCTTCCCGCTAATCTCACGTATCGGACATGGTCAGAGGGAATCTTCCAACATAACCGCCGATCTCTAGGGCATTGTTGAGGGCAGCTAGTTGTCACAGTGGATAGAATGATGGGCCTGGAGTTAGGAAAAACTCATTTTCCTGAATTCAAATCTGGCCTCAGATACTACCTAGCTGTGTGACCCTGGGCAAGTCACTTAACCCTGTTTGCCTCAGTTTCCTCATCTGGAAAATGAGCTGGAGAAAGAAATGGCAAAGCACTCCAGTATTTTTGCCAAGAAAACCCCAAAATGGGGTCACAAAGAATCGGACATGACTGGACACAACAACAAATAAAGGCAGAGAGTGAGGCCAAGAGAATGATTTCCATCTAGCTCTGGTTTACTGTTCTTTCTGATTAGTAAGCTCTTCCACCAAATTGTGAGCTCCTAGAGAACAGGAACTGGTTTTTGTCTTTCTTTTGTATCCTCAGGGCTTAGTACAGTTCCTGGCACATAGTAGGCACTTACTGACTGACTGTAAGCATCTGACTTCCTTCAATCGTTTCGAGAGGCATTGCAGTGTAATGAGAAGCATATTGAACGTGGAGGTTGGAAGACCTATTTTCAAACCCTGCCTTTTCTACTTTGTAAGGTGGCAATAGACAAGACACTGAACCTCACTTTCCTCCTTTTAAAAATGTGACTAATAAGAGTAATTACTTCACAAAGCTGTTGTAAATTCAGATGAATTCATTTCTATACTGTATTCTGAAAATTTTAAAACTAGATAATGTCCATAATTACTATTATTTATTATTAACATATCCATTTAGCCAAGGTTTATTGAACAGGCCATCCACCTGGGAGGATTCACTCCAAAAGTTAAAAGAAAAGAGGAAAAGGGAGCCAGTCATACAGGCTTCACCATTGAGATTTCCTTTCAAATTTCTAACTACTGGCCCTTTTGCTGCCTTATTGCGAAATCCTATAAAGTTATATGCTTCAATAAAAATGCAGCCTCCTGGAGAGGAGAGCTTCCTTACAGCAGGAAGTCTAAGCTCTTTAGAAAAGTCAAGGAAAGAGAACCCCATTCCAGCAGTTTTATAACAAATGAACCATCTGGATGCCTTACACCTCAATGGAGAAAGACTCCCATTTGATTTTTTTTCTGGGGGAGAGGGAGGAAGGCAGCTAGGATTAGGTGACTTGCCCAGGGTCACATAGCTAGTACCTGAGGCTGGATTTGAACTCATATCCTCCTGACTTCAGGGCTAATGTTCTATCCACTGTGCCACCTAACTGTGCACTCCCCAGCCCCCATTTGATTTGTCGTGTAATTTCTGCTGACTCCATTGATTTTTCTGAGTCCTTGTCCTTTTCCAAAATAGGAACTCCTGAAGCATGATACCAAATCCTAAAGCTTGGGGTCCAAAGACCCCTTATCTTTGGATAGATTTCAGGAGGAGGATAATGAATTTGAATTTGAGAAAAAGTTACTTTTTTATGTCAAGATAATTGGTTTCCTTCCTAATGCAAAGTATTTTATTTTTATGCATTTAAAAACATTATTCTGAGAAGATGTTCATAGTCTTTGCCAGCCTGCCAAAGGGGTCCATGACACAACCATGACGAGGTTAAGACCTCCTCTCCTAAAGAGACTACACTCAGCACCTATGAAACCGAGAGATACTTCTGACTGGACAGAGCATTTCTTCTTTCATGGTTTGAAAATCTTCCTAATGACTCCATCTAGGGTATGGATGGCCTCATTTAGCAGGCAGCTCTGGTGGGAGTCAAGTCTCAAACTGATGGTTTGTTTATCTGGGAACTGTCCAGTTTCTCTTCCATCCCTACTTCCCCCTCAACACTCTAAGATGAAAGGATTACTCTCTTCCCCTTTTCCCCCAGGCTTTAATTGCAATATGTTGACTTTGGGAAGGTTTCTCATGCTCCTTTAAAAATGTAATTTGTAAGGTAAGACTTCTTTCTACCAACTGAATTACCATGAATAGTCTTGAAATAGATGGCCCTCAAATGGAAAATGTGATGGTTTTTAATGAGATTCCCATCACTCTGAAATAGTCCTCCATCATCTCCCCACCCCTACTACAATGATTTATGCCATAAAGTCTTTTATTTGTGCCATAAAGCTGATTCTAGTACTCTGAACTCCACCTCCTGCAATCCCTCACTCCCTGTAAGACGCAGCTCAGGTGCTTCCTCCTATGGAAAGCTATACCTGATCCTCACCCCACCTTAACATTTTCTCCTTTTTGAAACCACTTTGCATCTTTTGGTGTATTCTTTACCCTTTCTTATCTGTGTAGATGTAGTCTATCCCTCCAGGAGAATGTAAGCCCTTGGGAGGCAGGAATGATTTTGTCTGTGCCTTTGCAAATAATTGGTGCTTAATAAATGATTGTTGAATTACGCTGTTGGCTCTCCAGTCATTCTGTCCTCCATTCAATAGCCATGTATTCAGTAGAACATCACCAGGAGAGATACAGAGATAATACTCACTGTACTTTGCCCTCGCGGATCTGGTGGTTTGGGGGGGAAGCGGTGGGGTCGAGGATATGATACATAAACAAATAAGAAATAGAAGGGATGTACAAAAACTACAGTAATGGGCATGAATGGATTATAATCTCCAGTGGTGAAGGGAGAACCCACATCAATAAAATCACAGATCACTGAAGAAGCCATGATGCAGAATAGAAATCAATTCAATTTAACTCAATTCAAAAAACTTTTATTTAGTACTTACTAGGTGCCAAGCACTGTGTAAGGTACTGAGGACAGAAAGGGGAAGGGGGAAGGAGTCCTTGCTCCCAATAAGCTTACATACCATTTTTCAAATAAATTTTTATTGAGCTTTTCTTTTTATATCACCTACATTTCCTATAATAATATCTCATTCTATCCATATGCAAAATTTTGTTTAGCCATCCCCAGTGAACATCGCTTCTGTTTCCAGTTCTTTGCTACCCCAAAAAGTACTGCTATAAATATTTTGGTGTATATGGGGTCTTTTGTTTGGTGATTGATCTTCTAGGGGAATATGCCTGGCAATGGAATCTGAGTCAACTCTCTTTACATAATTCCAAATTGTTTTACAGAATGGTTGGACCAATTTGTAGCTCCATCAATTATGGATTGGCGTACCTGCCTTTCCACTACTTCTCCAAGATTGACTATTTCCATCTTTTGTCATCTTGACCAATTTGCCAGTTGTGACGTGAAATCTCAGAGTTGCTTTGATTTGCATTTCACTTATTGTTATTTATTTGGAGTATTCTTTCACATGGCTGTTAACAGTTTGCATACTGTTTGAACGCAAAGCGTTTGCTTGCCAAAAAGACTGTTTTATGGAGAACTCACACAGGGCAAGCATTCACATAGTGGTCAGAAGAAGGGATACAAGGACACTCTTAAGGTATCTCTCAAGAACTTTGGAATTGATTGTGTGACGTGGGAGACATTGACACAGGACCGCTCAGCATGGCTGCCCACATCAGAGAAGGTGCTGTGCTCTATGAGCAAAACAGAAACAGCTCAAAGGAAATGCAGCACGCACAAGTTTGGAGTATCCACCCCAAATGTTCACACGGGCTATTTGTCCCCGACCTGTGGTAGAGCATGCTGAGCTCCTATTGGCTTGATCAGCCACAGATGGACACATTGAATCTTGACTCAAGCATAGTGATGTCATTTTGGTTCTCTTCGAGAACAAAGGACAACAACTAACAGTTTGCAACTTTTTGAGAGCTATTTGTTCATATCCTGTAACTACTTATCTATCGGGAAATATCTTTGATCTTGCATATTTCTGTTAGTTATTTACATATCTTGGACATCAGACCGGGCACATAGTAGCCACTTAAAAAATGTTTATTGATTGATTCATTGATAGGACCCTAATGAGAGACACTTGATACAAAGATTATTCCTTAGTCACACACTTTCCTTTTATCCTGGTTTCATTGAATTTGTTTAGGCAAGAGCCTTAAATACATGTAGTCAAAATTATATATTTTACCTTTTGGAATCACCTCTATTTTTTGTTTGGTGTAGAAGTCACCTCTTAACCTCATAATTGTGAAAGGTATACAATCTGCTTACCTTCTATTTTTTTAACGATGTGATCTCTCATATTCAAGCCATGTATCAATTTTCAATTTATTGTGGTATAGCTGTGTAAAATGTTTATATAAAACTAAGTTCTGCCAAATTGCTTTATAGTTTTAAAAAATAATTGTCAAATAGAGTTTTCTCTCCCAGATAATTTGGGTATTTTGTTTTATCAAGCACTATAAATTATGTAATCTGTTAATTAACTTGAGTGGTATTGTCACTTTGTTCTACTGGTATGTCTCATTCACAAGCAAAGGATATTCCAGTTATTAATAAATCCAGCTATTTAAGTTCTTTATTTCTTTAAGGTGCATTGTATAACTGTATCTACACAGGTATTAAGTATTCTCCGATAGATTGACTCCCAGATATTTTATGCATTTCGTAGTTATTTTGAATGTAATTTTGCTATCTTTTATTGTTTACTGGGTTGTTATTGTTATATAGAAAGTCTATTGATTTTTATGAGTTTTTTTGTGCAGATTGTAACTTTCCTGAATCTATTAATTCTCTTAATTAGCTTCTTAGCTGATTGCCTAGGATATTTTTAAAATATAAACTTTTATGTCATCAATAAATACAGATAGTCTTGGCTCTTCTTTGAGTATCCTCCTTTCTTTGACTTTATTTCTCTTGTCATTGATATTGGTATCATTTCTTGAACTATGTCAAATAACAGTGGGGGAACAGGGCATCATTTCTTTGTACTTCTATTTATTAGGAAAGGTTAGAGTATTTTATCATTGCAAATAATGCTGGCTTTGGATTTTAGATAGACGCTTTTTAACCATATTTATAAAAAATGACTCTGTAGGATTTTTTCTCAAAAATCAACGTTGCACTTAGTCAATGACATTTTCTGCATTTATTGAAATAATCACATAGCTTTTGATATTTTTAATACGATTAATTCTGTAAATTGTTTTCCTACTATTGAACCATTCTTGCCACCTTGGAATAAATTCAATGTGATCATAATAAATGTTTTCTTTTTTTTTTCCACATAAATTGCTATAATCTTTCTGCCAGGATTTTTTAAAATTTTAAAATAGATATCAATTAATTATATAGGTCTATAGTGATCTATATTTCCTTTATCATTCCGTAGCTTAGGTATTAATGATATATTTGTTTTGATATAGTTGCTTATTAATTTTTGAAAATAATTTGTGTAGCATAGATAATAATTTTCCTTAAAATTTTGATGTAGTTCACCTGTAAATCCATCTAGACCAACATTGCTGTTTTTTCCTTGATACTTCCCACTGCTAGTTCAATTTCCTTTCCTGAGATTGAATTATTTAAGATCTCTATTGGGAATTCTGTTTATTTCAGTGTTTTGTACTTTTTATAATAATTTCTAATTTCTTTTGAATTATCAGTTTATAATTATAAAATGTTTTTGATATTTCATCTGGGCTTACAATTTCTCTTTGTTCATTGTTTTTTACTCTGTTAATTTGGTTTTCCTCTCTCTTTTTAAATCAGGTTGACTAAAAATTGGTCAATTCTGTCAGTCTTTTCAAAGAATGAGTTTTAGTTTTGTTTATGGTTTGGTTTTTGTTTCCATTGTATCCATTTCACCTTAATTTTCAAGATTTCTTCTTTTGTGCTTATTTTAGAATTTATTTATTTGTTTTATAATTTTAAACTATATATTCAGTTCATTAATCTTTTTTTTTCTATTTCATTGATGTTTATTTTTAAGGATATTATTTTCCTCTGAATACTGCTTTCACTGTATCCTAGGAATTTTGATATGATATTTCATCTTTATTAATTACGTCTATGATTTCTTCTTTGACTAACTTGTGATTTAGGTGAAGTCACTTTTTAAGTCTGTGTTTTTTGACCATTTTAATTGTGTTATGATCTATTAAAATTTTGTTTAGTATTTCTGCTTCTTTTAAACATTTATTTGTAATTTCTCTATATGTGATCTTATCTTGTAAGAATGCCATGTGACATGTTAGAAATATTTACATACTCTAGCAATCCCATTCAGAAGGCACCATAAATCTTTTAGATCTAAATTCTCCAACAGTTTGTCCAGTTCCACATTTTTTTAGTTTGCCTTTATGTTAGATTTGTCAAACTCAGAGATAGTCACATTAAAGTTTCCTCCTGTTATTGTGTTACTGTGTCTTTTTGCAATTGACTTAGTTTTTTTTCTATAGTTTAGATGCTATGTCAGTTGATACATGTGCTTAATATTGATAATTGTTCATTATCTAAGTTTCTTTTAAGCAAAATGTAATTTCCTTATTTATCTATTGATATTACCAATTTTTATTTTTGCTTTGTCTAAAAACATTATTGCAATCCCAGCTTTTCTTAATTCTCCTGATGCATAGTAAATTGTGTTACAACCTCTTGTTGATTCTATGTATTCCTTTGTTTTTTAGATGTGTTTGTAAGCAGCAGACCATGGTGACTTTTTTTTAATCGATTTGTTTAGTTATTCACATTTAAAAGCATTTCCTTTTCCAGCAGCATATTGAAGTTAAATGACGTGTCAGAGGTCTCACAGCTAGGAAGTTTCTAAGACTGGATTTGAACTCAGGTCTTCTCAACTCCAAACCTGGTGCCCTATCCACAGCACCACCTAGCTTCAGATAGCAAAGTTCCAATGGACTGGCCACATTGTTTGAATGCAAAAGTATGCTTGCCAAAAAGACTATTTTATGGAGAACTCACAAAGGGCAAGAATTCACATTGTGGTCTGAAGAAGCAATGCAAGGACACTCTCAAGGTCTCTCTTAAGAATTTTAGAATTGATTGTGTGACATGGAATGCACTGACACAGGTCAGCTCAGCATGGCATGCCCACATCAGAGAAGGTGCTGTGCTCTATGAGCAAAGCAGAGTTGAAACAGCTCAAAGGAAACCCAGGACACACAAATTTAGAGTATCCACCCCAAATGTTCACATGGACTATTTGTGCCCAACCTGTGGTAGAGCATTTCTAGCCTGTATTGGTCTGATCAGTCGCAGTTGGACACATTAAAACTTCACTCTGGCATAGTGATGTCATTTTGGTCCTCTTCGAGAACAAAGGACAACAACTAATCACATTTAAAATTATGAGAGTTGGGTTTGGGTTTTCATCCATTTGTGTTTCTGGTGTTGTTTTAAGATTTTAAAAATTATCTTCCTCTTTTAAGTCAATTCTTATTCCCTATAATTAGTTTAGCTCACTCTACTTCGATGCAAAAGTATTTATTCTTACAGTATTTCTTCCTCCTTTTTCCTCTACTCCTCTTTCCCAAGTTGGGGGGAGAACACTTAAATTATTGGTGTCTCTTTCTTTCCTTTATCTATTTAAAAGAAACTCCTCCATGGGCAGGGACTGCATCCTATGCCATCATAGACCCAGAACTAGAAGAAATCTTAGAAAACATCTAGTTCAAAACCCTCAGAGGAGCAAGATGATTTGCAGTGTCACCTAAGTAGCTACAAGTAGAACCAGGATTACAATAGATGTTTTTTTAACTCCTAGTTGAGTCCTATTTGTACCACACCACAGAACTTCTGTGCATTCCCCTACATTACCTTGCACAAGTAGCCCACCTGTAAACAAGCTCAAGAAACATTTATTGATGGAATAGTTCTAGATGCAGTCAAAGAATCGACAGGGAAAGACATATATAAAAGGAAAGATAAAAAAAAGATTAAAAAAATTTTTTTAAAAATTAAAAAATGAAAGGAAAGATGAATGTTTGAGCACAGAACCTGTATCTCTGGTCTCTGGACTTTACATAGGCTGTCACGAATTTCCTCTTCCTATCACCATGCTTGGCACATAGTAGGCATTTAATGCATGATTATTGTTTAATCAATCACTGACCTGTGCAATCTATTCTTTTATACAAAATTTTAATTCAGATTACACCCAAAGTTTTTGTTGGGGAAGCAGCAAGTTGTTCCTGTCAGAGCCTCTGGACTTCTGTGACCCCTCGGGTAAGATAGGTGAGTATAGTAACTAATGGAATCCCTACAATTTGGTACTGTTGCAACCATTGCTTCAGCAAATCTATCTTTAACCCTCACCATAATCATTCTAGAGGTTGAAGAAAACAAAGATTAAATAATTGGAAATAATTTGTGGTACAGCAGATATGGTTTTATTTCCAAACTACCCTACTCTATCCCAAGAGAACTTTGGCCTTCATTTGTGATGAGTCTTGTGAAGGTCACAGGAATTAGATAGGATCAGTTAAGTGTTAAGACCTCAAGTTCTGCCTAATATACCTAATCTACTTAATCCATCAAACCTGGTCTCCTTGCAAATGAAGACCCTAATCAGTAAGAATAGACCTACCTTTGCAATGGCTACTGATTTGGTTGGGGACTTGTTCTGAAAGGCAAAAACAAACATCAGAGGAGGAAATTACTTTAAATGCTGAACCTAAAGCCAGATTGTAGGTGATAAAAGTGAATTTCCTCTCCCCAGATTAAATTAAAAAACAATCTTTACATCTTCCTCCTGAGTCTTTCACTTTCCATTGTCTTCCGGTACCATTAGCTATCTGTTCCAAAGGGGATCTGTTAGTCCTTAGAGTATCAAAGGCTGTTATTGAGTCAATTCAGTTGTGTCTGACTCTTTGTGACCCCACTTGGGGTTTTCTTGGCAAAGATACTGGAGTGATTTGCCATTTCCTTCTCCGGTTCATTTTACAGATGAGGAAACTGAGGCAAACAGGGTTAAAATGACTTGTACAGGATCACACAGCTAGGAAGTATCTGAGGCCCAATTTGAAGTCTTCCTGACTCTAGGCCTGGCTCTTTATCCACTGAACCACCTAGCTGTCCATCAAGGACTATATCGCATAGCAATAGATGTCTTAGAAGTGAATCAAAAATACAAACTCCTCACCTAGCTATGAATGAAGGAAAATAATTGACAATGGAGAATTTAGAGGCCCCACCCTCAGGAGGTCAAAGAGCTGGACCTTAGGAAAATAAGCTTAAAGTTACTAAACTTTTGCTGTTCATATGCAGATTTCCCTGTGCAGGGCCTAATGATTCTGTTTTTTAACATGTCCTAATCTTTTTAAAAATTCTATTGTAGTGGGATTGGTCTACTGTTTTCTGAAAGTCAAAAAAAAACACAAGGCTTTAATTGGAAGGAGAAGTCTAATCAGGATTATCTTGAAAATGATTGCTTTAAAAGAATAGGTTTCAGTGGGATAGATGGATGACCCAGTAGCTGTCAGTTACATCTGGAACGTCCAGGTCCTTCCCCAGCTGTGTCCAAGAATCAGATGACCACAGTGCTAGAAGAAAACCTAAGGGATTTTCTTTCTAGTCCAACATTTTTGTTTTTATGGATGAAGAAACTGAAGCTCATGGAGGCTGAAGTGACTTACTTAGGATCTAGGTTACTGGCAGAGCTGGAGCTACATTTTAAGACTAAAGACTTTCTATTTCAGAAAATACCTAGGGTTTCTTCACATGCCCAGTCCCCTCCTGGCTTTTTAGCAGCTTCTTTGGGGGTAGTTCCAGCCTAGTTGAGGAGGAATTTACTGAATCCTGAAAAGTAGCTAATCACGGAAGTGTTTGTATTTTCATGAATGAGTAAAAAATTATTTATTAAGCATTTGCTATGTATTAAGCACAGGAAATACAAATGCAAACACAGAAGTAGATGGTCCCTAAGCTCCTTATTTATTTATTTTTTTTCAAATTTTTTTTTTTGCAGGGGGGAAGGCAGGGCAATTGGGGTTAAGTGACTTGCCCAAGGTCACACAGCTAGTAAATGTATCAAGTGTCTGAGGTCACATTTGAACTCAGGTGCCCTGACTCCAGGCCCGGTGCTCTACTCACTGTGCCACCTAGCTGCCCCCTTATTTATTTATTTTTAAAAAATTTTTAACAAACACTTATTAAGGGAGGCAAGGTTATAAAGGCATAGGGCAGCTAGGTGGTACAGTGGATAGAGTGCTAAACCTAGAGTCAGGAAGATCTGAGTTCAAATCTGGCCTCAGATACTTCCTAGCTGTGTGACCCTGGGCAAGTCACTTAACTCTGTATGCCTTAGTTTCCTCACCTGTAAAATGAGCTAGAGAAGGAAATGGCAAAACACTCCAGGATCTCTGCCAAGAAAATCCCAAATGGGGTCACATAGTGTCAGACGTGACTGAAAAAAAAATGGAATAACAACATATAACAAGCCCTGTGCTAAGTGGGTGTTCCAAAAGTCTTTGTGCAGTTCTAAGTTCTTAAAGCTTAAACCTGCACTAAGACTTGGAAGGTAGATACTATGATGGTCCTCATTCTGTGGATGGGGAAACTTAAGTGACTGTCCAAGGTCATACAGCTAGTACAGGGAGTATCTGATGCCAGGTTTGAACTCAAGTCCTCTTGACTCCAAGTCAAGGGCTCTATCCTTTGCTCCACCTTGCCCTCTCCTCCTTGTGGAAGAGACAATACTTGGGGAAGTAGTAGCCAAGAAAAAGAGTTTTGGTCCAGAGAGTCACAGAGGTGATGTGACATCTTGATATGTTCTTTCTAGAAACAGTAAGAGTATTGATATGATAATTATACTATAGGAGGTAGAAAGTGAGGTGAGGAGCAGGAATCGAATGGTAAGACAGCCCAGGATGGTGACTGGATGGGATGTGAGGATTGGCTTCATCTGATACTGATGAAAGAGAGTGGGCTAGGTTTGAATCGACTTTGTTCTTGCTCATCAAACAAATGTTTATTGAGCACCATTCCAGACAGCATGATATAATGCTGTATTTAGCTAAACTAAGAAATGATAAATAATACCCTTGGGACCTGGGTTCAAATCCCAGCTCCCTACTGACTCCATATGTGATCCAGCGGCTTTGCCTCCCTGGGCTTCAGTTTCATCATCTATAAGATGAAAGGATTGGGCTGGATGTTCCCTACGTTTATTCTAGTTCCAACATCAGATCCAAAGCAACGAAGGAGATACAAGCAGTATAAAGCTTGTTCCCAATCCTCAGAAAGCTACAGTCTGGTTGGCATTAACAGGGATCGCAGTTAGACACATGTGCAGTTTTATAGATTATTGTGGTTGTTCAGTCGACCCCATTTGGGTTTTTCTTCACAAAGATACTGAACTGGTCTGCCATTTCCTTCTCCAGCTCTTTTTATAGATGGGGCAAACAGGGTTAAGTGACATGCCCAAGGTCACACAGCTAGTAAGTGTCTGAGGCCAGATTCGCAATCAGAAAGATGAGTCTTCCTGATTCCAGGCCTGGCACTCTATCTGCTGAGCCCCCTACCTGCCCAGGACTACGTACATAGGGTTACTGTGAAGATCAAAAAGGAAATACATACATAAACCACTTTATAATCATAAAACTCTAGATCAGACCTTTATATGTGCCTTGGACCCCTTTGGCAGTCTGGTGAAGCCTATGGACTCCTTCTCAGAATCATATTTTGTTGCTGATAGTCATAATGGAAGGAAATCCTAATTTTCAGTTAGAAGTTAATGAAAATAAAGATACAAGATTTTATTTTCAATCAAAGTTCATATATTCCCTGACCTCTATCCACAACCCCCTGGACTCCTATATAATTGTGAGCTATTATTGGTGTTGATGCAGTAGAATATGTTTGTGTGACTGCTTGAAGCTGAAAATAAAAGATAAAAGACTATCTTTTCAAGTTCTTCTGTCTCATGCGCGCGCGCGCGCGCGCACACACACACACACACACACACACATTGTGCCCACAAAGTTACTGGGCACACAGAAGATACTTAACAAATACTTGTTCAAGTGAATTATCAGAAAAATTTTAAATCTCCAATTTGGAAGTAATTTACATTTGAATACTTCCCTTTCATCTGTTTATATCTTCTGGACACAAACAATTTTGAACCCATCCAAACATTCTAAGCAAGAGAAACCCTAGTAAATTACTCAGAAATAGGGAGTGTGACTCAAGGTCTGGGAACACAGTAGTAAGACTGTGTTATTGTGGGGTTTTTATGAGAAAGACTGCATAGTCCCAGAATTGATTGTTCAAAGAGGTTAACATGTATGGGGCTCCCTTCCAGCAAAGGACACAGTCGATTGGTGGTTGTTCACGGTTAGCCCCATGCCTGGCACGTAGTAAGTGCTATGTACATGTTAACATATTATTGTTATTAACATAGAGTTATTATTGCTAATATTCATGGAATCATGGGACTTAGAACAAGGAGAGATGTCAAAGATCATTTAGCCTCATTGGTTCCTGATCTTTGACATCTCTCCTAGCTCTAAGTCCCATAATCCCATGCAATGGAAAGAATGCTAGGTATGGACTCAGACAGCTTGGGTTTGAATAACACCTCTTCCACTGCATGACCTGTATGACTTTAGCAAGTCACTTTTAAACCTCTCATGCCTCAGTTTCCTCACCTATAAAATGAGAAAGCTAGAATGGATAACCACTAAGCTTCCTTCCAACTATATTTCTATCATTCTCAAGTATGAAGAGTCTCTTTTTAAAGTAAAATTGGATGGACAGCGAGGTGCAGCAAAGTGCAGAACACCAGTCCTGGAGTCAGGAGGACCTGAGTTCAAATCCAGCCTCAGACACTTGACACAATTTCTAGCTGTGTGGCCTTGGGCAAGTCACTTAACCCCCAATTGCCTTGCCTTCCCCCCTCCAAAAAAAATAAAGTAAAATTGGGATAACCACACTTTTTCCAACATACACACACACACACACACACACACATACACACATACACACACACACACAAATAGTAGTTGACTAAGAAAGGAAGGAAGGAAACAATCATTTATTAAATACTTAGTATGTACTGGGAATTGTGCCAAATGCTTTACAAATACCTCACGATAATCCTGCGGGGTAGGTACTATCATTATCTCATTTTACAGTTGAGCAAACTGAGGTAGACAGAGGTTAGGTGATTTGCCCAGGGTCACATAAACAGCTAGATGGCATAGTGGATAGATAGAATGCTGGGCCTGGAGTCAGGAAGACTCATCTTTCTGAGTTCAACTCTAGCCCCAGACACTTACTAGCTGTGTGACCCTGGACAAGTCACTTAACCCTGTATGCCTCAGTTTCTTCATCTGTAAAGTGAGCTAGAGAAGGAAATGGTAAACCACTCCAGTATCTTTGTGAAGAAAACCCCAAATGAGGTCATGAGAGTTGAACACAACTGAAAAACCACTGAACCGCAACAAGAACATAGCTGGTAAATGTCTAGGGTCGTATTTGAACTCTGGTCTTCCTGACTCCAAGCCTAGTATTCTATCCACTGTGCCACCTAGCTGCCTCAGAAAGAAAAAAAAAGAGGCACAAAAAGCAGACATGAATTCATTACTGCTTTTAAATGAATTTGAATATTATTAATCGCAGCAGCATCTATATATGTTTTTAATGACTATCTGCAAGATGGTCTATTTGTCATTATGAAAACTAACAGTTAGAAAGGACTCTAGAAGTCATTTTGTCAAACAGAACCTTCTCATAGCCTTCCAAATGATCCCCAACGAGGGGCCATCCAGCCTTCACTTAGAGGCCCCTAGACATCACCTTGCCAACAAGGGTCCATTCAGTCAAAGCTGTGGTTTTTCCAGTAGCAGTGTATGGTTGCCGGAGTTGGTCTATAAGGAAAGCTGAGCACCTCAGAATCAGCGCTTTTGAATCATGGTGCTAGAGAAGACTTTTGAGAATCCCTCCAACATCAAGGAGATAAAATCAGTCAGTATTTAAAGAAATTAATTCAGGCTATTCACGGGAAGGCCAAATACTGAAGCTGGAGCTTAAATACTTTGGCCACAGGACGAGAGAAGATGGAACTCATTGAAAAAGACCCTGATGTTGGGAAAAATTAAAGGCAAAAGGAGAAAGGGAAGGCAGAGGACGAGAAGGACAGATAGTATCATGGAAGCACAGAATACGCATTTGGACAGACTTACAGAGGTAGTGGGGGATAGATATAAAAGCCTGTCTCATTATGGTCCGTAGGGTCAGGAAGAGTTGGACACAACTGAACAACTGAATGAGAGCAAGAGACTTCCTTGACCACCTCCCAATGCCCCTACCTGTACAGTCACCTAACACATATCTCTCCATCTGACCTTCGGACATTAAAAATGGGAAATTCTGTTAAATGCTTGATTGAAATTTAAAAATACCATGTCGGCAGCATTCTCCAATTTACTCCTAGTTAGCCCATCAAAAAAAAGAAATGATCATGATGCATAATTTGTTGGAATGAAACAGCAATGCCTGGCATGCACATGGATTCACAGACTCCCTTGCAATGATGCCCAGATCCCTCGAGGATCCCTGACCCACTGATTAGGAACCATTGATCTACTTGAAACCCCTCACCTATAGATTCAGAGAGGTCATTCAACTTGTCTGTATAGGTAGTAGAGGCAGGCTTCAAGCCCATGTGATCCCATCCCAAATCCAGGTCTCCTGCCACCGCCGTAGGCACTCCCTCCTTCTTGATGGAAAGCACTTAACTTTCAAAGAAGGAACTTTCCAGTTAGGCTAGCTTTTCACCATCTGATTCCACCCTACTCTTCTCTAGACTTATTTCACATTTATCCCTTCCCATTACAGCCTGACTTTCTCGCTATTCCCCGAACTTGGAATCTATCCCCCAGTTCATGTCTTTGTTCAGGCTGGCCCCCACACCTAGAATACGCTTCCCTTTTCATTTCTGTCTCTTAGAGTCACTAGTTTCCTTCAACACTCAATTATTTAAGGGGCAGCGAGGTGCTGCAGGGAGTAGATCACCAGCCCCTGAGTCAGGAGGACCTGAGTTCAAAACTGACTTCAGACACTTGACACTCTTACTAGCTGTGTGACCTTGGGCAAGTCACTTAACCCCAAATGCCTTGCCTTCTCCCATCCAAAAAAAAAAAAGACTCTATTTGCACTCTAAAGCCTTCTCTGATCTCCCTTACTCCCAGGACATTCTCCCTCCTTAACTTTGTACATGTTTACATGGGCAGGCAAGAACAGGTTGTAGGATACTATATCCTGGGGCAGCTAGGTGGCACAGTGAGTAGAGCACTCGCCCTGGCGTCAGGAGGACCTGAGTTCAAATCTGGACTCAGACACTTGGCACATGTACTAGCTGTGTGACCTTGGGCAAGTCACTTAACCTCAATTTCCCTGCCTTTCTCTTTCCAAAAACAAAACAAAACAAAATATTGTATCCACCGGTAAAAACATAAGCTTCTCGAGGAGAGGAACAGATTTTCAGTGTGTGTCTATGTATCCCCAAATCTATGACTGTGCCTTGAACCTAGTAAGCACTTAATAAATTTTTTGATGAATTGAATAATACCTACATTGTTCCGATCAACTTATTCCCAATCCTCCATAGTTATGGTTAAGGGACAAACCTCCCAGAGAAAATGAGCTTCTTCAAAGATTGGTTTAGTAGAGGAGGAAGAAAGAATAAGCATTTATATGGTGCCTATCATGTGTCACGTGTTTTACAGATATTATCTCGTTTGATCCTTATAACAACGCTGAGGGGTAGGTGCTACTATTATATCCACTTCACAGTTGAGGAAACTGAGGCAAGCAGAGGTTAAGTGACTTGCCCAGGGACGCACAGCTTGAGGCAGCATTTGAAATCCGCTCTTACTGATTCCAAGCCCAATGCTTTCTGCACTGCACCACCAGCTGCCTCCAAGGCAGGATTTCCAAGTACTTTCTGACCGCACTTGAGGTATTAAGGCTATGTTACTGAAGAACGTTTCCTTGTCTTGTTTTTCTAATAGCAAAGAAACTGAAGAGCCGGGAATGCCTCCCTCCGAAGTGTAGCCGGGATGTTGCTGCCTGTCTCTATTCTCACTCTTTGGAATGTCGAAATGACCATAAGGAATCTCAGATTTCCTCAATTCAGTTACAGAAATAATTAATATAAATAAATTACACAGTGCTATAAAGTTTGTAAAATACTTTAATAATGATAGCTAACACTTACACAGTGCTTCAAGATTTGTGTGTGCTTGGTCCTCACAACAACCCTGGGAGGTGATGCTAATAGCACATCCATTTTACAAACGAAGAACCTGAGACTCAGAGAGGTTAAGGGACTTGGCTAGACTCACACAGCTAGCAAGTGTCTGAGGCAGGATTTCAACTCAGGACTTTCGAATTCCAAGTCTAATGCTCTACTCACTATGTCATCTATCTATCTCCCGTGGGACTGGTTGGAGTCTCGGCTCAGACGCTAAGGTGTGGCCTTAGGCAAGTAATTTAATCTCTTGGTTGTTCATTTGATTAAAAGGGGTGGGGATAGGGGAAGGGGAGGATTTGGGCTGGATAATCAAAGTTTACCTGTATACAGCTCTTTGTAGCATGCACCGCACTCTTTTCTTATTATTTTTTGGAGGGGGGAAAGCAAGGCAATTGGGGTTAAGTGACACAGCTAGTAAGTGTGTCCAGTGTCTGAGGCCACATTTGAACTCAGGTCCTCCTGACTCCAGGGCCGGTGCTCTACTCACTGCGCCACCTAGCTGCTTTTTAATTCATTTATTCTGTCCAGCTCTGGACCTAGCTCAACTGTTACTATCTTTATTTTACAGATTAGGAAACCGAGGATCCCAGAGGTTAAGGAAATGGCTCGTCCACAGTGAACCCCACAGCTAGTAAGTTACAGAGCTGGAAGCCCAAGCCAGGTATCTTGACTACAAGGTGCGTCCTCCTTCTAAACACATCCCAGCTGCCTCTCCAACGTGCCTTCCAGTTCCAAAATTCTAAATACACTACCTACAACATCCACCCATTGGACCACATCGTTAGCTGCATCCGATTCTTCGTGACCCCATTTGAGGTTTTCTTGGCAAAGATACTGGAACGGTTTGCCATTTCCTTCTCCAGTTCACTTTACAGATGAGGAAACAGAGGCAAACAGGGTTGAATGCCTTGCTGAATGAGCACAGATGCTAATGAGTATCTGAGGCTGCATTTGAACTCAGGACAATGGATCTTCCTGACTCCAGGCCAGACACTGTATCCACTGTGCCACCTAGGTACCCCATGTGCCCAGAGCCCGTAGACAAATAGGCAGAGGCCTTAAAGGGAATTTGGTATAGACTGAGTCACCTTTCTATCAGGAATCTGGGGAAGGTAGGGGGGAGGATAAAGGGAAATCCAAGGGCTTTTTTGCATACTGGTGTGCATGAACCCAAGTGAGACAATTAACAATAATAATAATAATAATAATAACAGTAACTAACATTTGCATAGCACTTTAAGGTTTATAAAGCGCTTTACATATGCTATCTCATCTGATCCCCACAACAGCCCTGTGGGGTAGGCACTGCTAGTATTTCCATTTTACAGATGAAGAAGTCAAGGGACAGAGGTTAAATGACTTGCCTAGGGTCATACAGTTACTAAATATCTGAGGTCATATATTTAGGTCTTCTTTATTCTATTTATTTTAATCGGGTACTTAGCTGCCCATGTAGAAAGAAAAAACTAAACCGCCAAGCATTCAAACTCTGTTTCAGAGAGCCCAAATCCAATGTGCAAAACTTACGCTTGCCAAAAAGACTGCTTTATGGAGAACTTACACAGGGCAAGTGTTCACATGGTGGTCAGAAGAAGAGACACAAGGACACTCTCAAGGTCTCTCTCTAGAACTTTGGAATTCATTGTGTGACATGAGAGACACTGGTACAGGATGGCACAGCACATCAGAGAAAGTGCTGTGCTCTATGAGCAAAGTAGAATTGAAACAGCTCAAGGAAACGCAGGATGCACAAGTTTGGAGTATCCACCCCAAATGTTCACGTGGGCTATTTGTGCCCAACCTGTGGTAGAGCATGCTGAGCTCCTATTGGCTTGATCAGCCACAGTGGGACACATTGAATCTTGACTCAAACATAGTGATGTTGTTTTGGTCCTCCTTGAGAACGAAGGACAACAGCCAACCAACCGAGAAAGAAAGGGGTAGATTGGCAGATCGATTGACGTGTTAGGACCCCATTAGCAACCACAAATACACTCTATAGCATTTGGGAGGATAATTAGAATTGGGAGCATGGAATAAATGAAAATTATTTTCAAGCACACGATAGCAACTATAGGTTGGCTTACAGATACATTATTCCCTTTGAGTTATTGATAGCTGCTTGGGATTTCCCTCTCACTCCTTTACTGTCAGGTGTGACAGCCAGGCCCAGAATCAGAGAATGTTAAAGCCAGAAGGGACTGTGTTGTCCTTCATTCTCAAAGAGGACTAATGATACCTCAAAGGTGATGTCTTGACTTGTAGGTGAATTGTGGATTTAAGTGAGGCAAGGCCGTGCAAAGTCATCAGCCTCACTATCTCCTCCAGAATCAGTGGCATCCAGGGCAAGACATGAATCAACCAGCAAAGCTGGAAGCTCCCTCCTTTCACAGGTAAGGCCCAGAAAGGAAAAGTGATTTGCCCAGGTTATCCAGGAAAGTCTCAAGTTTGGATACTGCGTAAATTGACATGTTTTTGAATTCTGTGAACTGAGTATACTGCAAAGCCAAATATCTATAATTTTATATTTTCTGTGCTGATTTGTCCCTCCGTTTGCACAAATGATTAAAATTAGGCACTCACCTGGCAGATATCGTCCATCACCATTGCCTTGAAGCAAACCCAATTACAAGTTTTGGGGAGGGGAGGAAGCATGGGCAAGGAAGGGAAACGTTAGCAAATCCTCTTGCAGCTCCTGCTTCTTTCTGATTTTCTTCTCCCCCATTCTCATCACTCCTCCCCCTTCCCCCCAACCCCACCCTAATTCTATAGCGTTCCTGGCTCTACAGGGCACAATGACGTCTTTTGAAACCTTTTTTTTTTTTTTAATCTCACCTCAAATTTGGGAACTATGAAACTCTCTGTTAAGAACTCAGTAAAGAGGCCAGTCATCTGGCTTTGTAGGGGGAAAGACAACCCTTCATTTATTTCCCGCTCCACCCTCCCCCACCCCCAGCCCACTCCTTCCTTACTCACCCTTTGTCACTGGTTCTTTTGTTTCATTGTTTACCAGTTTACTTATAAATGAACTAACACCACCTCCACTAGGATAGTGGCTTTGAAAATTACAAGACTGAATTCAGAAAGCATAGCCCCTGGCACACTTATTATAATGAGTATCCTACAACCCTTCCACGCTTTAATTCCAAGAAATATGATACAGAGTCTAACTGATACCCCTGGTGTTGAGGAAGGAAAAATTCCCAGTGTGAGTGGAGGCTGCTGGTGGAAGAGGATTAAATCAGCCATACAAATGAGCATGCTCCCCCCCAAGTCCAGAGCTTTATTGTGCTGGGCAAAGGGTGCCAGATTTGGATCTGACAGACCTGGGTCTCTAATTCCAGCTGGGCTATTTGCAGCCTGTTAAATGAGGAGGGGATGGATAGAGGGGCTAGACTAGAAGCTGACCTACACGTGCAGCATGCAAAACTCCTGAGTACAACCAGAACCAGATTAAATGTAATTGGAAAATGCTTAACAAAATAAATAAAAATATAACGTAATAATTGGGATTTTTCTAAATCAATGCGTGCTGGGTTGGACAACACTAGACAAGTGACTTCCTAGCTTAGCATAGTGCTTGGCACATAGTAGGTGCTATCATCATTCTTATCATTATTAAGATAGATGATGGAAATCAGAGCTTAGAATCAAAGTATTTTAGAGCAAGGAAAGAGCTTCAGAAACTGTTTGAGGGTCCAATACCCTCATTTTACAAAAGTGACAGTTGACAAAAATGAAGTCTGAATAGAAGTGACTTCTCTAAGGTCCTATAACTTAGTACCAGAACTGAAGCTTTTGGGAGGGGGGGCGGGGTGCACAGAGAATGCAACAACTTTATAGAAAGAAAAGTGCAGTGAAATTACTCAAAAGCCTGAAAGAAACTTGAGGGAATTTAGACACCTCCTCTCAAGCGCCAGACCAACTGCAGCGTGGATTCTTTCTGGATGTTGTAGTCAGACAGGGTGTGACCGTCTTCTAGCTGCCCCCCAGCAAAAATCAGTCTCTGCTGGTCTGGGGGGATGCCTTCTTTGTCCTGGATCTTTGCCTTGATATTCTCAATGGTGTCACTGAGCTCCACTTCAAGGGTGATGGTCTTGCCAGTCAAGGTCTTCACAGAGATCTACATCCCACCTCTGAGACGAAAGACTAAGGGAAGAGTTGATTCTTTCTGGATGTTGTAGTCAGACAGGGTGCGACCACCTTCTAGCCGCTTTCTGGCAGCTAGTAAACCTTCGTTTGCTACTGCTGCTGAATATTAATAACTATTATTTATATAGCACCTACTATGTGCCAGGCACTGTGCTAAGTGCTTCATAAGTATTATCTCACTTGATCCTCACCACAACCCATTGTACATTTAAGGCAACTGAAGCAAGCAAAGATTAAGTGACTTGCCCAAGGTCTCACAGCTAGTGTCTGAGATCACATTTGAACTCAGGGCTTCCTAACTCTAAACTGAGCGTTCTATCCCCCGTGCCACCTCACTGCTTTTAATTAATTAAACGGCCTTATTAATGGCCTCAAATACAGGCTCTGACATTTACTAATGAGCTTTTGCCTCTTCTGTAAACAGGAGATACTAATAGTCTCTTGACCCAGCTCACCAAGGTTTTGCAAGGAAGGTACTTTGTAACCTCAAAGTGATAGAGAAAGGTGAGTCATTTAGTATTTCTTTTCCATTAGGCTTTTACATATTAATGTTTTGTGAGAATTAGGGGAGAGAACTCTGAATATAATAACTACAAAAAAAAGATCCTTAAATTTTCTTGTTAACATTAGGCATTCGATGCATTCTTGATGAATTAATTAACTCTCTTGTCTTGGTGTATGGAAACCCCCAAAGGGAAAGAGTATGGCTTGAGGAGATTCAGAGAGGGAAAGGCAACACAAATAGAGAAATTTGGGGAACATTTTGGTGAATCCAAACATTGATATGATCTATTCCTATTTGCAGGTGGCTACATGGCACAGTGGATAGAGTGAAGGGACTGGAATCATGAAGACTCATCTTCTTCAGTTCAAATCTGGCCTCTGGACATTTACTAGTTGTGTGACCCTGGACAAGTCACTTAACTTTGTTTGCCTCAGTTTCCTCATCTGTAAAATGAGTTGGAGAAGGAAATGGCAAACCACTTCAATATATTTGCCAAGAAAACTCCAAATGAGGTTGCAAAGAATCAGACATGACTAAAAAACTCCTACTTGCAAAACTGGATATTTGGAATTATAGATCTTTTTTAGAAAGAAATGGAAAAGTGAAAAGGATAGCAAGAAGAAATTAGGTCAATTGAATTAAGTAAATAAATCGAATAAATTCTATACCAAATAATATTTATTTATATTTATATAATATTATTTATAATATTTATGCAATAAATAAAATATAAGAAATCATCTAAATAAAATGAAGATGAAATGGAGAAAACATAAATGAGGTGAAAATGAAAGAGATAATAAAGAGGCAAATAGGAAAAGATCCATGTAGGAAAGAATGTGAGAATGAAAAAATGAGGAAAAAAAATCAGGAAGACTTGAAAACCATGGAAGGAAAAAAAGATGAAAATTAAATGAGCTTTAATAATTGTGTTGATTTTTTTAAAGATTATCAAGCTCCTTTCCTTTTTCTAAGAGGAGGGAGATGGCAAGATGTTGAGGAAAGATCCTGGATTAGGGGGTCATCAAAGACCCAGATTGGAGGTCTAGCTATAGCACATGATGGCTGTGTTACAATGACCCAGTCACTTTACGCCTCAGTTTCCCTATCAGTAAAACAAGTTCTTTACAGCTACATTCAGCAGCTACTTCAAAGGGCTGCTCGGGAAGTCAAATGAGAAAAAAGCATAGAAAAGAGTTTTATTACCTTAAAATGCTATAGAAATGTAACCTATCATTATTTCTCAGTCACTTCTCTGGGGAAAGGAGTCAATGTGGGAGCCTGTGAGTACGAGGTGATGGATGGAGTCTTAGGAGAAATAAATGGGGATGAGGGGAATAGGTATGTGGCAAGCAGGACATGATTCTGAATCAAGGAGAAAGGAGGATGTAAGGAAAGACAGCATTTTGTGGAGTTCTCCTAGACTTTGCCAGTTTTCCCTCTTCTCGCAAGTAGGTCTCCTGTCTCTCCTATTTCCTTGCTAAGGAAGGAGAGTTAGAACTGGTCTGCTGAGTCCTCTGATGTTGTCATCTCCTAAACATCTTCATAAGATAGTAAGTTCAGGACCAGTAAGTTCAAAGGGAGGATTTAGCTTATTTACAGATATGTATCAGTGGGTGGTCAAGTTAGTCTGAATGGATAAGATGGGAAAATTAGGTTGCTTGTCTGTTTTAGTCAAAGCTCTTCAAATAGTCATTTGGGAAATGTTTAGGGCCTAGCAAAATCTCCCAAAATGTTGTTAAGGAACCAGTTTCTTCCATTTTACACTCAACATTGACTTTAATCACACCATAGGCACTTCAGATTTTGTTTTTCATCTTGGTAAAATGGAAAATGATCCCATGATTGCCACAAAGCTACATGGATCAATCAAGTAAGCTCTTTCTTTTTTTTTTTTTTTGGTGATTTGAGGGATTCATTTTTAAAGCTAATCTTTTCCTTTTGTTTTTTTCATCATATCCATTTCCAAATATATTCCTCCCCTCCCCTGACTTATGAAGCATCACTTATACAAATTTAAATAAAATTAAAGCCATGAAAGAAAACTAACCAACATATCAACTATGTCTGACAGCATATATATGCAGTGTTCCACATGTAGAGACCTCCCCCTCTGCCATGAAGGAAAGAAGATGCATTTTCTCACTTTTCTAGGGTCAAGCTTGGTCATTAGAGTTATACAGTTTTCAAATTTGATTTTCTGTTCTTTTCATTTACATTGTTGAATAGTCATCATGTACATCATTTTCCTGGTTTTGCTTACTTCACTTTGGCCCAGTTCACTTTCCTGAATCAATTTTATTTATTGTTTCTTAAGACATAATAATACGTCAGGGCATTCAGGTACCTCAGTTTGCTTCACCATTCCCCAAGTGACGTGACAAAGGAATGAAACAAACATTTATTTTGAACCTTTTTTTGTGCCAGGCACTGTTCTATAAATATTTTTATGTGATCTTTATTAGAGGCAGGTGTAATTATTATTTCCATCTTAACAGTTGAGGAAATTAAGGCAAAGAGAGATAAAGAGACTTGCCTAGAATCACACAACTAGTAAATAAGAATCTGAGACTGGATTTGAATTTAGGTCTTCCTGACTCGAGTTCCATCACTCTATGCACTGTACCACCTAGATGCCTACAATGAGCATCTACATTTGTTTCCTGCTCTTTGTTACTACAGAAATTCTGCTATGACTACATTGGTGTGTATGGGCCCTTCCTTTCTTTCCTCTTTCCTTCCTTCCCTCTTTCTTTCCTTCCTTCCTTCCTTCCCTCTTTCCTTCCTTCCTTCCTTCCTTCCTTCTTTTCATCTTTCTTTCCTTCCTTTCTTCTTTCCATCTTTCTTTCCTTCCTTCCTTCCTTTCATCTCCTTGGGGCATATGCCTAGCAGCGGGATCTCTGAGTCTGAGTTAGGGCACGGATATTTTAGTCATTTTTCTTAGCATAGTTTCAAATTGCTTTCCAAAGTGGTTGAATTACTTCATAGCTCCACCAAAAGTGTATTAGTGCACCTGACTTCCAGAAACTCCTCCAACATTGACCATTCCTATTTTTGTCATCTTTACCAACTTGTTGGGTATGAAGTGAACCCAAAAAGTTGTTATGATTTGTGTTTCTCTTATTATTAGTGATATGGAACAATCTTTCATATAGTTGTTAATAGTTTACAATTCTTTAGAGAACTGTTTATTCATGTCCTTTGATCATTTATCCATTAGGAAACAACTCTTGGGCTTTATATACACATCCATTCTTAAGGAGTTTTTTTCCCTTTTTTGTTTTTATTTGGAGGGGAGAACGAAAGGCAATTGGGATTAAGTGACTGGCCTAAGGTCACACAGCTAGTAAGTGTGTCAAGTGTCTGAGGTCAAATTTGAATTCAGGTCCTCCTGACTCCAGGGCTGGTGCTCTACTCACTGTGCCACCTAGCTGCCCCCGGTTTTTTCCCTTTTAAAAACACTCCAGCATGTTGGTTTTTTTTTTTCTTTCCAGGAAGAGATAAGCTAAAATTCAAAAAAGCAAGAGTTGTATTAGAAAGCCTGAATCCACAATCCATCATCCCCTTCAAAAGCTCTCTGTCTTGGTATAAAGCAGGGTATTCATTTTGTCCCAGGTAATGGCCCCAAGACAGTGAAGCTATGGCAGCACTAGTAAGAAATAAGAAAAAAACTCATTCCCCTACTCTCTTCCTCTTCCAAATTCTGACTCATCTTAAGAAGAGGAAGAAAGCAGCTTGGGTGTTGAACTGGAGCCTGCCTTTGTAATCAGGGCAAATAGAGAAACACCACCGCCATCTGGGTCCTACATTGACTAATCACTCTAGGAGCTTATGTAATGCCCAGGCTTCAAAAGAGCTTAAGCAAACACCAGCTCATTTATCTTCATCATGCCTGGGAACAACTAGTATGACCCCTTCTTTCAAATAAGGGGAAACCAAGGTATGGTTGGGATAAAAAGACTTAAGTCAATAGTATTCCGAAAAGTACAACCCAAAGCAATGATGCTGGTGGTGTCGATGGCCATTTATTAAGCACTCGCAGTGCACTGGGATACCATATGAAATGTGTGAAAACAAAGGCATGGGATTGCCATGGAGCTTAAGAGGAAGGGGACACAGAATACAGAACTCCTGGGCCCCAGCATCTCTGGCAGGTGAATTCCCTAAACAGAGCAGCAGACAACAGCACTCAAGTCCATCAATTGCATTATACGTTAGTATGAAGGTCCATTAATATCTTCTCAGAAAGGGGGAAAAAATCCAATATTTTGGCAAGCACCAACATTTTTCTGCTGGACCTTCCTATTTTCCCAAGCTATGTGAAGCAAAAAAGTTTTGTGTAACTTTCCAGTGGCCTTGATTAAAGGTGTTATGCAATTGAATATAACTATGACTAGTTTACTTTAAAGTCTATACCAGCTTATCGACTATTTGGATATAGCTGGAAATACAGAGAGAGTGAGACCTTAACAAATATTACTAGATATTTCTTTGAGCTGATGATTTGGGGGCTTTCTCTTCCCTGGGTGTCTCAATCTTGTCCTCATTTACTTTTTCAACATTACTACCGACTCTAACCCTACAGAGACTCTGTTTTTCAGCCAGACAAAAAAAGGTATTTTCTTTACTTTTGTTCTGAACTCTGGAATTCCCATCCTGATTGGTGAGTACATCACATGACCCTTTATGTCATGGCCCCAAGAATGCTCCATATTCCACCTGGTCACCTGCCTTCCAGATGCAGGCTTTGCCCCCCCACCCCACTCCACCCTTTTCTAATTTGGGAACTATAATCAAATCAATATGGCCATTACTACCAGAAGGGAGTGTCAATCAATTCCCCTATGAGTCTACTAAACAACCCTTTGACTTCCCAAACCACTAGGAGTAGTGTCTTTGTGTATATATTAGAAGTAGTGGCGTGTGTGTGTGTGTGTGTGTGTGTGTGTGTGTGTGTGTGTGTGTATTGGCCTTAAACATATAATAGTAGTGGCTATGCATGTGTATGAGTGTGTATATTCATTCATTCACTTATTTATTTAGGAGTAGTGGCCAGGGAGGATATATATGCATATCATATATGTACATATATGTATATATATGAGAATATGCATATACATATATGTTCTAGATATTCTAGATATATGTGTGTATATCTATGTATATATATACATGTATAAAGTGTATCTTCTCTCTTTTATATTCCTATCCATATAACTTCTCTCTTTAGAATGCAAGCTCCCAAGACTCTACTAAACATGCCTTTGACTTCCCACCCTCTCTGGCCACCACTCCCCCCATATTTATTATTTCTGCCATTAGAATGCAAACTACTTGAGGGCAGGGACTATCTTTTTTTATTTATAGTCCTTACTTTTAACATAGTGTTTGGTTCATATAGCTTAATGAATGGTTGTTGGGGGATTTTTTTCCCCATTAATTCATACTTAAATCCTATGCCTCAGCTTCTTCTGCTCCCTCCCCCCTCCCCCACTGCTTATCTGAATCTTACCCACCCTTCAGGGTCCTGCTTGAGTCACATCTCCTCTATGAAGCCCTACTTAGCCATAGTGATCTTGTCCTCCTTTGAATTCTATAGACCATCTGATCTATACCACTCATTTGGTACTCATTCTAGTAATACCTTATATTCATTTTCTATTTCTTCATTTATTCAACAAATGTGTATTGAACGGCACCTACGTGCCAGACACTGTACTACTCATTGATTGACTGATTCTCCCTCAAATAGCTAATATCATAAAATAAGACCCAAGTTATCCTGGCATATCAGTGTCTATATGGTTTACCCAAAGTAGAGATGTTTAAGGAGTAAAAATTTCACAAACTCCAGAGTTGCCTAGTCTCCTATCTAACACCTCCATGTAAATTGAAAGATTGTCACCATCAATATTTAACATCCATGCACTGGATTTTGTGTCAGAACACCTGGATTCAAATCCCAGTTCTGCTACTCACTAAGCAAGGTCCCAAATCAGCCATTCCTCATTCTCTGGACTTCCCCACCAAAACTCAGCTTCCTTCTCCCTCTACCCCTGGGAATCCTTTCTCCCATTGTGAAGTTCTTCCTGGAAATTCCATTTTGGGGAAAGGTGCAAACCAGCCACTCATTCTCTGGGCTTTGAGACAGACCATGCTCCTGCTCAGGCACCTCCTCAACCCCTCCTTTCAGTTCCCCTTTTATGTGTCTTCCCTCATTGGGGGCAGGGATTGTCTTTCATTTTGTTTGTGTTTGTATCCCCAGCACTTACCATGATTCCTAGCACACAGCAAGAACTTAATAAATGCTTGTTGACTTGGGCAAGTTATTTCACATCTCTGGGTCTCAGTTTCTTCATCTGTAAAATCTGGGGTTGGGTTTGAATTGCCTGTTTTCTAAGATGCCTTCCCATTCTAAAAATCTAAAAAATCCTCACAAGAACAGCTCACATTTCTATGGTGTTTCAAAGTTTACAAAACAAATATTGCCTCATTTGATATTCAAAAAAAATTCTGTGGTGCAGATAATACAATTATGATCCTCCACTTTGAGGAAACTGAGGCTTATAAAGGCAAATGACTTGCCCAAGGTCACACAGGTGACAATGGCAGAACTGACTCCAGATTCCATGTTCTTTACACTCCTCAAACTGCCTCCCATGTACTGAGCTCTGACACCAATGCCTGGTGTCTTATCAGAAGACTGTGGACAAATAGGATTGAAGAAAGCCAGCAGCCAGAGTTGAACATAGGGACGTCTGGATTGCTCTTTACCATCAGAGGAATCCCTCCTGATAAAGAACAGTAGGCAGCATAGTCTGTCTCTAATAAGGGGCCACCGACACAGAGAAGGTGGCTAACACAAGCCCTGCTCAGCTTACTCTAGTTCCTTCACAATGCGCCCAAGGAGGGTTCCTTATCAGAAAGATAACCCTCCAAAGAGATTCTTCTTCTCACCAAGGAGTGGGCTGGGAAAGCTGCGAGAGGGAAAAGGGCTTCCCCCAGATGTCCATTTTCTCATGGAACTTGTCACAACTGTTTCTCTTCTTGCTTGTTTGGAGATGAATTCCCTGGGCCCCTGCTCTGGGGGCCGCTCCAGAAGCAGGGACCACACCAGTGCCCTTCTTTTTCCCACCGGTGTAGTCCCTGGGGATGGTTTTTTTTTATGGTCTTCAACTCCACTGGTTGTTAGCCTCCAGTGTTTGGAGATGGTAGATGATTAAACCTGCTAACCAGGTGTCCCTGTAACCTTTGTCATCTGAAGGCTGGGAGCATTACCTGGTTCAGCTAAAGTCTGCCAGCTGGCTTCAATGCTGCTTCAAACAAGCCCCAGACAGACAGATCCAGTGGGTGAAAGACTAATGATTCCAACTTATTTCTCAGCCCAGAGCCCAGCAACCAAAGCCCCAAATCCCCATGCATCAACCTTGCAATGTCTGTCCAGGCTACTAGCGTTTGGAAGGAATGTGGCCCCTGGCTTTTTTTTAACCCCCCTTTTCTAGGGGATTTCTACCAAGTAAATAATAAAAATGTGTAATCATTGACTAGGCTTTTAAACTGAACTGAAGGTAAGTTTGCACTTCTGTTACAGATAAATCTTGCCACTGGTTCCTTTCCTCCCCCCAACCTCACTGACCCTGCCACCCCAGCAGGCTAGAATCGCCTCTCATCTCAGAGGGACTAGTTTCAGCCAAGGGGCACAACAGTCAGAGTAAGGGTGGTAGCAGTACAACCCACAGTTTTATGAGTTCCGGACTGGGGTACATAAAAGATTATATAACTGGGTTTACAGGCCAGGGTTTCCTCAAAGTGGAAGACCCTACAGGGTAAGCCCAATTTCTGACCCCAGGGAGGAAAGGTCAGAGAGAGAGGCAGAACCTGGGGTCACAGGGACCAAGGAGGGGCAGGTTACATGGGCAATATTGTTAAGCTCAGAGACAGGACACTCTGGGTCCATATCGCCTAACCTCAACAGCCCCTCTTGCCAACAGGAGTCAGTAAGAAGCCTTCTGTTTGCTTTCTAAGGCTGACTTCTCACCAACAGACATATGTTTCAGGAAGATCATGACTGAACAAATAGCACCCAACACAGAAAGAGCACTTTCTGAGCATTTTCTCAGCGTGCCGAGTTTGGCTACTATTCAAGGTGAGCTGGAAGACAGCTCGATCTGTTCTCATGTAGCTGCTTGGCCAGCTACATACTCCTCCTGACCACTGGGTGCTGGTTAACTGAATTTAGCTGCAGTAGGTCCCAAAAAAGAAAAGACCCTCTTTGGGGCATTGTAGCTTTGATCCTTGTGGCTCTTACTGGAATCAAGAAAATAACCATTATTTGTTGACCTAGATGCTATGGAGGATGAGTGTAAGGCTCCTCATACTAATAAAAGCATATTTCCTTCTTTCCTCTCTTCTTCACTGCTTTCTTTCCTTCTTTCTTTCCTCTTTCCCTTTCTTCCTTCTTCCTCTCTCTTCCTTCCTTCATTCCATTCTTCTTTCCTTGCTTCTGTCTTTTCTTCCTTTTCCCCTTCTTTCCTTCTTCCTTCTACCTTTCCTCCTTCCCTTCCTTCCTTCATCCTTCTCCCTCTTCCTTCCTTCATTCCATCCTTCTTTCCTTCCTTCCTACTTTCCATATTGGTTCTGCCTCTTACTAATTACATGACTTTAGACAAGTCACTTCACTTCTCTCTGAGCATCAATTTAGTATTTGGACTAATAGTAATAATAATAACTCATACTTCTATATTATTGTAAGGTTTTCAGAATGCCTTCCTGACAATTGTGTTGTGATCCTAACTGAGGTTCATGCTTAAGTCACATGGCTGCCACAGCAGAGGCTCACAGATGAAGAGCTTAAACGTCATCGAGTCCAACTTCCTCATTTTACAAATAAGGAAAGTAAGAACCCAAAAGTGAAGTGACTTGTCCAAGGTCATATAGCTAATAAATGGCAAAAGCATAATTCAGGTCCTCTGACTTCCAATCTAGGCACCACAGGATAGGCAGTAAAAATCAAGGTGCTTGCCCTTAGACAGGATTCTAATTCAAATCACCTGCCTCTAAGTCTGGGTCTCTTTCTGGGTCATATTCTCATCTATAAAATGAGGCATTTGGACCGGAATTATTTCTTTTTTTTTTTTTAGATCTTTAAGGAGCTTTTAAATTTTATTTATTTTTTCTTTTTTTTAAAAAATATTTATTTATTTTTGGTTTTCAGCATTCACTTTTATAATATTTTGAGCTCTAAATTTTCCCCCTCCCCAAGACAGCATGCAATCTGATATAGGCTATACATGTACCATCATATTAAACAGAATTCCACATAAGTCATGTTGTGAAAGAAGAATCAGAACAAAGGGGAAAAACCATGAAGGGGAGAGGGAGGGAGGGGGAGAGTGAGAGAGAGAAAGAGGGGGAGAGAATAGTATGCTTCAATCTGCATTCAGACCCCATGGTTCTTTCTCTGGATGTGGATAGCATTTTCCATCATGAGTCTTTTGGTGTTGTCTTAGATCATTGTATTGCTGAGAAGAGCTAAGTCTATTAGAGTTGGACCAGAATATTTCTAAGGCCCCTTCCAGCTCTAGTATTCCATGGTTCTACAAATTAAGGAATAATTATATTTCCAATCTCTATTCTTAAGTTCAGAAACTCTCTCAAGTTATAAAGATCAAAACAAGACAAAGCTGATTTTAGAGCTCACACTGTTACTTTGCTCTGTAAATCTTTCTAGCGTGTCTGGTAAAAGGCAATAAAATTCTGACCAGAAAAGCTGTTATTTTATGGGATGAGTTTACAAAAAAAAAAATCTGAAAAGGGAGAGTTCAGAGTGGCAGGAAGACTTTAGGGGGCAGGAAAGGTGTCTTCTCCTCTGCCTCTAGGTACCCCTGGATCCCTTTAAGGCTCAGTTCACATGCTACCCCCATAGGATACCTTTCCTGATCCAACCAGTTGTTAATATTCTCCCCCTTCCCACAAATGGTTGTTGTTCAATCTCGTCTGACTCTTTGTGACCCTGTGAACCATACTGTCCATGGGGTTTTCTTGGCAAAGATACTGGAGTGGTTTGCCATTTCCTTCTCCAGTCGATTAAGCCAAACAGAGGTCAATTGACTTGCTCAGGGTCACACAGCTAATACATGTCTGAAACTGGATTTAAACTCAGGTCTTACTGACTCCAGGCCCAGCCCTCTATCCCCTGATCCATTTCTCTGCCTCAAATTACCCACAAATTAGTTTTTAATTTATTTTTCATATATTTTACACTGAATTATCTGTGTGCCTATTATTCCTCCCCTCTCCCTCGGTAGAATTTAAGCTTACTGAGTACAGGGATTTTGTATTTTTGGTCTTTCTACCACTGGAGCCTAGCACAGTGCCTTACACATAATAAATACTTAATGAATACTTGTTGAATAAATGAAAGATCTTTCTTTTGCACTTAGCCTCTTCACCCTTAGTTATTCATGTATTTGTCCTTTCTTTCACTAGCCTGGTAATTCCTTGGGAACAAGGCACAGGTTTCATCTACCTTCACATCTCCAGTGTCTTGCACATAGTGGACACTTGACAAATGATTATCTAATTCAGTTCAATTCAGTTGAAGGGCAAGAAGGAAACCCATCTGACTGAAGCTGAGTGTCAGTTAGGCAACAGCTGTAAAAAAAATTGGGGGGTGGGGGGAGAGGACAGGAGAAGACAATGACAGACCTTAAAGGGCAAAAGGAATTTGGTCTCCCTTGGTAGGCAATAGCAAGTCATTAACCTAGAAGCAGTGTGCAGGATGGATTGGAGATAGAAAGACTCTTCCTGTAGGAACTAAGTCCTCCCACTCCAAATCCAGAGATAAAGTCCTGGACTGTGACATTGTCAAATGCCTTCCCTGGAGTGGGGTGGGGGCCATATTGATTTGATTACAGTTCCAAAATTGGAAAAGGGTGGAGTAGGGTGGTCCTCTGGAGCACAGATGGAGCAGTAAGAATGGAGAAGAAAGGGTGACTTCAGGTAGCTCTTCCTCTACTGAAATAGCTGAACCTGGTGATGCTCTGGATATAGCAAATGATCAAAAGAATAACTTCAAAGATGGTTCCAGGTTTCCAGTCTGAGAAATGAGAAGAGTGGTGGGTTTGTTGACTGAAATGAGATCATTGGGAAGGGAAGCCAAGCTGGATAGATGAAGGGCAGGCTGGGCGGGTAGGAAAAACAGCAGCAATATGGTAGGAGAAAAGAGCACTGGGACTAGAAACACAAGACCTGCATTTAAAAAAAAAGACCTCTGTACAAATCCTGTATCTGTTACTGATTAGCTGTGGGAAATCAGACAAATCATTCCACTTCTCTGGGCCTCAGTTTCCCCATTAGGAAAAAAATAGCCAGATGAGATGCTCTTTGGCTCTAGAATCCAGCTATAACTCTCAGGATGAAGGAGATAGTAAAATTCATCTCAGCTCTCAGCAAATAAGATGTTTGGACCCTAGCATGTTCCTATAATGATAAGAATTTTATTCTTCTTTTCCCCTAATTTGTATTCTAATGATCACCTGCCCATTTCACTAATTCTTGCTCCTGACTATCAAATGTGGCTCATTTTATACCAATATTTCTCTCCTTCCCTTTCTTTTTCTAAAGGGAAATGATGTTACTGAATAAAAGGCCAGAGAGTGGAAACTGGATTCTTAGAGAGCACAGAGTTGATGGTCTTTGAAGTTTGCAAGGTTCACCTCCCAAGATACCCAGATACTAACTATTCTGCTTTAACTTCAAAGCCCAAACCATTCCTGAGCACAGAATCTTGGGGGAGAAGGGGAGAAGGAGGGAGATTGTATGCATAAAATAAACCAGGGCAGCCTTAAAGGGCAAAAGAAGTCATAAGGGAGCAACATGAAAACTGCAAAAAGTGTATGAAAGGGAAGGGAAGTATGTGACAACCAGCTAGCCCCAAGTTCCTTAGTAAATAAAGCTTTGGCAATTGATTGTGTGTGGCCACTTTGGATCACAGGGTCATTGGTAGTGTACTAGATGGCTGCAAAGGTCCTTCCCAACTTTAAAATTCTGTGATTTGGGGCCAAAAGGGGATCATCTAGTCCAGGGATTCTTAACCCTTTTTGTGTCATGCACGCCTTAATAGTCTGGTAAAGCCTATGGAGCCCCTTCTCAGGATAACATTTTTAAATGCATAAAATAAAATGCACAGGTAAATTACAAAGGAAATCAATTCTATTGAAATATAATTACCAAAATATTTCTAAAAGTAAATTTATTGAGCCCAGGTTAAAAAGCTTTGATCTAGTCTACACCCTTGCCTCCCCATTTTAGAGATGAGAAGACTGAGACCCAGGGAACAGTAATGATTTGTTCAAGATCACATTTATGTGTAGTAGAGCTGGAATTCGAAGCCAAGCCATCCAACTCCAAAGCTCTCTGTACTCTTTCTAATGTACCACACTGCTTAGTTCTTCTTCTTTTTAATCATTAGCTTCAGGGACCTGCCTTTTACCTTTCTATGTCCCTGTCCAACTTTCGTAGAATCACCATCACACCATGTGTCTATGCTCTCAATTTGCACAATCCTAGAGGTGACTCCACCTAAGAGCAAAATGGGTAACTGAACAAGGGAAGGGAAAAAGAAAGGACCAAGAATTTATGTGCTGGGCACTGGGCTAAGCACTTTACAAGCATTATCTATTAGGTCATAATCAATTTCAGAGCTATTTTTTCTACACTGAGTGTCCAGATACAGGTTCTAGGTGTATATCCATTTCACCCTGAAAATCCAACCAACTCAGTCAGTAGGTCTCTTCTTAACTGCATTCAGTCTTATTAAAGCCACTTTGGGGAATGGAGCAACATTCTCTTTCAAAACACAATGTGGATCAGTCATGCCCTAAACCTCCCTTGTTCCAATTAAAGTGTTGATACCAGAAATTGAGGCTGTTGAAAGATCTCTATCTCCTTAAGAATGAAGCCATTCATCACTTTCACTCCCTTGTGATCTATGCTTTCTTATATTCCCCATTTCCGTGTTCAGCATCATAGAATCTGAGTAAGAAGGAACTCGAGGGGTCACTTAGTGCAACCTGCTTGACAAAGGGTCACTTCTACAAAAGCCCCAGTGAAGTGGGAATGCCTCTGATGAAGAGAATCCTCCTACCTCCTGAAGCAGACCGTGCCCCCTTTGGACAGCTCCCTCGAAGCCTTTGCAGAAAGTACAGCAAACTCCAATGTGGCTCTAGCCAGCTTTCACCCACTGCTCCTAATTGTGTCCTCTGGAGCCAGGTAGAAAAAGTCCAGTCCTTTCTTGTCATGACAGCCCTTCAAATACATGAAGACAGCTAGAATACCCTACTTAAATTCCTGGCAAACCATTCTCGCATCTTTCCAAATAGGATCATCAATGTATGATATGTGAAGAAGAAAAGCAAGCCATCTGTAACAGAGGATAAAAGCTTTATGTACAATCTGCCTGTGAATCTAGAAGTGCTCAGATGCAGCTAGGTGGTACAATGGATAGAGCTCAGGGCCTAGAGGGAGGAAGACCCAAATTCAAATCTAGCTTCAGGCACTGACTTTAGGCTACATTAAGTCTAGAACAAGAAAAGTGATAGTTCTGTTTTCTGCCATGCTCAGATCACAGGTGGAATATCATAGTAATGTCTGGAGAGAGCATCTCGACTAGAGTTAAGAAGATTGATCTTCCTGAGTTCAAATATGACCTTAGACACTTTCTAGTTGTGTGACCCAGGGCAAGGCACTTAACCTCTGTCTGCTTCGGTTTCCTGATCTGTAAAAGGGAGTAATAATAGCACCTACTTTCCAAGGTGGCTAAAAAGATCAAATCAAAGTCAACTGCAAGTCATGTCATCATTTCCCTGATGCCGAGGTCCTCCTCAAAAACAAAGACAAACACAACTTGCTAGTCGTTCAAGCTACCTGAATAGGGACCCAGCCAGCTGGGTAACTCAACTCGACCTCTCCCTCTCCTTCTCTCCAAAGGGAGGTAAATTTTGAAGGCTGGAAGCCCAACTTGGGGTTTATTGGCTAGATTCCTGCCTTTCTTTCTTCCTTCTTTCCTTCCTTCCTTCTTTCTTTCTTTCTTTCTTTCTTTCTTTCTTTCTTTCTTTCTTTCTGGACCCAGCCAACTGGGTAACTCAACTCAACCTCTCCCTCTCCTCTTCCTCTCCAAAGGGAGGTAAATTTTGATGACCAGAAGCTCCCCAGGTAACTTGAGGTTTACTAGCTAGGTTCCTTCCTTCCTTCCCTCCTTCCCTCCTTTCTTTCTTCCTTCCTTCCTTCCTTTCATTCTTTCTTTTTTCTTTCTTTCTTCCTTCCTTCCTTTCATTCTTTCTTTCCTTTTCTTTCTTTCTTTCTTTCTTTCTTTCTTTCTTTCTTTCTTTCTCTTCTTCTTTCTTTCTTTCAACCCATTTCACTCTGAAGCTCATAGATCCCTACCCAAGCTCCACTTAATGGCTATGTTTTGGACACTCCTGGCTCAGAGTGAATGTCAATGGTAACTTTCTCTCTTGATTGATCTTCCCCTCCCAGTTTGATTTTTTTTTCTCTTTTTTCTAACTAAAGGGGCCACCCCTTGACTCACTTCTTAACGAAGTCTATTCACTGAATGGGCATTACCTCACTCAAAGTAAGAATGTAAAAAGGTCTGAAAGGGCCAGGGTCTCCCATCCTGGGCCATCCCCAGTCGTCCTGGTGAATATCAGGCCACTGGACCCAGATGGCTCTGGAGGAGAAAGTAAAGCTGGTGACCTTGCACAGCCCTCCTTCACTCAAATGAAAGTCAACTGCAAGTCATGTCATTGTTTTCTTGATATCATTGTCCTCTTCCAAAATGGAGGACATGTACCATCCACAAGCTCAATAGGCATGTCATCCATGCTTTCATCCAAATCGTTGCTAACCAGTCCTGGGCCTAGGACACGTCCTTAGCAGACT
Source organism: Trichosurus vulpecula (assembly GCF_011100635.1). Classification (NCBI taxonomy): domain Eukaryota; kingdom Metazoa; phylum Chordata; class Mammalia; order Diprotodontia; family Phalangeridae; genus Trichosurus; species Trichosurus vulpecula. Next base: position 241,790,795 of record NC_050573.1, on the reverse strand, counting down.
ACCCCAGAGACCTCCCTCCAAGTTGACATTGGAGCATTAATGATACTCTTTTGGTGCCTCACTCACAAAAGCTTAGTGCCAGATAGAACCTTAAGATTATTATAGGCTCTGGAATTGGAAGGAGCATTCAAGATGATCTAGTCAAACTCAGTCATTTTAGAGATGAGGAAATTGAGGCTCCCACAGGAGAAGTACATTGCTCAATAGCTCTTTGTTCTTATTGTTGTTTGTCCCTCATTCTGCAAGAGGACCATGCCATCAGGGAGGTGATGCCAGGAATTGCAAGTGAATTGGATTTTTAAATGAGAGAGGGCTGTGCAAGGTCACCAGCCTCACTTTCTCCTCTGGAACCTTCTGGGTCCAGTGGCTTAACAGTACATAGGTACTTTAGCAGGCACTTTAGACATCGTTCAAATTCAAAGCTCTTTTCTATTGTCCGGCCACATCACTGCTCATCTAATTCAACTCATTCATTTTACAGATGTAGAAACTGTGGCCCAGAGAAATGAAATGAATTGCCTAACTTCACACAGCTTGTAAATTAGTTATGGCAATAAAATAAAATTCAGGTCACTACAACACACAGCCTCACCTTGTCTCTGTGTCTAGGATTCTACATTTGAACCTTTTCTAATGTCATAATGATTAACAAAGAACCCATAACTCTTTCAAAGTATTTTTTGTTTTTATATTATTATTTTATTATTAATGTATTATACTAGATATAATATATTTTATTATTTATTGTATTATTTATTATATTAATTTCCAAATATTTATTATTTTATTGTTTATTATATTAATTTCCAATTAAATTGGAATTGTCCCTTCTCCTTCTAGAAAGTCCCTTAAAATAAAGACTAGAAAAGATAAAAACAATTCCAGCAAAACCAATCCCTTCCCAATACAGACACACCTCCATCCTGATACCTTTGAAGACCCATTTCAAATGTTCTCTCTACCAAGTGCTTGCCTTGATTTGACCAGCCAGGTCTCATCTATGAACTCTTATAGCAGCTTTTTCAGTATTTTCAAAGCCTACTTACTTTGTTTAAATCTGGCCTCGGACTCTTAGTAGCTGTGTGACCCTGGGCAAGACACTTAACCCTGTTTGCCTCAGTTTCCTCAGCCATAAAATGAGCTAGAGAAAGAAATGGCAAACCACTCCAATATCTTTGCCAAGAAAATTCTAAATGGGGTCACAAAGAGTTAAACGCAACTGAAATGACTGAAGAACAACAACAACAACATTAACTCACTTTGGATTATATTGCTTATGTGCCTTAAGTGTTTAAGGGCTAGGATTGTGTGTCATTTAACTCTGTATTCCCTCACAGAACCTGCTATAGTTCTATAGTATTTGTTAAACTGTTGAATTTGTTTTTTAAGGTCAGATCTATGCAGGGTCATCTCCAAAATACAGCCTCCGTCCATTCTTCCCATGCCAGCCCAAGACTAGACAATTTCCAGTCATTGGCCGCTGAAGCCCCTTCTCTTCTCTGGAAATATGTGAGGTGAAGATTATTACCTCATCCTTTACAGAATAAATTCTCCAAATGGCCTGTGGGTCTGTAGGTAGGATGTCGATAAAAAGAAAATTTCCCAGGCTCCCAAGCTTTGGCTAGATGGGACAAATTTACAAAACCGCAAGCAGCTGATTAAAGTATTTCCCTGGAAAATAAAAAAGTAACTAGAAGGACAAGGGAATTAATCCAATCCCCTAATCTAAGTAGAATGTAAATTTATTGAGGGAAGGACTGTAATTATTTTTCAATTGATGAAAATCCACCCACTCTGTCTCTCATCTCCTCCTTTTCTTCCCCTTTCCCCCATTAAGAAAAACAAAAAACCTTTGTCACAAACATGTATAATTAAGCAAAACAAATCCCCACATTGGCCTTCTCCAAAAAAGTTTGTCTCAATCTGCACCCTGAGTCTATCACCTTTTTCAAGAGGGTAGACAGCATGTTTCTTCATGAGTCCCCTGGACTTGTGGTGGATCACTTCCTGGATCAAAGTTCCCAAGTTTTTCACAGTTGTTTGTCTTTATGTTATTGTCATTATTATGTAAATTGTTCTGATTGTGCTCACTTTTCATCTATTCATACAAACCTCAGATTTCTCTAAAGCTATCCCCTTCAGAATTTCTTTTTCCCTTAATAATATTTTTTTCCAATTACATGTAAAGATAGTTTTCAGAATTCATTTTTGTAAGATTTTGAGTTCCAAATTTTTCTTCTTCCCTCACTTCCCTCCCCCCTCCCCAAGACAGCAAATAATCGGATATAGGTTATACTTGTATAATCATATTAAACGTATTTCCACACTAGTCATGTTGTGAAAGAAGAATTAGAACAAAAGGGGGAAACCATGAGAAAGAAAAATCAAAAAACAAAAAAAGTTAAAATTATATGTTTTGCTCTGCATTCAGACTCCATCATTCCTGCGTAGTTAGTATTTTCCATCATAAGTCTTTTGGAATTATTTTGGATTCTTGTATTGCTGAGAAGAGCTAAGTCTATCATAGCTGATCATCACACACTGTGGCTGTTACCATGTACAATGTTCTCCTTGTTCTGCTCCCTTCACTCAGCATCAGTTCATCTAAGTCTTTGCAGGTTTTTCTGAAGTCAGCCTGCTCATCATTTCTTATAGCACAATGGTATTCCATTACATTCATATACCACAACTTGTTCAGCCATTCCCCAATTGATAGGCATCCCTTCAATTTACAATTCTTTTACCTCTATAAAAAGAGCTGCTAGAAATATTTTTGTACATATAAGACATGGTTTTCTTAACCTTTGTATTCTCAGTACCTTAAAGAATGTTTAATTGAATAGAATGAGAAAACTGAGGTCAAAGGATTTGTCCAAGACTACATACTAATTAGGGCAGAACCTAGATGAATTCAGGTCTTAAAAGTCCCAGTTGGGTGCACTTGGTATAATGGTAAGGGCCACTATCTGGAGTCAGAAGCAGTGGTTTTAGCTCTCAGCTGTGTGACTTTGAACAAGTCATTTATCTTAACTATGCCTTAGCCCCCTCCAACAGGGATAATAATGCCTTCAGTACTGACTTCACAGTTTTGTTAACTTTAAAGAGATATATGAGTTACTCTGATACCCACACTTTGTAAAAGACTGGGTTTTGTTTGGGGTAGGGGATTTTTATGGAAGGGTGGATTTGCTATTGTACCGTTGCTCTGTTTTTGTTTGAGTCATTTTTTTTCCATTCATGTCAGACTCTTTGTGACCCCATTTTGGGTTTTCTTTTCAGAGATACTGGAGTGGTTTGCATTCCCTTCTCCAGCTTATTTTACAGGTGAGGAAAAACTGAGGTAAACAAGGTAAAATGACTTGCCCAAGGTCATACAGCTAGGAAGTATCTGAAGCCACATTTGAACTTAGGAAGATGAGTCTTCCTGACTCCAGGTCTGGCACTCTAATCACTGTACCACCTATTACTTTATGTTAAATTTTATATAATTACTCTAAGTGTTAATATTCTCTTTCTTCAAATAATCATTTATATACATGCTGTAGACTGTTGGTTTGGATTGGTCTATCAATAAAAAGTTCAATGGGACATAAACAAAAGATCCCAGTCCAGAGACCTGGCCTTCAAACTTAGCTACCCTTTGTATGATACTGACAAGGTCATTTAACTTCTTTATGCCTCAGTTTACCTTGTAAAATTTATAAAAATTTCTGTGGTCTTGACCTGTGATTTCATTAGTACAGGACAACCAATTCTCAAAGTGTGGCCTGGGGACTCCTGGAGAGACAAATTATTTTTATAACATGCCTTAATTTCTAACATGCTAAACATTGATAGATATCATCCATATAAACAAAAGCCCTTGGGAGGAAAGATCTTCAATACTTTTAAGAGCGTAAAGGAGCTTTAAGACAAAAAAAAAAATTGAGAACCTCTAGTATAAAGGACTCCAGGTAAGAAAACCATGTTTTTCCGGAGAGCAGTTTGGAACTATGCCCAAAGGGCAATTAAGCTGTGCATACTCTTAGATCCATTAATACCACTACAAGGTCGGTCTATATTCCAAAGAGATTGTAAAAGAGGGAAAATGACCCACATGTACAAAAATATTTATAGCAGCTCTTTTTGTGGTAGCAAAGAATTAGAAATTGAGGGGATGCCCATCAATTGGGGAATGGCTGAACAAGTTGTGGTACATGAATGTAATAGAATATTATTGTGCTATAAGAAATGATGAGCAGGCTGACTTCAGAAAAACCTGGAAAGACTTACATGAACTGATACTGAGTGAAGTGAGCAGAACCAAGAGAACATTGTACTCAGTAACAGCCACAAAGCGCAATAACTCACTTTGATAAACTTAGCTCTTCTCAGCAATCCAATGATCCAAGACAATTCCAAAAGAATCATGACAGAAAATGCTTTCCACATCCAGAGAAAAAACTATTGGGTCTGAATACAGATTGAAACATACTATTTTCACTTTTTTTGTTTTTTATAGCTTTTCCCTTTTGTTGTATTTTTTTCTTTCACAACATGACTAATGTGGAAATATGTTTACACAATTAACATATATCAGAATGCTTGCCATCTTGGGGAGGGGGAATGGGAGGGAGGGAGAAAAAATGTGCAACTCAAAATCTTATAAAAACGATTGTTGAAAATTATCTTTAAATGTAATTGAAAAAATAAAATGCTATTTAAAAAAAAATTTTTTTAATTTAAAAAGAGAATATTTCACACAGAGAAAAAAAAGAAAAAAAAACCCTCTTCTGCCAATGAAGATGAGCTTTTCCACAGCTTATTGTTCCAGAGGGTTGCTTAGGGGCAACTGAGAAATCAGCGACTGGCTCAGGTAAGATATTAGATTGAGGTAGAAAAATTGCTCCCAGGTCTCCCTAAATATATGGTTCTCTATCCATGCCAGGTTGTTGCTTCTTTGTAAAATACATTGCAAAATGCAATAAAAGTTTGCATTATCTACTTCATGGGGTTGTTACAGGAGAAGCATTTTATAAATCTTAAAGCACCATGGAAATGTGAGCTATTTTATGTCATATATGCACTACATTCAATTCCCCATTTGCATGAAACAAAAGATACTGGACTAAAGGTGAGAGAGGAAGGAGAGCCTAAAATGACTCTACATAGATTTCTGATAACTACTTTTCTCAACTATACGTGGAGAAACTGAGGCATAAATAACAATAGTTTCTTTTGGGTGGCAGAGAAAATCCATCTGGAGGAGTGGAAAAGGCAGTTTGGAACAGGTTCGGGGTAGAGGAAAGGAGCTTACAAGAACTCCATTCTCCAGGCCTCTTCAAGGTCTAAAGGTCTAATTCTCTTAAAAGAATGTCTACAAAAATTCTGGATCTGTTTCTTGGAATCTCCCAACCTTTCCCACTCCACACAAGTCTTCTCTTTCCTTCCTCCCTCTACTCTGCATGTTGTTTCTGTTCAGCTCATATGGATTATGTTGATTGATCTTTGTTTTCACCCCTTCTTTTAACTCTTAAGCTACTAGAGGGCAAGGGATGGTCTTCTTTTAATTATCTAACTCCCACCAAGTGAGACTTGGCCTGGGACTTATTGTTGGCCAATCTATGAGAGCTGTAATGATTTGGGTTTAAGGCATAATCCTTAAGAAAGAAATTTCAAGAACCAATGACAAACAACAATAACTCCCCACCAGGGTGACATCATGCATTAAACACTTTGACAACTCAATAAATGTCATAGAATTAGAGAATGTTAGATCTCAAAGGGATCTTAAATGTCACCCAGTACAGAGGTTCCCAGGCTTTTTTGGGTATCTGTAGCCCTTGGCTTTCACAAAACCCTCCCTATTCAATATGAAAGAACACAAATTCCAGATTTCAACATAAGTATGCACATGAAGAATCAAGTAGAGATTAATTTCAATAGGATGATATCATTACTCACCAAATATAAAGGCAGCTGGTGGAACAGTAGATGGAGTCAGGAAATTGCTTTTTTAGTCATGTCCAATTCTTCATGACCCCATTTGGGGTTTTCTTGGCAAAAATACTGGAGCCATTTCCTACTCCAGCTCATTTTACAGATGAAGAAACTGAGGCAAACAGGGTTAAGTGACTTGCCCAGTGTCACACAGCTAGTAAGTATCTGAGGCTGGATTTCAACTCAGGTCTTCCTGACTGCAGGCCTGGCACTCTATCCATTGTACCACCTAGCTACCCTAAGCTTTGTATATTGCCCCCAGTTTGGGAACTCCTAACCCAGAGGAAGTCCTTCATTACGCAGATTACAAAATCAAGGCCTATAGAAGCTGCCCAAAAGTCACACCATACCCAGTAAGCCAAGGAATCCAGGGTTACAGATTTCTTTCCCAGTGCTCTTTTTAACCTTCCATGAAATCTAGTTTGTGTTCCCCCTCTCCTCTTTCCCTCCTCTTCCCCCTCTCCACTTTCCTACTCTCCTCTTTTTTTCCTTCTCTCCCCCTCCTCTTTCAGTCTTTTTCTCTGTCTCTGTCTCTCTTGGTTTCTCTATCCCTCTCTCTTTCTCACACAGAGAAAAATAGACATAGCCTGATGCCAAATTTCCTGATCAGAGTATTTCAGCCCACAGACTAAGTCATGGAGTCAACACATTTAAAATGGTGGAGGGTGAGATGGTGAGATGGTCACAAGAGAACAGTGGAACTTTTTTTAAAAACGTATTCCATACACAATTATAAAGCCGAACAAAGTCTTCTGGGGAACGCATTTGTTGGATTTTCAACAAAAGTCTTCAGATCAGGAAAAGGTGCACCTCTGGAGGGTGTGGTCTGACTTCCTGGCTTCCTTGCTCAAGTTTCCTTTCTGGGTGATGGTGAATGCCTACAAACAAGGTACACCTCACAGGCGGGAGAGGGATCCAGAAGCCACAAAACCCTTCTCACGTCATGCTGGCCTGTACAGAGCTGAATGTTTTCTATAGCACCTTTCACAGGCAAGGTATCCAGTGGCTCTTTACCAGTCCCCAAAGCATAGGCTTTCTCTCTAAAGGGGAAACACACACGCCAAATAAATGCCAAAATAATTCTCACTCATTCACCAGCACTCAGACAGCAATTCACACCTGCTCACTGACACCCAGTCACAGATGACACTTAGACAGCCACCAACAATTTCTCATTGATTTGTACAACATTTTAAGCCGTACAACATTTATAGTAAATTTTCCTTTGGTAACATTAAGGCGCAAGGTGCTTCCCCTTGAAGCCCCATGAAGCCCCAAGCAAATTGCTTCTCCTGGCAAATACTTGTTTACTTAGTCCTGACAAATACAGGAAATCAGAATGGCAACTCCAACCCCCACCCCCAAAAAAGGAACAAAAGAGAAGTGGGCCTGAGAGCACACAGAGCCTGCCCATCTTATCCATGGCAAAAGAAGTATTAACCACAAGTGTGATCCCACAGGAATTCTCAGTGAGTTATAAACATTTTTAAGTTCCTACTATGCACCTACTAAGCTCTTACTAAGCACCTAGTGCTCACGTTGCGGAAACAAAGAAAGGCAAAAGATGGTCCCTGTTCTCAAGGAGCTTACAGTCTAGTGGAGACGACAACATTCAAACAATGATGTACAAAAAAAGCTATATACAAGATAAAAGGGAAATCCACAGAGGGAAGGAATTCCTGTAGAAGGTGGGATTTTAACTGGGACACAAAGGAAGCCTGGGAAACCAAGTGGTAGAGATGAGGAGAGAGAGCTTGCCAAGCTTGGGAGACAGCCTGTAAAAGGGAGACCAGTGTCATGGAAACACCAAGTACATGGAGGGAGGTGAGGTAAAGTGTAAGAAGGTTGGAAAGGTGGAGGGGAATAGGGGAAAGAAGGGAGGATATGTAAGGTTTGGAATACCAATCAGAGGATTTTCTATTTGATCCTGGAAGCTATAGATAGGGAGCCATTGAAGTTTATTGAGGAAAGGCAGACGATGTGGTCAGATCTGTGCTTTAGGAAGATCATTGTCATAGGGATTAGGTTGTAACAGCGTGCTGTAGTGGATTAGAACCCTCTCTTTCTGGTCTGCAGTCACTTTGTGTACTTCTTGCTCCCAGTTTCAAGAGAGATGGATGATGCCAATACGTCTTTGGCTTGCTGAAGGAAAAGACCCTGGGAAGAAACCAACATGAGAGGAGATGGCAGTCTCTATGATGTCCCTATCCTCAGCTTGCTATACTAAAGACTTCTGGGAACTTCTCCTTGGCTGAGATCTAGGACTTTTTTGGCTGAGCTGAGTTGACTTTCTCCCAATAGGAGAACAACTGGGCTCTGTATTGTTTAGTGTGTATTTTCTTAGGTGTACCTTCTCTGACTTCTGCTTTTGCTAATATAGATAAATGAGTTTCTTGGCTTTAAAAAAAAAGGGGTGGGGGGTTAGAAAGCAGAGGATTGTGTTCAAGTTCTGACACAGACGCCAATTAGTAACATGACCTTCAAAAAGTCACAAATCACCTCTCTTGTCCTTCGTTTCCCCATAGCAAAAAAAAAGGGGGTGAGGAGGATGATCTCTTAGGTCTCTTTCAGCTCTAACATCCTTTAAATCCATGCTAAAACTCTCAGATAATAGGTCTTGGCCTATTATCACTCACCTAGACACTGGTAGAGTGACCAATGTCATAGATTTAGAGCTAAAAATTTCTTGTAGTCATCTAGCTTATTTTTACAGATTAGGAAACTGAGGCACACAGAGATAGAGTTACTTTTCCAAGTTGCATAAGTAAAAAGAGGCACAGGAAAGATTCAGACCTAGCACTAAGCAACTATAGGGCCAGAGGAAAGATGACAGGCCAGGAGTCTTGGCATACATGTCCCAAACTGATAAGAGGGTCATTAGTCTGGCATTCCCTTTTTCCTTCCTAGAGAAAACTCTGGGGAATTTCTTCTAACCAACCCAGAAGGATTCAAGATGGAACCATTTCTTCTTTTTTCAAAACTGTCCCCAGAAGTCTGTCCCTCCAGACCTTGAATCCCTCTCCCTGCTTCTCTTTTTAATTTTCTCCTCCACACTCGCCTGTCTTCCCAGAGAGTCCCCTGTTATAAACACAGTATGCCAGGGTACAGACACCAGAAGCAGCCTCCAATGTTTAGCTCAGTTCCAGGATTAATGGCTCCATGAAGCTTTGGCCAGGAGTCCTTCAAAGCCAAAAACAGAAGCCCTGGAGCATTAAATACAAATAAATACTTAGCCCATTTCATTTCTTCGCTGCTTTTCAAAGGGCAATTTACTTCCTGGATTATCATTACAGTAGTCTGTTCTCCGGAAACATGGGATTATTCCAGGCACAGAATTGAGGTGGAGGTGGAGGGGGGCAGGGAGCCAAACATCACCTTGTTATAGATTTGCTGCCCTGCCTTTCTCAGTTAGCCCAGCTTTTCTGTACCAGCCTGAGCAAAGGTGCTATTGTTCGACACCCACCTGTAACTCCTTCCTCTCTAGAGCTCCTTTTCTCCCCTCCCTCTTTCTTTCCCTCCTTTTGGCAAATGGATTTGATTTGAAAGAAGGCTGGGGAGGAGGGTTCCATCCCGCAGCCCAGGTTGGGGTGGGAGGAGGGGTGGTACTCCAGGAAATGGGAAGATGGCTGGCCGCGGAAAGAGAAAGAGTACAGTGGGCAGGTGTGTAAGGGGGTGTGGTTGTTTAATCTGTTTTCAAGAATGGTTAATCCATTTCCAAATAGGTCTCCCTTGTGTTATCACCTCAAAGCACGTTGCCTCCGGCTCCTGCAACTCTGGTTACAATCACCACCCGCCCTTGCTGAAAAGCTCACAGTCTCATGCTTGAAGACTTGGAGTTCCATTAAGTGGGTTTAGACTCTCCTTCCAACATCACTGATGAGCATCTCCTTGGGAAGAGTAACCTAGCATTTTATGTTCTTTATCTCATTTGGGGTGAGGCAGTTTAGCTCAGTGGCTACAAAGCTGGCCTTAGAGCCAGGAAGACCAAGGTTCAAGTCCTACCACCAACTCGTATACTGTCTGTATAGGCAAGTCACACTCTCTCAGGGCCCCAGGAAGCCCTTTAAATTATAGAGTCCTATGTGAATGAAATTACAAATCCAGGCACTCTCTCAAAGCCTATTCTTCCCCTTCCCCTCCTCCCCCCCTCACAAAAAAAAAAAAAAAGGTATGGGGTAGGAATTGCTATCTTTATTTTACAGGTAAAAAAAAAAAAACCTAAGAGAGTTAATTAAAGACATGCCTAGGCTCGAATAGCTATTAACAGTAAAACTTAATTCATAGAGCCATAGGCCCTCATCACCTTAAGCCTGGACCACTGCGACAGCCTCCCTGCCACAAGGCTCTCCCCATTCCAGGTCATCTTCTACTCAGCTGCCAAAGTGACCTTCATAGAAGGCAGATCTGGCCATGTCATTTCCCTCTTTATTTGTTTTTTTTTAAGAAGTGCCCAGAGCCTGACACATAGCAGGTGCTAAATAAATGCTTAGTCCCTTCCCCTTTTCTTTCTATCTCCAGGAAGGACATTTCCTACCTCCACTCCATGTCTTTTCAGTGGTGGTCCCTCAAGACTGGAATGCTCTCCCTCCTAGTCTCCACCTCCTGGCTCCCTTGGCTTCCTAGAAGACTCAACTCAAATTCTACCTTCTGCAAATCCCAGTCCTTTACTTCCCACCCCCCCCCCACACACACACACCCTACCCCTGCCACCCCCCACCACAATCTCTCATTCCTACTTCTAGTGCCTTCCCTCTGAGATTAATTCCCATTGACACTGTAAATATCTTTTTTTCCTACTTAATGGTATTTTATTTTTTCCAATTACATGCAAAGATAGTTTTCAACATTCACTTTTACAAGATTTTGAGTTCCAATTTTTTTCCTCTCTCCTCCTCTCCCCAAGATGGCATGCAATCTGATATAGGGTATACATATACAATCATATTAAACATGTTTCTACATTATTCATCATGTAAAGGAAGAATCAGAATAAAAGGAAGAAACCACAAGAAAAAAAGGGAGAAAATAGTATGCTTTGATCTGCATTCAGACTCCATGGTTCTTTCTCTAGATGTGGACAGCATCTTCCATCATGAATCCTTTGAAATTGTCTTAGATCATTGCATTGCTAAGAAGAACTAAGTCTATCAAAGTTGATCATCATACAATGTTGCTGTTACTGTGTACAATGTTCTCCTGGTTCTGTTCACTTCACTCAGCATCAGTTCATGTAAGTCTTTCTAGGTATTTCTGACATCTGACTGCTCATCTTATCTTATAGCACAATAGTATTCCGTTACATTCATATACCACAACTCATTCAGGCATTCGCCAGTTGTTGGGCATTCCCTCAATTTCCAATTCTTTGCCACCACAAAAATAGCTGCTATAAATATTTTGTTACATGTGGGCACTTTCCCCTTTTTTATGAATTTTAAATGAGATACTGTATTTGAAGTACTTTGAAAAGTTTAAAGAGTTGTAAAAGCATCAGCTATTTTATTAATGTTCTTGTTCACAGGATCACCAATTTAAAGCTGAAAAAGACCTTAGAATCATCTACTCTAACCCTCTCATTTCACAGATAAAGAGACTGAGGCTCTGAGAGCTTAAATGGGTTACCCGAGATCACTAAGAACAAAGCAGCACTGAGATTTGAACCCATGTCCTCTGACCCCAGATCCAAAAGTCTTTTCACTCAAACTGCCCTCTACGTGGGAGCTGCTGATGTGTGTGGTTGTTATAGAAAATAGTTCTCATTTTGTTCTTTGGAATTCAGATGAAAGAGTCCAGGGACAAGTTGCTGTCCTGCTATTTTGTTCTTAGGATATTCTGAGGTCTGTATTTGTAGTATGAAGATTTTAGTACATCGTTTTACCATCCTGGTCATATCTTGCTTTGTTGTTGTTGCTGAGTTGTTTCAGTCATGTCCAACTCTTTGTAACCCCATTTGGGGTTTTCTTGAGAGAAATAGTGGAATGGTTTGCCATTTCCTTCTCCAGCTCATTTTACAGTTGAGGAAATTGAGGCAAACAGGGTTAGATGACTTGCCCAGAGTCACACGGCTAGTAAGTATCTGAGGCCCACATTTGAACTCAGGCTCTCCTGAATCCAGGCCTGGCATGCTCTCTATTCCACTGCCTAGCTGCCCTCACATCTTACTGAGTATTCAGTAGGTGCTAAATTTTTACAGGCTGCAGTGATGTGTCCCACAGTTCTATTGCTTCTTTACTAAATGCCTTATTGATCATGAAATTCATTCTCTTTAAGGATAATGCTGCTGTAATTTCCTGGTCCTAACTTGTCATCATAAACCCCTCCATTTTCATAAATAAATCCATATCACTGAGTAATTTGTTTGGCACTTTTCTTGTCAACATGTCACTGGCCAAATCCAATGGCCTTTTCACAATCCTCATTCTCCTTGACCTCTCTGCAGCCTTTGATCACTCTCTCCTCCTTGAGACTCTATTTGATCACTCTCTCCTCCTTGAGACTCTATTCTCTCAAGGCTTTCTCTCCTAGCTTTTCTCCTATCTATCTGTTCATTACTTTTCAGTCTCCTTTGATGGAGCCTCCTCCATATCGTAACCATAAGCTCTGCAAACACAAGTGCACTACAGGGCTCTCCCCTGGACCTTCTTCTCTCTCTATACTGCTTTGGTTGGTGATCTCATCACCATCTCCTTATGGATTTGATTACCATCTCTATGCTGATGATTTTCAAATCTACCTGTCCTGCCCCAGACTCTCTATTAACCTCCAATTTCACATCTCCAAATGCCTTTCAGATATCTCAAACTGGGTATCCAGTAGACATCCTTTTTTTTTTTTTTTTTTTGCTTTTTGGCAAGGCAGTTGGGGTTAAGTGACTTGCCCAAGGTCACACAGCTAGTACATGTGTCAAGTGTCTGAGGCCAGGTTTGAACTCAGGTCCTCCTGACTCCAGGGCCAGTGCTCTATTCACTGTGCCACCCAGCTGCCCCTCCAGTAGACATCTTAAACTCAACATGTCCAAAACGGAACTATCTTTCCCCATAAAGCCTCTCCTCTGACTTCTCTACTACTGTCAAGTACAATACCATCCTCCCAGTCCATTAGAATCACAATCTAGGCATGGTCCTTGACTCCTTACTATCCACCCTGCCCCATATTGAAATTGCTACCAAGGCCAATTAATGTCACCTTTGCAACATCTCTTGAATATTCCCCTTTCTTTTCTCTGACACTGCCATCACTCTAGTGCAGACCCTTACCATCTCATGCCTTGATTATTGCAATAGCCTACTGATGGGTCTGCCTTCCTCCATTCAGCCACCAAAATGGTTTTCCTAAAGCACAGTCTGAACATATCATACCCCCTCCTCACTAAACTCCACTGACTCCCTGTGGCCTCCAGGACCACATACAAAATGCTCTGTTTGGCTTTCAAAGTTCTTCAGATCTTAGCCCCCTCCTACTTTTCCATTCTCGTTACATCTTCCTACCACGTATTCTTTGATACAGGGATACTAGCCTCCTGGCTGTTCTTTGAACAAAACAATCCATCTCCCGTTCTAGGTATTTTCTCTGGCTGTCCCATTTGTCTGGAATGTTCTACCTCAGCTCCACTTCCTGACTCCCCTGGCTTCCTTTAAGTCTCAACTAAAATCTCTTCTTTTATAGCAGGTCTTTCTCAGCCCCCCAATTCCAGTGTCTTCCCTCTGTTAATTATTTCCTATTTATCCTGTATATAATCTATTTGCTGCCCCTTTCATTGGATTGTAAGCTCCTTGAAGACAAGGACTGTCTTTTGCCTCTTTTTGTATCCCCGCTGATTAGCACAGTGCCTGACACATAGTTAATAGGCACTTAATAAAAACTGATTGACTGACTGTGTTCATGCAGATGTTTCTCAAGGAAGGCCTTTTGATTCTACTCTTGGGTCTTAGTCATTTCAGGTAAACTGTTCTGAGTTATATTCAGCAAATCCAATGCTGTGTACCTCTTGTCAGTCTTTGCTATTGCTTGGTAAAGCGATATCTGCAGCTTCCAAAAGTATTTCTTTAGATTTTTGACCTGCGTGTTATGTACTCTGTGCATGTCTATCAACCTTCTTCCTCTTTTCTGGAGAGGAGGTTCTAATCTTACTAAAGCTAGCTTAGGCTGAATGGGAGCTATATTTCATTGATATTGTACAGGTTTCTGTTTTAAATTATGCAGACCAAGTATATCATCCAAAACCTAATGAGTTATTTTTTATTTTGTAGTTCCAAAAGTATGTGCTAACATATAATATATTATAATTACGTAATAATAGTAATAATATTATTTGTTATTAACACCTTATTTTTCCTCATCTTTTACCATGAGGTTGAAAGAGGAAAAGTCCTGTGAGAAGTCACTATTCTGTTATTACCCTTGTAAATAGAATGTTCTATGGACTATTCGGTGGATAAAATTACTTTCTGTAATTAAATAAGTATTGAAATGTAAGTGCTACATTTCTAGCTCACTGGAACATCTTTGGGATAGCTCCAATAGCAAGCAGCACAATAGAACCTTGTTGTGTTCTGACATGGTTTTAATTTTTCCTATTATGTCTCTATATTTTGAAAGCCACTCATTTTATGTTGCTCAGAGATTATGAATACTTGGTGCAATGATATCTATTCAAAACATTGTTCTTCAACTTTAATAGATCAGATTTTGCCAAAGCAGTTATGAACCACAGTTCTGTCTGTAATGATGTTCTGTTCCCAGTACAGTGTATGTGCTTAATTCTTACAGACATCTGGAGATTTGTATTTGTGGTATGAGGATTTGTTTTCTGTTTCCCTATAGTGACAGCTATATGATATAGTCAGTGGAGTACTAGGACTAGAGTCAGGAAGACCTGAGTTCAAATCGGGTTTCAGATACTTACTAGCAATGTGACCCTAGGCAAGTCATTTAGCTGCTGTCTGCCTTGGTTTCCTCATCTGTAAAATGGAGATAAGGGCACCTACCTCACAGGTTTGTGAGGTTGCTGTTGTTGTTCAGTCACGTCCAACTCTTCGTGATCACATGTGAGGTTTTCTTAGCAAAGATACTGCAGTGGTTTGCCATGTCCTTCCCCAGCTCCTTTTACAGATGTGGAAACTGAGGCAAACAGGGAAGTGACTTCTCCAGGGTCCTCTAGTCTGAGGCCAGATCTGAACTCAGGAAGATGAGTCTTCATAACTCCAGCCTCAGCATTCTATCTACTGTACCAACTAGCTGCCCCTGTTGTGAGGGTAAAAGGAGGTAATATTTGTAATGTATGTTGCGAATTTTAAAATGGCCATACTAGTTATCATTATTATTAAAGTTTCCATTCTATAGCCACTTGATCATATCTTTCTCATATGGTAGATACTAAATTTTTATATATCTCACAGTTTCTACCACTTCATAGTCTTCATTGACCAAAAAGTCTTGGCTCTAGTAGGCTATATTTGTCCTCAAGGCCACAGATTTCCCACTCCTGTCCTGGCTCCTTAAAGGGAAACTAACCTTCAGTGAGGTAGTAAGGATGGGTTCGGCAGGGTGGCTGTTTGCCTATGTAATTCTGACTGATATGAGACTGGCCTACATGGATAGATTCAAGGGATTTAGAAAGAAGAGGGACTTTAGAAGTCATTTAGGTCAACATATTCATTTTATAGGTGAGAAAACTGAGGCTTAGAGAATTTCAGTCACTTCTGCGAGGCCATAAAAATCTATAACTCATACACCTTGAATCTGAACCCACAGCTGGCTCAAGAGAAAATAGGGTAGGTGGGAATGGGCTAACCAGAGAAGCGTTCAGGCTTTATCAAACATTTGCTACTGTATCTTAACTCTGGCTAGCCAGCTTACCTACCACCCCCTCCCCTACAGAGGTGTGGAATAGCAAGGCATTGTCACAAGCGCTAAGACATCTGCAGGGTCAGTCTCTCACCTACCCAGGAAGTCACCCACATCTGTCTGGCAGGACTATGTGATGATTTCTAAGGTCCCTCCCTGTCCCAGGATGCTTCTGGTCTATCTAGAATCTGATGGGAGATTTGATAGGGCTTGGGGTAGCTTTCAGCACTAGTCCATAACTCCTCTCTCCCTGTCACAGAGCAGGTAGGAGGAGGAAAGCCTTATCTAGTTAGGATGTCTTCCCTATCAAGGCGAGCTCTATTATGTCTAAAGCAGAAGGCCAAAAATTTAGTCAATTTTATCATTTTCAGTGATTCAACAGTTTTAATGAATAGAAGGGCCTTGGGGCCAGTGACATCACAGATAAGGGAGTGTGGAAAGCAGCAGCAGCAGATGGGTGACCTTGTACTATTTATTATTCCTTTCCGGGTTTGTTTATTTCTCCCTCCCAAAGCTCTCTTTGAATTTTCCCCAGTTCCAGGTTTTAATGGTAGGAGATGGAAAGAGTAATTACTTGCATAATTAGCACAGCCAAACCTTGGGAAAATGCTGCTCTGGGACAATCCACACCCATTGAAGCACAGTGGGAACTGAGCCTGGCCTTCAAAATGGGACATCACAGCCAGGGGAGGCTCCACATCACCCATATATGGATAGAGACTACCCTGGCTGGTACCTAGAGGGGCCTGGAGATAAGCCTGGCTCTGAAGCAAGGCCAGCCTATGCTGGGGTGGTACAGGAAGGGAGGGAGGGAACTCCCCACTGATTCTCACCCTTGTTAATGAATCATACCCTTGGTCTCTTTTCCTGGCAGTAAAATCAAGCAAGTGACTTCAGGGTCCCAGTTGCAGAGAGGAGACTATTGGTGAGAAAAGGAATAGAGGTGAGGGGGAAACTTTCTAGGCCTCTCACTGGTACAAAGCAAAACATCAATGCTACTCTCTGGGGAAGACACGTTCCCTTGGTGTTTATAATTAATTGTGTCCCTTACATATTGTGCTGTGTTTTTGTTGTTGTTGTTTATTTCACACTTAGGGCATCCAATCCTTAGCCCACTGACAACATTTCCTATACTCTCTACTATATCACATTTTTTAAAAACTTGAACCAACTACACTGAATTTTTTTATGTGAGAAGAGAGCTAAGTCTTAAACAATGCTAAATACAAAAGAGCGCTGCATTATTGTGGTTGTTGGTTTGGTTTTTGGTTTTGATTGTGGTTTTTTGAGGGGTTTTTTTTTTTTTTGGTCTAGAATTGTGATTTCATCTGTGTGGAATTCCTGGTGTGGAACCTTCCTCCACAGGCATAAAGTAGCATCCCATCTGTAGCTGATAGTCCTAAACAGCTGCTTGGAGTACTAAGAGAATAGACAGACAGACAGACAGGTAGATAGCTAGATAGCTAGAAAGAAAGAAAGAAAGAAAGAAAGAAAGAGAGAGAGAGAGAGAGAGAGAGAGAGAGAGAGAGATGGATAGATGACATTAGAATCTGAGGTGGAAGCTGTGATTAGATAGTAGGCAAACAGATGATAGTCATGGCATCACCTTTCTGATGTTATGTTCCTCTTCAAGAATAGCAGCAACAAGATAGTGGATAAACAGGTAGATGAATCATAAATAGATAGGTAAAGAGAAAGATAGAGCATTTATTAGTTGCTTACCATGTGCCAGGCACTGTGCTAAATAACTTCAAAATGGCCAAACAACCAACATGTATCAGAGGTAAGATTTGAACCTGAGTCTCCCTGACTCCAAACAAGCCCTCTATCCACTACGCAATTCTGTCTTTCCAAAACCAACTGAGCTGAGGGGCTTCTGGCCAAGATGGTTGATTGAAGGAGACATACTATTTATTTCCCACAAACCTACTCCAGAGGAAAGAAAAAAAAAACCTGAAATTTGTACCAGATTGCACAATGATAAAGAAATCTAATGAGAAACTAGAGAAAGTGATTTCTTCTGTCCCTGAACTACACAAAAAGGTCAGCCAAAAACCCAAAAAGAATAGAAAAGGAAGCCACCAGCAAAGCCAGTACCAGCACAAACAAGTAAGCCAGTTATCTTCCAGCATCCTCCAAAATGGATCAGACATGTAATATACAAAGCTCTGTATCTGGAGGCAGTGAGAGTGGAGGGAGCTCAAAGAAAGCCCTAGGAGGTCAAGATACAGATCATGGAAGTCCTGGGGGGCAGCAGCAATAGTCTGGGGGTGGTAGAACTCAGACAGGGACTGCCCAAGACCAAGCACTCTTAGGTCTCTCTCATTCTATCCTGAGATTCCTTGGAGGGCTCTGAAGAACTAAAACTGGAGAGATGAGTAAACCAAAAAAAACCAGTAACCAATATAAAAAATTACTGTAGAATTAAAGATGCTCAAAAATCCAGCCTAGAGAGAAAGATTAACTCTTTAATACTTGCACACAGAGATTCAAGAGGAAAAATGGATTTTCCACAAGTATTGGACTAAGAAGAAATGAAGCAAGAGATAAAAATGAAGGGGGATAAAAAAGCTCTAGAAGAAAGAATTGGAAAGAGAATAAATAGAGTTGACAACAAAGTTACACAAGCAATGGACTTTTTGAGAACTAAAACAGGAATAGACAGCAAGAAATATTAGAGCAATGGGGTCCAGCACATCCCTAGATCACCTGAGGTACCAACTCTCCACATGGAAGACACCAAAGAGCTGTTTTTAGAAGAATCATGATACTATGTAAAAACAATGTTTTAGAGATACTGTAGAACATGTGTGGATACTCTGTAACTGGTTCTGCTAAATTAACCATGTGGTGAAGAGGAGGCTCTTTAATTGGCTTTAGAGTCCTTCAAAAAGGTCTATGAACTTCATTCTTATCTTCTTTGCCTGGGCCATCTACAGTTGTCCTGCTCTATATCTGGCTACTGGACCTAGACAGCTCTGGACTCCCTTCCCATCTCTGGGCTGAGAGCTCCTGAAAATGGTGCTGCTGCTATCACAGCCACCTCTGAGGCCCACCACCAGTGTTCCTGTCATGCTCCAGGCCTGTGCCCATCCCAGTGTTACAGACCTTTCCTGAGGACCTCCTAAGTTGTCTTAGGCTGGAAAAATGTCGTTGGCTCTGCTACTCCACAATTTAATTTTAGGTGTTGTTTTAAGGTTTATTGGAAGGGGATGTCGGTAGAGTTCAGCTGTGTTCCAGGCTGTACACCACCATCTTTTTCTTTCGTGTCAACTCATTTTCAAAGAAAAATTGAGATCGTGTCAAGGTATCAGATATGTTAAATATATACAATATTGGACGGGGGGGGGTGGGGAACCACACAAGGACTCAAGGATCAAAAATTGTCTCTAATGGTCTGAAGGGAAGTGTTCTACAGATTAATGAGATTACTTTTCTTAAGTTCTAGTTGATTATTGAAGATGTTCAGGGTAAAAACTGTTTGCATTCTATGGAATGGACCCTACCAAAGACAAAATGTGTTCTTAGGTCAAAAAATGGCAGACCATTGTTCAGCTCAGATTGATGTTAAAACAATTTCCTCATCTAGGAATTCCCTATGAAACCACAAATCCCACTCCTATCTCTACTCCTATCCTCCTCTAATTTGAATACGAGCTCCTTGAGAGTAAAGGCATCTCTCTTTTTCTATTTGTAACCCCATTTCTTAGTATAGCCCTTGAAACATAACAAGTTATTAACAAAAGCTTTTTAATGCATTTATTCTGTCCAGCTCTGGACCTAGCTCACTACCCTCTGCATGTCCTACATATTTGTACTGGTATAATAATTTATTATTGATTGGCCATCCAATTGCATACCACAATCTGGACATGTCAGAACTCAGATAGCAGTTAGTCTGTAACTTAGAATCTTGGAGAGTTGCCTGAGACTCAGACATGTCAGATGACTTCAATAAATCAGTCAACAAGCATTTATTAAGTGCTGACTATGTGCCAGGCACTATGCTGGGCACTGGGGAACGCTGTGCCTTATCTCAGAGAGATTGCACCCTATAGGACAAGATGACATGTACATATGTAAGCAAATACAAAATAAGTACATACAAAATATATCGAGGATAGATACAAGGTAATCTGGGGCAGGAGTGTGGGATCGGGGGAGGCTCACTAATAGTAGGGCCCAGGAAAGGCCTCCATCATGTAGAAAGTGGTGTTTGAACTGAGCTTTAAAGAAAACTGGGTATTCTAAGAAGTATAGATGAGGAGAAAGTTGCATTCCAGGTATGGTAGAGAGTCTATGCAAAGACAGAGAGATGGTAGATGGGAAACTGCATATAAGGAATAGCAAGAAGACAAGTCAATTTGAATAGGCCATAGACTATATGAAGAATACTAATATAATAAGGCTGAAAAGGAATATTTTTGTCAGACTGTGAGGTCTTTAAACACCAGAGGAGTTTGTAGTTGAATCTAGAGGAAACAGAGAAACATTGGAGTTTTTTGAGTAGGGTAGTGACATCATCAGATTTATGCTTTAGGAAATCACTTTAGCAGCTATGTGGAAATAGATTAGAGAGGAGAGGGATTTGAGGCCAATTGTGAGTCCATTACAACAGTCCAGGCAAGAAAGGATGAAAGCATGAACTGGAGTGGTGACCATGTGAATAGAGAGAAGGAGAAGGATGAAATAGATATTGTGAAGGCAGGAAAAAAATAATTTTGGCAGATGATTGAATATGTGGGACGAAGGAGAGTGAAGAATGGAGGATGACTCCGAGGTTGGGAACCTGGGTAACTAGGTAACCGGTGGTGCCCTTAACAGAATCAGAGAAGTTGAATAGAGGTGTAGGTTTGAGGAGAAAAGAAGCACATTCTGTTTTGGACATGTTGAGCTTGAGGTGTCTATGGTTCATCCAGTTTGAAACGTTTGATTGGCAACAGGTAATGCCACGCTAGAGCTCAGGAGGAGACTGGGGCTGGATATATAGATCTGGGAGTCATCAATGTAGTGATGATAACTGAACTGATGGGACCTGATGGGGTCATCAAGAGTAGCAGTTCTCAAAGGGTGGTCTACAAACCCCTGGGGGCCTCCAAGGATCTTTCAGAGATTCTGTGTGGTCAAAATGGTTTTCATAACAATACTAAGATGTTATTTGCCTAATACTCCTCCCTCTTCCAACTACATACATGTATGGGTGAGGCTAGATTTTCATCATGTTCTTTAACTAGAACAACATATCACAACAAAATGAATGCAGTAGACAATATGAGAATTCATCTATATTTCAATAAGCCAGATACTAAAGTGATTTGTAAAAATATGCAAAAACAATGCCACTCTTTTCACTAAATTTTTTTTGGGGGAAATGTATTTTTCATAAAAAAATGTTACTTCTGTTAATATGCAATAACTTCATTACTTTTAATGAATCAACAAATAAATATTTTAAATTTTTATCAGTTTCAATTTTTAATGCAGTAAATATCAGTGCTTCAGATAGGTGATAGAATAGATAGAGCACTAGCCCTGGGGTCAGGAGGACCTGAGTTCAAATCTGGCCTCAGACACTCACTAACTGTGTGATTCTGAGCAAGTCACTTAACCCTGTTTGCCTCAGTTTCCTCATCTGTAAAATGAGCTGGAGAAGGAAATGGCCAACCACTCCAGTATCTTTGCCAAGAAAACCCCAAATGGGGCCACGAAGAGCCAGACAGGACTGAAACAACTCAATAATAGCAACAAATATCAATAGACACACATTTTAAAAGTACACTCAGAGTCAGGAGGTGGGATGTAGTGATGATCCAGCAAAGAGGATTGAGCAGGGGCAGTCAGAAAAGTAGAGAGAACAGCATCACAGGATTCCAGAAACTAGAGAGTATCCAGGTAAAGAAGGTGATTAACAATGTCAAATCTGCAGAGAGATTTAAAAAAAAAAAAAAAAGATGAAGATTGAGAAAAGCCCACCAGACAACTAAGAGATCGTTAGCAGAGAGCACCTTAAAATGACTAATAAGGTTAGAAGCCAGATTCCAAAGGGTTTAGAAGTGAGCAAAAGAAATGGGAATAGAGGCGATGAGAGTAAAGTGCTTTCTAGGAATCTCACTTTGAAAGGTAAGAGAGATAGAAGACTTGCCCATGGTCATATAATCCTTATCATAGACAAGATTTGAAACCCTTCCTGACTCCAAGTTCAAAACATTGTGCACTATGCCATACTGCCTTTTAGTCTGGACAATATGCCCTGTTTATCCATTTTTTTTTCCCCATTCAATAACTTTGACTATAGACAATAAATACAACCTGAAACAAGGAAATGTGTCCTCACCAAATATCTTCAGTGGTCATGGAGGTCAAGATCCAAATGAAAGAAGGATTCCTTATAAATTGGATCACAAGATTCAGGAATAAAAGGAACCTTTGAGATCAAGTTCCCTCATATTAGTGATGAGAAGCTGAGACATAGAAAAGTTAAAATACTTGTCCAAGATAATGTGTGCAGTCAGTATCGGAATGGGGATTCGAATAGAGGCCCTCTAAATCTAGCTCTAGGGCTTTTCCCATTGTACCACATCTTCCTTATAGATTCAGATTTTCCTAAGCTAATTTCATCCTTTAATTTTAAACCTGTTTACCTCTTTTGACATAAGATTTATTTCCTGTAGGCAACATATTATTAAGTTGTTTCTTTCATCCATTCTGTAAATGTTCTTCTTTTTATAGGAAAATATCATCAATTTACATTTAATGGTATAATTATTAAATTTCATTTCTCTTCTAACATTGTTAAATTATTCAATTTTTTTCTTGCAAGCAATACAGTCTTGTTTTGGTCATTTGAATCCTTTGTACAATTAAACAAAAATACTAATCAAAATTCTTATATTGTATACTCATGGCTATATAAATTTTATTAATGTGCTTTTAATTGGTTTTTAAGTGTAAGTATAAACTGATGAATTGCAGCCTTGAGTTATCTTTTTAATAGTTTAAGAGAAGCAGACATAAATTTGAAAACAGAAGAAACCACCACCTTTAGACTAAAACAAAGAAACATATCATGTTGTCTGGACTTTGTGTTCTCCAAAATGTCAAGCTGGTACAATGTTAAGAACTTTATTCCTCCCCCTCCTCACAAGTCTCTTCTTCACCACAGAGAAAAGAAAATTCTGAAGGCTCAGTGAATACAACTTATATCACATAGAACTTTGTCAAACCAGTATCTTCTTTGTAGCTATCACTTTATCACTTTTCCGCTCCCTCTATTGCTTCATTTTAATTATCTTCCCTTATCATTGCCAAGATTAATAACACTCTCTGTGCACCTGATATCATCTACTATGGCCTCCTCAAGGACCTTGTTCCTTCTATCATTTTTTCTCTCTTACACATTCATTCAACAGGGCTTTATAATATATTAATTGAATGAGTAGGCACCCTCACTCTCTCCTGTTCTACTGCCTCCAAACATGCTTGAACCTCAATTCTAAAAAAAAAAAAAGCTTTCCTTTGACTCTCCTACTCTGTGATGTTATGTTTCTATCTCTCCCCTCCCCTCACAACTAAACTTCTTGGAAAAGTTATCTATCCCAGATACCTCTCCCTTCCTTGCAATCTGGCTTCAGAAATGATGAGGTCCTCCAGATACTGCTTCCTATTGATAGTGTGTTGATTGCATTAAACCTCAGAGCATAGTAGGACCTCCTCAGTGCAATGCATGATTACTTTAAAGAGATGGACCTAAGAATCTATACAGGAAAAAACAGTAACTTGAGCATAATATAACTTTTTCTCAGTGATTCCTTATCAATATCAATTGCATTGCAATGCAGTGATTCTTCAGGGGCTAATGAGCTATATAGGGCTTTTTACCACCACGCTAAATAGCCCTGATTCATTATGTTGTTCTTAATTCTTGTGACTCCTTTTCATAGGTGAAATTTTTTTAAAAATCTCCTCCCTCAAAGTCTGTTAGAAATCATTTCTTGATGTTATAATGTGTGCAGCCCCTTTTCTAGTTCTCTGCTTTTTATTCTCCTGGCTTTCTCTACCATTTTCTCATGGCCTGGTACCTTCATTTCTTTCCTCTTCTCCCCCAAGCCCCAGCTTTTGAGATTTCTTTTGTGTGTTCTCTTTCTCAATTAGAAAGTAAGCTCCTTTAGGGCAGGGACTATATTTCTTTCTGCTTGTATCTGAATATTCAGCATGATGTCTGGAACATACTAAGGGCTTAATATATGCTTATTGACATGAGATTTCTAATCTGATGTAGGCTAGGAAACCACATCACCAAGCTTGTTAAAATTTTATCTAAAATAAAATAAATAAAAATAAAAAAGTTTCTGGGGCAGCTACGTGGCGCAGTGAGTAGAGCACTGGCCCTGGAGTCAGGAGGACCTGAGTTCAAATCCAGCCTCAGACACTTGACACACTTACTAGTTGTGTGACCTTGGGCAAGTCACTTAACCCTAATTGCCCTGCCTTCCCCCTTCAAAAAAAAAGAAAAAAGCTTCAAGTAAGGGCAAAGGTGGTGGGAATGTCTCTCTAGAGAAAATAATATGAACTTTGATCGGCAGACAGTTTTACATAAATTAATCATTCAACCAGCAAGCATTTATTAAGCACTTAAGATATACAGGCAGCTAGATACCTCAGTAGATAGAGTGCCAGGCCTGGAGTCAGGAAGATTCATCTTAATGAGTTGAAATCTGGCCTCAAATACTTACTAGTTGTGTGACCCTGGGCAAATAAATCATTTAACCCTGTTTGCCTCAGTTTCCTTATCTGTAAAATGAGCTGGAGAAGGAAATGGCAAATCATTCCACTATCTCTGCCAAGAAAACCCCAAATGGGGTCATGAAGAGTTGGACACAATTGAAAAACGATTCAACACCAACAACAATGTATGCCAGGCAATGTGCTAAGCTTTAGGATTACAAAGAAAAAGCGGTGGGGGGGAGGGGGGGGGAAGGAGGTGTTATATCCTTAAGGAGCTTATAGTCTAATGGAGGAATCAACATACACATAAATTGGTACATACAAAATACATACAAAGAAAATGGAAGATAAACTTAGGAGGGAGAGCGCTATTGGAGATATTTTTTTTTCTTTTTCCCTTACTGCCTAGATTAGGAGGGGCTGTCCTGGATAATTACAATTTTCAGACAGGATTTTTATTAAAGGCAGCTATAAGGTAAAAGCAAGTGCCCTAGATAGGACACTGGATGACCTGGTATAAAATCCTAACTCTGTCACTAATTAACAAATACTAGCTTACACTTAAATAGCTCTCTAAAGTTTTGATAATGGTATTTCAATATAATTGATTCTCTTTATAATCCAATATATGCTATTTTATGAATTTAAAAATTCTATTCTGAGGCTTCATCATATAGCCAAAGGGATCCACGACATAAAAGAAAAAGGTTAAGCACCCTTGAACTAGATATTCTCTAAGGTACTTTCCCACTCTTTTTTAAGGTCCTTTTTTTAAAAGTAGTATTTTTTCCCAATTATCTGTAAAGCCAATTTTTAATATCCATTTTTACAAGACTTTTGAGTTCCAAATTTTTCTACCTCCTTCCCTTCCCTCTCCTCTTCCTAAAATGGTAAGCAATTTGATATACGTTATATATGTGCTATCATGTAAAACATATGTCGATATTAGTCACATTGCAAAAGAAAAAACAGACCAAAAGAAAAAATATATGAAAAAAAATAGAGGAAGTGAAAATAGTATTCCTTGATATCCATTCAGATTCCGTTAGTTCTTTCTCTAGCTAGGATAGCATTTTCTATCATGACCCCTTTGGAACTGTCTTGGATCATTGTAATCCTGAGAAGAGCTAAGTCATTCATAGCAGGTAATCGTATGTGTTGCTGTTACTATATACAATGTTCTCCTGGTTCTGCTCATTTCACTTTGACTTCCCTACTCTTAATACTCTGATCCCATATCATACTTTGCCTCCAAATGCTTTAATTGATTTTTTCTGTTTGTTTTTTGGTTTGGGGATTTTTTTTTAAATAAATAGTAGCTCATTTATTCTCAAAATATCCCTGAGGCAAGTAAGATAGACAGATACTGGACTCTGAACCAGAAAGAATATTGACTCCTCCCTCAGATATCACTTAGCTGTGAGACCCAGGGTAAGTCACTTAAACTCTGTCTATCTCAGTTTCCTCTTCTGTAAGATGGGGGTCATAATAGCACCCATTTCCCACGATTGTAAGGATAAAAAGAAATGTTGGTAAAGCACTTTTCAAATCTTAAAGCGCTATATAAATGCTAACTATTATTATTATGGATCGCAAATTTCCATTCTATTAGCCACCTGACTGTGTCTTTCTTGCTATATGGTAGGTGCTAAATTTTTGTAACCTGCAGTGATATGTTGCATAGTTTCCACCACTTTATTGTTCAGTCTCCATTGATCATTAAGTCCTGACTCCTTAACGGTAAACTTCAGTGGGGTAGGAAGGACCGGTAGAGCAGGGTGGCTGTTTGCCAGCATAATTATTGCTTTTCCAGTGGTTTTAAGGCTGTTTAGGTCTGTACTTAGATGAATGTATGTCCTACTTCAAACACTTACTGGTTGTGTGATCCTCAACAAGTCATCTAATCTTTTTATGCCTTGATTTCCCTCCCTGTAACATAAGAATAATAATCACACCTATAACCCAAAGGTGTCTTGAGACTCAAATGAGATACCATATGCAAAGTACTTTGCAAATGTTAAAGCACCATATAAAGGTTAACTATCATTATTATTATTATTATTATTATTATTATATAAGTAGAAATTAGTATTATTATTCCTATTTTCAAAGTAAAAATAGAAGAAGAGCTGATGGGTCACTTATCTGGATTCATACAAAAAAAGATTTGGGATAAATGGTCGAAGGTTACCAAGAGCCAATTTTTAGAAAAGAAAATACAAATGGTCAATAATCCCTTGGAATACATGCTCAGTCTCAGTAGTGAGGCCTCATCATGGAGCCTCAGAGTTGTTTAAAGTTCAACTCTATGATCATAGAGTTCATAGCAAAGATACTGGAGTTCAACTCTAAGGCTCTATCTCTCACATCCAGAAAACTGGCAAAAATAATTAAAAGCAACAAAACCTGATGCTGATAAGGTTGTGGAGGAAATAGTATTCTAATTCATTGCTGGAGAAAACGGGAACCTGTGGAATCTTTTTTGGACAGCAATCTGGCAGGATACAATAAAAAGGATCAAAATGATCATGCCCTTTGACCCAATGATTCCATTGTTGGAACATACCCGGAAAATATTATCACAAACAACCCCCCCCCAAAATGGTATCTATTAAAGATTTTTATGGCAGCATTATGTTCCAAAAATTTTAGTGTAGTTTTAAGACTTTTGGAATGTTCTGTATGTAATCACAAAAATAAATAAATAAATATGCTTCACCCTGGAAACAACCTAAATATCCAACAATAGGAATGTGGTTAAATAAATTGCAATACATTAATATTATAGAATACCATAATACAATTAATACCACAAAGTATGAGAAAATCTTAAGGAGACTGGAAAGACTTTTATGAAATAATACGAAGAAAAAAAAGGAGATTCAGAAAATGAAGGAAATACTAAGACCATATGTGAAGAAAAGTCAGTGAGAATGAATTTATAGAAAATCCTTATAAGAACTGAGTGAATGACTGAAAGCATGTTATGATAATTTATGTATTGAAATTAATTAATTAAATGTATATAGTCACTAAGAAAGTTTAATAGATTGTTTTGGTATTTAACTTTTATCTTTTCTTTTTGGGGGGGGTAGAGGGGAGGCGAGGCAATCAGGGTTAAGTGACTTGCCCAAGGTCACCCAGCTAGTAAGTATCAAGTGTCCGAGATCAAATTTGAACTCAGGTCCTCCTCACTCCAGGACCAGTGCCCCATTCACTGCACCACCTAGCCACTCTTGATATTTAACTTTTAATAAAATATTTAAATAAATGAGCAAATCATAAAGACTGCAGCTACAGAGCTGAAATTCCACATCCAGAGCCCTATCCACAATTCAATCCAATTAAAAAATGTTTATGAAGTGTGGCCATTGTGCAAGCTACCACTTCTCAGAGCCACAGGTTAGAGTTGGGTGAAGGTGGACACCAAAGGTGGATGAGCAGCCCCGAAAAGGGCTCAGCAAGCCCTCACTCCAGAAGTGCTAGTCCTCCATAAACACCCCAGACAGGCTGAACCAGGTTGAGGGTAACTGATGGGCCTCAGACCCATAGGTGAGTTGGTGGGGCATCTACCCCAAGCATGTGAAGACTTCTCCCAGAAGAATGGAAGGATGAGAACAATTTGTTCTAATGGTCATGAAGGGTCTAAAGCAGGCACTGTGGAGCACTTAAAGACTGATCAGACATCGAAGATGCCAACATCATCCACTGCACTCCGGGGCATCACCCGTCGTCCTGACTTTTGTCTTGTCACTGGACTTTAATGACTTTGGAGTGAGACTGACAACTTTATACAATGTTGCCTCACTTGAGTCCAATTCATGTGCAAGTCAAGATATCACCCCATGATGTCATTGGTGCTCTTTGAAAATGAAGGATGAACAACAATTTGTGAAGTTCTGTCTATGTGCCCGATGCTCCCCTTGCTAGAGGAAGTCCAAAGATGAAACATGACATCCTTTGCCCTCAAGTCGATTATAACCAAAGACCGTGACCAGTATTACCAAGCATTTTCACTTCTGGTTTTGTCAATCTCATGCATTAAGAATGAACTATGTTGCTAAAGTTGTACTTAAAAAAAAAAAAACCACCTTGGTGACAATGCACACAAATATGAGAAAGCAAAGGATAGAGAAAGGTCATTTGTGTTGAGGGTCCTCAGCATACAACGACATTGAGACCACAGTCTTTTTAAGAGTATTTCCCTACCCCAAACAAATGTAGCAAGCATCCATCTCAAGACAGACACATAGCAAGCACTTAAAAAATGCTTATTTACTGACTGAAAAGGAGAAAACCTAAAAATGTTTGTAGCATCATTCTGAAAACTAATGTTCAATGAAGTTACAACTACACCACTCTTGGGTGTTGTTGGCTCACACATGTTTAATACAGTTCAGGTAACTCTCCTAACTAAAAGACTAGAGTTACTAGAACAGCAACCTCGACTTTGCATCTCTGACTCCACATGACCATGTTGAGCAATGATTCATGAATTCAGGAGGCAACTGGTAGGAGGCAAGAAAATGGACTGGCTGGAGGAGACCAAGCCAGGCCAATACTAGAGCTTCTTTGTATTTCAAAATCTAAGCCATTGACACGGAAGCTAGAAAGCTGGTACAAGAGTGGAGATACAGAATGAAAGATACAAGGTGTGTTGCTCAGTGGACTCTTTGGCTCCCCAAAGCTTTTGTACCGTGCCATTATGTTGGCATGGTTATGGGCCACATATACCGTACTCTGTACTGACTCAATTTTGCCAGCAATCTAATCGTAAGAGTTCTTTCTTCTTCTGTGTCACTTTCAATCAAATGCTCAAAGGTAGTTCTAAGTTTTATCTTCTCTAGGCTAGACTTTTCCAGTTCCTTTAACTAATCTTCATATGGTTTGGTCTCTAGTCTTTTCATCATCCTGGTCACCCTCTTCTGAACACACTCCATTTTACCACTGTTCTTCCTAAAATATAGCTCCTAGACCAGAACAGCACATGCCAAATACGGTCTGACCAGGGCCAAGTATAACAAGACTATCACATCCCTTGTTCTATGCAATGCAACTTCTTAATGAGGATTTCTTTTTGTCTGTCTGTCACCTGCTATTGACTCTCATCATGCTTGCAGTCAACTGAAATCCTTAGATCTTTTTTCAAATGAACTACAAATGTGCAGTTGATTTTTTTGAACCAAGTAGAGAACTTTACATTTTTCCCTATTAAATTTCAATCCATTTAACTCAGCTAAGCATTTCAGGCTATTGAAATCTTTTGGCAACCCATTTCTATTGCCATCATGTTAGTTAGAGGAAGAAATGATACTACTAAGGAGAAGGAGAAGGTAAACTCAGAGCTCAAAGTGAGGATTAGCGTTATATGCTGGCTCTTGTTCTCTGAAGCCTTGTAGGGCTCCCAATCTGCAACTGGATTAGAAGGATTGGTTAAATGGTTGGCTAGAAGATGTGATTCAGTTAGTAGTATAGCAATAGAGGGTTAAGGTTAGATAGGAAATGCCCGACATTATATACAACTGAATTAGAGAGAAATACTATAGTATAGCAGTATTTGTATTAGAAGATTCAATACAACAATTTGTATAATTTGTATAATTTGTATATTGTAAAGACAAACAACTGTGAAAGACTCAAGAACATTGATTAGTGCAATGACCAACCACAATTCCAATGGACCAATGATGAAGCATCTTATCCACTTCCTGACAGAATAATAATGGACTCTAGGCATAAAGTGAAACATAAATTTTCTGGACATAGCTAATATGTAATTTACTTTGCTTGAAAATGCATATTTGTTACAAGGAAGTAAGCATTTAAATATGTGCTAAGCATTTTTTACAAATATTATTTCATTTGGAGCTCACAACAAACCCATGAGATAGGTGCTATTCTTATCTCCATTTTACAGTTGAGGAAACCAAGTCAAATAGATGTAAAATGACTTGCACAGGGTCGCACAGGGTCACACAGCTAATATGTGTCTGAGGCCAGATTTAAACTCAGGTCTTCCTGACTCCCAGTCCAGATGCCTCTGATATAATGGTAGAAAGGGCCAGCACAGAGGTTCTAGTTTTCCCTATATCTGAATAATAAGTAACAATAATAATAGCTCATACTTATAAAGAACTTTATTTTTTGTAAATCTTTTACATTTAAGTACAAAATGAGAAAAGGAAAAAAATCATTGTCATGTACACAGCAGCCCATAAGAGAGGATCTCAATATAAAACAATAAATTTCGCTTTCAAGAAAACCTATATAATAAATACTACACAGTGTTTTCAAAGCTGCCCAGCTTTTCTTTGCCTCCTTGTTGGTTTTTTGTTCTCTGCTGTGTACTCTTTTTCCCCTCCTTCTCCCCCTCCCCACCCTAAAGAAGGCTATAATTAAGCATATATACACACTCAGACACACACATACACGCATACACACACACGCACATATACACTAACATACACTCATACACTTGTGTATGACAATGTGTAAGACCACACTATGCTTATTTCCTCCTGTCATCTGTTTCTCTGAAGGTGGAGAGCATCTCCCTTCCTATGTCCAAGTCTTCCCATGTTTTTTTCTAAATCAACCAGCTCACTATTTCCTACATCACAGCAACATTCCTTTCCGGATTCAAACAGCATCTTCTTTCATAGCATCTTGAAGGTTAATTTGGGTACTCATAATAGTCACAGGTCTTTATATCTCTAACGCCAGGGGCTTTTTTTAATTAAATTTTATTTTCTCTTCAAAAATCAGCCTTCTCTCCTCTTTTCTCTCATCCTCCCCACAAAGAAAGCAAGAAAAACACAATTTCTGTTATAAGCATGTATAATCAAGCAAAATGAAAGTTCTCATAGACCATGCTTAGAATATATGAAAATGTTTTACATGATTGCACATGTATAACCTATATCTGGTTGCTTGTCATCTCAGGAAGGAAGGAGGGGAGGGAGGGAGAAAAAGAATAGAATTTGGAACTCAAAACTTAAAAAAAAAGTTTAAAATTATTTTAACATATAATTGGGGAAAAATAAAATATATATACATATATATGTGTGTGTGTGTGTGTGTGTGTATTATGTGTGTATGCATGTATATACATACACATATCTCACTCTATGCGCTGAGTGCATCACTTCTCTGTCAGGAGGTGGGCAGCATGTTTCATTGTTAGTCCTGAGGAACTGTGGTTGGTCAGTGTGTTGAACAGAGTTCCCAACTTTTCATACACACACACACACACACACACACACACACACACACACACACACACATTTTGTTTCAGTCAGCCAAAATCACCTTTGCACTCTTCCATTCCAGCTGCCCTCCCCCATTGAGAACACAAGGAAAACAAAACCCCTTACCAACATGAAGAGTCAATCAAGACAAATTTCCACCCTGGTTATGCTCTAAAAATATTTTCCTCCTTTTACATTCTGAGTCCTTCATCTCAAGAGCTGAGTAGAATGTTTCATCATTGGTCCTCTAGAATCTCGGTTGTTCATTACACTGATAAGAATTCAGCACAAAAATATTCCATTTATATACTATAACTTACTCATTTATTTCCCAATTTATGGGTACCCCCTCAGATTCTCATTCTTTGAACCTCAAAAGGAGCTATAAATATTTTTGTACATCCTTAGAATTTATTTTGCTTAGGACTAATCTTCCTTTAATCTACTCTCATTCTAATTCCCCCTCCCTCCTTTTTCCTTTCCCTCATATTTCACATTTGAGTGAAATTTATTTATTTAGTACCCAACTCTGTGTGTGTATGTATTCTTCCTTCTTTTAACCAGTTCACATGAGAGTGAAGTTCAAGCGTCTGCAGCTCACCCTCATCTTTTCTTCCTTGTGTGTGGGTGTAATGTGTGTGTGTGTGTGTGTGTGTGTGTGTACTTATGCACTCTAATTATGTGAGATTATTTTCTCTAAGCTTTCCCTCCCCTCTTCCCCTCTCTTTCCATTCTTTTCTTATGATCATCAAGACATAACAGAACCACTTCCATGTCTTGTCTAATTGTATCCCCTCTATGACTCCTGATGCTGACAGGGTTCAAGGTTCAGAGGGGACACATGCATCATAGCCTCATATTTGAATGTAAGCAGTTTATCTTTGCTTAGTCCTTTATCATTTTGCATTCATGATTACTATTGTTCTTCACTCCTGTGTTTGTACTTCAAAATCTCTTCACAGCTCTAGTCTTTTCATCAGGAATGTCTGGAAGTTCTCTATTTCATTAAAAATCCAGTTTTCTCCTGTAGTTTTGCTGGGTAAATTATTCTTGACTATATGGTCATATCCTTGGCCTTTTGGAATATTTTCCAAGTTCTCTGCTCCTTTATAGTGGTGGCTCCTAAATCATGTGTGATCCTGGCTGTGCCTCCTCACTACTTGAATTCTTTGTTTCTGGCTGCTTGCAGTATTTTTCCTTTGACCTGGAAGCTCTGGATTTTGGTTATGATGTTCTTGGGAGTTTTCATTTGGGAGTTTCTTTCAGGAGGCGACCAGTAGATTCTTCCTGTTTCCACTTTGCTCTCTGGTTCTAAGAGATCTGGGCAGTTTCCTTTCAAGATTTCTTGAAACTGGATATCTAGGCTCTTTTTTTTTTTTTTGGTCATGGTGTTCAGATAGTCCAATAAGTCTTACATTTTTTTTCTCTTCAATCTATTTTCCAGGTCAGTTACTTTTGTCATAAGGTATCTTACATCTCTCTCTCTCTCTCTCTCTCTCTCTCTCTCTCTCTCCCTCCCTCCTTTATCATTTGACTTTGTTTCAGTTAACAAGGCTTCTTCTATTTGGACCATTCGAATTTTCAGGGAATTTGTTGCTTGGACAAAGCTTTATACCTCTTGTGCCAAGTTAATTCCCTTTCCATTTTTTTTTTCTATAGCTCTCATTTCTTTTCTGATTTTTCCCTCAGGTGCTCTCACTCCATTTATAAAAACATTTTAACTCTTTTTTTTTTTAAACTCTTGCTTCACTTTTTCCAGGTATTTTAGTTGCATTTGTGCCTAAGCTGTGATTTCCTCTGAGACATTGCTTATAGACATTTTAGAGTCCTTCTCTTCTACGTTTCTGTCTTTAGTATCCCTATCACCATAATAAATCATTGTGGTGGGGTTCTTTATGTTTGTTTGCCCATCCTTTTAGCCTACTTCCTGACTTCCAGACTTGGTGTTAGGGCTGGGCTCTGTGCACTTCTGAAGGGAAGGTCTGAGCTAGATTCATTGCTGCTTTCTTGGGGTATTAAATATTGTATTATTCCAGGATCTCAGAGACAGGCTCAGGACCCAAAAGTTTTCAATGGTCTCAAAGTGATTTGATCTAGGATAAAGTCTGTTTGCTGCCCCCTTCCTCTCCTAATCTGAGCTCTACATGTTCCTGACCTGGCAATGGCCCAGGATACAGCAGATGACCTTGGCATCTTTGATGTCTGACCAGTTTGTAAGCTCTCCACAGCACCTGCTTCAGTCATCTTCCTGGCTATTGGAACAATATATTTTTTCACCTATTCCAATGGGGGATGTATTCACATGCTTGGGAATGACATTCCCCTAACTCACTGATGGGTTTGAGACCTATCACTTACCTTCAATCTAGTTTAGCCTATCTGCAAAAACTGTTTTTCTGGGGCATAGCCACTGCACTTGATATAGTTTCTTGGGGAGAGTTGGGTGAAGGTGGATAGCAAGGGTGGATGAGGAGCCCTGAAAAGAGCTTGGCAAGCCCTCACACCAGTGGTGCTAGACCTCCATGAATACCCCATGCACCCCAATATATGCCACCCATCATTTATGTTAAAGGTACACCCAGCACAGACTGGGTCTCAGCCTGTTTTCTCAGGTGCCACACACGCTGTGCAGCCCCATAAACACTAACTAATGAACTGTAACTGTATCAGGGAGAAAATCTTATAAAATACCAGCCACTGGAGGGATTAGATTTTGATAGGGGCTCAAGAGGCATATTAGCAGCATAAACACAGCCAAAGGGAAATCAATAAGGAGAAATCAATCCAGTCAGGACCAAATGAGAACGAAGAGAACAAATAGTATAAGGTTGGCCAGAATGAATAAAATAAATCATTCTTCCTTCTAAACATTGATTTTTTCCCCAACGTTTTACCCTGCACCTCCGAGGCTGGGAACACAGACCCCTGCCATTTGAACAGAGAGATGTCATATCTGCAAAGGAAGCTAGGTTGAATAGTATTTTCCTAAGAAAGTTTTCATTGATTTTTCCACTATTGGTGTTTGCCAGAGGGCCATTTTTATACTTGTCACCCTTGATCTGACCTGTCCACCCAAATACTTAACAAATATCAACTCATTCATGCTTTCAAAGACCCTGTCCCACCCTTTCTTCCTCTAATCTTCAGAGAGACCATAATAAATTAGGTGGAATGTTCCTTAGAATAATAATGACAGATTTGCAGCCTGTTGAATAGCTAGAGAATAAGTTCTTTGCAACAAGACAGAAGAATCTATTTGTTTATCCAACACACTTATTGAACAGCCCTTATGATCAGGGAACTGACCTAGAGTAACATAGGTGAATACCGAGATATCTAAGACATGGACCCTGCCTTCAACAAGCTTACAGTCTATTTGAGGAGATGAGACATGTGTAGGCATACAGAGGAGAAAGTGGTGGGTGCCATTATTTTAGTGCAGGACAGAGGAGATTTGAGAAAGGAGTAGGAGCACTTTCAGCTAAGACAGGGATCTTAACCTGGGTCTATAGACTTTAAAAAAAATTTTGACAGCTGAATTTTAATATAAGGGGTAGCCAGGTGGCACAGTAGATAGAGTACCAGGCCTGGAGTGAGGAAGACTCATCTTCCTGAATTCAAATCTGGCCTCAGATACTTTCCAGCTATATGATCCTGGAGAAGTCACTTAACCCTCTTTGCCTCAGTTTCCTCTTCTGTAAAATAAGTTTGGGAAAGAAAGGGCAAACTGCTCTAGTATCTTTGCCAAGAAAACAACCAAATGGGGTCATAAAGAGTTAGACATGACTGAAAATGAAAATTTCAATATAATTGGTTTCCTTTGTAGCCTTATGTATTTTATTTTATGCATTTAAAAACATTATTTTAAAAAAAAGATCTGTAGACTTCACCCAACTGCCGAAGGGGTCTGCAACACAAAATATATTAAGATTACTTGAACCAAGGGATCTTGTGTAGGAGATAGCATTGGAGCTAGGCCTTGAGGGATGAGTGGGATGTCAGCCAATGGAAAGGGTAAAGTAGAAGGGATAGTTGTTGTTCAGTTGTGTCCAACTCTTTGTGACCCCCATTTGGGGTTTTCTTGGCAGAGATACTGGGGTGGTTTGCCATTCCCTTCTCTAGACCATTTTACAGATGAGGAAACTGAGGCAAACAGGTTTAAGTGACTTGGTCACACAGCTAAGAAGTATCTGAGGGCAGATTTTAACTCAGGTCTTCCTGATTTCAGTTCTGGCATGCTATCTACTCTGCCACCTCACTGCCTGAAAGGATAAGCAAAATGAGTAAAGGCTTAAAAACAGGAAAATTTCAGGAACACTAAGGAAGAACAAGAAATCCACTTCAGATGAAGCATAGCGTAAATGTGTATACTCTGAGCTTTTCTCCCAGAGCCAGGCAGGCTACATCTCCCCTCAAGGTTCCTTGAAATCCTGCAAGGATCTATCTCCTTTCTTTCCAACTAGCTTAAGTCCCTACTGACTTCTCCAATTTGTTAGGAACTAGTGTTAGCACCCCAATTCTACTTAACCAGGTTACATCAATTGGCTTTCACAAAGGGATTTTTGCCTCAAAGATATAGAAAGAATAAATATGCAAACATTTCTCCCTATGCCTTAAAGATATCTTTTCCCTTATGCTACTTTAGACTCTGGAGGACTAGACTCAAAACTTAGCTCAATTTCTACATAATATTAGTCCCACCAAGTTCCTGGCCAAATGAGACACATTCGCTGGTTGTATCCATCTGCTGGGCTGAGGTCCTAAATGTCATTCCTGAATGTGATTCCTTGTTCTTTGAGGCAATTATTTCTGGGATGGTGGCAATATCCAGCTTGGATTCCAGCTCCTGGATTCCTGTGGCATCCTCTCCTAACAAAGTCAGAGATTCCACTCCCTGTACCTAAAATGAAAAAAAAAAAAAAAACCCCAAATCCTAAAATGCCAAAAATGAAAACTCATTTCTTGGGGGTCTTTTGGTCCCAGACAGGAAGAAGACCTTGAAACCTTTCCCCTTAAAGCATAGTCTCTCAATAGATACTGGGAATGAAGGAGTCACCATGTTCTGCCAGATGCACAGTCAATTGAACATAGCTCTTTCCAGCCATTTGGTGGGCCAACTAGAACCAGTTACAGAACATCTATTGATGCTCCATGGTATCTTCAAGGCAATTCCCTTGCCTGTCATTATGATCCTCCTTCAATCAAGCTTCCCAGGTTCTCCACATAGAAGGACACCCTCTGAGCACCAGATACTCATTATACAGATAAGGGAATAAAGAAAGACTAGGTTGAAACCAGGCTGTAGAAAGCCTTAAACGGCAGCTGAAGACATTTGTAATAAATCAGTTAAATTACTTAATGGCCATGAGCGTAATTTTAGGAACAGAGGGGGTGCTCAAAATAAAGATACTTATTGATTCAACTTCCCAGGAAGTGTGATGATAAATATGTTATTTCCCATTTTACAAATGGAACATCTGTCTGAGACCAGATAGTTTGATTAAAGCCACATTGCAGTGGAACTAGAATTCAAGTGGCTGGCTTCTAGGTCTAAGCTTAGGCCACTACTATCTCATTAGTTACCCCAAAAAACTTACAAGATCATACAAGAGGCCTAGAATAGCCAAAAAGGAATGATGTTCATCCAATCCCAAACATAATTTTATTTCTGAAGAAACTATTAAAGATAAGTAATTGGCTTCAAGTCAAATAATAAATGATTGAGAATTATTCTCTATTAATGTGGGCTAACCAATCAAGCCAGTCGGTGTCAACAGATGTTAATTTCTGATAAGTTCCTTGGAAAGAGAAATGGAGTTGGAGTTAGAAGAAGTAGGTTTGAATCCCATTTCTACCACTCAATAGTAATATTATCTTAAGCAAATCACTTAAACACTTTGGGGCTCAGTGTCCTTTGTTTATAAATAGAGATGATCCCATCTGTCCTTGGAACCATCACAGAGTTGTTCTAAGAAAAGTGATCTGTAAATTCAATATAATCAATCAACCAACAACTACTTATTAAGCACAACTATATGCCAAGTGCTTGGAACTGGGTATACAAATACAAAAAACAGAAGAATCTCTACTCAAAAGCAATCCATATGTTGGCTATTATTGCTGTCATTAAAAAGATAAGCTTCCTTACTCACAAATAATAACAAAACATGAATATGAAAATAACTGATTCATAAGTTGGAATAAATGAAGGAGACAAAGTGAGAGCAAAACAATGATGGCGGAATGGATACTTCAACACTTCCATGGGTTCTCTCTCCAAAGACTCTGATCACCACCCATGCATGCTATATCATCCTGTGCAGCTCTTGTCCATTACCTTCTAAAATCTCCCATTGAGGATCAACCCAGTGTGATAGACTTTCCCCTAGATCTCTTGACATTGCATTGTTCATTCAGTCTATCCCTTGTCCTTGCTGCACTATCAGCTAATCTTTTCTAAAAAGATACCATCAGGAGGAAGTAGGGAATAAACATTTATGTAGTGACTACTACATGCCAGGCATAGCACTAGGTACATTTTACAAATATCATCTCATTTGATCCTAACAACTACCCTGGCAAGGCAGGTGCTATTATTATCCACCATTTTACAATTGAGGAAACTGAGGCAAACTGAAGTGAAGTGACTTGCCCAAGGTCACACAGTAAATTTCTGAAACCAGATTTGAACTCAAGTCTTCCTAACTCTAGGTCCAGAACTATACCCACTGTGCTGCCTTCAGAGAGATGTATGACCAGAAAAGGAGCTGAGTTGGTAGTATAACATACTACTTCTACAGAATTCTCTGTACATGATCTGTTGCAGGCTGCTCATGCTCACCATGCACCTCTCTATTGCCCTTTGGGTGACCCACAACTTTAATTCTTCACAGACGATGGTATTCCATGACTCATAGCTATAGAGCATCCCAGCAGGAATGCTGATATTAAAAAGGTAGGACTTTGTTTCTGGGAGAAGCTTGTCAGCATTAAAAGTATTGCACAGTTTCTTAACATCTATCCAGTTTGCTCTCCTCTTTTTCATTTCTGTCCCAGCTTGTAATCCATGTTCAATTTCTAAGATTCTCATATTGATGGATCAGTTCTATAGGTTGTTCATCCCACTGAATATCAGGGTCTAGAGTGTTTCATCCTGTGCAAACAGTGAAACCAGATCTTCTGAGGGAATTATGGTTCTATCCCACTTCAAAGATTATGCTATGGATCAGGGTGATTACAATCAAGGATGTGTCGCTGGCAAACAGGGGTATTTTGAGAACCTCACTGTTTAAATGGAAACCCTGTTTGATTTGGACTCCATGCCGCACAAGCTCCATGTCAAACACGTTTGGCAAACATGTTGCCCTCCTGACGCTTCATGTGATATCCATAATATGAGAGTCGAATGATAAAAATGTCACATCTTTTGTTAGTGTCTGACACTGGGAATCTCACGGTGCTGTTTTGTTTACACTTTAGTCTGCTCTTGTTGCCCCTACCCTGCTTCCAAAGAGTTCTTCCCTTCCCCATGATCCCGTTGGATGGGGGGCTGGGGTAGGATAGCTTGTCAAAGTCCTCTCTGTCAATCATAGGGTCAAGGCATATTTTCCCAGAGGTGGAGGAAGGAAACACTGTTACTTCTGCCTAAGATTAGCACCCAAGACCAGCAGGTATTCATCATTAGCATCCTTATCTCCTTTACAGCCTCTAGTAAATACTACACTAGAATTATACACTGGAAGGTCACAATCTTTTATAAACTAACGGATGAAAATCCCCTACTACAAATACAAACCCAACATATCCTTGAGAAATCAGCTAATAAACTGAAATATCATAAACTGAACTGTTAATCACCCACCACCAACTGAACATAACATTGACCATAAAATTTCATGAACTAAGTTCTTAATAGATGTTTTCATACCAAGAACACATAATCTCCAAACTATATAGAATAAAAAATTTTGAAAATATAGAGACCTAGAAGAAGAAATTACAATTGTGTGGAAAAGGGACAAGATATGAGTCAACCCTGTCATCATGTCTGATGCTAGGATTGTCCTGAAGATACTTGTAGGGAATCTACAGATGACAGGTTTACATCTCAACACTTTTATTAAATTATAAAAAGTAGGCATTTCATCCAGCCATGCAATAATCTGCAGAATATTAAATATAAAAGAATAGTTTCCAGGTATTAACTTGCCCACAGATTATTCCTATCTCAACTCCATAAAACAAAAGATGAGATGAGTAGTAAGATAGTAATATAATAAATCACATTTATGTAGTACTTGGCAATCTGCAACATGCTTTACTTACAACAACCCCATGAGATAATGCAAACATCATTATTCTCACATTATAGATGAAGAACCTGAGATGTAGAGTTTCAACTAACTGACTAAGAGCACACACATACTTATAGCTGGAATATGTTGAAGCCAAGATCCAAACATTTAATGTTAGTTAGCACCAATTAAATCCTCAGCTCATCTAAGTGCTAAAATGTACAAATATCTCTGCTTTTTCTCTACTTCCGTTCAAATGTAGCCCAGGGAGATAAACAAAGAAATGCTGATGAACAGACAGAGTGGGAAATTTTAGCAGAACAAGGGAGGGGGGAATATAAGAAGTTTGAAATCTTCCATTTATCTTACTACTTTGTATATTTTTTCCTGTTCACTATCTTTATGTATTTGATACTGTAGCATAAACTGTCTATCTGATAGATCAAATGCAACAACTTAATACTATGCAGAAGTTGGAGATGGAGGAGAAGTTTGTAATTTTTTTTTAAATGTAACTCTTAAAGGGTAAAGTTAGTGCAGTTAGCTACAGAAAGTCCCCAACTTACAAATAGATTTTGTTCCAAAAAAGTTTTTTTTTAAGTTTGTTGTTTGAAAACCAAAATGCACTTACTTGAAAAAAAAATAAGGGTAGACATGATAGGTTACCAGGCTAGCCCATTATACCTATTTAATCTATAATATGGTTGAAGTATAGGATATTTGCAACAGAAATCACAGTTGTAGAAAACCACACTATTGCAAATGTCTAGTATTTCTGCTACATTATGGGCGAAGTAAATTTTTGTGAGCTAGCCTCACATCATTTTTTCACATTTCAATGGGGAAATGTATTTTAAATTAAATAGAGTTTGGATTGTGGGCAACACATCTTTACTCCACACAAACAGCCAGTTGCCCAAGAGGAATAAGAAGTAGCAATTCAGAGAATATTTGTTCTTTAGGTCTTCAGGGAGAGGCTCATGTTTATGGGGTAGTCCTGAGCTGGGGGATAATAACTTAAGGAATAACTGTACATTCCTCAAATGTATGCTTCCAGTGAAGGAAAACCTAGTGTGATCCATTTTTTTCCTCATTATATTCCCATGGAAACCCTGAATTCCAAACTGCAATAGTATCAGACCCATTATCAAAGCTTGACTTATTCTGCCAGACTCAAATCAGTAGAGAACTCCTGCTGTTTGTCCTTCTGACACATACATGCCCCACAAAGCCACAACAAGCTTCTCATAGTCTATTATCGCACCTTCCCACCTCGTCAGAGGTTGCCCTGATACTGCCCCCACCAGTGTCAAAAGTATCACTCTTCTCAAGTGTTTTCGGGCCAAACTTGTGGGGAAGAAAAAAAAAAACATAGCAAGCACCATAAAGGCACCCAAAATGTTTATAGTGCAAAGAAGCTAAGCAGCCTTTATTCATCATTCAGACTATCTTACAAATACACTTTAAAAAACCCTGCCATCCCACCCTATCCCCAGGAGTTCTGGAGTGCAAAATTAAATCACCATCCATCACTCTGCCCGGGCGTAACCAACTAATCCACTCAGGCAGGTGGCTATTTGCAAGGCTCCAATAGCTACTATTAGTGATGATTCTCTGTCTCATCCTCTTTGTGCTAAACTGTTTATACCCAGGGGTTCTTAATCTGGAGTCTGTAGACTTTTTTTTTTAAGCGTTTTGACAACAATTTCAATACACTTGTTTTTTTTTGTTGTTTTTGTTTTTGCAGTCCTCTGTTATTTTATTTTATGCATTTGAAAACATTGTTCTGAGGAGTCCATAGGCTCCACCAGTCTGACAAAGGGGTCAGAGATCGCAAAAAATATTAAGAAAGTCTGGTCTATACAGGGTCCCTTAATGGATAAGGAGATGCATTTGGAGCCAAGAAGACATGTGTGTGAATCCTGCCTCATTCAGTTAATCACTGTGTGACCCTAAGCAAGTCATTTAACATCTCTTGGCCTTGGTTTCTTCATCTGTAAGATGAGGATAGTAATAGATCCTACCTCACAGGGCTGTTATGAGGATCAAATAAGATTATAGCAGCAAAGCCCTTTGCCAACATTAAGGTGATATATAAAAGTAAGCTATTATATAACTCTCAGAAGCCAAAATTGAGATGCCCTAAGCAGCTGTCAATGAGACTGGGCATTGCTTAGTTAATAATAAATCATCTTTCTTCTTTCCTACTGCTTAAGACGGGAGTTCACGCTTCTCCAAGCAAATCAACATCCCCTTTTTGAGTAATGTGGTTAACAAGAGCACCAACTCAAATAGAACCCTGCAGAAATCTTGGACTTATCAGGGCTGCTTGGTGGTGGATGAGGGAACAGGAAGGGGGTGAAGAGAACAATGGCCACCCAACCAGAATGGGCTTTATCTGCCGGCCATCAGAACAGGGGCCGTCAAACTATTTTTCTTTCTGGTCAGCCTGTGAATTAGTCCCAGTGTACAGTACCAGGCAGTGTGAAAGCACCTTGTGTTGTCCCTCTGTTTGTACGAGCTGTTGACACAGGGTGGAGTTCCAGGTTATTGTGATGAAGGTGGATTCTTGCCCTATTTTTTTTCCTATAAATCAAGAGAATATTTCCGATCTCTTTGTCCCAAAGGCCAGACCTTCATCCTTCTGAAAATGGAAACTTTGGGAACCTCAAGAGAATCTGGGCTTCCCAAGGTGGGTCATGGTGTTCAGTGTTGGCAGAGAGCCTGCAAGGGGAGGAACTAT
This sequence comes from Trichosurus vulpecula, assembly GCF_011100635.1. Classification (NCBI taxonomy): domain Eukaryota; kingdom Metazoa; phylum Chordata; class Mammalia; order Diprotodontia; family Phalangeridae; genus Trichosurus; species Trichosurus vulpecula. Next base: position 241,747,962 of record NC_050573.1, on the reverse strand, counting down.
TTCCCTAGTAATAATGTCACATAAAACAGACAAAAACAACTTGAAAGTCACCAATCGATCATGATAATAGTTAGCATTTTTATGGTGCTATATTATTGTTATTCATCCTTCATTTTCTAAGAGGACAGATGACATCGTGGGTGAGGTCCTGACTGGCATGTGATTTGCAAAGTGCTTCCTACATGTAATCTCCTTTGATCCTCACATCAACCCTGTGAGATAGGTGCTATTATCTCCATCCTTACAGATGAGGAAACAGACTGAGAGACTAAGTAACTCCCCCAGGGTCAAACAGCTAAGTAAGGGTCCAAGTAGGATTTGAACTCAGGCCATCCTGATTCCAAATCTAGTACCTGTTTCAACAATTTGGCTAGCAGCTGTTGTGGGCATGAAAGACCAACACAAGCTCAAAAACAAGCACGCTACCAGCATGCGGCAAAAGCCTAGGTTCTTTTGATCTGCTTTACTAAGGAAAGCAACCTTAAGGCGTTAACAAGCTTGCTTTAATTCAGCATACAAATACCATTCACTTAGTTCAGGGGAAAAAACCAGCACCCTGAACTTCGGAGCAAATACAAACAAATTACCAACATCAACAGACAGACCAAATACAATTCATAGTTACCAACATCTAGGTTCAGCCCAGGAGCTCATACCAAGGGCTGGCCCTGAGTCACACACACCACCATGACTGTGGGTAAGAGCTCTGAAAAAGAGAAAGCCAACCCCTGGTTTTATCTTTTTCAGGGTTAAGGGTGAGTCACACATGCGACTCACACACGTGACCTAAAATTGTCACAAAAATGTGACTTAAACCCACGTGGTCTAAAACCTCTGATGTCCCAAACATGTCACTCAAACTCATGTGTAAACTAGGCCCTCCCCTGAGGCAAGGAGGTCACCAAGGACTCTCAATCTAATCAAGGAAACAAAGGCCAAATTCTGCAAGGGCACTTGGTTGAACTGAGTGCTAAGAGCCCATTTTGTGTACCAACACAGTATCGTCCACTATGCTACTTTAGCTGCCTCTTACTATGTGCCAGGCACCATCCTAAGGGTTTAGAATACCAAGGAAGGCAGAATCAGTCTTCATGGAAATTCTATTCCAATAGTGAGACAAGAAGAATCAGAGGGAAAACTGCTAAAGATCATAAACATTTCCATGTTAGATCAAACCACTGGCCCCAAGAGACCACAGGATTTAAAGCTGGAAAGGATTTTAGAGGTATAATAGCTCAAACCCTTCATTTTACAGATCAGGAAACTGAGGTACAAACACAGGAAGTTGTACAGGAAGTAGTGGAGGGGTGGCTGTTTTGAACAAGAGTCCTCAGACTTGTAATCTAGTATTCTTTTCATAGATAAAAATATGGCTGCCCCGCCTTGACAACTTTATCCAAGCAGGATAGACCCTGAAACCTCCCAACTTTCCTTAGTCATCAGTCTCATCAGCTAGAAAATTTACAAAACTTTTTTTTCCAATCTATTTGCATTTTCAACTTGTGTCACTTTCACAGAGAAATAAGTTTCTTAAATTTATGTCAATGGAAGTCACTCACATTCTTAGCACTTCAATTAACTTTTCAGGAAAATAAGAGGGTGGAACAAGTTTTCTAAGCTCTTTCCAACTTTAAAACTCTATTATTCTAAAGTGATATAGAGTTTACTTTATCATTATTTCATATATATAGATATCTAATTAAAGCTAGTTCTTATCAAGGTTTTTATAAAAAATATTCCATGTAGTTTTAACGACTTCAAAAAGTTATGAGGGAAGGAAGGAAGAAAGGAAGAGGGGAGGGAGGGAGGAAGGAAGGAAGGAAGGAAGGAAGGAAGGAAGGAAGGAAGGAAGGAAGGAAGGAAGGAAGGAAAGAAGGGGAGAGGAAGGGAAGAAGGGAGGGAGGAAGAAAAGAAAAAACTTCCATCTAAAAAGTTTAGTGTTACACAGTTCATTGTTTCAAGCTCTCTTTCTCCTTTTCTCCCAGATTGCCATATGGTGGCACCATGATGAAGTGGGAAAAGGCCTGAAACTGGAAAAAGAGGACCTTGATTGGGTTACTTTAACCTCATTCATCTATAAAATAAGAGAGTTGAGTTTGATGACCCCTCAGCTACCTCCAGCTCCAAATCTATAATTCCCTTATGGTAACTACTGTGGTCAGAGCCGTATCTGCTCCAGGTAGGGTAAGTTAGTTTTGCAACATCCACTAAACTCAATGCCACACACAAGATTCTAGTTTTTCCTCAAAAAGACAATGAAACTTGTCCAGAAGACTAAGGCTTGAAGCATGGATGGAGTTGCCTTGTCCCCTTAGACACAAAAAGCCCAAGTCACAAGGATTTAGGGCTCCTCTATCTTGATGGAAATCCAACTTCCATAAGATTCAATGCACTCTTCTGACCAAGTACCCTGGAGACAAACAGAGCTGTGCCCAACTGAATCAGTGCTGTATCTTTGTGACTATTCTTTCCATACTATTGTTATATAACCTTCCTTTTTGATAAGTGTTGGGTGGTCTAGGAGTGTTGACCTGAGTCAGGCCTAGCCCATAACTACCCTTTCTCAGATATGCTTTTCCTTTGTGCAGTCAACATCTATTGCTTCAACTTTCTCCTTAAGCAATGTAATTGCCTTCTGGAATTTTGATTGCCATTTGTGTTTGGGAACTTCCTAGATCTACCTTTCTAGATCTTACATTAATCTGATACCAAGTTCTACTATTTATTCATCTAAATATCACAATACTTTGTGATATTTATACTTTGTGAGAAAGATATGTTTCTCTAAATATCACAAAGAGGCTTTCAGAACTTACATTTGTTTAACACACTAAAATTGATGAAATATTTTCCTCATGATAAACCTCCAAGGCAGGCACTTGCTAAATATGTGCTGAATGATCGAACTCTTTCTTGTCTTCACTTTTCTTTCACCCAAACCTCTGTTCTGTCCAATCACCTTTTAGGGCCACAGAACCTTAGAGCTCTCTGTCCATGATTTTAAGTAAAATCACCCCTTTTCTTTTCTATCTTCCCACATCAAGCTTCCATAATTCTCTTGAATTTTAAGTCCCTCAGCAGATCACACTTGCCTTTATTTCTTTCCCTGTTCTACTCATTTGCTGCCCAATCCCTCTACTTCTGTGATCTCCCCTTCCACACCTGCCTCTGCCTTTTTCTCTCTATTACTTACAATCTGTCCAATCGCCCTCCTCCTTTGAGTCTAAACTCCAAACAACTCTAGTTGATTAACTGATCAATCACATATCTTGGTAGTCAAGACCTATGGCTTCTCCACCAATAGTTCACTATGTCCCACTGGGCCTAGTCACTCAGGGTTCCCACACAGCGAAGAAATTCTAAAATGACAAGCTCTGAGTCAACTTTTTAGTTTCCATTTTAGTCCAGTGCTTCTGAAATATTTCCTCCATGGTCCAGCCTAGGGAGAATAAGGGCAGACAGGAACCACCAAGCACTACAGGGTGTACTTGGGTTATAACTATCCACCATCCTGTGAAAGAAGAAAAGAGAAGGCGTAGGTTATAGGCTGTGATGAAGTCCTTTATATCATCATGACAATGAATTTTCCGAAGCATAAAAATCTGACAGAGGATCGGGAAAAATTTAAATAAAAAAAAAAGATATTCCTGTTGAAAAAATGTCTTTTTTCTTAAAAACCAGGTCTGCCCTGGATTCTAGGATGTCAGGCAAGAATAGGTAGAAACACCCATGATCTAGTCTCAGAGTCTGTGAAACAAGAAAGCTCCCAGTTACTAGGGACCAAGACACCCAAGTAAATGACTTAGTGAGCAAGTCTCAGGGTCTAAGTCACACCTTCTTGATCTCTGGCAAGTAGATAGACAGCAGACCCCAAGACATAAACATGACTGATGTGACTAGTTTTCTCTTATTTTCTGGCATCCAACAATATCTATTAAACAGTTATTTTACTTATTTATTTATTCATTCATTTGTTAATTTATTGATAGAGATAGGGATAGGGATGGACATGTGATTTCATTGGTATTGGTAACTCCTGGATGAGGAAACTCCCTCTACCAATGCAAGTTGGAACCTTCTCTGCACCTTATAGTCTTAGAAAATTACTTAGAGAGGATTCTGGAAAGATGGCGGAGTAGGGCAGAAAATTCCAAGCTCTCAAGATTTTCCCCCACAAAAGAGTTAAAATAGCACCTTATGGCGAACAAAGTGTGGATAGAGACAAAGAAGAATAGGGGCACAACCAGGATCTTCCCGGGACAATTTGAAAAGATCAGAGGAAAAATCCAAGGACCAGGTTTGGAGTAAAGGCAAGGAGTAAACACCTCCAGGCTAGGTTCCATTTTAACAAGAAGCCAGCAAGCCCAAGGGTTGGTTGGTTTGAGAGGCTGTCTCAGCCCCAGCCACTGGAACTCTGCACCCTGGGATAGTGAGGGGAGTCATGCATTTGAGCCCAGGAACCTTTGCTGATGAGGAATGCCAGACCCAACTGTGCTCCGAAGAGCAGTAGGGGTGAGAAGGAACCACCACACACAAGGTGAGTGCGGAAGCAGTGGGGCAGAAAGCCCCTGGCTGTGGGCACTTACCAGCAATTGGTGGTTTGGCTTTGGTTCCAGGCTAGAGGGAACTGAAGATCTGGGGCACGAGGCAGCATTTCCCATACCCCAGGTCTAGAGGTGATTACAAAAATCAAGTTATTACCACAAAAAAAAATGCACAGACAAAGGAGAAAGAATCCAACCATAGAAACCTACTAGGGAATAGAGATGACTGGGGTTCATCTTCTAAGGAGGATATTGAAGTAAAGAAACCCCAAAGAGCAATGTCAAATGGTCACTTGCCCAAAAAGAATTTATACAAGATCTTAAAAAAGACTTTAAAAATCAAATGACAGAGATGGAGGAAAAACTAAAAAAAATATAAAAATAATCCAAGAAAAACAAGAAGGTTATGAAAGGAAAGTCAACCAATTAGAAAAGGAGATCCAGAATCTCAAGGAGGAAAATGACACCTTGAAAAGTAGAACTGGGCAGTGAAGTCAGTGAAATTATAAGAGATCGAGAAATAATTAAACAATAATGAAAAAATAGAAGAGAAAGTGAAACATCTTATAAGAAAAATAATAGATTTAGAGAATAGATCAAGAAGAGAAAACAAAAATAATTGGACTAACTGAAAGTTATGATAAAAAAAAAGAATCTTGATACAATAATACGAGAAATAATTAAAGAGAATTGTCCTGAAGCATTAGAACAGGGCAGGGAAGTAGAAATAGAAAAAATTCATGGAACACCACTTAAAAGAGATCCTATGAGGAAAACTCATAGGAACATCATAGTCAAGTTCCAAAACTCCCAGCTTAAGGATAAAATATTAAAAGCATCAAGATTAAAACAATTTAAATATGATGGTGCCACAATTAGAATTACACAAGACCTAGCAGCAGAGACATTAAAGAACCACAGGTCTTGGAACACAAAATATCAGAGAGCAAAAGACCTGGGGCTCCAGCTGAAAATATCATACCCTTCAAATTTTAGTATTATCTTGAATGAAAAAAAAATGGACATTTGACAAACCCTCAGACTTTTGAGACTTTGTAAAAAAAAAAAATCCTCAACTTAATAGAAGATTCAACATACAAGAACCAAGAGAAACATAAGGTACATACCAAAGACTGACTGTAAGTGATTCATAAGAACAGACTGTTTACCTTTTATATAACAAAAAATGTAAAATGTATGTCTAACATTCTTATTAATAATTGCTGAGTTCGTAAGAAAGAAGGGGATAAACCTGACTATCATATGAATTTAAAAGGTAAAACCATTTAGAAACAGCTAAAAAGAGTAACTATTTTATACAAAAGAAGTGCAAGAAGAAGAAAGGATACAGAGGATTTAGATGAGGGAGGAGGGCTGGTAGTTCTGTAACCTACTTTCATTGGGAATGGGTTTAAGAGGGGAAAATACATATATATTTAAAAGAGTATAAAAGTCTTCTAAATCTAGGAGAAATAAAATGGTAGGGTTATAGTGAGTGGGGAGAGGACAAGGGAGGGAGTTTCAGAGGGGAGAATGAGGGAATAGGTAAAGGGTGTTTAGATTAATGAGAATGGGAGGATAGAGGAAGGATCCTTGGAGGGGGGAAGGCAAGTAATAGGAGGGCAGGGTGGTTGGTGGAGGAGGGGAGTAGGCAAGTAATAGGAGGGCAATGTAGTGGGTAGAAGTAAAGTAGAGGAGGCAGGAGGGATAGGAAACAAGAGATATGTACAAACATAAAAAAAAAGATCAGGAGTAGAGTGTGTTTGGGAAAGTATATGTTTATATATATATGTATATATGTATAAGTGTATGTATATATTGAGAAACATATCTAAACTATATTGTAGCCTTCTGTGGGGGGTGGGGGAGGAGAAAAAAGAACAAAGTTAAAAAGTGCACAGTGGAGAACAAAACACAAGAAAGCAAAGAAAAGATGGACAATTCTCAACACAAAGTGTATTATTTTTCATACAGCCTTTCTTGAAATGAAAATTTATTGTTACATATTTTGAATCCTCTCTTATGTTCGGCTATGCACATGACATGCTTTTTTTCTTTTTTACTTTGTATTTAAGTTTCAATATTTAAGTTTATAATATGTTTTTGTTTCTTTTCTCTATTCTGCATTCATATTCTGGTCAATAAAAAAAAATTTAAAAAAAAAGAAAATTACTTAGATTTGGAACTCTACCCCAAGGGCAATCAAGCTGTGAATACCCTTTGATCCAGCAATACTACTGCTAGGTCCGTATCCCAAAGAGATCATTAAAAAGGGGAAAGGACCCATATGTACAAAAATATTTGCAGCAGCTCTTTTTGTGGTGGCAAAGAACTGGAAATTGAGGAAAGGCCCATCAATTGGGCAATAGCTGAACAAGTTGTGTTATATGAATGGAATGGAATACTATTATGCTATAAGAAATGATGAGCCAGTAGATTTCAGAAAAACCTGGATTTATATGAACTGATGCTGAGTGAAATGAGCAGAACCAGGAGAACATTGTACACAGTAACAGCCATATTGTGCAATGATCAACTATGAATGACTCAGCTGTTCTCAGCAACACAATGATCCAAGACAATTCCAAAAGACCCATCATGGAAAATGCTATCCACATTCAGAGAAAGAACTGATAGAGTCTGAATGTAGATCGAAGCATACTATTTTTACTCTCTTTACGTTTTTCATGTTTTTTTTTTCCCTTTGGTCTGTTTCTTCTTTCATAATGTGACTAATATGAAATGGACTAATATAATATAACATAACATATAATACAATTGGATATATATAACCTATGTAAAATTGTTTACTGTTTTAGGGAGGGGAGAAGGAAGAGAGGAAGGGAGGAAAATTTGGAATTCAACATATCTTTTTTAAAAAGATATCATATGATACAAAGAAATATTTATATTCTTTAATGTTTCCATTCAGAAAAATGTTGTATCTTACAAATCTAACTTTCCCAATAGTCTTAAAAGAAAAAAAGTTACCGAGAACACTAAGAGGTTAAGTGACTTGCTCAGAGTCATGCAGCTAGTCTGTGTCAGTGGTGGGACTTGCACTGAGGTCTTCCTGATGCTGAAACCAGCTCTGTACCCACTATACAATACCACCTCTGTTCGTTTATAAGATATTCATAAATATTTATTTTTAAGATAAAATTTTTTGGCACAGCAGATATCCTCCCAACAAAGTTCATTCCTCAATAAAAAGAAGTTTGGTTATTTATAATTTAGAGAAATGAGGAATATATCCTTTAACTCTGACAATAATATCCTAAAACTGATTGTGGCATCCCCATTATGATTTTCTTTGCATTGCAGCTGATGCTGTGCATATAATTCTTTTGCATCTGCTTCCATAAATCTGCATTGCTTCATACAAATAATTCTTAATAAATCTTATTTATGTTAATATTAATATATTCATTAGATAGGTCCAATAATATATTACTATATACTAATAAACACATCTTTTGAAAAACTAATATATTATACAATATATTAATTTATAATATAACATAAGTATATTATGTTGTAATGTATCATATGATGTTATATTAATATAACATAATAATATATTTTAAATAATAATAGCTTTGTATTATATGATTAACAGATAATATCTTTGTATAATATAATTAACATATATTAATAAATTTACTACATTTTAATAAATTACATAAATAATAATTTTTGAAGTCAAATTGAAGATGATTATCATTCATTTTATTTCCATCTCAGAAAAACTCCCCAAAAGAAGACTTAAATAAACTATATCTCTATGTTACTAGTGCTGAAAAAAAAATCAAATCCATTGATGTAACTAATCTCTAAGAACCTAGTCCAGAAATGATGAGAAGCACTTTGTTCTGGGTCAAATATGTTTATTTGGTAATAAGGTCCCTTCCTGAAAATTTTCCTTTGAGAATCAAAATTTAGATTTAGACCACTGATTATATCCATTAATTAGTTCAGCTTTTCTAGTAATCTAGTCCCACAGAGAGCTCTCACAAAAACAACACATTTCACAAATCCTTGTGATGTTGTCAGGCCATCCATTAGAGAGAGAAGGTCTCTACTTCTCCCAAGAAATCAAAACCCAGCAACAAATCAAATTTGCTGGTATGCAGCAAAGTTGGAGACTAGCCTCGTTGGAGAGAGGAAATACAGGAAATACAAACATACACATGCACATGTGTGTACATATACGCACACACATCAGTGAACAATATATAACATATAACTAACTTAAATTGGGGATTTAGAGCTGAAAGTCACTTGGAGACCGACTAGTCTAATTGTCTCATTTTGGAAATCAGGAAATTGAGGTTTATAAAAGTAATAGAATGCAGAAGGAAGGTAAGATGTGGCTCATGCCCTAAGGGGCTTACAGTCTAATTGGAGAGAGGAAGTACAGAAAATACACACATACACATATGTGTGTATATGTGCACAGGCACACACACACACACACATACACCAGTGAACAATACATCACTTAGAGATCATTTATTCTCATTTTGGAAATGAAGAACCTGAAGCCTATAAAAGTAAGTGACTTGTCTAAGGTCATACAGCTAGGAAGAATCAAAAATGCAGATTCAAAACCAGGTGCCACCTCCAAATCCCATGCCTTTTCTGATTCACCGTGTGATGCCAACTATCAAATGCTTGGAAGAGAGACAGATCAGTAAGGAATGAAGAGGGCAGGGGAGGTTTCATGCTAGACTTAGTCCTGGGAGCTGAAGAATAGATAGAATTTGAACAAGATAATTTGGATCATTTGGCAAGAAAAGGAGAAGGGGTAGGGGAAGAGGAGGGGTGTACCACGTGCACGGGTTTGGAGGTGGGAACGAGCATAGTGCAGAATGCTAGAATGATAAGCTTTTAGAGATGGAAGGGACTTTAGCTAAAGTCATTTTTCAAATGAAGAAGTCACATGGGGTCAAGTGACTTGCTTAGGGTTACACTTGATCAGATAAGAAGGAAAATAGTGAAGAATAAAGTTAAATGGAAAAGGTTGGGGCAGATTATGCAGGGACCTGAAAGTCAAGCAAAAGAGTATATATAGACAGACAAACAGGAAATGAGGAGCTACTGGAGTTGTTGTTTTTTTTTCTCTATTTTCTTTAAAGTGCATAATGATGCAAAAAGCATCATTTAGCAGCTGTATTCAAAATGGATTAGGGAGGGAAAAACATAGAGTCAGAGAGACAACATAGGAATCTATCAGCATGATTCAGGCATTGTTAAACACCTACTACGTGTCAGGCACTGTGCTAAAAGCTGGAGGTGGGGGGAAATGAAATATACACAGTCCCTGCCTTCAAGGAACTGATATCCTAATATGGAGCAGGGGAAAAACATGCAAATAACTGTGTACATACAAGTACACAGTAAATTGGAGGAGGTTTCAAAGCAAAGGTACTGGGGAGGGGAGGGGAGGGGAAGGGAGGAGAACAGAGCTGGGAGACCACAAAAAGCCTCTTATAGAAAATAGGATTTGAGCTGAGTTTTGATGGAAGCCTGGGAAGCCAGAAGGAGGAGACTAGGAGGGAGAGCATTCCAGGTATGGCAAACAGCCAGTGAAAAAGCACACAGTAGGCAGATGGGAGTGTCCCATGCAAAGAACAGCAAAAAAGGACCATGTCCCTGGATCTTGGAGTACATGGAAGGGACTGGAGTATAAGAAACCTGGAAAAGCAAGAAGAGTCTAAGTTGTGAAGGGCATTAGGTGCTATTTGGAGGATGTTATATTTGTTCTTGGAGGTAATACGGTGCTACTATAGTTTATTGCATAGGGAAGTGACGTTGTCCAACCTATACTCTAAGATCATGTTGGCAGCTGAGTGAAGGATGAACTGGAGTAGAGAGAGGCTTGTGGCAGGGAGACCAACCAGAAGATTATGGCAATGAGGTGAGAGGGTTCATGCCAGGTTGGTAGCTATATGAGTGAAGGGCTGGGGACATACACCAGAGATATTGTGAAGGTGGACATGACGAGAATTGGCAATGGATTGGATAGGTGCGGTAAAAGAGAGTGAGGAGCCAAGAATGACACCTAGGTTGTGAGCCTGGGTGACTGGGAGCATGCCAGTGCCCTTAGCATAAAAAGGGAAATTGGAAAGAGGGGAAAGTTGGGGGGAAAGATAATAAATTCTGTTTTAGACATGTTGAATTAAAGATGTGTACAGGATACACAGTTGGAGATGTCCAGAAGGCAGTTGGAGATGGAAGACTGGAGGTTAGGAGAGAGGTTAGAGCTGGACAATTAGATCTGGGAATCACCTGTACCGAGATGATAATTGAACCTGTGGGAGCTGATTAGATCACCAGGCAAGATAGTACAGAGGGAGAAGAGAGGATTGTTAAGGAAAGAGCATTGGAAGTTATACAAAGTTAATGGGCATGACCTAGATCAGAGGTTTCCAAACTCATTTGGCCTACCACCCCCTTTAAAAAAAATCTACTTTCTTTAACCCTTTAATGGCTTTTTAAATTTGCATCATTTAAAAATAAATAAATATTTTTAAATGACTTATCTTAACTTTAATAATTTATTGTAAATTTATGGGGTTTTCCTGCATTGAAATTTTGATGACCAATATTGTGTCATGTAACTGTATAGTATTGCATTGTAAACAATACATTCCTGTGGATATATTCCTTTGGATGCATGCTAGATTTCCTGACAATGCATGATGCACACCTGCCAACATTTGCTTGTTATGACCTGTTGGCGGGTTTGACCACTGATTGTTTATAACTTGCATTTTGTGTGTTTATTTGGAAAATAATGTAATCACTACAACTTTAATTCTGTCACACAACAGATGAAATGGGTATGAATGGTTTTTCGAAATTCTCTTATCTTCTCTTCTTTCCTTATGCTTCCACTGTCCCCTTATTTTTATTCAACACCCCCTAATTGCACCCAAGGTTATTACTGCACCACCCCTGGATCATTGCAGTGCCCCCTAGGAGTGGTATCACCCACTCTGGGAACTTCTAAGTCCTACCCAAAATATCCAATAAAAAAGACTAAAAAGGAGCAATTAGGCAGGCAAGAGAAGTATCTCAAAAAGCTAGAGAAAAGGGAGTTTCAAGAAGAAGGTGATTGGCAGTGTCTAAGGCTGCAGAGAGATCAAGAAGGATTGTGGGAAAACAACTGTTTCTCTGTCCCTGGCTAATAAAATAGAAGTTGTCCCACTGGTGAAGGAGTCATGACTATATAAAGGGGGTAGGTAGAATATGGATAAATTGGGGCTGACAGAAAGGCTCTGCAAACCTTCAATCAGCCTACCTACTAGAACCGGCTAGCTATGCTCTTGGCCAGAGGTCTAGATTGGGTTTCCCATCCTTTGTCATGTATGATCAAGGAGGGGAGCATCACACCAGTCTGGAGAGCCTATTGCAGAAGGAAAGACTGGCATCAGACAGTGAGAACCATTGCCCAAAACTTCCTGAAGAGTCCGGGAACAAAAGCTAAAACCTGAAAGAATCATTTTAAAGCATCAGTTCTCAAATGTGTTTCCCAGACCTCTAGGAGGCCCTGAGACCCTTTTAGGGGGTCTATGAGGTCAAAAGTATTTTCACAATAGTACTAAGATGTTTTAATTTCTAATATAGTAATTATCTTATAGGTAAAACCCACATAAACAAAAGCTCTCTGGGGACCCTCAATAATTTTTAAAGGAGTCCCAAGACAAAAAAGTTTGACAACTACTGTTCTAAAGGAATCTGACCTCTGCTCTCAAGCATAGAACTCATTCTCAGATGAAAACATTCATTAGAATGAGATTGGAAGGCATGAAGGGGGAAAGACCAATGTCACTGACAAGACCCTTCTTTAGGGGCAACAGAGCCCAGTAGGAAGGGCAAGAACCTGAGCTCTCATCCCAGCCAAGCGACTGTGAGTCACAGCATTGTGTAATATTGGAAACACAGCATCTTACAGTTAGCAAGGCTCATGTAATCCATCTAGAAGGAGAAGAGATCTTAGACATACCTAATCCAATTCCCTTGCTTTACAGGCAAGGAAATTGAGGCACAGAAATGTGATATGACTTGTCCAAAATCATATGACTAGTAAATGGCAAAGCTGGAAATCAAACAAAGGTCTTCAGAATCCAAGTCCTTTGTTCTAGATCATCCAGCCTTGAATAATCCAATTCAGTACATTTATTAAACATCTACTTTGCACAAAGCACTGTACTAGGCACTGGAAATATAAAGACAAAAATGAAATTGTTGCTACCCTTAAGGAGATTATATTCTACAGGAAGAGGGTAGGAAATAATAGGTACACAGATAAGTAAATAAGAAATACATACAAAGTAGTTTCAGGGATTGGAGTGACAGAACATGACACCTGGAGAAATTGGGAAAAGCCACTTTGTATGAAGTAATATTAGAGTCAAGCTTTGAAAGGAACTAGTAGCTCAGGCACATACGGAAGAAATAGAGCAAGAGAGATTGACTGTTGCTAGGTATTTAATTCCAACATTTACTGATAAATTGAATGAATGAATGAGTATGAAAGAGAAAAGAGATGAGTGCTGGAATAAGGTATTAGGGGAAGCCAGAGGGGATTTGATCAAGTATCAGCTTTAGGATAAGGAATCAAAATGAAACATCAGAAGGAGAAAAAAGTGAGAAAGAGAAAGAGAGAGGGAGAGAGCAATATGACAAAATCCTAGATTGTATTCACTGATTTGTCAACTTTTTTTGTCATTGTCATCATTGTTTTATTTTCTTGGGATTTCCTCCCAGAAAAAAAAGAGCTTGAGAGTGGGAGAGGTAAGAAGTTCTTGACATTGTATCTACCTGAAATTATGAACAAAAAGTTCAAATGACATAATACATTTCTTTGTCTTACTATAAAGATATTTGTTTTTTCCTGTTTTTAGGTTTTTACCTACTTCTCCTAAACGGATAAAAAAATGAAAAAGTACTAGATTCTTTAAAGACCAACAATTTATAGCTCTGTTTTAAACTTTAAAATATATTGGCAAAATTTGTCTTTACTGGTATAAAATTCAGGAATTTTATTTAGTTTTTTAGTAATTTTACAGAGAATTAAAATGATAAAAATAAGTTTGTATTCCCTTCTGACAAAATTAATCATTTAACAAGGATTGTTAGAAAATGAAATTTAACAATTATACATTTGAATATAAACAGATTAAATTTCTCTATAAAAAGAAAAAAATTAGTTACAGAATGGATGAAAAAAAGCATAACTTAGCAATATGTTGGGGAATGTATCTCATGTTAAGAGGTGTAAATAGATTTTGAACTAAAAATCTAGAACAGGAAAATCTGTGATTGTTCTTCATTTTCCACTTAGCTGCACTCATCTTGACTTTTCTAACATGCTCAGAAAAATCTTCATCTTCTAAAATCACTTTCTGGAACTCATATCTTATCAGAGCTTCTGCCCCTGGGGCCCCTCCTTCTGATTGGAGGATAGAGACGTCTTCCCAGAATCTCTATTTAAGGAGGGGAGCCCAGGCTAGCCATGTCTTCATTTCCCACCCAGCTGTACTCTTTCTGGACTTCATTATTTTCCCACTCCAGGTATCTTCCCCTGACCTCCCTTTCCAACTTCCTTTCATGTATTGTCTTCCCTCATTAGATTGTATGCTTCTTGTAGGTGGGAAATATCTTTTTTTTTTTCATATTTGTATTCATAGTGCTTAACACATTGCCTGGCACATAGCAGGCCCTTAACAAATGTTTACTGACTAACTGCTTAAGATTATAATAACCAAATGAAATAGTGGGAAAATCCTTGAATTTGGAGCCAAAGGAATTGGGTTGAAGTCCTGGTTCTGCTACTGAAAAATATGACCTTGCTCAAGTCACTTAACTTTTCTAGGTCTCCAGTTTCTTCATCTCTACTATGAGATAGTTGGACTAGACGATTTTGAGCAGTTTCTTCTAGCCTTCAATCCTATGAGCCTGTTTATAGCATTTTGCCCTTCACTTTTAATGATAGTGGAGAGCATTTTTGGTAAGTGTACATTTTTCTGGGGTTTCCTCACTCATTGTTAACAGAGGGTTAGTGAACAGGAAAAAAACAAATAGAAAGGGTCTGGTTGAGATGAGTTATAAAATTTATAGTGGGCCTAACCAGTATGGTTTTGTGACTTCCTCCCATGACTCTTAGCAGCATACAAGAGAAACAGGGAAGCTGGATAATGGGGGTAACCCAAGATGCAGGTTTGAAAAGGAATATAGATCAATAGGACAAGGGGGCAAGGGATTCAAGAGTATGGGATAGTATAAAATTGAACTGGATAACTCTAAGGTCAAGGATATAAAGGGAAGAAAGTGAAGCTAGAAAAGGGTTAGAGGTCTAGAAAAGCAAGAATGAGTGTCATAAATTATCTATTGCTAAATTTACTCCTACATAAAATGCAAGAATTGAATTAGTACCTAATCATCCTTCCAATTATGAGATTTTACTATTCTACATTTTTGTAGGAAATTAATCAGAGACCTTTTAGTCTATACATCAGACAAATAAATGATACCAATTCTTCCAGTACAATGGACACCAGGGCCTGACTGAGAAAGATCTGGAGGAAAGATATCAGGGATTTCCTCATTCCTAAAGAAACCAGAACTAATGATTATGTGGACAACAGGTCTATGGTCCTGCCCTGAGAAAGACTTGTATCCCAAGTACATTCACCTTCATAGACAGAATGCATATACGAGTTGGCACAGGGCCTGAACGGATACAAGGCCTAGACTAAACTTCATTGTTTTATAAAGGAATCATGAATCACAGATGCTATTTCCAGAACAAGGCCTATGTCTTCAGAGACTGTTTTTAAATTTTTTCCTTTAAACCCTCTGAGAGCTTCCAAAGTTCTCAGCCTCTGCTTCAAAACTATTCAAGAATTTGCAGCCAGTTGCCTACCTCAGTTTGTCCATACTCTCAACACATTTTTAAGTTTAATCTGCATTATTAATGAAAGACCTATTGAGCTGACTCCAACACATCTCTAGGACTTCAAGGAGACCCTCAGCACCTGGAACAAATAGGGCCTAGCACAGTGCCTTGAATGTAGAAAGTCCTTCATAATGTTTTGTTGACTTGAACTGAAATGAACAGAATCTTTATGACCAGCAGCATTATTTTCATATCTAAACAAACCTGCATTGATAAGAAAACCAATGAACCAACTATTCACGAATTATAAATTGCCAAGATTAAAATCCCCAATTGTTATTCCTTTTAACTGTATGAGATTTTTGGAGGAGGGTTTAGGGGGAAGGTGTTTACGTTGAAGAGAGGCAGAGGTTAGCCTTAGTTTAAACTAAAAAAACAAATTATTTATATTGGCAATACAACTATACCTAAGTGGAAACAGCAACAGGCAGGACAGTTTTCAGAGATTCATAGAAAGGACTTTGAAGTCATCAAGTTTAACCCCCTTATATTACAAATGAGGAAACCAAGATTCAGAGAGATTTAAATGATTTACCCAAGATCACACAGCCAATGAATATCTTTTGTTGTTTAATTGTGTCCATCTCTTTATGACCCTGTGGACCATACTTTCTACAGGGTTTTTTTTAGAAAAGACACTGGAGTTCTTTAGTATTTCCTTCTCCCCTGGATTAAGACAAACAGAGGTTAAGTGACTTGCCCACAGTCACACAGCTAGCAGGTATCTGAAGAAGGATTTGAACTCAGATCTTCCTGACTCCAGGCCCAGCTCTCTATCCACCAATCTACCTGGCTGCCTCCTATGCAAAGAGAAATTAAGTGATTTGCCCGAGGTCACATAGCTGGTAAGTATCTGAGGCTGGATTTGAACTTGGGTCTTCCTTACTCCAGGTAAAGAGCTCCATCCACTGAGTCATTCAGCTCCCTCTAATGAGTGTCTTAGGTGGAATTCAAACTTAGGTCTTTCTAGGTTCAGCACAATCACAATGAAATTCCCATAAAGAATTAAAACCAAACCAAACACTGAAATCTTGATTTAGCATTCAGGGCCTTTGGTTGCCTGCCCAGCCTGAGGAGAGTTTATGCTCAAACATTCCCCTACTTGGCACTGCCAGCAGCTAAAGTGTCACCTTCAGAGACACCTGCTAGTTCTGCAGGTTTTGACAGTTCCACAGGTCCAGACAATTGTGGCACAGTGGATAGCACACTGGGCTTGGAGTCAGGAAGACCTGACTTCAAATCTGGCCTCGGACACTTAGTAGCTGCGTGACCCTGGGCAAGCCACTTAACCCTGTCTGCCTCAGTTTCCTCATCTGTAAAGTGAGCCTCACAACAACCCTGAAACATAGATGCTAAAAGGAGGGCAATATCAGCACCTACCTTTCAGGGCTGTTGTGAGGCCCAAATAGATGATATTCATAAAAGCACTTCCCGCCACCCTGGCATACAGTAGGTGCTATATAAATGCTTATTCCCTTCCCTTGTAGTCTCAGGATCCCCCCTCCACAAACAGGAGTGATTGAGATCGGGCTTTTTGGCTACTGAAGTGTCTTTATACAGTAAAGTGCCCCCAGCACCACTCTGTTTACTTTGAGCAATGTGGTAAATATTTCCCTCACTTAACTCCGGCCATTCATTTCAAAGAGTTAAGAAGGAGGCAGACTTCTGGCGTTTGAGACTAAAGTACCCAGTTTCCACTAAAACAAGCAGGGGTCGTGGCCTAGTTGTGAAAAGCCCTTTAGTTCTGTCGCCTTGGGAAGCCACTGCCAGGCAGGGAGAACAGGGCTGCCAAATGGAACAAACATTCTTCTCCCTCTGGCCAGCCTATTCGATACACCTGGCTGACCTGTTTGCTCTGTACTGTGGTGTGATGTGATGCCCACCAGGGTAAGATGCCAGGACAACCGAAGCCGAAAACTCACACCAGGCAATTGGAAGAAAGTCAATTCAATCCAATTCAACGCATACTTACGTATAATAGTGATGGGTTCCTTTTTTTTTTTTCAAAATATTGATCAGTTTTGCTCAGGAGGAGAGGGGTCTTCTCTTCTTCCTCCTTTTTATCTTTAATTATTTGTTATAAAGGACAACTCTTAAGGTGGGGAGGGGAAGGAATACAAGTGGGGTGTGCTAGAGCCAGCTCTAACCAGAGAGCCGCTTGTTAAATTTTCACTGTGAGTATTTACACCTCAGAAATTGACAAACACTACAAATCAGGGCTTGGTTTATTGTTGTATTGGTTGTCTAGACTTAAGAAAGTGATAGAGAAATTCTAATAATACAAATTAAACGCAAAAGTGTGTCCTGATTACACTATTTTTTTTTTCAGTTTAAAAAGAAAACACAAACTCTGGGATGTTACTGTCAAAGGTACACAGATAACCTTAATAGTGTCTAAAATGTTTACAGAGTTTGGGCCTTCATCCGGAAGCAGAATGGTGTGAAGAAAAGGATGCTAACAATGGACCAAAAGGCCTTGGGTTCAAATCCTGGCTCGGGAAATTATTGACTTAACTTTTTTGGGCCTCAGTTTCCTCATCTGTAAAATGAGAGGTTCTGAACTATGAATCTATGACTTCGTTTGATTCTTACGAACACCAAGTGAAGTGGGTGGGGCAGGTGTTATCTCCTTCCTATATTTAAGGAAAAGGTGAACAGATTTGCCCAGTTTCAGGATTTGAATCCAAATCTTCTGGCTTCTAATCCGAAGCTTTTTTTTATTACGTTACCCCCACAAAAGCCTCCAAGCATCGTAGGTTTTCCTATGACAACGTTGTAAATGCCATACACAACAGCATGTGTGATTTCATTATAAATAAATGCGTGTGCCTATAGAAATACACACATATGCATGCCCACATACAGACTAAATTCTGTGTGAAGACAAGGAACAATGCTGAAAGTTGGCCGGAGATGTAGAACGCTGATGTATCTTCAAGAAAGGAGGCTATTTTAAAAGCACATATTTCAATATTTCGGGGATCTGTGATTTCATCCCTGGAGGTGTTTCTTTCTACCAACACAAATCACAAATCCCCTGCATCTTAGTAGATTCTCTTCAACAGCTGTTGTGGCCAAAAACTTCAACATCCTACAGCCAAACTTGGATAATAGTCAGGCAGCTAGACAATGAATACAACAGAACACTGGACCTGAGTTTGAATCCTGCCTTAGATACTTAGTAGCTGAGTCACCCTGGGTCAGTCACTTAACTACTCAACCTCAATGTTTCTTATTTGTAAAATGGGGTAATTAGGGTCTACTGAGGAGTCCACAATAAATTTGGAGAAAAGAGTCTATTTTTAAGAGCATGATGCCAAGAACTAAGCACAAAACCTTCCAGTATGTAAAGGCCCTCAGTTATTTGGCCATGTGTGCTGTGAACTTACCCTGGAATATATAGTGGTACAGTGGATAAAGAGCTGGCCCTGGAGTCAGGAAGACCTCATTCAAATCCAGCCTCGGACGCTTACTAGCTATGTGACCCTGGGCAAGTCACTTAACCCTGTTTGCCTCAGTTTCCTCACCTGTAAAATGAGCTGGAGAAGGAAATGGCAAATTTCTCCTGTATCTTTGCCAAGAAAACCAAATGGGGTCATGAAGAATCAGATACAACTGAACAACCACAAATAATACCTTTTTTGGTAAAGAAGAATTTCTAAAATTTATGTCTTAGAAAACCACTGTGGTATTTACATGAACATTTATGGTAATGCACTAACCTGGGCCAATAGATCTCAGCAAAGACAGAGGGTGACATTTAAGTCTTTTTTGTAGCCTGTGCCCCTTCCCCTTACCTCATCTTACCAACCAGAGCCCTTCCCACCAATGAGTTGACTTCACTGTCATTCTTCCTTTAGGAAGGATTAGAGATCTCTGGGAGAGACAACAGAGACAGAGATGTGCCATGTAATCCACAGAATATTATGTTTGTCCCTCAAAACTAGTGGATATTTTTAAGCTTTAGGTAAATAGCTGTACCTCCAAGGAGGGGTCTAGGCAGAGGCACGAAGCAGATATAGCCATTCTGTGGCATCCTTTACCCTATTCCATTGTCCCTTCAGCTGGGGACAAATAAAAGAAAGAAAACTCTTGGGTGAGGGGGAGGTACAGGAGGATGCTAGGGTCTAAAAAAAGTAATTCAGTGAGCCTTTGGGGAGTACACACTCTTGTTCCACAGGAATGGTTCAGCACTAACAGACAAGGATGATTAAATGCTCTTGGTTAGTCCTCATATGTCTCCATGTTATGTCAAAAATAATTAGTGACTGAGGCAGGAAGAGCCACCCTCTTAGCAGAGTACAAGAACAGTCAAAACACTCCTCTTCCCAATTATGGGGGGATGGGGGAAGGGCCTGCATGGATTGGAATACAGAACCACCACCACCACTAACCACCCCCTCCCCCCTCTCCATTCTTCAGCTACTGTGGCATCTACACAGCAGGAGCATTTTACCCATGTGAGCCCAAGGCTGGACTTCAAGTCCTTGGCCCCCTCCTCTGGTTTGTAATTTCCTCCCTAAGTCCAGGTCAGGAAAATCAATCCTGAGATATGGATGTCTCCAGCCCTGGTGGTGACTTTGTGAGTTTAAGAGGTTGGGGGTGCCTGAGTTGGTGCTGGTTGCCCAGCAGGAGGTGATCTCCAAAATAACTTCTTTTTTTAATAAATTAATTTGTTCATTTTTAGTTTTCAACAAAATAATTTCCTAAAGGAAAAGATGACCCATCTCCTGAAAGATGTTATAATGAAAAGGACTAAGAATGCCCAAGTCTGGCTGGCCATGAGATCTCTATGTGTAAGCTGAGCAAATAGCACAGGGCAGAAGCAAAGGCGAAATAGCTATTCAGCAGTCCCACAAAAAGCCTTTACCTTCCGAGAGAGTGTAATAGGTCTGAGAGATTATTGTTTCATGCTTTTAAATATTTGTTAACCTCTGGTTATGAGACTTTCACGTTTAAACATTTCTTTTGTGGTGGAAGAAATAAATAAGCTGCCTTATATCTGTTAACTACTTTGTACATTAAAACAGCTAGGTGGCATAGTAGACAGAGTGTCTGGCCTAGAGTCAGGAAGACCTGAGTTCAAATCCAGCCTCAGATACTAACCCTATCTGCCTCAGTTTCCTCATCTGTAAAAATAAGCTGGAGAAGGAAATGGCAAACTACTCCAGGATCTGTGGAAAAAAACAAACAAACACCCAAAATGGGGTTATGAAGAATCAGACATGACAGAAACAACTCAACAACAAACAATACTGCTTATATTTCATATCTTTCTACTCCTCTTAGGAGAGACCCTGAGACAGGGTAGGGAACCTGCGGTCTCGAGGCCACATGTGGCATTTAGGCCCTTTGACTGACTCCAAAGTTTTCCCACCCCTGCCCAAAGACTTGAGCTGTTCCTAGCCTTGATTGTACAAATTTTCCCCAGAACTCTGAGGAAAGAGCATAACGAACCAGAGAGCACAAGAAAAGCCTGACACACATCTTTTTGTAGTCAATCTTCCTGAGGGCCCAATCTGGGTTGGCTTCAGCTGGGAGGTGGATCCCCTTTTAGGGAGGAGAGGAGGTCCCCTGGGCTACAGGTGACAGATGTAATCTTGTATGTCTTTCTACAAATGTATGTGTTTGCACACACACACACACACACACACACACACAAACACGCATGCACTATAACCTCGTAATCGCCCTCCTTGCTTTTGGTATCTCCTCTCCAATCCATCCTCCACACTGCTGCCAAATTAATGTCCCTAACAAAGAGATCTGACCATGTCATATCAAGAGATTCCAAAATCTTCAATGGATCTTTATTTCATCCAGGATTAAATGCAAAAATCCTCAACTTGGCATTTAAAGCTTTCTAAAATCTGGCTTTCATCTACCTTTCTAGTTTTATTTCGCTTTTACTCCCCTTCCTTCATTCTCTTTTCTAGCCAAACTGGCTTGCTAGCTATTTTCCCAGATTCAACATTCTACTTCCTACCTCCATGTCTTTCTTTGCACAAGTAGTCCCTGAATATCTGAAATAAACTCCCTTCCAACTTCTAATTTAAAGATCCTCAGCTTCCTAGGTTCAAGTGCCACTTCCTACAAGAGGCCTTCCCTGATCCACCCTTCCCCCAGCACTTTCTCTCTCTCTTGAAATTACTTTGTCTATACATTACATGTTGCATTCCCCTAGTGAAGAGTAACATCCTTGGGAACAAAGACAGTTTTATGTTTGTCCTCAGAGCCTATCATAATGTCTTGCACATAGTACATAATAGCTGCTTAATAAATATTTGTTGTGTTGAATTTAATTAAAGGATCTACTTCTCTATTAACTTCAAAGTATTAAGTTTGTTCCATTGGCCAACTGAGGCTACATCTCCCTGCTGTCCCCCCAAGTCACCAGATTGAATATTCAGTATCCTAGGAGGTCCTACCTACTGATGTGTGTTTATTTCAACTCAAGCCTGAAGGGTTGTTCTTTCCACTGGCTTTCCAATCAAGAAACTGACAACCACCCAGTCATCCAGTCATCCAATTCCCTGCTGGTGAGACTCCGTCTCCTGGTATGTATGTCAGGTCCTCTCCTCCCCCACTTTTCCAAACATTCAGGGCGTCCCAAATAATCACAATTACATTCAGGTTGTTTAAACAAACAAGAGCACAATTCTTGGGGCCTAGGGTCTCAGCTGAGGGAGTCCCTTGGGTTCAGCACTCATCACCATCACCCCCCACAGTAAGTCACTTTCAGAGAAGACTTGTCAGCCGTGGAGACAATGGTCTCTGAATTAACAGCAGTCAGTTTTCTGTGTCTAAATGTTTGCAGACACTTCGTAAAGTGTCCCAGGCCAAGTTTCCAAAGGACAATACCTCTATACGGCTGCATTTGTTTAGGAGACAATCCCAGATAAGAGGGGTTTTTTCTCCACCACCACCCCCTCCCACCAAGAGCCAAGAATGCAAAGGGGGAAAAGGGAGGGAGAGGGGGGAGAGTGGGCAGGAGCTGCCAGGGCTGGAAACAATACCACATTTAAGGTTCTAGCAAATTCTAGTAAAAAAAAATGCCTCCCTCCTTCGTGCTGTCCCCTTGAAGAACCTAATTACCTCTGCGTTCTCTTCCTGTCTTTGAATGTGAATGTAAATGTGAAACAAGATCATTTGGTTAGGTTATCATACCCATTTCCCAAATATGATAACAAATTTAAATCTGGATGGGACCCCAAAGATCACTTAGTCCAGGGTTCTTACTCTTTTTTTGTGTCTTAGACTCCTTTGTGGGTTGGGTGAAACCTATGGACCCCTTCTCAGAATAATGTTTTAAAAAGCATAAAATAAAATCCATAGTTTCAATCAAAACCAAAGGTTGGTGAAAATAAAGACATCATTTTTCCCAGCCAACATCATGTATCCCCTTATCTTGTAGAACCCCTTCATTTTCAGATGAAGAGAAGAGAGAGAGGGAGGCCTAGAAAGAGGTGACTTGTCCAAGATTCCACAGGCAACATGTGGCAGAGTCAGGATTCGAACTAGTGTTCTCTGATTCCAAGCCCTTCCCTCTGTTAATGGATTTGCCTTTGGCAAATTCACGACCTAGAACATTTGGTACTCTTTCCACATGTTGAGCCTAATTCCATGAGAACACAAGAAGCACCTCCCCTGGGCATCATACACTGTATGAAATCTTGAAATAATGCCTGGCATCTTCCATTTTCTTTTAAAACTTATGAGAAGAGGCTGAATCTAAAGATCATAATACTGTCCAACCTATTATGCCAGAACTACTAAAGAAGCAAGAATGATATGGTACAATGGCTTGCAACTTTCTTAGTATGAGGACCACTCTTTAGCAGAAAAAGTATCTCAGAATCCACCTTTCCCTTTCTACCACTGACTCCCAAAAATTTGTTGTTTGTTGTTCAGTGTTTCAGTCATATCTGATTCTTCATGACCCCATTTGGGGGTCTTCTTGGCAAAGGTACTGGAATGTTTGCCATTTCCTTCTCCAGCTCATTTTACAGATGAAGAAACTGAGGCAAAAAGGGTTAAATGACTTGTCCAGAGTCACACAGCTAGTAAGTGTCTGAAGCTGCATTTGAACTCAGCTGTTCCTGACTTCAGGCTCAGTTCTCTACATACTGCGCCACCTATCTGCTCCTACACATGATAATGGTCATACTATTAATATGATAGCAAAAACTGCCAAGAATTCAGTAAGGCTTCAAGGCAATATTGTATTTTATTAACCACAGCAGCATTTATGTGTACTGATACCCTCGAAAGGTTATATGATTTCATTATGGTGCTATTCTCTCTAACAATCGATGCCTGCCTAGCCTCCCATAGGGTATCTACTCAACACACTGGAAGCCTTGCTCACATGACCTGAAAAAGATGCTACAATGCATATGGGCTATCAAACCATCTTCTATAGGATTTTTCAAATAGTAATAATTATCCCTTTAGGACATTATTCATTCAGGCTGCCAAAGATATCCTTGTCATTTATTATATTGTCACCTTGTACATTTTGTTGGATTCATAAAAACTAAACTGACAATGTTTGGAGTATGTCTAGATTTTAAGACCTTAAACTCCCTCCCTACATTACTAAACCACCCACCCCTACTTCTTAGCCTTCATATTAGGGACCACTGTCATGGTGAAAGGACATAAACTTGCAGTCAGAAGACCTGGGTTCAAATCCAGTCTTTGTCCCTTACTGGGTATATGACCCTAAGCAAGTTGCTTAATCTTTCCGAGATCTAGTTTGCTGAGTAACATGGAGGCGATAATACTTATGGCCTACTTCAAAGGGTTGTTGCAAGGATCAAACGAGATAACGTATGGAAAGGCTTTGTTAAACCATAAGGACCATATACATGTAAACTATAAAGGTCTTTTATAGAGCCAGTGGTGGCTTTGATGGTCACAGCTTATGATCTTCTTAACCAGGCAGCTGCAGAGAACAGGACTTCCCTGCTCACCCTTAATCTTTGTCATCTCAACTGGATCTTGTTGAATTTTACATGTTTATAGAGCTAGTTATGATAGAGAATTAAAAAGATAGTAGCTTATCAACCCCTTCTGGTAATTTTAATTCATTCTTTTACTAAAACAGATCTCTCTTGTGTACAAAAGCCTGAAATGAAAGATCTCGATGCTCTCGCTTTTACTTTTTTTAAAGTATAGTTGAGTCTAAAGATGAAGCAGCTTGGAAAAATTGAGAGGGTTCCTTGATATTCACGATCTCAACAAAGGTCCACTTAAGTATTTGCTTCTTTCATGGTCCTCTTCAAAAACAGAGGACAAACACAATCTGTACTTCTTTCTGAAATTCCAAATTCTATAGGTTTTTGAAAAGTGAAAATACAAAAAAATCTATAATCACCTTCAAAAAATTGAATCTAAATCAGGCCTTACAGCCTTCTTTTCAGCCATAGTTCTCAAGAGTCATGAATTTGCATGGAAAGTTTTGTTTAATGAACCTTGTTCTGGTGCAGACATTATCCCCCAGTAAACAGATAGCCTAGGCTACTTCAAGACCCACCTGGGGGTCCTGGTGAGAGCAGCTACTAATGACAATATGTTCTCAAAGTGTGGTGTTTAAATTAATTTTCTTACAGGTCAAAAATTTTTAAACATACTATATAGGCTCACCAATTAAAAGAATTCTATTGCAACTGTTTTCTGTAAAGTAAAAAAGAATCTATTGGAAAATTAATACTCACACTCCAGAGCAGAAGTACAGTACAATGAAAAGACAGCTGATTTTAGAGACAAAGGGTCTGAGTTTAAATTTCAGCTTTGCCAGTTATCACCTGTGTGACCTTGTTGTTCAGTTGTGTCTGACTCTTTGTGATCCCATTTGGGGTTTTCTTAGCAAAGATACTGGAGTGATTTGCCGTTTCCTTCTCCAGATAAGGAAATTGAAGCAAACAGGGTTTAGTGACTTGCCCAGGGTCACACAGCTAGTAAGTGTCTGGGGTCACATTTGACCTCAGGAAGCTAAGTCCCAATGAGCCCAAGCCCTGTAATCTATGCCCTGCACCACCTAGCCGTCCCTTAGAGTAAGTCAATTTAGCTCAGTGGTTTTTGGTTCCCTCACCTATAAAATAAGGGGTTAGATTAAATGAACTCTGAGGTTATTTCCCATTCTGTATCTGCCATCAATGAATTTATCTTTCATGTAAACAAGAACTTTCATGTAGTAAATGCTTACTTAGAGCAAGATGTGACTTTTTTCTCAAGTATTTGCGCTGGTAAATGTTTAACAAACACATTTAAATATAACTTTTTGTTCCTATCCCATCTTAAAAGAACAAGTTTTTTTTTTTTAAAAAAGTGTAGATCCTCATCTCACCTGAGCTATTAGAAGGAAGTAACAAAATAAGCATTTATTAAACACCTACTATGTTCCAAGCACTATGCTAAGTGCTTTATGATTACTGCATTATCTCATTGGATCAGCATCTGGTCTTTCTCTTCTTCAATACATCCTTTACTCAGCTTCAAAAATAATTTTTCTAATGCAGATGTGCTTTCTAATGAACATTTCTAATCTTTCTTGTGACCATGTCACTCCCCTACTCAAAAGCCCTACTGCCAGTACGATAAGATGCCAGCTATCTAGTCTGGTATTCAAGGCCTTACACAGTCTTGCTCTGGTCACTGAGGGGTGCCCTAGAATGTGTGCTGAACTTGAAAGTGTGGAACATGATTCTACTGATTACTACCTGTGTGGCCTTGGGCAAAATCCCTTCACCTCTCTGGGACTCAATTTCCCCATCTTCAGTATGAGAGGGTTGAACTAGATAACCTCTGGGATACCTTCCATCCCTGTATCTATGATCTTTTGACAGTTCAGTTACTGAATAATTCTCCAAGCAAATTCATGGGATCTCAAAGTACCCAGAATAACACATGACAAGGAACAATTTACTTTGAACGTCTTTTCCAATCTATGATTCCATGAACCGTGACCAGACCAGTAACTCATATCTGGTCCCCAGAGATGATTCATTTGCCTTGGTTGCCCAAGCATGCATTACCAAGTGTGATCCATACTTATTCTGGCTGGTCAGCCCTTCCAAAGAGAGTTGTTTATTAGCTCTTGGGAAAAACCAGCCTGCAAAATCTACCCAGATTCTTGGGGCCTGGACGGCTGTCAACTGATTTCCAAAGGACTCCAAAAAACACATGGGGATTCTTTTCCTAGTGGAGGCCCAACCTTCTCTGCTCCAGCACCTCCAGCTTTGCCTGGGGGGAGGGGAAGGGAACGAAGGGGGGTAAACACAAACCAGAACCTAAGCTCCCAGGCAGGCTGACCTAGAGGTGACCCTTGGGCTGACCTAACACTCTGGTCACTCTCACCAACAGATTTGTTTATCTTGGGACCCCAGAGGCTCTGAACCCAAAAGCTTTGGCTCTAAACTCCTAAGTCCTCCTGGAGCTGGCTGCCAGTCACAGCTTAAGTGCATGTTAGACCGTGCATGATAGTGCCGGGTTTATTTACCAAACCCTGGTGTTTACGCTGTCCAGCAACTAGGAGGGTCCATGGGCTGCTGAACTGGAAGGAAGCTGAGAAGAGCTTCTTAAATCTCACTATGGGTCATTTTCACCCTTATTTGAAAAGATTCCCCAGGGTCGTCTCTCTCATAGGGAAGTCTCTCTGAGTTCTATACTAAGAGATTAAAGGTTGTGTAGGGGATTGAGTTGTTATTTCCAAAGGGTAGAGTCTCTAGACCAACCACTCGCCCGAAGGAATCTATTTTACGAAAAATAGAGTAATGTCCCAGCTGAAAGAGCAGGAGAAGAGGAGCCCTCCTCTCTGACATCTTCATCTTCATTAAATGGAAGGTGGGTTTAGATTCACACACCTGAGTTCATGTAGGTCCTGAAGACAGCTCCTTCCCCAGGTTGAACCGTGAATGAAAGAGTAAGCAATCAGAAACAAAATTTAATCACAAAATTCAATCACAAACAAAAATTACTTTCATTCTTTAAAGAAAGGAAGCCTTTTTACCCTGACATACAAACCCTATGGAAACCAACCAGGGGCACAGACCTAAAATACTTGGCTCCTATTCCCAATTCCTGATAGTGATCCCAGTGAGTATCTTTCCCAAGTGAAGAGGGACTGATTCTCTCTTCCAGTTCAGGGGAGGGGTATATGTATAGATACACACTGCAGATATATAATTCCAGATGCCTGGGGCTCACTGAGCAAAAGGACACACGGATTTTCTCACTTTCCACCCTCTCCAGGGGATTTTCCTCTAACCAGAAACCATAAAGATGCATCTGGTATGGCAGAGAGAGGCTGGTGTTTGGCGGGCAAGAGAAGAGATGCTTTCCTCAGCTGGCACTGGAGAAAGGAATTGTACCTTTATTTATCCCATTAAAGAAAGGCCTGAAGGTCAGGAATTGAGAAAGCCCACTCCTAAATGTGCAGAGGCATCATCAGCCTTGAGCTTAAATAAACTGTTGTGTCTCTTCCCTGACCCACCTCCCTCAGAGCTGCTGACTCCATCCATCACTGTCACCTTTTCAAAGTGATTGTCATGACAGTTCATGATCATTAACTAGTAATGGTGTGCTTTGTATTAAAGGCACATCAAACACGGGGATTCCACCCTTCTCAGGGCAAAGTATTGAAAAGGGAATGCTTGGGGATCGGGGGAGAAAAGGGAGATACTAACCACTGGAGTGGGCAGAAAAAAATTTGAAAATTGACCTCCAAAAAAGCTATAAACAAAATGCCCTCATATGCCTTAGGATGGAATCTTGTCCCATTATATTTTTCTGGAATCGATCGGTTTGTCAATAACATTCATTAACCCTTAATTACATAAGTGCCAGGCAGCTAGATGGCAAAGGGGATAGAGTACCAGGTCTGAAGTCAGGAAGATTCCTCTTCCTGAGTTCAAATCTGGCCTCAGACACTTACTAGCTCTGTGACCCTGGGTAAGTCACTTAACCCTGATTATTTCAGTTTCCTGCAAAATGGGCTGGAGAAGGAAATGGCAAAGCACTCCAGTATCTTTGTCAAGAAAACCCCAAATGAAGAGTCAAACACAACTGAAAACCAACTGAACAACAGTTACATCTAAGTGACAGGCAATATTCCAAGTGCTCAGGATACAAAGAAAGGCAAACAAGTTCCTGCCCTCAAGGGGTTCACTGTCTAATGGAGGAGACAACATAGAAATAATGGATGTATATTCAGAGTAAATGGACAGAAATCTGAACAGGGAAGGTAGTAGCAATTAGAGCACCCAGGAAAGACCTCCTCCTACAGAAGATCCGATTTAGGCTGAGTCTTGAAGGAAGGCAGGGAAACTGAAAAGAGGAGACAAAAAAGGAGTGCCTTCCAGACACAGAGAATGGCCAATAAGAGGCATGGAGGCAGGAAAGGGGGTCTTGAGTTGCAGGAACTGAAAGTAGGTCAGGGTTGCTGGATCATACAGTATGTGGAAGGTAATGAAGTATAAGAAGTCTGGAAAGGTAGAAAGCCACCAGGTTAATAGGGTTCATTAACAAGAATCAAGGGGCAGCGAGGTTGCTCGGTGGATAGAGCAGTAGACTCATCTGAGTTCAAATCTGGCCTCAGACGCTTACTAGCTGTGTGACCCTGGGCAAGTCACTTAACCCTGTTTGCCTCAGTTTCCTCACCTGCAAGATGAGCTAGAGAAGGAAATGGTAAACCACTCCAGTATCTTTGCAAGGAAAACTCCAAATGAGGTCATGGAGAGTCAGATGTGACTGAAATGACTGAACAGTAATGAGAATCAAGGAATCATAGAGCTAGATTGGAGTGAGGAAACCATGTAGTATAGAGTGAAGAATTCTGAATTTCAAGTCCTGTCACTTACTGCCTGGGTGATCTTGGACAAGTAACTTGACATCTCAGCATCTTCCTCTGTAAAATGAGGTTAGACCAAATGGTCTCAACTGTCCCTCTCAATTCTAAAACTACAATCCTGTAATCTAGTCTAAGTACCTATTAGAGGACAACCCCTTTCTACAACATCCCCAGTAAGTGCTCATCTGACCAGCCGGAATACTTCTTGAGACAGGTAGTCACTACCTCTGTTTCATGTCCAAACAACTCTAATTATTAAGGAGATATTCCTTATATTAATCTAAGATCTGGCTCCCTGTTAACTTCTACCCTATCCTTGTGCCTTCTGGAAATAGAATACAACCAGTTCTGCTATAATGTGACATACACATTCCCAAAAAGCATTACGCTATGTGAATCATGCAAAAAACCCACAAAGCATATGGGGGAAATTGGGTTAGGGGTACAACTCAAAAATTAAAAAGATAGAAACCTAATAAAAACATAGCATAGTTTTATACATGTTAAATGGTTAAGAAATACACGAATGCTACAATAAATAGTGATCCTCTTCTTGACCCCCATCTGCTGCTCCCTTGCCCAGCCAAGTCGGGGAGGAAGAAATTCTGGATGTCTGGGCCAGAGGCCTTGGGGGAAAGAGGTATAGGTGAGACCAGACCTTCTGCACCCATAGCTCCTCCTGCACCAGAAGATATACAATAAATATGGTGCTTTACCTTCACAAAGATTTGAAGTTTACTTGAGGAAGTGGGCACAGGAAAGGCTGCAGCCTGTGAATTATTGTAAAGTGGTACAGTTTTCTGTGTTCTCACTGTTTTTCAAGGAAAAAATCTTGCAGAAGCAAACTTGAAATTCAAGTTACGTTCAAAATGTTCTCTAATATATCAAGACCATTGGAACAAATTTGCATTTTCTGAAACCTGTGTTAAAGCAGAATAGTAATCTCATATTTGAAAACGGCTAACATTTCCCCAAAACCTGTTCTTTACCGGGTTCCTTCAATTATGCTTTGTATGGTATGGTTGTGAGTCTCCTCACCATATAAACGATGCATGAACTTGTCAAGTCCCTCCTAAAATTTAGTCCCCAGAACTGAAAATAACACTGGATGAAATTTGACTCAGGCAGATTACAACAAGACCTTTTTCCTAGACATTATATTTCAGTAGTCCAGGTATGACAATTCCAACATGATATCCTCATCCCCCTTCTCTTTTTCTGGGATGGTTCACTCATTCCCAACTATCACTCATGCTAAAAAGGCTAGGGAGTTGGGGGCAGGCAGGTGGCACGGTGAGTAGCACACTGGCCCTGGAGTCAGGAGGACCTGAGTTCAAATCCGACCTCAGAACTTGACACACTTACTAGCTGTGTGACCTTGGGCAAGTCACTTAACCCCAATTGCCCTGCCTTCCCCCCTCCAAAAAAAAATGCTAGAGAGTTTTCCAACAGTGAGTGGGAAATGGGCTGTGACAGCCTTGACCATAGAACTACAAAGAAAGCTCTTTCAGGGACCCAAGTATAATCTTGGTACAGAGAATGTATTAGTATTATTTACCATGTAGTACCTGCACCCTTGATGGTATACTTTCCATTTATGCAAGATCAGTCACAGTAAGACCATTGACTCTTAATCATGTAATGTTAAATGAGAAGGCAAAAGAAATAATAATCATAGCATTGACCTAATAAAAGGCAAGAACAGGAATAACTATAATATTTACTCCATAGAAGGCAAAAGCAAAAATAATCAAAATGTATGAAACAGAGTCACACTTCTACCTATGAATATAGCATCTAGAGGAGGAGAATGGGCACATGCTTTCAGAAACCTACCAAAGAGGCATCTGGATAGGGAAACCCGTACATGCCTGGGGCAACTTAGGATTCTGGCAATCAGATCTCTTTAGGGAAGAATCTATACCATAGGTCAACTTCTGGGCAAAACTACTTCACTGCTTTTGGTCCTCATAGTTCTCCTGCTGAGGAAAGACAGTTCTCCAGCCAATGAATTAGTGTCAAGCTCTTTTAGCACATGGCTACCCTTAGCAGGATGCTGAGAAAGTATTAAGCTCTTTAAAAAAATAAATATAAGCATAGCTCCCAGTAAAAATGTTTTTTTTTCTCCTTCCTCACTTTCTCTTAAACTATATAGGGCAGTGAAGGGAATCAGGGGCACCCCTGAAAATTTCTCCTCTTTCAGGCTATGGACGGTGGTAGAAGACAATAAGCAAAGGCAGCTCTACAGTTAACAAAGAATTCTGCTTTCCTCTGATCAAATTCTAGCAGCTAATATTGCTTTCCTCCAATCAAACAGCTCCTGACATTAGCTGCAAAACATGCCTGTCAGCTTCTGCTTTCTGTAAGCTGCTTCTCTGTCTTCTGTGTCTTCTGTGTCTGGCTTCTAGACTCTTCCTGTGCTGAGTCCCTTCTCATTTCCCATCTTATTCTTCATCCGATCATCTCTCTCTGGCTTCTAATGTCTTAAATCAGGGCCTCCTTGCAAGTAATAATCAATCTCTATCTTATGATATGAAATAGAAAAGATTCATATTTCTGTCAAGTGTAACCTCAGCAACCCTTATATAACCATCTCATATTCCCCAAACATATTTGATTTACAGATTAACAGCTATATACTGCGAAACTAAAGGTAGTCATATGGGAAAGGCAAAATAGCACAGTGGGGGAGGGGAATCCAATGGATTAGGATAGAAGTCAGACAACTTGAGCTCAAATCCCACCTTTGAGTAAAGTCACTTAACATCTTTGGGCCTCTTTTTCCCCATCTGTAAAATGAGAGGCTTGGACTAGATGCCCCGAACAACCCTTCCAGCTCTAGACTGATGATCTTAAGACCTTACATGAAAGGGAGCTGATGGACCACAATGCCCATCTTTCTTCTTCTTCCTCATCTTCTCTTAAATGGTATAGAGCAGGAAAGGGAAGCCGTTGGTACCTCAGTAAGTGCTCTACTTTCAAATAAGCCCTGTCAGTTAATTTATCTAAGCAAAAGTTTTCTAACAGGTGTTCAAAAAAATCTGTCAGGGGCAGCTGCTGGCAAGTGGATATAACCCTGGGCCTGGAGTCAGGAAGACCTGAGTTCAAATCCAGCCTTGGCTATATACTAGCTGTGTGATCCTGGGCATGTCACTTAACCTTTGTTTGCCTCAGTCTCCTCAGGTATAAAACGGGTATAATAACAGCACCTAGCTCCCAGGGTGTGGATGAAATAAGATAATAATTGTACAATATATAATATAGTAGGTGCTACAGGAGGTGCTAAAGCGTTTTTATCTTAGGAGCTATATTTCTTCTCAAGTTGTTTTTTGTCAGTGTTCTATCCACAACTATTCAAAATTTAAAAAATTACCCCATCACAAAGCAGCAATACATGACAATAGTTGTATTTGTTGGTTTGGGCTTTTTGTTGGGGGGAGGGCAGATTTTTTGACTTCCCCATCACAATGTTAACTGAAAGTAGCAGCTTATTCAGTCCTCCTCTGAACTGCTATTTAGTTAGAGTGGAAGGTGGCTTTCTGAAAAGCGGGTTCCCTCCCCTCCCCCATCTCCACTCACTGCTATGGACCCAAAAAAGATCTCAAGCGTGATGGGGAAAAAATGCCCAAAGTAAAATATAACTGCTTTATGGAATCCTATTCCTCTTGGACGTATTATAATCCTATTTAACACTGATTCAAATTCCTTAAAAGAAATTGAATCCAGGATAATGTTATATTTAAATTTCATTCTAGTTTTTAATTCATGGGGGAGCAGAAGATGTGGATTCAAACGATGTCTCTGTTACTACTAGTTGTATGACCTTGGACAAGTCAGTTAACCTATTTAAAATCATTTTCCTCATCTACAAAGATGGAGAGGGAGGGAGGTCAGACTAGGAAATCTCTAAATTCAGAGGTGTGCTGGTAAAGATTTAACAACCAGCTCTCTGAAGTACCAGGCACACTTTTCTTTTAATCTGAATTATTAATATTTTCTCCACCATTCTCTTAAGTTTAGATAATCAACAAAACAATAAATCAAGTCTGATTTGTCAGGTTTCTAAGGTATAAATTCTCAAACCGAAAATTGAACAATTAGCTTTTTCTGAGGCCTCTGTAGGAGCTGGCTCCAGTGCACCCCTATCTAAATTATCTATCAAAATATCCAGATCTAACATTCTATGATTCTGTGAATTTGGTTCCTTTATACATATGCAACAGGGTTATGTTAAAACTATTAGACCCTCCCTGGATTTCCACATCTTTACCATAGAAGCAATTGCCGCTTTGCATTTCTAGGTTCCATTCTTCCAGGATTCTAAACTCAGGTGGTCACTTCCTTCTGGAAGCTTTTCTTGATGCCCATAGTAACTAGTGCTCTCTCTGTCCTCTATAATTATCCTGAATTTACTTATTAGTATATAAGCTAGAGAGGCAGCTGTGTGGTACAGTGGACAGAGCACCAGACCTGTAGTTGGAAGAGCTGAGTTCAAAGCCAATCTCAGACACTTAATAGCTGTGTGACCCTGGGCAAGTCACTTAACCCTGTTTGTCTCAGTTTCCTCATCTGTAAAATGAGCTGAAGAAGGAAATGGCAAAGCACTCCAGTATCTCTGCTGAGAAAACCCCAGAGTCACAAAGAGTCAGACACGACTGAAAAAAATGACTGAATGACAATATATATGCTAGATCCACCCCATCCCCACAGCAGAATATACTTGTGAGCCCCTAGAAAGAACTCTTTTCAATGTTATACCCTTTTGCCTAGCAGCAAAGAGTCTCACTTCTTTAACTAGGTGGCTTCATTAACTAGTGTTGAACTTAGGGTTAGGATCACAGGATCAAAAATTTACACCTGAAAGGACCTTTGAGGCCAAATAGTCCAGCACCCTCATTTTGCAGATAAGGAAACTGAGGTCCAAAGAACTCAAGTGTCTTGCATTGGCATCCTCTGACTCCACATTTGCTGCTATTTTCATGGCACCATGATGCCTTCAGCTGAACTGAACTGAGTTAGATCTGACTTAGTTTAAACATTGCTTCCCCATCATGGCCTTTACCCAGTCCCAGTTTTTTTTTTTTTTTTTACAGGCCAAACTGAATAGCCTCAATGATTCATTTGGGGAGGGGAAAATAAAATGTCTCATGTAAAAGGTATTTCAAGAGCCCAGAGACTGAATATTAGAAAATGGCCCAAAAACATCTACCACCCACCTGAATCACCCTGGCTACAGATTATGTAGCCTTGTCCCTCCCAGTCCCATTCCACATTGGACATAACTCCCTCAGGAGGTGCTTTAGGAACTGCTTTTCCTCTTCTAGCCTGCCCAAGAAGCTGATGTTTGAGAGAGAGGTAAAGTTGCAAAGAGTTAAAGGGGAAGTTATTTATTAAGCACCTACTATGTGCCGGGCACTATGCTAAGCATTTTTACAAATATCTCATTTGAATCTCACAACTACCTTAGGAGGTAGGTGCTATTATTATCTCTTTTACAGTTGGGGAAACTGAGGCAAACAAGGATCATACAGCTACTAAGTGTCTGAAGCAGTATTTGAACTCAGGCCTTCCTGACTCCAGACTCAGTACTGTACCATGTAGCTGCCTCTAGATGAAAGAAATGATAAATCACAAGCTTGTTTGGAGGAGTTCCTGTTGCCTGAACCTTTGCAGTTAAAGGCTTTAGTGAGGCCTTCAAATACTTGGGTGCCACAATAGTGATTTCTAACAAGGATCATCATAGAATTTCAGAGCTGGAAGACCTTACAACTTAACAGTGGTGGGCAATTTTGGAGTCTGGGCTCCTGCAGAGCCCAAGGAGAATCTTACCCATTAACGAATCCGTAAGGTCAAATAAAGTGAATGGCCAAACTAGAAAGAAAAGAAATTTAATAAGTCACTAGGGAAAGATTGTTTGCCAGTAGACGTTTTAGCTTCCTAGGGTATAGATTTAGCTTCAAATCAGCACTGCTTAGAATACACAGCCAGTCAGCAATTCTCTACAGGCTCTGAATGAGCCAATAGTTCTATACTCTATCCCTATGCGAAAGCTGATTTGGAAAGTTCCAAGTTGGTGATGGGTGCAAGAGCTAGGTGGCAAAGTGAATAGAGTGCTGGGCCTGGAGTTGGGGAGACGCATCTTCCTGAGTTCAAATCCAGCCTCAGACATCTACTAACTGTGCGACCCTGGGCAAGTCACTGAACCCTGCTTGCCTCAGTTTCTTCATCTGTAAAGTGAGCTGGAGAAGGAAATGGCAGACACTCCAGTATCTCTGCCACAAAAACCCCAGGTATGGTCAAAGAGATTTAGACAGGACTGAAAATGACTCAACAATAACAACTATTGTAAAAAGCTATAGGGCAGGGCCTGGAGTCAGGAAGACTCATCTTCCATGAGTTCAAATACAGCCTCAGACATTTACTAGCTATGTGACCCTGGCAAGTCATTTAACCTTGTTTGCCTCTGGCAAACCCCTCCGGTAGCTTTACCCCAAAAAAACCTAAATGAGGTCACAAAGAGTCAGACATGACTGAAAAGATTGAACTACAGCAACAGAAATCGATAACAAAGCAGTGAAAAAGACAGTCTGCCAACTATTTATAAATTCATCCCTGATATTCTGTTGTGTTACACGGATCATTTAAAAAATATAAAATAAATCATTTGTTATCAACCTGACATCCTTGACTTTATCCTCATTTGCTACAAGCAGGTTAGTTCTTCAGTCCATAAACAAAACATGGCCTATTGGTATGTAAAAAGCAATAAACACTCTCCCCGACACTAAAAACCTATAAATCACCTCCTTAATCATTATTAACACCCACTGAGTTTGACTAAATGATCTCTGGCTCTTTTTCCAGTTCTGCAAAGCTCTAAGTGAGAACACAGAGTCTCAGAGTTGGAAGGGACCTCGGAGATTGTCCAGGGGAACAGAAGCTCTTTCTATTTTTGTTTTTGTATTCTTCATCACCTACCATGGAGTCTCACCCATGGTACAGGCTTTTAAAATGCCTGTTAAATTAAATTTAACTTAACCCATTCCAGGCCACTCCTGAAAAAGAATTCCCTCCACACACACTGCCACACTTTTCTGTTTCCCAATTCACAGATGAAAAAACTGAGTCTTACAATCTGAATTCAGGTTTCCTGACTCCTTTCTATGCCACCACAGGACTTTAAACATAGATCGCAGTTCTCAGGTCTAGCCATTGTCTGTAAATCGGTCTGTACAAACAGATTGCCTCTGGCCTTTGGTGCCACCCAGGGCAGAAGTGAGGGTAATTCAGGAAGTCGGAGGTGGTCTAGCCAAAGGAGATTAACTACCCAAGTTGTCCCTGATAAACTCTGCAGGACCAGCCTACTTACTACCAATGCCTGTCACCCAGAATTATTTTGTAAACACTGTTGTGCAAAGTGACTTAAATGATTCAAGTGATTATTTCCTGACTAGAGAGTACTTCAATATTTTATTCTCCTGAAGGACTTTTGAATGATACAAGGCAAGGCAAAAAAAAAAAAAAAGGCTCAAGCTGTACCTTTGTGGGGGGAGGGCAGTGAGAGGGGAGGAGGAAAGTTGAAATAAAGTTCTTTATTATCATCATCATCCCCAAACGTCTGTAAGTTACTTCAAAAATGATTGTTCAGTGAAGATCCTGAGATCATAGACAGGCAAGGAAAGTGATGTCCAGGCCAAGAAAGATGAAGTGAATTAAGGTCACATAGCTAGTTAAGTGGCAGAGACAGGGTTCACATCTAGGTCTTCTGACTTCAAATCCACTGGTTTTCTTTTCACTGTACCTTATGGTCTCTAATGTGACCTCTTCCATTAACTAGCTGTGTGGCCTGGGGGGAATCATCTCATCTTCCTGGGCCACCATTTCTTTTAGTGCAAAATTAGAGGATTTAACTAGAATATATTAGACTATATATTATATATTAACTATATATTACATAATAATATTATTATATTAATTATATTATTAATTAATATTAATATACTGTTATATTAATATTATATATTATATACATGTGTGTATTATACATGTATTATATTTGCAATATGTTTGTCTATATCTCTATGGATACAGGCACATAGAGATACAGATATACACATAGAAAGATAGATAGATAGAGATAGACAGATCCATCTATACACAGATATAAATAATAGCCTAAATTGCATGGAGGAAAGGAGTTAGGATATTGCTTTCACCAAAAGGTATAATAATAACAACCATTTTGATGTTCAGTTGTATCCAACTCTTCATGACCCCATTTTGGATTTTCTTGGCAAAGATACTGGAGTGGTTTGCCATTTCCCTCTCTAGCTTATTTTACAAATGAGGAAACTGAGACAAACAAGGTTAAGTGACTTGCTCAGGATCACATAGCTAGTAAGTGTCTAAAGCTGGATTTGAGCTCAGATCTTCCTGATTCCCAGTCTGGCACTCTATCCACTACACCATACAGCTGCTGAGTATTAGGTAAGTTTCATTAAATTACCAATGATGAGTTATATGTGAAAAAGCATCAGAAGAGACATTATGGAGAACATAGATGTCATAAGGTAATGAAAAGTAAACTGTATTTGGAATGATAAAGTAGATAGAGAGATAGAGTCAGATAAACAGGCAGATATGTAGTTAGGTAGATGATAGATGGATAGATATAAAGATAGATAGACAGATGGATAGATGGAGGGATGGATAGATAGATATAAAGATAGACAGACAGATGGATAGATGGATGGATAGATGGATGGATAGATATAAAGATAGATAGACAGACAGATGGATAGATAGATGGATAGATGATGGATGGATGGATAGATGGATGGATAGATGGATGGATGGATGGATGGATGGATGGATATAAAGATAGACAGATAGATGATAGATGACCCATGTATTACACTAGTATGCATGAAATATTAAAAGAGCTGGAGGAAGACCTCCCATTTGATAAATCTATCAAGGTTTTATGGAAGGACAAGAGGGACAAAAATCAAAAAGGATGAAATTATGTGTGGGTCACGATCTACATTGTTGGAAGGAAGACTGTCATCATTTTGATCACAGGCCCATCAAAACTTTAAAAAGTGCTTCCTGTTCTTTGAGATATTTGAATAACATAAGTATTATTATCCCCATTTTACTGTAAGTATACCATGGTTCAAGTCAGTCAATAATCAGAGCTTAGCACCATTCCTGGTGCATAGCAGGTGCTTAATGAATGTTGATTGATTGATAATAAATGTTTATTGATTGACTGACTAAATAACGATTTTACAATAACAACAAGTTATTTGCCTAACCACTACACTACTGAGAAAAGTCAGAGTTGGTCTCCTCAGTTGCCTTGCCTCCACGATGCCTCTCATATTCCACCCCTTTTCTCCACTCACACAGCTGCCATCTTAGTTCAGGCCCTCGTCACCTCAGTCAGCCAATAATATCAGGAAGCATTTATTAAGGACCTACTATGTTCCTGTCACTGTGCTAAGCACTGGGGATACAATGAAAGACAAAAAACAATCCCTGACTTCAAGGAGCTCACAATCTAATCTCCCCTCTCACCTAACTTACTGCAAAGGACTCCTAATTTGTCTCCCTGCCTCAAGTCTCTCCCCATTCCAGTGTATCCTATGTACAGCTGCCAAAGAGATTTTCATTAAGCACAAACCTGACCGTGTCATTCCTCAACTCAATGAACTCCAGTGGCTCCTGTTGCTTCTTAAGATCAAATATAGCCTCAGATACTTGATACACTTACTAGCTGTGTGACCTTGGGCAAGTCACTTAACCCCAACAGCCCTGCCTTCTCCCCTCCAAAAAAAGCAAAAAAAAAAAAATCAAATATAAATGACTCCATTCAGTTTTTTAAGCCTTTCACAAACTCGGCCCCAAGCTATCTTTTTAGCCTCCTTATATATACCTCCCCTCCCTCCCCCTAACTTTTAGTGACTTCCTTTCCAAAGTATCTTACATTTAACTACTTTATATTTATTTCGCACTTACAATTAGTTGGCCAATATATGGAGCACTGGACCTAGAATAAGTAAGACCTGAGTTCACATCCAGCCTCAGACACTGACTGGCTTGTGAGAGCCTGAGAAAGTCACTGAACCTCTCAGTTCCCTCATCTGTAAAACAGGGATATTAATAGTACCTATCTCCCAGAGTTGTTATGAAGATAAAATGAGATAATATTTGTAAAGCGTTTTATACACTTTAAAGCACTATATAAGTGACATTATTATTATTGATATAATTACTTATGCAGCTAGGTGGCTCAGTGGATAGAACACTGGGCTTGGAATCAGGAAGACTCATGTTCATGAGTTCAAATCCAGCCTCAGACACTTACTAGCTGTGTGACCCTGGGCAAATCACTTACCCCTGTCTGCCTCCTTTCCTCATCTGTAAAATGAGCCAGAGAAGGAAATGGCAAACCACTCCAGTATCTTTGCCAAGAAAACCCCAGATGGGGTCATGAAGAGTCAGATACGACTGAAAATGGCCCGGCAACAACACGTATGTCATGTTAAATCTCCATTCACCAGGGAATAAGGTTTGTTTCATTTTTGTGTTCCCACAACCTCAAGTATGATAGGCACATAGTAGGCACTTAATAAGTGCTTGATTGGTTGATTCACTCTAGGACCTCACACAAAACTACTATTTGTTCCTCTCCACCCTGTTACCTTTAGAAAGAATTTCTGTTTGCCTCAGTCTCTTCAAGCTATAAAATGAGGATACTAGTAGTCGCACTAGCCTCCTACAGTTAATTGTGTGGATAAAATGATATAATATAATAATTGTAAAGCACTTAGTACATTGCTGGTACATAGTAAGTACCATATTAATGTGGGCTCTTGGCTATTCCAGCTCTAACATTTTTCAAACTCTGTGCTGAAAGTCCATATGAACCTTTTTTTTTGGAGGGGAGAAGGCAGGGCAATTGGGGTTAAGTGACTTGCCCAAGGTCACACAGCTAGTAAGTGTGTCAAGTATCTGAGGTCACATTTGAACTCAGGTCCTCTGACTCCAGAGCCGGTGTTCCACTCGCTGTGCCACCTAACTGCTCCCCCATATGAACCTTTTGCAAAATGAATGGCCATATACTCCACCAGGGTCGCCCAGGTGTTTCAACAGCACTGCCTAGACATGCCAAGCTAGTTTAAAACCATAGAAAGTCTACATAGTCAGATGCATGGGAAACTGATGAAGACTGCTTAGAAGTTTTTTAGCTGCTGAAACTCTAATCCTCTACAATTTAGAGTGTTCTGCCATTCCCTCCCCTCCTTTCATGGTCTCAACTCAAATGTACCAGACTGCTCCAGTCCAGAATGGGGCACAGCCCTGAAGGAAAGCTGATACAGATTCAGTGTTTAACTACATGATAGACCTCAACAGAAGTGCACCCTCCCCATCCCCATCCCCCTGTCAGACTTTGAAAAGAACATGTTGGAGATTGAGTACAATTTAATTCAAGATTCTGGTGGAAATTGCAGTTGGTTTACAATGAAACCTTGGGACACGTGAGCCCAAAAGGAAACTTTCAAGGTTCTGAACAAGTGAGAACAAGGGGCTTGTATTGACATTGTAACTTTATATATGCTCCATTCCCTGGGCACTGTTTTTTATGGAGAACAACAAATCATAATAGTTTTGTGGGGTTTTTTTAAATAGTGCTTTTCATCACAAAGGAATTACCATCCACCCCAATAGCACCTCCAACAGGCAGAAGAGGGTACTGCTACCTTGCTGCTCTGCTGTCCCATCCTGTAGACAAGTTAGCTGAAGGTACTACAGACACTACTATCCCAACCACACGAAGGGAGGTGGGAGAGAAAAGGGGAAACCAGCTTTCCACAACTCTGAGTTGGAAGTGTAAACTCATTACTGCACAAAGTACATTTTTAGCAGAACTGAGGGGAGGTCACAGATCTGGAATAGGCTCAAGGAACAAGTGGTTTCTCAGTCAAGCTTTCACTCTGGAACCATGAAATTGTTTCACCCCACTGCTCTGTACCTCTAAGCACACCAGGGTGAACATGAGCCCTCGGCAGTATTAGGAAGCAGGAAAGTTTAAACTGCGCTTTCTGGTCATCCTGGGCCTTCCTCTCTTCTCCTCCTTCCTCTCATTCTCAGGTCCATAATCATCTGATGTTCTTTCTGCCCTATCCCTAGACAGGTTAGCATATTTCATTAAGGGATGCCTCCAAGGAACTTTATTAAGACAAACATTTATTGAATATTCAATCATAAAGACATTTAATTCAAGTCAACAAACATTTAAGCGCCTACTATGTGGGAGACTAGGTGGCTAAGTGCTACGTGCTAAACCAAATTTAACTCTTTAAATGAACAACTAAACCTTCTTTTAAAATACAGACTTTAAAAATGGAATGCAAAATAATTTTTGACACTCTAGGGTGTATCTGCACACACCCAGAATTCATTCCTCCATCAAAAATCTGCTCTCTAGAACGGATCAAATAAATTACCCTCACATTAAGGGCTAAGTAATGACAACCCTAGATTTGGAGCTGAAAGACACCTTCAAGACCATCTAGTGCAACTCCATCACTTTACAGGTAAGGAAAAAGGTCCCTAGAAGTTTAAGGGACCTGCTTAAGGTCACACAGTTAAGAGTCAGAGGCTCTGATTCCAAATCCCACACTCTTCTGACAGCCCATTCTCCCTCCAATCTACAGATGTGCTTCTTTATGGCTGCAAAGTGTTTGAGATAGATTAACTCCTCTGATCCCCTGGGAGGTAGGCAGTGCAATATCAGGGGCAGCTAGATGGCACCACAGTGCGCAGAACACTGTGCCTGGAGTCAAGAACTGAGTTCAAATGCAGCCTCAGATACCAGCTGTGTACTAGCTGTGAACTTTTGTTTACCTCAGTTCCCCCATCTATAAAAGGGGGATAACAGTAGCACCTATCTCCCAGAGCTGTTGTAAGGATCAAAACAGATATAACTGTAAAGTGCAGTGCCTAGCACATAGTAAGTGCTACATAAATATTAGTTATCATTATTATTTGGGGCAGCTAGTTGGCACAGCGCATAGAGTGCTGGGACTGGAGTCAGGAAGACATGAGTTCAAATCCAGCCTCAGACACTAACTGTGTGACACTGGGCAAGTTTACCTGTTTGCCTCAGTTTCTTCATCTGTAAAACGAGCTGGAGAAAGAAATGGCAAGCTACTCCAGTATCTTGTTTGCTTCAGTTTCTTCATCTGTAAAATGAGCTGGAGAAGGAAATGGCAAACCACTCCAGCATCATTGCCAAGAAAACCCCAAACAGAGTCACTGAGTCAGACACGAAAAGAAAAATGATCGAACAACAACAAAAATTATTATTATTCATCTCCTCATTTACAAATGAGGAAACTGAGTTTCAGGGAGTTGAAAGGGCTTACTAAATGTGGCGTAGCTAAGAAGTGAGAGAGCTGAGACTTATAGCTTCTGACTCCAGCCTCTTCACACTCTCAAATGAGATTCACCTTTACCCTTTTACAAGGCTATTTTACATTTGAAAAAGGGACAAAACTTGGGGAGAGTTCTAATTGTGGGATTTCAGGCATGAGGTAGATGAGTAATGACATTTATTTGGAAAGAAGGGCAGGGAAGAAGACATCTCAGTAAGTCACTGTCTTTCTTTCACTCTTAAAGGCTAGCTCTGCTCCTATCTGCATCCGGTGAGGAATGGGTTTTTCCTCCGGAGTTTTTATCTAGTTATCAGAATCTCGTG
This sequence comes from Trichosurus vulpecula, assembly GCF_011100635.1. Classification (NCBI taxonomy): domain Eukaryota; kingdom Metazoa; phylum Chordata; class Mammalia; order Diprotodontia; family Phalangeridae; genus Trichosurus; species Trichosurus vulpecula. Next base: position 241,704,835 of record NC_050573.1, on the reverse strand, counting down.
CCCTGTTTCTATTTATTTATTTATCCCTTCATTTACAAATTTACTTATCTATCCATTCATTCATTTAGTTTGTTTATTTATTTGTTTGTTTTTGCTACAGCTTCCTGCAACCCTCAGAGAAACAGCATTTCTAAATGGGAAAACTCTGAGAACATACTACCATTTACTACCTATGTGACCTTGTCACTTACCTTCTCTGTGCCTCAGTTTTTTTATTTGTAAGGTGAAAGGGTTGGACAGAATGGTATCCAAGGTCCCTTCCACCTTGAAATCTAGGCAGCATCTTTATGCCCTTCCCCTCGTCTCTGTACCAGCACTGGGAAGAAGCCAGCCAAGTCATTATGACATCACAGGAATGATGATCTGTAGTGAGTGTTTGCATGGTTTAAGATAAAAGACAAAAACCATTTGTTTAAGGTTTGTTCCCTACCTGCGGCCAAGAACACGGGAAGCAACTTACAAAATCAAAGGGGAAGAAATGAGACAATGCAGTGTAAATAATAAAGCAGAACAAAGATTTAAATAAGGGAGGCAGAGGGAGCAGAGGCTGCCAGGCACCCAGGATAATTGCTACAACTTGGCATGGAATTTTTTTCACGTATTGGTACGTTTAAATGTTTACATGACAAGGAGCCATAGCACCTCTGGCCTTTGGCTCCCTGTTTTCCTAGCTGATGACCAGGGTCTCTTAAAACCCCAAATTCAAACCCCATTTCAGGGTAAGGTAGATAAATTTCTCTTAGGCTAACTCCTCCTCTTCCTGCTGTCTGAAGCCAGAGGATAGGGCTGAGATCCTGACTCCAGAACCCCCGATAAAGGGCTGTCTCTCTCTCTGATAGGGTAGGTATGGTATAAGGGGGTCATAATTAATAGGTCAATCAACAAGCATTTATTAAGCACCTTTTGTGTGTCAGGCTGTGCTAGGCCATGGGATACAAAGGCAAAAGCAACATAGATAGAGAGGAGATGATAGCAATAACAGCCCTTTACATATATTATCTCCCCTGAGAATAACAACAACCCTGCCCCATTTTTATATATGAGAAAACTGAGGTTGTGCCTTGCCCAAGGTCCCTAGGCTAATAAATCTTAATAATAGTTAATAAGCTAACATTATTAGGTGGTGCAGCGAATGGAGTGCCAGGCCTAAAGTGAGAAACACTCATCTTCCAGAGTTCAAATCTGGCCTCAGATACTTCCTAGTTATATGACCCTGGGCAAGTCACTTCACTCTGTTTGCCTCAGTTTCCCTATCTGTTAAATGAGCTGGAAAAGCAAATGGCAAACCATTCCAGTATCTTTGCCAAGAAAACCCCAAATGGGCTCACAAAGAGTCCAACACAACTGAAACAACTGAACAACAAAAATAAGCTAACAAGTGTCTGAGACAAAATTCAAACTGAGGTCTTCCCAACCCAAGATCCAGGATTTTGTACATTATGCCATTATGCTACCATATGCAAGGAACAGTAAGAAAGCCAGTTTGGTTGGAGCAGAGCGCTCATGGAGGGAAATAATACATAAGATAGGCCTGTGAGATCAGGCTGTGAAGAGTTCTAAATGCCAAACAAAGGAATTTATATTTGATTCTGGAAGTAGCAAAGAGACGTCGCAGTTCTCAGTTGGAGATGGAACATGATATGCTTATCCTACAGCTCTAGGAAAATCATTTTAGCAGTTTGGAGGATGGATTGGAACAGAAGGAGGTTGAGGAAGAGAGATCAATAAAGAGGTTATTACAAATAGTTGAGGCAAGAGTAGATGAGGGGGACAGAGAGGTGGCAAGGTGGATAAAGCACCGACCCTGGAGTCAGGAGGACCTGAGTTCAAATGTGGCCTCAGATACTTACTAGCTGTGTGACCCTGGGTAAGTCACTTCACTCCAATTGCCTCAAAAAAAAAAAGACACTGATGAGGACCTGAATGGGGTGGCTCTATTCAGCGACTTAGAGAGTCAGAGAGAGACAGAGACAGGGAGAGATCATCAGTTACTTTGGAGAAAGTTTCACTTGAATGAGTTCAGAAGGCAGAGAAGGTCAAAGGATAGCAAGCAGAAGCAATGAGTCTAAACAGCTTTTTCAAAGACTTTGGTGGATAGGAGAAGAGTATAGGAAAATAGCTTGAGGGGACAGATGGGGAAGAAGTAGGCATGTTTGTAGGCCACAGGAAAAGGAGACAGTAGATTAGGAGAAACTGAAAATTAGAAAGAGAAAGGGGATGATCAGCAAGGCTCCAAATCATTTCCTGCACAGAGATCTATCCCTGGGTTAAATTGTAGAAATGGATCGTTTACCATCTTTTCATGTGTTTCCCCTCTCCCCTTCAGTGCTTCACCCAACTCCTTCAATTGGAATAAAAAAAACTAGCATCATCATGCACTCTTAATGCCTCACTAACCCATTCCCACTCAACCAAAGTCTTCTCTCAGAAAATGAAATCTCAAATAATGAAACCTCAGGTGTTGGGAAGCAGATGGGAAGGTCCTGGGTGGGGAGCGACAGGAAGGATACCTTCTTGGCACCACTGAAACCACACTATGTAAGTCTCTGTCTATTGTCCTTCCTGTCCCTGAGACAATACTGGAATTAGGATCATAGATTAGGACTTGAAAAGACCTCAGAAGCTTCCATTCCAGCACTTTCCTTTTCCAGATAAGGAAACAGAGCCAACAGAAGGAAGTGAAGTACCTTGTCCAAGGTTCTGCAGATAAGAAGTAGCAAAACTGGAACTGGAACTCAAGTCCTCTCATTCCTCCAGTTCGCTTTTGACTGAAGCAATTTCCTACCATTCGAGTGATTCCTCAAGAGGAGTAACACATTAATGAGGGTTCATTTAATTAAATTAATTGGATATCACCTGTCAGGAAGAAGGACATTGGAGAAAGGGATAATCAAGCATCAGAAAAAGCCTCAATCATGAAGCATATGTCACCAGGGACTACCTGGGATGCATGCTAAAAGGGGAGAATACATTTTTTTTCTTTTCCTCCTTATTAGCTCTCCAAAGCAGCAATAAATCCTTAACCCCTTCAACCAGATGCTTTTCTGGATACTTTCATAAAGTCTTATGATCATACATTTAGACTAGAAAGGACTTCAAAGGTTATCTAGTCCAATGCTCCCATTTTACAGATGTGAAAACAGAGTCCCAGGAAAATTAAGATGGCAGCCAAAGGTCACACAGATAATAAGCATCAGAGATGAGGTTTGAGCCTAGGTTCCTGGGATCTTGTGCCAGTGCTCTCTCCTCTGTACCAGTCTGGCTCTCCATTTACCATTCAAGCTCCTAGGCAGCAGAGACCTTATCACTTTCAGCTTTTGAGTGTTTCAATTGCTTCCAGTGAAAGCAAAGCAGAAAATTTAAGTTCCTATCTACATCATTTGGCAAATTCCTAAATCAAACAGTATCACCACCCATGTTTTCAGGCTGTTTGAGCAGTAGGAGCACTTCATTTTGTCTTTTAAAAGGAAAAGAATGAATGAGTACATATCTCCTAGGTCACTCACTGACAAGCAGGTTTAGAGCCCATTTACAACTGTGAACTTTAAAGAAAGTACATTTATTTATGGAGCAACCATATAAATGGAAAGCACTGGGCTCCCTCCACTTAGGTGACAGTTTCCAGCTCCTTCTCCAAACCATAAAAACCAAAGTATTTGCAAAGCTTCACAAGACCTCAGTTCTAGCCCATCCAGCCATTGAAAGCCACCTGCCAGACAGGAACCCTTATAGCCTGCTTCTGAGGTTCTGCTCAAGTCTCTCCCAGGGTAAGGTTCCATGATGCAGAAATAAATGGATAACATATTCTTGATCCCTGAATTCTTCTATTAAAGCCTCCTTTCAGACTCCTTAGTTTCATTGGTTTTAGTGTGTATATATGTGTGTGTGTGTGTGTGTGTGTGTGTGCGCGCGCCTGTATGGGGGTGGGGGTGAGAGATTGGATATGACTGAAGAAGAGATTCTTTTCTTCTTCATCACAGTCCAAAGTATTTTAGTCCATTGGCACCATAGCTGATGTCACATTCCAAGGGCCATATTTACAACTGTCCCCAGTGGAGTCCCTACATCATCAGGGCAACAGCATAGGGAAAAGAACACTGGTTTAGAGTAGGAGGCTAGACTAGAACCTTGGTTCTGATATTTAGTAAGCCAATAAGCATTTATTAAGTGCCTACTATGTTCCAGGCACTATGCTAAGCACTGGGGATATAAAAAAAAAAGGTAAAAGAAGTATCTGCTCCTAAGGAGCTCATAGTTTAAGGGGAGACAACTTGCAAATAACTGCATATAAACAAACAAGCTATTTACAGGATAAACAAAAAATAATCAACAGAGGGAAGGCACTAGAATTAAGAGAGGTTGGGAAAGGCTTCCTGTAGAAAGTGGGATTTTTAGCTGGAACTCAAAGGAAGCTAGGAAAGCCAGGAGACCGAGAGGAGGAGGGAGAGCATTCCAAGCCTGGGAAATACCTGGAATTGGGAGTATGTTGTGTAAGAAGCAGCAAGGAGGCCAGCATCATTGAATCAAAGAGTACATGGTGGGAAGGGGGAGTCATATGCGTACAGTGTAAGAAGCCTGGACAGGCAGGGGAAGGAGGGAGGTTGTGAAAATCTTTGAATGGCAGAGGGTTTTGTATTTGATCCTGAAGCGAATAGGGAGCCACTGGAATTTATTGAGTAGGAGGGGGTGACATGACACTTACTAGCTACAATACCCAGGGCAAGTCACTTAACCTCTCTAGTTACCCTCAATTTTCTTATCTTTAAAATGTGAATAACAATACTTATACTACCAATTCATATAGCTGTTCTGACAAAAAAATTTTGTGGACTATATCAGTGTGTGCTTTTATTATCACCTGAAACCCATGCTATCTGAAATTGAACTGTTCAAAGTACAAAATTAATTTCTTGAAGGAAATGACACTGTTAATTTCTGCAGTGGGGTTATAGCTATATTGGAATTTTTATCACTATTTTAATACTGCTGACAACTTATCTTTCCTTCTCCCGCTACCAAATGGCCAACACTTTGGCTTTCCACCATCTTGTGTATCCAAGGCAACCAGCAAGTCAGGCTGACAATCATTTATTAAGCGCTTACTATATGCCAGGCACTATGCTAAGTACTGAGAACATAAACACAAGCAACAAGAAAGACAATCTCTATTCTAATTGGGGACATGGTAGCAAAGGAAGAAGAGTCAGAAGTGAAGGATGACAGACCTGGGATCTTACTCAAAATGGAGGTTCCACTATGCCCAAAGGGCTATAAAAATGTATATACCCTTTGACTCAACAATACCACTTCTAGGTCTGTATTCCGAAGAGATAGTACAAGTGGGAAAAGGACCCACATGTACAAAAATATTTATAGCAGCTCTCTTTGTGGCGACCAAGAATTGGAAATTGAGGGGATGTCCATCAATTGGGGAATGGCTGAATAAGTTGTGGTATATGAACGTAAAGGAATACTATTGTGCTAGAAGAAATGATGAGCAGGCAGACTTTGGGGAAATCTGGAAAGACATATATGAACTGATGCTGAGTGAGGGGAGTAGAACCAGGAGAACATTGTGCACATGTAACAGCCACATCGTATGATGACTAGCTTTGATAGACTTGGCTCTTCAGAGCAATACAAGGCTCTAAGACAACTCTGAAAGACTTATGATGGAAAATGCTGTCCACATCCAGAGAAAGAATTGTGGAGTCTGAATGCAGATTGAAGCATACTATTTGCTCTCTCTCTCTTTTGTTTTGTTTTCTTTCTTCTTTCTCATGGTTCATTCCATTGGTTATAATTCTTCTTCACAACGGGACTAATATGAAAATATGTTTAGTATGAATGTACATGTAGAGCCTATATAAGATTGCACACCATCTTGGGGAGGGGGAAGGGGAGTGAGGGGAGAAAATTTGAAACTCAAAAGATTGTGGAACTGAATGTTGTAAATTAAAAATAAATAAATAAATATTTTTTTTAAGATGGAGGTTCCAGCAGGAAATTATGATGGGAGGAGAGGACTATAGGGGTAAATGGATTTTCCAGGGTAAGAAAGCCACAGAAGAAGAGTAATCTTTCAAAGTGAGAAGGTAACTGAGACATAGTGGCAAATTCCAGAGCATTAGAAGCAGATAAAAGAGAGGCAGTCAATCACTGGTTAAGAAGCCTATCCACCCCAGTCCCTTGATATTCCTGGTCATTATCCATTCTTCTTCATTTCCACATCCACCAACCAAGTAGAAGTTGACATTAACTCAAGCTTCAATATAAGAAGAGTGTCAGGAAGGCTGGAACCTAGTATGAGCCAAGGCTTTTGATACATGCTCTTGTTAGAAAAAAAAAACCATGTTGGTGACCAAGGAAGGTCAAGGAAGGGTTAGTATCCCTACTTGGGGGGTGAATAGAATAATAATAGTAAATGGTGGTAAGGTATTTTCTCTGCTAAAGAGAATGTTCTTCGGCCTGGAAAAGACAGAACAAAAATAACCAGGAATGAAAATGCAGCAAATTGGCAGAAATGAAAAAAGATGGCAATAGTCAATGTTGGAAGAGCTGTGTGAAGATAGGCACACTAGTGTATTGTTAATGGAGTTGAAAATCAATGCAATCATTTTGGAAAGCAATTTGGAATTATGTAAATAAAGTGACCAAAATGTCCATATCTTGAGATTCTTCTACTGTGGATGGACCCCAAGGAGATCACTGATAAGAAAGAAGTCCCCATATATAGCAAAACATTTATTGTAGCACTTTTTTGTTGTTGTTGTTGCTACAAAGAACTAGAAACAAAGTAGTGTCCACTGATTGAAGAATGGTTAAATAAATTGTGGTACATGAATATAATTGAATATTATTGTGATGTAAGAAATAACAAATATGATAAACATAGAGAAATACATAAAGACTTATGTGAACTAGTACAGAGTGATATAGATCAAGCACATAATATAAAGTACAAATTATGAAGATTAAATATGACTTGAATGAAGAGATATGAGAGGACACTCCCAACCCCCTCCTTCATGGAGATAGAAAGTCCACAAATGTTACACAATTCATATGTTTTCAGACTTTTTTCTATGTATTGATCTATTGTGCTGATTTTTTTCCTTTTTTTCTTTCTTTTTTCTTTTTTTTCTTTTTTGCCTCTATAAATTACTATTGGCTACATGGGATGGCTCTCTGGAAGGAAGAACCTAAGAGTCTAGCATCATCTTAGATGCTGCTGCTTTTGTCACATCAATTAGATTTGTGTTATCTATAAGCTTGATAAATACCTATGCTTTTATCCAAGTCACTGATAAAATTAAACAGCCCAGGGCCATGCATAGGCATCTGTAAGCCAGAATGGTTAAAAAAAGAAAGGCTTCATAGAGTTGAGACTCAAGCTGAGACTGGAAAGAATGATAGGATTTAAATTGATAGAGTGAAAGTAGGAATGGGTGGCTTGTTGACTGGTAGTAAACATGTCTGGCTAGGGGAAAAAAAGGGTTTGGTTACTACCTGTGTAAGTTACTACGATACTAGGAGGATAAATATGATAGTTTACAAACAGAAGATATCATTAAAAACTTACCAAAATAAAGAAAGTGAATGTTGAAGAATTACAAAAAACAAGCATGGCCCCAAAGAAGAGGAATGAGAAAACACCATTCTCTATCACTCCTTTTCAGAAGCAGGAGTTCCATGGGTATGGAAAATTACACATATTTTCAGACTTTTCTGATCTATTGATTGGTTTTGCTCATTTTTCCCTCTTCTCTTTTTCTTTTACTTTAAAAAGATTTTTCTTATATGGGATGGCTCTCTGAGAGAGAGGATGTAATGGCAAGCAAAGTGGAACTTTTTGCTGTTTTTTCTTTTGGAGTGCTTCTCAGTACTAAGGCAACCAAGTACCTTTGACTAAGTCTTACCTTTGTTTGAATCAAGTCTTTGATTGAATCAAGAGTCCTTGATTGGAAACAGTATATATACCCTGAGGTTAGCATTTTGCTTTGGGGGCTCACTCATTGGAAGAGTGTTCATGTGATTTGGCCAGATAAGACTCTGGATAGCGGTTAAGGAGTCCCCCAGTTTTGAAAAATCCAGATGTTGATGTTTCTCTCTCTGGTAACTATGTATGTATTGCTATGAACAGAGAGTTAGAAGCCCTATCTTCTGATTTGTGTTATTTGCTCTGTTTATATAATTTTTGCTTGTAATTTCTGTTTGTGTTTTCTCTGAAGTTCAGGATGCTGACTTTTTCCCCTGAATTAAGTGAATGATATATGTATGCTTAATTAAAGTGAGACTAAACCCCTTTAAAGTTGCTTTCCTTTAGAAAAGCAGATCAAAGAACCTATGCTAGTAGCCCTCCTGTGTGCTGGTTTTATTGGCCTTACGCTTCCACAGCAGCTGGAAGCAGCATTGTTGTTACAAAGGAGTATGAGGGATGCTGGAAGAAATGTAAGTGATGTAAAAGCAAAAGATGTCCAAAATTTATTTTTAAAAAATAGGGAATCAAAGCCCCCTAAATGTTAGCCAAAGCAAAGTGAGATTACAATCCAAACAAGAGATCAAGAACCACAAAAAAAGATCTTGACAGGCTTTAGCACTGAGCTGAATCTTGTTACTGTCGAGTCATTTCAGTCATGTCCAACTCTTTGTGACCCCATTTGGGGTTTTCTTAACAAAGATCCTGGAGTGGTTTGCCATTTCCTTCTTCAGCTCATTTTACAGATGAGGAAACTGAGGCAAACTGGGTTAGGTGACTTGTCCAGGATCACACAGTTAGTAAGTGTCTGAGACCAGATTTGAACTCCGGAAGCTGAGTCTTCCTGATTCCAAGACCTGCACTCTATCTACTCTGCCACCTAGCTGTCCTTGGGCTGAATCTAATTTTCATAAAAGGGAAAAGAATGGAGTCTAAAAATAGGTCATTGATCTTGATTAGGAATCCTGGGAAAATTATAGAATGTTCTCTTAAAGAGATGGTTTGTAAAGTTAGCAAACATCTATAAAAGGAAGTGGTGGGTACCTAGAGAGATTAAGTATGATCTACACGCGAATAGTAACCAAACCCTTTTTTGTAGCCAGATTTGTCTGCTACTGGTCAACAACCCATCCATTCCTACTCCCACTCTACCTACTTAGATCCTACCTTTCTTTCAGTCTCAGCTTAAGTCTCAATTCTATGAAGCCTTTTTTTTTTTTTAAACCATCCTGGTTTACTGAGACCTGTGCATGCCCTGGGCTGTTTAATTTTATCAGTGACATGGATAAAAACATAGGTATTTATCAAGCTTATAAATAACGCGAATCTAATAGATGTGACAAAAGCAGTAGCACTGAAGATGATGTTTGAGTCCAATCTAAAAAAATAAAATTTAATAGGAATAAATGGAACAGCTAGGTGGTACAGATAGAGTGCCAGGCCTCATCAGACTCATCTTCTTGAGTCCAAGTCTGGCCTCAGAGCTTACAATTTAGTAGAGTAGATGAGATCCAAATAGGAACTCTAATTTGAAGGGAAAATGTATAAATACAGCCTAGTGGCATAGTGGATAGAGTAGGAGGCCTAGAGTCAGGAAGACCTGAGTTCAAATCCAACCTCAGACACTTACTAGCTATGTTACCCTGGGCAAGTCATTTAACTCTGTTTGCTTTACATTCCTCATCTGTAAAATGAGCTGGAGAAGGAAATGGTAAGTCACTGCAGTGTCTTTGCCAAAATGGGGACATGAAGTCGGAAATGGCCAAAAATGACTGAACAAAAATGTAAAGTCTTACACTCAAGTTCAAAAATATCAAAGTCACAAGTATAAGATGGAGGAAGTAAAACCAAATAGCAATAATGAAGAAGATCTGGGGATTTTAGGGAACTGCTATCTCAATTTGAGTCTTCCTTGATGTCCTGGTTCGGGAACTCCCTCAATCAACCTCCCAACCACCTGTCAATTTAGTAGATAAATGCTAGGGAGTTGTCTGAGACACAGGGATCTTGTACAGTTAATAAATGTAAGAAGCAGGATTTGAACCCAGGTCTCTGATACCCACACCCACACAATCTGTTAGCAAAAAAAAAAAAAAAAGTCTTCAAAAGGCCTTCACATTGAAGCACTGTTGGTAAAGCAGTGTATTAGTTTAGTCATTCTGGAAAGCAATTTAGGACTATGCTCCTAAATTACTAAATTGTGCATACCTTCTGGCCAGTGATGCCACTAATAGTCCTAAACCCCAAAGAGAATAAATTTAAAGCAGCTCCTTTAAGGTCTTGTCAAGTCAACAAGCATATATTAAAGTACCTACTATGTGACAGACACTAGGGATACAAAGAATGACCAAAATAATTAGTCCCAATTTCAAGAATTTCACAGTAATGAGGGAAGCAATGCACAAAAGCTATGTACAAACAAGATATATTATATAAATATGTCATATGTAAGTATATATATTACATAAAACAGAATAAATTAGAGATTATCAATGGAGGGAAGACATCTGCATTAAAGAGAATCAAAAAGGAATAGCAAATTATGCATAGGAGATTTTCAGTTTCATATGCAATCATCTTTTTTATTGTACTATATTATAGAAATGCTTGTTTCATTCCATAAATTAAAAATTACATAAATTTTTTAAAAAGAGAATCAAAAAAAGCTTCTTATAGATGGTGGGATTTTTTTCCGGGACTTGAAAGAAGCAAGGAGATAGAGATGAAGAGGGGAAAAAAATCCCTAGCACAGGGAAAGTGGATGAAAATGTGTGCAGTGGGGACATAGAGTTTCCAGTGCAAAGAATGGTAAGGAGACCAGTGTCACCAGACCGCAGAGTATGAGGAGGAGACTCAAAGTGAGAACCTGAAAAGGCCTTAGCCTTAAAGGGCGAGGGTCTCCCATTTCATCCTGGGCCATCTCCAGTCATTCTGATGACTATCTGGTCACTGGACCCAGATGGCTCTGGAGGAGAAAGTGAGGCTGGTGACCTTGCACAGCCCTCCCTCACTCAAATCAAGGTCAACTGCAAGTCGTGTCATCATTTCCCTGATGTCACGGTCCTCTTCAAAAACTAAGGACAAACGTAATTGGATGGCTAAGTTATCGTGATAGATTGGGTCATAGAATGGAATCAACTTTGTTGCGCACAAGAGCACCAATAGTGCCATGCTCTTAAAGGGTACCCAGCAAACATAAGCTGGGGGTGGCAATAAGTGCCCAGGATATATCAGCAATTTGAATCATGTGGATATCTGCCAGGGCTAAAATATAGAAAGCGTCCAAGGGAGCCAAATGCCCCAGTTATGATCCCAAGCATTATCAAATGGTTAGTTAGCACTCACTTTGATTAGCCAAGTACTTTATAATCATTTACTAATTGGTTTTTACCCCACACCAACTGTCACCATTGATATGCAGAAAATGGAGTATTTAAACTGGGAATAGGCCAATTGTGCGGCTTTTATATTCAAATATAGGTGTATCCTTAGAGACCAACATAAAAGAAAAAAAAACAACTAACATTGTTTTGCCTTAGAAAATGCTTTCAATTTAGCAAAGCATAGAAGTATGTAAATATAACTGTAAAAGTAAGGCAAGTAGGTTTCTGGTTTCAGGATTTGGAGGACCCATGTTTGGGGATTTATTGAGCTGTTGTTATTGTTTGTCCTTTGTTCTCCAAGAGGACCGTGGCATCAGAAAGGTGATGCCATGAGTTGTAAGTGAATTGGATTTAAGTGACAGAGGGAGGGCTATGCAAAGTCCCCCGCCTCACTTTCTCCTCCGCTGCCATCTGGCAAAGGAAAGGTCACTAATTTCACTTTGTCTTCTGGAGCCATCTGGTTCCAGTGTAACATATAAATCAGGACAACTGGTAAAAGTCCTCCCCCAGAGGTAATAGGGAGACATTGGTTTCCTTCAAGAGTCAGCACTTTACAGTACAAAGTGCCAGTAGTTGAGTTCACTACTGAGAATACAAAGAAAAAGAGGGAACAGTGCCTGCCTTCAAGGGGCTTACGTTCGAATAGGGGAGACAACACATAGTAGGCCCGTACAAGATGCAAACTGAGTAGATGTAGATGCAAGCTTACCTTAGATTAGAGGGCAATGGCAACAGCTGCAGCAAGACAGAAGGGTCTCTTGAAGGAGGTAGAATTTGAGTTGAATCTTAAAGAAATGAATAGCTTTGGGTTTTCCCCTCCCCCCCCTCAAGTTGTCCATTCTTTTTACATTTTATGCCCCTCTCCCACTGTGTGATCCCATGACGTTGGTCTTCTTGCTGTTCTCTGAACAAGACGCTTGGCTGTCACCCCGTACCTGAATCTTCTCCCTCCTCCACTCCATCCCCTGGCTTCCTTCAAGTCCCAGCTAAAATCCCACCTTCTCCAGGAAGCCTTTTCCCGTCTCTCTCTTAACTGTAGTGCCTTCCCTCTGACTATTATTTCCTATTTATCCTGTATACAGCTTGCTTGAACATACCATACCTGTTTGCATGTCGTCTCTCTCCCCCATTAGATGGTGAGTTCCTTATCTTTCGCCTTTCTTTGTATCTCCAGAGCTTTGCACGGTGCCTGGCACATAGTAGGTGCTTAATAAATATTTATTGACTGACTGCCCTGTTCACATTCTCTTATTTAGCTTTTCATGTGAACTTTTACAAGGGCAACTAGGTGGCACAGCAGATAGAATTAGAACTCTGGGCTCGGAATTAAGAAGATCTGAGTTTGAATCTGAACTCAGACACTTACTAACTGTGTGACCCTGGTAAGTCACTTAACCCTATTTCCTTCAGTTTCCTCATCTGTAAAATGAACTGAAGAAGGAAAGGGCAAACCACTCCAGTATCTTTGCCAGGAAAACCCCAAATAGGTTCAGAAAGAGTCGGACACGACTGAACAACAAAAATACCTTAATTTAGTGATAGTGATACTCAACGTACTTAAACCTCATTCCTTATACTATCTTACAATCCTTATAAGATCTCACACAATTCTTGGCATAGCATCCTAGATTTAGGATTTCAAAGGGACATTCAAGCTTATCCAATCCAATCCCCTTATTTTAGAGAAGGAAAAGGAGGTCACATCAATCAGGCTTTGAATCCGGGTCTTCTGACTTCAAGTCCTGCCATTTTCTCACCACACCACGCTGTCTCATGTGGCATCTTAAAAAAAAAAAATTAAGTCATTTTGTACACAGTTGCTATACTGTATTTTTGCTTTTACAGATTCTTGCCACTAGATTTTTTTTTAACCTTGTATCATTCAATGAACAAAGGTTCTGCAGCATTACTTTTTTCTATTAACCCAAAACTGCTTATTGTTGTTGTAGTAGTAGTAGCAGTTTCAGGTGTGTCCAACTCTTTGTGACCCTTTGGAGATTTTCTTGACAAAGATACTGAAGCGGTTTGCTATTTCCTTCTCCAGCTCATTTTACAGATGAGGAAACTGAGGCAAATAGGGTTAAGTGACTTACCAAGGTCACACAGCTAGTAAGTGTCTGAGGCCGGATTTGAACTCAGGAAGATCAGACCCAGCACTCTATTCGCTTTGCCTACTAGAATCAAAGGCCCTGCCCTCTCCTCCGACTGTACCTGACTGAGAGATCATCTCCATTTCAGACCCAACAAGGGGCCTTTGCTTGAAGACCCTCAACATTGAGGATCCCACCACCTCCCAAAACAGCTGGCCCATTCCGCTGTGAGATAGCTCGAACTGCTACATTCTCCTTTCTTGACATTAAGCCTAAACTTATCTCTTTCAGCTTCCACTGCTGCTTCTAGTTCTGCCCCTTGGGGCCTTCCAGAACAAACGTGATCCCTCAAGAGATCTAAGGTTAAACTAATGTTTTTCTTCATGTAGAGGGTGCCAGTGGGCACAGGGAAGGTGTTGAAAAGCTAATCTCCACTACAAACAAATGATGCATATTCTCACCTCAGAACCAGGGAAAGAAAAGAGCCTTATTTGAATTTAAACGTGTTTCAGAAACTCTTTTCAGGTGAGAATCCTAAAGCCATTTAAAGATTCAAGCTCATTATACCTTGATAGTCTAAGGAGAAAATAAGAATCACAGAAATTTAATAATAAATACAAAATGCCCATATCTCTCCTCAGTACACAAACTATATAGCTTCATTACCTAAACTGGCATTTTATTGAATTTACATCTTGCACATATAAAGATCCTCTCAACTCCTTTGTTGTTGTATCATTTCAGTCGTGTCCGACTCTCTGTGACCCCATTTGGGGTTTTCTTAGCAAAGATACTGGAGAGGTTTGCCATTTCCTTCTCCAGCTCCTTTTAGAGATGAGGAAACGGAGGCAAACAAAATTAAGTGACTTGCCCAGGGTCGCACAGCTAATAAGTGTCTGAAGCTGGATTTGAACCCGGGATGAGTCTCCTCGATTCCAAGATCAGTGCTTCATCCGCTGTACCACTAGTTGCCGCATCCCAACTCTTACACGCTGACAAATTGGATCCTTGGAGGCTGGTAACATTTCCCTTCAGGAGTCTAGGTTTACCCCTGAGGGGTTGGGAGGGTACCTTTCTAGTGCCATAACTTATGAGCCCCAATTGGTGTGCATACACACACACACACACACACACACACACACACACACACACACACACACACACACATCCCTTCCTGGTGGTCCCAGGTCAGCCCTAATTGAGGTCCTACGTCAGCCCTAGATCTAGGCCGCCACCACCCTTTTGCATTCTGTCTTCTCTCCAGGGTCTTCTCCAATACTCTTGGGGCTGTTCCAAAACTAGATCTACCTGATCTACCAGCTCCTACCTGTTGTTTAAGGCTCTACCTTGCTTGATCCTTCCTTCTATGACATAGGTGTCCTGGGCTTCAGAAGACACAACATCACTTGCCGCCAGGTTCAGGTCTTTGAATGGTCTAATCACCTTCATCTTCAACAGGCGTCTTACCACCCACTGAGACTTGCCCTGGATTTATTCCTTTATGGTTGGCATGACAACGTTCTCCAGCCAGCATACGCTTCAGAAATAACTAATGCTACTAACCAGGATCTGATCTACCCGCACCTCTAGTTCCATTATTCTCTATATTCCATTGTACTCTATACACCTTGTATGTACATTGTTTTTGCCTGTTTTCCCTCATTATTCTGTGAGATCCTTGATGGTAGGAACTATTTTGCCTTTTTTTTTTGTATCCTCAGAGCTTTGCACAGTGTGAGGAACATTATAAGCACTTTATCAATGTTTCTTGACTGCTTGACTGATGATCAGTTAATATCAATTAATCATCCTGATTTAATTCCCTCTTAGAAAGAGGACATTTACTCAGGTGGTACAGTAAGAAGAGTCAGTTCAAAACATCTCCCCACTCCCCTCCCAAAAGTCTGTGACTTCTTGTTCTGGGGTGGGGGAGGGGGAGAGAACTAGGCCCCAGATCAGAGCACATACAGCCCTGGAAGTCCTTTGTTCTGGAGTCCTCAGGATGTTCCCTTTAGGGAACATAGTTTTGTTTTGTTTCTCTGCTGGGCTATTTTATCCTAGAATTTATGTCTAGTCTGTCCCTCATACCTGATACAACTGGTCAGGGAATCATGGATGCTAGGATATTGGTGAGAAGATGGGAAGTCTAAAATTTTCCAGACTCTTCAAAGTTCCCTAGGTCTTCCTAGGGGAGATGGGGTCAAGGTACCTTTCCCCCTCCCCAACCAATTCATGATTCCTCTTTGGGGGTCTCTCTCCCTCTTCTCCCTCATCAGATACTGGAATCTCTGATTCCCATTGGCTCAGTGGTCTCATATGGACTGGAGGAGGGGTGACCAAGTCCCTCAGCTAATCTGAGCAGACTTTCTATCTAACCTAGAGAAGGCCCTGTTCACACCTAGTCAGTAATCTAGATGAATTCTCTCCTGACAATTGTATCAGGGCATAACATTTTATCACTTTAAGTGGGATTTGGTTGATTGATTATTGACCCCTGCCCATATATATATATATATATTCTCTCCAAGTTTATCCAATTCTATGTCTTCTTATGCTGGTTCTCACTGGTAACTTGGCTTCAGCTATAACCTCATGACCTCTTAAAGGAAGAAGTACTTGAACTAAACCTGGAAAGGGTTCCAAGAAGCACAGAAGAGAAGGATGAGTATTTCCAGGCATGGGGCACAGCCTGTGCAAAGATGAAGAGGTGGGAAGAGATGTAATGTCATGTATAGTAACTAGCAAGTAAGCTAATTTGGCTAGAGCATACAGTGAATGATGGAGAGGAATCAGCCTGTAAAGATAGTCTGGAGCCAGATTATTAGCTTTACAAGCCAAGAAGAGGAATTTATATGTGATTCTAAAGGCAATAGGGAACCACTAGAGTTTCTTGAGTAGGATAGGGACAGGGTAAAATCTATGTTATTGATATCAGTTAGGTAGTTGTGTGGAAGACAGATTGCTACAGAGCAGAGAGATTGAATTCAGGCAGACCAGTTTGGAGGCTATCACAATAGTCCTGGCAAGAGGTAATAAAGGCCTGAAGTAGGGTAGTTGAGGCATGAGGGGAGACAGGAGGACAGATGTGGGAGATGCACTACAGGTGGGGTCTACAACACTTGGTAACTGACTGGGCATGGGGGATGAGCGAGAGTAATAAATTCTGACTTGGGAGGGGATGAGATCCAGTACAGGTAAGCTTTAGAGAGAAGGCATTTTGAAGGAAGGAAGACCAAGATACAATATTCTCAAAGTTAACACAGCTATTTCCCTTTGCTGTGGACCTCTGCCTTCTTGAGAGACAATCAGTTCATCCTGGTGTGACTGAGATGATCTTGTTCTTGGCAGCACAGACAGGCTGAGATACCTTCCAGCTGCCCACAGAGAGAAGATGCCTTGAGAAGAGATGATAGGAAGAGAATTTTTCTAGGAATAGAGAAAGCCTGCTAGAGAAAGCCATCTTCTCGCTGAAGGATGGCATCAGCTGTTCCAATTAAGGAAACAATCCAGGTGTTCTGACTCATAGCCCAAGAACTACTCAAGCTGTGCCAGAAAGCTCATTTCTTTCTGATCCTTAATTGCCAGCTACTGTTTTTAAATCATA
Source organism: Trichosurus vulpecula (assembly GCF_011100635.1). Taxonomy (NCBI): domain Eukaryota; kingdom Metazoa; phylum Chordata; class Mammalia; order Diprotodontia; family Phalangeridae; genus Trichosurus; species Trichosurus vulpecula. Next base: position 241,687,780 of record NC_050573.1, on the reverse strand, counting down.
TGGAAAAAAAAAGAAATCTCACAGCTGTTTAAGGCCCTAAGAACCCATAGATAGCATCTGTATTTTTTTAAGCAGAGAAGGGACTCACTAACCAATCATGGACCAATACTTGAAAAGGACTGAACAATGATTGAGCTGAATGAAAGGGGTGTGTGGAGAAGGAAGCAGGGAAAGCATGCTATAATAGCGTAATATCAACCACATGTTCTTTGCAGGTCGAATACTGATCCCACACTTTTTTAGTACTAAAAAGTTACCATATGCTATAAGAATGTTTCTCTCACCACCACTGACGGCCATTGAAGCTGGGAGCTTTAAATTACCATAGACACAGACCAAGTTAATCTGTGCCTTGTTTATCTGGAGGTCTGGCTATCCAGAAGATGTTACTGGTGGGGACTTTCCAATGGTGAGTGACTTTTCTAATTAAATATACACATATATATCACCAGCAGCCTCCTTCCCTCCCAACCCTACTCCCCTACACACACACACACACACACACACACACACACACACACACACACACACAGCAATAAAAGTGAGTAAGAGTGGGGTTTGCTAATGGATTAGATTTATTATGTGGTCTGGCTTTTATTAATTCCTAAGAATATGCTGCTGACTGGCAGTTAAGAGAAAATCAAGCTGAGGGAAAAATTGAAGAAAGGGAGGGAGAAATAGAAGGATGAAAGAGAATGAAATGAAGGAGAAAAGATGAAGGATAGAAGGAGAAAGGAAAGAGAGAAGGGAGAGGGGGCAAAAGGAGGAGGGAGGAAAGGAAGGAAAGAGGGAAGAGAGGGAGAAGGAAGAAAGAAAGGGAAAGAGGGAGAGAGGGAAGGAAAGAAAAAAGAAAGGGAGAGAGGGAGGGTAAGGAAAGAACCCAGGGAAGGAAAGAGGGAAAGAAAGGAAAACAGATAAAAATACTCTCTAAATTAACACAGATATTTCCCTTTGCTGCAGACCTCTGCTTTCTTGGGAGATGATCAGTTCATCCTGGTGGGACTGAGATGATCTTGTTCTTGGCAGCACAGACAGGCTGAGATACCTTCCAGCTGCCCACAGAGAGGAGAGAATGTGTGGAAGCAGCAGATTCAGACATCCAACTCTCCAACTCCGCCCCTGCCCCTGCTCTTTCAGTTTGCTAAGTGCTTTGTTTGGAAGATTTTATTGACTTACTCATTATGACTAGCATTTGTCATAAAAATAAGTAATGAAGCATAACTTAATGATGATGGTAGTTAGAGGGGAATGGGAGTGTAGTAGTCAGAGTACTGACCTTGGAGTCAGCAAGTCAGTTCCAGTTCTGTCTCAGACACTTATTAGCTGGGTGGCCCTTGCCCAGACATCCTCTCTAAGCCTCAGTTTCTTCATCTGTGAAATGGAGATATAACTTCTACCTCAAGGAAGCCAAACTTAAAAGATTTTGTTTTCTTTAGAATTGGCTCGTTGAGGATCAAATGAGACAACGCATGTAAAAGCACTTTGTAAACTAGACACCATGAAATATTAGCTCATGTTTATATAGAACTTCACAATTTGCCTTTCAAAAAAACATTTTTCTCATAAGCCTAAGATATTCAAATAGTATTACCGTCCAGTCTTGTGGCTCCAAGAAGCTGTAGCATGAGCAGTAGCCACATCCTGGTAAAACTGTCTCGGCAAACTGGCTAAACCAGGTTGAGGATAACCAACGGGCCTCAAACCTCTTGGTGAGTGAGGGGGGTGTCTACCCCAAGCATGTGAAGATGTCCCCCAGCAAAATAGGCAGATAAAAACAATTTCTTCCAATGGCCACAAAGGAGACGAAAGCAGGTGCTACAGAGCACTTAGAGCTTGGTCGGACATCAAAGATGCCAAGGTCATCTACCGCATCCTGAATCATCACCAGTGGTCTTGATTTTTGTCTTGCCACTGGACTTTGTTGACTCTGGAAGAGGTAGGGAGACCGACAGTTTTGACTTTGCACAACTCTGCCTCACTTAAATTCAATTCACGAACAAGTCAAGACATCAGCCCGTGATGTCATTGGTCCTCTTCAAAAACAAAGGATGAGAAAAAACAATTACTGCCCATTTTATAGAGGAGGGATCTGAGGCTTTCATTCTTTGTACTTGTGTCCCAAGTGCCTAGCACAGTGCCTGCACGTGGGAAGTACTTAAGAAATACTTGCCAATTGAATGATAGTAAGGGACGGAGCCAAGACTCCAACTGGAGTCTCCAAATTCTCAAACCAATACTCTTTCTTCAATGGCACTTGGTCAAGTCAGTTATCATCTTGGTGACATGGCTGATTTCATGTGTGCAGTCAGACACTTGAAGGAACTCAGAATGGATGCTGTCACTAACATAAATTCAGAAGGGTGGCATTTCTCAATATCATTTTAAATCAAGAGTTTTCTATCCCAGCCATACTGTCTTTGGCTAGTAGAACCTGTCTAGTTATAATGTATTAAAATACTGCTCTGTTATTTTGGGCAACATGAACATTTAACTGAGAAGTGAAGGGCTCCCTTAGCTGCAGGAATGGTGTTGGCTTATTTTCAGCTTTGCTGCTCCCTTAGCAGCTGAGTATTCCAACTGGACCAGAACCATGGGAGAAAGCCAGAGGGAAAATGCTGACCTGTTGCCCCTCCAGGATCTTGGATGCTGTAATTCAAAGCTAATCTCCTCTGAGATGTGGAAAAAGAGAAATTTTGAGAAAAAAATGTTGTTGGACTGTCTCTACCTAATTCGGCTGCTGACTCATTCCTGCATCACCCAGATAAAAGGGATTTCCTGTTCTCTCAGGAGTACCCTGTCCCTTGAAGTTTGGGTTTTCAGCTTTATTTACAACCTTATTCAATTTCCCTGGCATCTCTTGCAGATCTTTCATTTCTACTGGTACAAGGAACATAGAAAATATTCTTCAGAACAAAATAAAGATCTTAGTTTGGATCAAAAATATTCGATTTCTCTCAGCCAAGGATTTTTAGTCATCTGACTCAGCTTGGTGGAAATTTATTGAGCTTTTTATACATAAGTGGGAAAGACTTAAACTTCAATCCCCTCCACCTCCAGCTCATTTACGCCATGTCCACAATACTGCAGTCTTTTGTCCTCACCCCGCATGTATTGTTTTCCCTACATAACATTTTCTTGGGTTCTTAGAATTTAATAACCTATTCCCAGCTTCTTCACTCTCATGTCATATTTCAATTCAATTCAATCTAACAAATATTTATTGAATGTCTCCTATGTGTAAGACGTTGTGCTATTCACTGAGTACACAAAGAGAGATGGGACACAAGCTCTGACCGAAAGGAGTTTATGCTTAGTTGATATAACAGATCCTAAGTAGATCTTTTAAGAGATGTCTTTAAAACTCCAGAGAAACATCTACCTGTGCAATGAAAAGTAGTTCACACCTTGCATTTATGGGGTCCCATGGAGTGGAAAGATGTCAATGGTATTGTAGCCTATATATTGCTCTTTCATACACATACACATAAATTACCATCTTACCTTTCACCTAATCAAGGGAATATTCGACTCTGTTAACACCTAGCACCTAGGTGAAAACATATCAGAAAAGAGAACTATTTCTACAGAAAATTAAATCCTTTAGGTTGGCTTTCTTCATTCCATCAGCAGCTGGATCACATTCAGGTGGGATCCACCAAAATGGGAAGCTAAAACATTCCCCTCTCTCTCTCCTCTTCCCTTCCCCCTTTACCATTGCTAGACTATAAATCTCAACGCCTCCTTCTTCACAGTTCATTCTTCAACCAAAGTGTCTACAAGTGGTATTGCTTTGTGTCTATTGCCTTCCAAAGCTACAAATGTGCTTCTCATCTAACGCATGTACATGCCTTGAGTGCAGACAGGTCCACAAAATGCAATTCCCAATGATAAAAGACGTAATAACATACTGGGTGGCAACCTCAAACAGCTGACTACCACCACATTTCCTCCAGCTCTTCTGAACCTCTGAGAGGTAATCAGATCTCTACTACCTCTTTCACCTTCTTCCCAGGGACCAAGACTCAGATGCAGCCTGCTCCCTCTGACGTCAAAGTCATCTGAACATTTGAAGAACACACACTTGCATTTGTGATGTAGGTATAGATTAGACCATGGAATATTTCTCGGCAACCAAATTCTGTTCAAAATTGGAAAGAAAAAAACCTACATAGTTACTTCCATCAGGAAGCATCCACTATGGAATTTCAGGTACGATAGCATTTTGTTGGAATGGGGAGGGGAGAAATGTTTGGGGCACATTAGATAGGTAATAACCAACTCTGCCTAAATCGTAGGTCTGCCTTCTTACTGCTGATGTCAATACAATTCATAGCTGACAGATTTCAAAGGGCATTCCTAGAAATATTGAATCATTTGGGTAAATACAGTATGGTCAAGAGACCACAGCTATAACTAGGTATTTGGAGCAAACTAATTTAATTGAGTGTTTTGGGGAAAGGATTAGGAAGGGATCTAAGTCATGTGGACTCACGCATAGAGTTGGGGTAGTTTAGGAACAAAGGCAATGGGAATGGGGAATGTAAAGAACATGAAGGCCAGAGTGTCCAGTGGAAGTGTCCAGTGGGGTCAACAGGAGGTGAAATGGAAAAGATTGTGAGCAAGGGATTAAACTCATTGAGATATGACCTGAAGGTTCATAGAAGACAACAACAAGGATGTGGACAAGTAGAGGAAACTTTAAAGGAGAAGAGAGGGTTACTGAATGAGGGCGCAGGGGTCTGAAAATGGCAGTGGCGGGCAAGGGACAAGACAACTCTTCCTCCTGGCACTGTGTGTCAAGGGGTGTGATAAAAGGAACAATGAGCCTTGGAAAGGATCTGTTATCTTTAAAAGAAAGCTAGGTTTCAATGAGGGCATCTAGATAGTGCAGTGGATAGAGCAATGGGCTTAGAATCAGGAAGACTTCATCTTCCTCAGTTCAAATCTGGCCTCAGACACTTAGCCAGCTGTGTGACCCTGGGCAAGTCAGTTAACCCAGTTTCCTCATCTGTAAAATGAGCTGGAAAAGGAAATGGCAAACCACTCCAAGAAATGTTTTTTTCCAAGAAAACCCTAAGTGGGGGTCACAAAGGACAGAAAAACAACAGGTGTCAGTGAGCAAGAAAAGATGGAAAGAATCTGAAAGGAAAAGATCAAAGATCATAGGATCATAGATTTTGAGTTGAAAGGGGCCTTAAAATGAACTAGTCCAATTCTCTGATTTTGCAGATGAGGAAACTGAGGCCCAGAAAGGTGAAGGACTTGACCAAGTTAGCATAGCATTTGAACTCAGGTCCTCTGAATCTAAATCTGAAAATCTTTCTATAACACAACAACAAAGGAGGGTTCTCTGAAGGGAAAATTAAAAGAGAGCATAGAGGAGGATAGTGACTTGGAGAAGGTTAGGGCTATTTACTGTGGGTGTTTGCAGTGGCCAGCATCAATTTGCCTTTCTTCCGATCCCATGCTGACCCCAGGGGGTCCCCTTTGACATAAGTCCTCAAATGAGGTTGTCCATGTCTAAGAGGTAGGACAGAGCTCAGGGCTGCCCAACCCTCAAGGCAGGAAGACACCCTGGAAGAAGAGGGATATCACCTATAGGGTCTTAGGAAGGTGGCAGCCAAGGGCCATGTGAGGGAGTAGACTGGTCTGGAAGAGAAGCTTTGAGGGAACAAAAGATGGAAAAATGTGCCCCACTGGGACAATAGCATCTGGAGTACAGCCGACTTATGTGGTATTAAATCGTGATAGTTCTATCTTTATAACAGCTCATGTCTGCTTTCATGACTCATCAGCAGCAGGCCAAACACAATGACAAATTCTTTGGCCACGGTAACGCATGTATTAAAGAAAAACATAAAATGACCCTCAATCCTACTTAGCCCTTTTCCATTCTTGCAGTGACAAAAGCAAGGGGGCCAGAAAGGGAGAAGAGGGGATAAAATAAAATCACATAACTTTGCTCTTGTTCACTAGCCAACAAATGACCATACTGCTAAAGGAACTCAATCATGTCGATATTGATATTCTTGCTATCAATGAATCCAAAAGACAAAAAGAAGTTACAATCACATGGAAAGAAGAGAGCTCTAGGGTTCTACTTAGACAGCTAAGTAAAGGAGTCAGTGGAGTTAGTTTTCTCATTAATGCAATGACGAGAAATATCTTTTCCTGGGACACCTGGTCGTCTCATAATGTTGTGCTCCTGATAAATTTGCAAGATAATATATTTAAATGACAAAATTGTAAAGAAAAGAAACTTTGAAAGACTTAAGAACTCTGATCATAACAATGTCAACCAGTATTCCAGAGGACCCATGATAAAGCATGCTTCCTCCCTTCTGACAGAGATGTAGACTCAAGATGCAAACTAGACATGTATTTTTTGGAAAGAGCCAATGTGCAAATTTGTTTTGCTTGATTACACATATTTGTTACAAGGTTTTTGTTTTACTTTTATTTTCCCTCAAAGGAAGGGGTTGCAGGAAGAGAGGGGGACTGGTGATATGGTTACTAAAGGAAAAGAGTGCCACTTAAAGGATTTTTTTTTAAATTCATAGAAGTAAATAGAAGGAAGTCCTGAAAAAGCCAAAGACAAGCAGAAGAGCTTTAAGCATGTTGAAATTATTTTGTATTTTATTTTGTAGCTCTTCTTTTATTTATTATTAAACAAAACCAAACTGTTTAAATTTAAATAATGTTAAGTATTGAATAATTAATATTTATTTTAATTACTTTTTTCAATTAACAAGCAACTATTTTCTCCCTCATTTCCTCTGCCATTAAAAAGAAAAATGAAATTTTGCATCACTATTACACATTTAAAAGAAAAAGCATGTTGTGCATAAAAGAGATTTACAATGTGTGTACAATCCTTTTCTGTTTTGTTTTTTTATTTGGTTTTTTTTTTTGGAGGAGAGAAGGCAGGTCACTTGGCATTAAGTGACTTGCCCAAGGTCACACTAACTGTAAGTGTGTCAAGTGTCTGAGGTCAGATTTGAACTCAGGTCCTCCTGACTCCAGGGCCGGTGCTCTACTCCCTGTGCCACCTAGCTGCCCCTCTGTTTTTTAATGTATGAAGATACATATATGCCACAGGTCATTTGACTCCAGAACCACAAATAAAGGCAGTGGACCTGTGACTTATTTTGTAGAGGGAACTCCCAAGTTAAGAACCTCCCTTTACCAACACGGCCTGGCAACTTTCTCATCAATTTGTGGCTGTAGTTAATATGTGTCAGAATAGGAACTGGAACCCAGGTCTCTGTCTACTCTGCCTCTTAAGACATGATCACACATGTAGTAAATGGGAGAACCAGGATTCAGACAAAGATTGCAGGATCACAGAATTATGGGATCATAGGCGAGAGCTGGAAGGAAACAGAGAGGCCATAAAATCCAACCCCCTTATTTTATAAATTAAGAAGCTGAGGCTAAGAGATGAAGAGAATCACACAAACAGTAAGTGTCTGGGGCAAGATTTGAATATAAAAATTATTGCAGCTTATATTGCCAACATTTATGGCAGAAAATGAGGAGATAGAGAAACTCTACAAAGAATTTTAAATTAAATTAAAATACTTCTCCATACTTAGTGATTTCATTACAAAGTTGGTTTTCAGAGAAAAAAATATATTGGAAGACATAGTTTAAGAGTAAGAAATGAGAGAGGCCAATGGTTTATATATGTTGTACAGAAGCTTCACACCTATAGCATTTATTTTTTTCCTTTAAAAATTTGGGGAACATCCAAAAAATGGAAATAATTCTATTTTAACTGACAAAAAACACCTCATTATTGACATGGGAATTATTTCTGAAATAACTGTTGGTAAACAGTCAGAGCAAATATAAAAGTCAATGCCAAATAAGAAGAAAGAATAAACATGAGCAGATGATAAGGTATACAGTTAAGGTAACGCCAACCTGACCTATTTAAACAAGCTGTTGATTCTGGAAAAAAAAAAGGGAAACACATAAAAGAGCAGACACTGACCCAGAACATTATCATTTTCTAAGTTTAACTTATGCAAACGGATTACCACAAGGAGGAGACAATTGTATCCAGGGAACACTTGATCTCCCTGCCAAGCAGAGAAATATGGCAGAGAAGGGCAACCCTGGTTTAGACTATAAACTCATTTGTAAAAATTTGAGAGCAGTTTTGCCTCAGAAAAGGGCAAGAAACAGTGGAAGGAAAAACATGTTTACAAAAAGCTTGGTGAGAGATTGAACTAAGATAAAGTATCCTGAGGTTATTTAAAGACGAACTGGAAGGAAAACAAACCAAAAATGGAAAAGATATGTCAACATTTTTATAACAAACTCTTTCCTCCATCAATGACTGTGAAGCCATCACATTTAGACTGACATCATAGCTCCTGATGAGCTATCTGAAGAAGTAGAAATTGCCCCAAGGAAGAGAGAGTGGGGAAGGGCAATAGACCAATATATATAGATATATAGACCATATCTATATCTATATCTATATCTATATCTATATCTATATCTATATCTATATCTATATAGACCATATAGATGTCTGTTCTAGAAGGGTCACAGTTTTGAGAACATTGAAGCATTGTTTCTCAAGATATCTGAAAGAAGGGAAAATAGGAAATAATTTAGGGGAAAAAAGTCATAGATCTTATAATAATGAGATGACCCCAAAAAAGTAGCCAATATGTTTAATCCTCAAAGAGAAATTGACGTTGACTGAGACAAGGAAATTAAAGATAATGTAATTGAAAGATGGAACAAATGAGGAGTCATCCGTATTTAAGATGACAGAAATTCAACTCAGGGCAATGTATATATGAAGTACTCCTCAATTGCTATAAACATTACCATAGTAAATGGATTGCATGGAAGACTGCTCATAAAAAGATTACGGCTGCATGCATACCCTCTTCCAACTTACCACAGCCTCTTCCCTGATCCTCCGACAACAACATAACTATTGATTCCCATCCAACAATGAAGGAGGATTTAGACCCTTATGTACAAACTTTTTGTACATAGTCCCTAATGTAAATATATGTGTGTGTGTATGTATAAAATTTACTACTCATCTACATGCTTGCTTTCTCATCTTTAAAAATTCTTTATGAAAATGATCTACACATCCATCAAAGTCACCCTTAAAGCATGAGAAATGAACAGGTAGGTTTGCATCGATAAGATTCTATTATTCTAAAGCAAGTCACATATTGGCAGTTGCACAATTGGTTGGGAAGTGTGAAAAATACATGATCCCCCTGTATTTGTGGGGTTTTTTTAATAAGAAAGCTTTAGATAGAATTTAGAAAAACAAAGCCTTGAAGAGTCTCCATCTTCAAGGTGTCTTCCATGTATATGTCAAAATTACATAAAATTCCTTGGAAAATGCCACAAGAGATAACTGTTTCAGAATACTTTGTTTGAGGATGCTTTGATTATTACTGTTATATGAGGCATAAAGCAGGAATATATATGCTTGACACAAATGGAAAAGAGATTCCCTATAGAGGGTGAGATGCTCTGGATTCTTCTGTTTGCAGAAGAAATTGTGCTAACTTCGTAAAGCCCTAGCCTAGAACATCGAAGGACTTCTTAATGAGATCCATAATCACTCAAAATAATTCAGCCATTGTCTATCCACATGGAAAAAAACAAGTGGATGAAGGTTGTCTGTTTCCAGACTACAACACGCAGATGGACTGAAAACTACAAAGCTGGTCTGCTAGTACAGTTATATCTTATACATGCACCCAAAATTGAACAGAATGAGAAGAGTGGGCTGGATTGTCTTCGGAAAAATGTGTAATGCCTTTAATGATACCAGACTTCTTCCTGAAGAAAGGTGTGTCTCTTCACACATCAGTATTCTTTCAGTGATGCTATGTGGTTGTGAGTCATGAAATTCCAGTCTCCAAAGAAACAAAGCTGAGTATATTCAAAAATGAGGAGATGACACATTTGTCCTTTCTGAATCCTTTCATCATCAGGAAATCCAATTAGACAAGGCCTGGGAGTTGATTCTATTGTGTCTTGATCTTGAGAATGGAAAGAGAAGGGAAGAAGGGATAGGGGTAGGGAAAGGAAGGTTAGGGAAAATTATGTCACATAATCAGGGTGCACAAGTAGACAATTATACAAATAAGGAGAAGGGGGGGAAAGGCTGACACTTGAACCTCACTAATATCTGAACAGGTCAAAAGAAAAAGAATACACACACACACACACACACACACACACACACACAACACACAGCTGGGTGCAGAAATACATTTCACTCAACAGAGAAACAGGAGGGAAAGGGGACAAGGGGGAGGGAGTATTAGGGGAGAGTTGATTAAGGGAGGGATTAGTCCTAAGCATAACAAACTCTAAGGATATATAAAGATATTTATAGCTCTTTTTAAGGTGTCAAAGGATGGGGATCTGAAGGGGTGCCCATAAATTGGGGAATGGATCTACAAGTTGTAGAATATAAATGTGATGAAGTACTGGTGCGCTGAACTCTTATCAGCTTAACAACCAACCAGGATTCCAGGGAACCAATGAAATATGCTACCTACTTCCTGATAGAGAGGTGGGTCCTCAGAAAGGATTTAGAATGTGGAATGAGACAATTTTTTTTTCAGATGTGGCCAATGTGGGAATTTATTTTGATTGACTATACACTTTTGCAATGGGTTTTGTTTTTCTTTTGTTCTCAGCTGGGGGTGGGTGGGGTGAAAAGAAGGATCTTGGCTGATTAAAACAATTTTTTTTTTTTAAAATTTTTTAAGGAATTAAAGCTGAGGGACACCCAAAGCATAGTGGAGAATCACATGGTGAGAATGAATAGGCCACAACATATTGCCAAAAAAAGAATGACATGGGAGATGTGGCCTGACAAATGTCATCAAAGAGCTCTATAAACTGGAAAAGGAAATAAGGCATTCTTGTAAGGACAGTGGGGGATAATAGGTGCGCCTGTATGTTCCATTACTATCTAGGCAAAGTCAAGACATCCAGAAGAAAGCTCTACCATGTTGGGCAAAATTCCCACCCCTTATGGAGAATTTATGGGGAGTCATGAACTATGAGTGGCACATGATGAGAAGGCATAGATGCCCTGCAATCTCCATCTTTGGAAGGAATGACCACATCATAGATCCATAGAAGCAGGTCAGCACTTAGAAACTAACACATGTACCAGTCCAAGTGCGAACAGAAAGTTTACTTTGGCTCATTCCCATTACTCTTTAGCTTTATATTTCTCAAAGGTCTTGAAAACTTTCAAAATTAGCAAATCCTTCTAAGCCACACTGTAAATTGAGACCACACAGCATTAATTTTGATCATCCTCGCATTGCATAACGTAATGGAATGAGCACTGGTCTCAAAGTCCAAAGTTCTAGGATCAAATTTTGACACACTGGCTGTTGCTACCAATGTGTCCACAGGTAAGTGACTTAACCTCTATGAGCCTCAGTTTCTTCATCTGGTAAAGGGGGTTAATAATATTTGTTCCATCTCCTTCACAGAGCTGTTCTAAGAAAAGAAGTATATAATGTGAGCCATTAATACTATGACTACTGTTGAAGAAGTTCCTTTCCAAAATGGAACTTTCATAGAAAAGTTTCCAGCTCTCCTACTTGTCCTTTCTTCTCCAGACCAGATTATGCATTTGGCTAAGCCATCAACAACCATTTACTAATGTGCCTTCACTCTGCTAGGCACCTGTTAGAGTATAATTAGGGGAATAGAAGGAAACAAGCATTTGTGAGTCTTCTATGTGCTAGGCACTGTGCATTTTACAAATATAATCTCATTTGATCCTCACAACCACCCTGAGACATAGGTACCATTATTATCCCATTTTAAAGTTGAAGAAACTAAGCCAGACAAAGGTTAAGTGACTTGCTCAGGGTCACACAACTAGGAAGTGTCAGAGGCAGGATTTGAACTCAGGTGTTCCTGACTCCAAGCCCAGTACTCAATCTATTATGCCACTTTACTGCCTGGTTAAGAGAAGAGCTAAGGGTGGCAGAGGAGGGGGGCTGTGGAGATAAGACTGCAAGATAATATGTGATAAGTATGAAGTTAAGTCTTGGTCCCCTGTAACTAGAGCTTTGGCCCCAGGTATGTCTAATGTCAACCAAATGATGTACTACAGAGTGAATGGCAACAGATCTACCCACATGAGAATGATTCCAGAAAGTCAGGATTATCTAAGAAAATAGGGTTCTTCTAGCAAACAGTTTGGTCTCCCCGCACCCTATTTGGCTATTTTGACGCTGTTGACCATCACTTGTATACTCTCTGCTCTCTCCATTTCTGTGACACTCACCTAAATAAGTTCTCCGCACCTACAAAAGTGGAAGCTAAGCAGCATCTCCTCCCCAAAACCACCATCTTAGATGTCTCACTTCCAAGCCAAGATTGGAAAGAGAGAATAGGTTTGGAAATAGTGGGTAGCCTCCAATCTTGACAGGACAAACTGGGACTTGGGAACATCACTTGGAGTTTAGACATCTGACATCAGACATGCCCTGGGGATCCCCTTCTCCTAAATCCTCTCTTCTCTCTAGGTTTTGTGACACTGCTCCTCTCACCTATGTGACCACTCCTTCCCAGTCTCTTTTGCTGGATCCTCCTCCAGACCACCCCTTCTGACTATCCCTGTCTCTCAAGGTTCTGTCCTGGGCCCCTCTTCTCTTCTCCCACTATACCTGTAGTGTTAAACTCAAATAGAAAAGGAGTCACTGAACTTCACATAAGAATTCCTAAGGGCAGCATAGTGACTTAGAAAGCCACATATTAACATTGTCTATGTTCCATTGTATTTTTTTATCATTCAACGTTTCTCAATTACATTTTCATCTAGTTCCAGCCCTGATATGGTGTGCTTTCAGGCTGTCTGTTTGACACCTCTGCTCTATTTCACTTGGTGGTTTCATCAGTTCTCATGTATTCAACCTTTCCAATCTCCTCACATTTTATTTGCCTCCTATATACTCTGTGTGATCCAGTGACCCTGGCTTCCTTGCTATTCCTCACACAAGGCACACAGTGCCAGGCATTTTCACTGGCTGTCCCCTATACTTGGAAGTCTCTCCCCAATCAATGAGTATCCCCTACATTTCTAGTTCTTTGCCATTACAAAAAGAGCTGCTATAAATATTTTTGTACACTTAGATCCTTTTCCTAAAACTTTGATCTCACTGGGATGCAGGCCTAGTAGTGGTATTGCTTTGTCAAAGGGTATGCACGACTTTATAGCCATTTAGGCATAGTTTCAAATTGTTCCCAGGAATGGCTGCACAGTTAACTACCCCTTTGCTTCCTTTATAAGACTACAGGTTGCAGAGAAGGTTTGAACTCCATTGGTAAAGAGAGTTTCTTTCAGGGGAGTTCAGTACATCAATGAAATTGCATATCCAATCCCTATCTCTAAGAAGTAGAAATTTAGATTTAGATTTCCAGATTTAGAGCTGGAAGGGACCCAGAAGTCATCATGTCCCATCTACTCCCTCGTTTTATGGGTGAGGACACTCAGACCAGAATGGTTAAATGATTTTCCCAAGGTCACTGCAAGTACCAGATGATTCTAGCAGATTTCTGCCGGCCAAGTTACTAAAGCTGAGAAGGCTAATTAGACTAGGGAGGCTGTTTCAGATGGGGTTAGCCTAGGATAGTGGCTATAGGATCAAAGCTAAGAAATATGGCAAAGGAAGCGTCAGCAGGACTTGATGACTCCATGTGAAGAACAATGGAAAGAGAGGAGTTAAAAAAACAGCTCCAGGGATGGCAGAACCACTAGTTATAGCTGCAAGTCCTTTAGATGGGCGATTAAAAAAATCAGGTGGGTGTTAAGGGAATGAAAGCTCCATGCATCTGGAAATCCCTGCCCTCTCTGCTGTTCTGAGGAGACAGGAAAGCACAGAAATTGTGTCATTTCAGAAAAGGCCCCAAAAGAGGCATCAAACC